>NC_058091.1:314128636-314750000 GCF_020171115.1 Neogale vison | reverse complement strand
ATTGTCAGAACGATTGGACACGTCCAAGGTCGGATCAGGTGCTATTTACTCTGCCGCCTGTTGGTCAAATTCTTAGGAGGAATTGGACATTGGGCTTCATCGCCTTTCCTAAAGACGGAGAGTCTGGCCTTCATTTAGGAGGTGAAAGTCTCCTTCCACTCTCAGGTGGTCCGAGTTTGCTTCAGTTCCCGACCCCCCGTGACGACAGTCTTCCTTGCCAGGGGTGAGAGCCAACCTCCTTCCTGTGAGATCCAAGTCGGCCTCCCTTCTAGACCTGTGAGATTCTGCAAAAGTGCTGATTCCCGAAGATTCTGTGGGTACGGCCTTGCTTTTCTCCATCATCTTAGGCTAAAGTTCCTGAAATTTCATGTCCCAATATCCCCCATATCATTTCGTTATGTAGATGGGTCACAAATGTGACTTTAGGTAGGCAGGTAGGTCCAATGTGACCACCTACGTAGGTAGACGTCACAAATGGCAACTTTTTTTTAGGGTTCAACGGGCTAAATTCATTATTACCTCTTGTGTTGTAAATTATGTAAAGTGAACTCCCAGGGCCAGACCGGTGTCCAAACTGTGGGCTCCTTCTTCTGTCACTTAGAGTGCAAGTTCCTCGGTGTTCATAGCCTTGCATCCAAGGAACGTGCCCGCCCCACGTCTCCTTGTAGTAGAGATGCTCTGAGTCTACTTATTGGGACCATTTTCCTCAAGACGGTGCCAAGATCAGGAGACCATGGTTCCTCTCAGCTTGGGGGGTCCACTCTTTCCTTGCCGCCCCTTCACAGGGTCTTGGACTGGAAAGAGAGCTCTGCTCATCAAAGGCGAAGGAACGAGAAAGGGAAGGCCTGGCCCCCAGTGGCTGAAACACTAGACCTTCGAGTCGAGTGTTCCTCTGTTGCTCTCACTTACACTCGATCTCATGTGCTCCCCGTTCATGTTCCTCCACATAAAGAATAATAGAGAAAAAAATGATCAAAATATACTCGGGGGGGGGAGGGCCCAGAGTATTTCATTCTGTCTTTCCTTCACGATTTCTCAGTCTTCATTACCATAAACGTTGTCCGAGGGGAAGGCAAACACCCCCAGTCATACAGGAAGTAATCAGAAGCCACATCATGAATTTGTTTCTCCGCTCCTGGTATGGAGAGTTAGAATATAAATAGAATAGGAAAGTCCATTAGAATAATTTACTATTCATCATGAATTATAAATGACATGATGTACTATTCATACATGTCTAATTTAAACTTAAAATTTAGCCCCGTAATTTGGTTATTGAATGATAAAGGCACTGCCGTTTTTCTTGGGGCTGGCGTTGGATCCTGCCTGGGCTTTAACCTCTGTTTTGTCGTTGGGAGCCGGGGAAGTCAGCCGCGGGTCCCAGCGGCCCTGGACAGCATGGGGAACGCACACGCCGTGAGGCCTAGTGGTGGATGGCCAAGGGGAGATCAGTCCGTGTTTCCTCCCTGAATCCAAATTAGTCTCGCAGCTGGAGAGGCATCAGTGGCTGATAATGGCCTAACAACCTCCAGCACTAACAGATATGACCTCGGCGGCAGTGACAGGAATGCAAAATGCGTTCCCTTGTCCCAGCGTGCCGGCGGAGCGTGTGTGCACCGCCATGGGAGCTTGGGGCCACCTTCGAAAGGAAAATCTCCTAAAAATAAAGAAAAAGACACATCAATATATGGTGGCAAGCACAACAGCATCTCTGAAGCGAGTTAGCCGCTGCTTCTCCGGCGTCCGAGAAAACCGTCTGTTTAGAGAGAGGCTGGACCCCACGGCTTCAGCTGCGCCCTTCAGGTGCTCCCGGAGGAGGCAGGGCTTTCAGCCTTCCCACAGTGTCAGGTCTTTGCACACCTCTGGCGCCGGGGCAGGGAGGCCACGGCCCGTCAGAGCACTCGACCAACATCGAGCCGAGCTCCTCAACGGCTGATGGCCAGCCGTGCCTGCTGGCATTTTCCTTGTGTGTTATTTTTGGAAAAGTGTTTCTTTACCCACAATTTGCATATTCATTGGCCGCGCAGGTCTCCTGCAGTGCCCCGAGCTGCGGACGCCCTGGGACCCGTGAGGAGCTCTTTTCCCCTGGACGGAGAATGACACAGGCGCTTCGAGGATGGTGCCAAGAGTGAGACGGAGGGCACCCTGCAAGCATGCGGTGCTGGACAGAGGGGCACCCAGCAAGCATGCGGTGCTGGACAGAGGGGCACCCAGCAAGCAGGTGCCGATCAGCCACAGCACTGCCCTTGGCCCGGGAAAGATTCCTGTTCTGGGTTCTGAGTCCCAGCAAACCTTTCCTTCCCAGAAGGAAATAACAGCTCCAGGGCTGCGTCACCTTTAACAGACATCGACAGAGTTTCCTTAAATAAAACTCTGGAATATTCCGGGTGCATGAGGACGGCGAGGCCTGGAGGCCGCCGACTGTTGCTCTGGAAAATGGAGAAGGCGCCTGTGTGTCACGGATGGCTTCACGACCTTGCGTGTGCCACCTGAGCGCGGGACTGCCCAGCACGGGACTGGCACCTGCGGTCTTCGGTCTTACCCTGGTGTAGTGCACGGCGGATCGCAGGCCCTCAGAGAGGGACCGTCTACGGACCAAGGGTCACACCCAGCCTGTGACCACGGCGATGCTGTGAGAAATACAAAACCATCAGAAAATAAGTTAGTGTTGCTTTAGCATGAATTTGCATTTCCAAAAGCTTCTTTAATGACTTCACATGGAGCGATGATATTTACACATAAAAGATTCACTGATTCTCATCTCATCATGAGAAACATGTGAATGTGAAATATACCCATGAAATGCAAACATATTTAATTCGCAAAGAACAGATCACCACGGCGTGTGTGCGGTGCCCGCACGTGGCCTGGGAACAGAGGTGCTGGGAACAGTGCAGAGCGGGCCACCGCTTCTGGGTGACAGGGACCCAACCGCCCTGCAAGGGGTGGGGGGGCACGACCCACATGGACCTACCCCACTGCCTCAGGGAGGTTAGGCAGAGCCCCATCAAGGAGGGAAGCTCCCGTTTCCTGAAAAGCTAAAGGATATTTGATAGGAATCCATTATCTGTGTTAGGATTTTCACAAAAGGAAGGTCGGCCTCAACCTTTCAATTAAGCACTGTTGGATATGGGGGCCGACTGGGGGCAGGTTCTAGGAACCCCTCGATCTCACCCACCTCTCCTTCTGAGACGCTGCCCTCCAAGCGCTGGAGGTATGTTGGGAAATCTCTGGGAATTAAACGTACTATAAACACATGCACACACACGCACATGAAGACACGGACACTCGCACTCATGCACGTGAGTACACACACAGGTGCAGACTTATGTACACACACACATATTGGCACACATGTACATGCACATACATGTGTGGACACTCATGCATGTGCACATTCACAAATCAGACATGGCTCACACCTGCACACACTCACATGCATGAACACACATGCATGCGTACACACATCTATTCACACAGTCTACACATGTGCACACTCTCACACTTGCACACGCGGCCGCATGGATATGCATGCATAATCACATGTGCACACACATTCACTCCCAGCCCTCATGCACACACACTCATGATGCAGGTACACACATGGCTGCTTACACGTGTGCATATGTACTCACATGCATGTGCACACACTCTCACACATTTCACACGTGTACACACGCACACACTTACACACACGGTCACATGTATATGCATGCGTAGTCACACGTGCACACACATTCACTCCCAGCCTTCATGCACGCACACTCACGATGCAGGTACATGCAGGACTGTATACGTATGTTCATGTGTACTCACATGCATGTGTACACACTCTCACACAATCCACACGTGTGCACACTTACACATGCACACACTCTTGCACACTCACAAACACACACAGGAGGAGGGAGTCTGCCATACATCAGCCTCCTCTATGACACCCCCCCAAATGAAAAACCCTCAAAATTTAATCACAAAGTTCAGGGAGGAATTTATTTGCTTTCTTGACTTTTAAAAAAGTAACTATTTCAGTGCGCCTGGGGGGCTCAGTGGGTTAAGCCTCTGCCTTCCGCTCAGGTCATGATCTCAGGGTCCTGGGATCGAGCCCCACGTCAGGGTCTCTGCTCCGCAGGGAGCCTGCTACCTCCCCTCTCTCTCTGCCTGCCTCTCTGCCTACTTGTGATCTCTCTTACTCTGTCAAATAAATAAATAGAATCTTTTTAAAAAAAAGAAAAAAAAAGTAACAATTTCAATCCAAGTTGGGTTCAGCTGTTTCTAATCCTACAAGCACTGATTATTTGGCAGCTTCGTGTGTGAAGCTGGGGACACTTCGGGGGGCCTCCGCTCCCCACAGCGAGCTCTCGGTCAGCCCAGGGAACAGTGTCCATGATGGGACATGTGTGACTCTGCTGTCCCCCCTGAAGGCCTTGGTAACTCGGTGTAACCCTCATGGTCCCCGAGGCCTCTTACAACTCTTTGAGGACAGTGGCCATTCCCAAAGGCTGGTGGGGGAAGGGCCACATCCGTCCGTGTGTAAAATCCAAGTCATGAGCCTGGTTCACAGCCCAGAGAAATCTCGGGGCGTGCTAGTGCTCACAGGTGCTCGGGAGGCCAACTGCTGCCGTACAGATAAGCAGGGTCACTGTGGCTTCTCCGCTTTGGGAGCTCAGCACCAAGTGTCTCGTGCTTGGAGGGACCAAGGAGTCACATAAAGCACCTCCCATCCAGGTACATGGGATCCAGCCATCTGATCCAGTAACGAGCCCCTGGTGCCCGGAGGTTAGGCAGAGGCTCCGGAAGTACACGCCTGCGTGGGGTGCTGGCGTTCTTGGTAGGTGGCCCCAGATCACCCCAGGACCAGGCACCACTTGCAGCAAGAGCCAATCCCGCTTACACATGTGTGTGTGCACGCGTGCGCATGTAGGTGGACACACAGAACCGACATCCTGCTGAGTCCACAGGACCCCTCCTGGAAGACCGTGAGAGGCCCAGAAAGCACGGGTCCTCCGGGTGAAGAGCAGCAAGACACCTCCTGTTTACCTGAGACCAGGTGAGGGAGGGTCCTCCAGGTGGGACCAAAGCCAGAAAGGTCGGAGGAACCCAGGCAGCATGGAGGGTGCTAAGCCCTGGCCCGAGCACATGGCCCCACAGCAGGAGAACAAAGACTTCAGGGCACAGTGCCTGTGTGCCCGTTGCCCAAGTGGCTGGTCCCCAAAACACAGACCTGGGCTGGCAGGCCTCCAGAACGATTGTGGTCGGACCCCGGGTCGGGGGAGAAACAGGGATTAACTAGTAGAGGAGGAGGAGGGAAACGGGGAGGGGGGTTGTCTCTTCCGATAGCCCAGCCTCCTGGGGAGAGCCCTGCAGGTCGGTCCCCTCCCCCGCCTTCTTCCTCACCCTCCCCGCCTGTCACTCCTGCTCCCCACTCTGCTTCCGTGCCTTCTGCCACCAAAAAGAAATTTCAGAGGATTTTAAAGGCCCAAGAACGGATGCTTTAAATCCTACTCCAGAAATGGGACTCACCGTGCAGAGAATGGCATTTGGAAGAGATGGGTAGCTGAGAACAGTCTTTCTGAGAGAGAAGAAAACACACCATAAGTAGAGGGTAAAGGAAGTGATGGCCCAGAGTCCAGCAAGTTCCACAGGCAGGAGGCACCCCAGAGACCCCCGGGCTTACCCAAGGCGCCATGTCCCTCTGCCGCACACGTCTGCCGGCCGAGAGGGGAGGCCGGCCCCTGAGCACACCCAGCTCTGCCCCTCAGCTGGGCTCAGCCACAGGCCCTGCGCCCCAGGGCGAGGCCACCACAGCCCTGCCTGCTTCTGCCGCCCCCCCACCGCCCAGCCATGACCTCCAAGGCGGGGCATTAGTGCAGCCGGTGGGAATCCACAGCGGACCCGGGACGTGAGAGGAGGCCGTGGAGGGCCGGCCACGTGTAGGACACCCAGGGGGTGGTTGGGCGTCCCTTGCAAGTCTTCTGCATGGGGTGTGCTGTTCCCAGAACGAGACAGTGAAGTCCCTGTGCCTGGTACTGTGCCTGTGACCTCACCTAGAGATTGCGTCTTTGCACATGCAGTTCAGAGCCCGTTGAGGGCATCTTTTTGGAGGAGGGTCCCCCTACTCCAGGACCCAGTTCACTCTAGCCAAAAGGGATACAAGGAAGTCTTAAAAAAGTACTGGCTTCGTTGACCTTCTGGCAGATCCGCAGTCCCCCAGACCGTGGGCACCCCTCCGTGTGAGGGTCTGTTTGGACTCCACGGCACTCCTCGTGCGCCCCCAGGCGCGGGCAGTGTCCACCCGCTTCTGTTGTAACAGCCCACCCTCTGCCCTCCCTGGTCTCCTCCTCTGGCCCCGCTGCCAGGCACTTCCCCTCCCCCACTCTCGTCTAGTGTATTTTCCTTTTCTTTACTCCTGCCGTGGACCCGAGAACCAGCCCCCACTCCTCTTTCCCTTGAAACGGGATCCTCCCTGCCCCCGTGGACGCCTCCCTCAAGCCATGGATCTACTCTGTGCCTGGGCCGAAGCCCCCTGCACACCGTCCGCTCCTCTGCCCCCTCGCTGTGCGGGCGCGCTGCCCCCAGCTCCGCGTTAGCAGAGAACTTGCTGGGCGGCTCCCGCAAGAGCGGGCCCTTGCCTTCGACGCCCAGAGTGAGTCCTGACATCCCCTGTCCGCTCAGACACACCGAGGCGCACTCAGTGCCCCCTGCCCCCTCTGAACCCAGCTCTCCACTCCACGCAAAGGCACCCCTACGCCCCTCCACGCTGGCGCGACGCCCTGGCTCTAACTCGGCACCCCTGCCCCTTGTTGGTCTAAATCCCCTTCTGCACACCCACGGCTGCCACCTGGCTGGCTCCTTGGACGACGCGCAGAGGGGACCATGAGCATCTGGAGGCCGTCCTCTGCGCCTGCCCCCCATTCGCCCCGTCACCACAGAGTGCGTCCCTCTGCCGGGGGCTACTCCCACTCCCAGCCGCGATGACCCTGGCTGCAACCACCCCTGATCACCCAGCTGCCGCCGTGTCCCAGGCTTGGTCCCTGACGCCCCTGGAAACCCCCGTTTCATGGCTAATGGTGCACACGCTGTGTCTCCTGGAGCCCTTACTCCACTCTCCCTGCACAGGCCTTACTGCCGATTGTCCCCACAGCCTGCAAGGAGCTCACCATTGTCTTGACTTAAAACCACCTGGGAAGTGACCTCAGCGAGACAAGCCGTATCCGTCACGACAGGCTGGACGCGCCCCGGGACCTGGACACTCATGATCGGTCTCTGCTCTTCCTGGCTCGGGCTGTACGCGTGTCCGCAGCCCTCGTCCCTCAGCCTGACCCATACCCTCCCTCCCTTGGAAACCGTCTTTCCTGCGCCCCCGCCTGCCTCCCTGACCCCTCTTCTTCGAGCTGCTCCAGTCCAGAGGGTGAACATCGCCGTTGACATGTAATCATGTCCAAGTACCTATTCTGCTCCCAATAGTTCATGGTGGTGCGTGGTTGGCTCTCCCAACTCGGCAGGCTGTGTTGTCTCTCGTCCTCACCACGGGGCCTGGCATGGCACCAGACTGACAATCTCGGACCCAGGGAGGTGCCCGGGAACACAGACAGGCCTCCTTCTCCCTGTACCCTTATCTCACCAGGATCCTTCATCTCACACCACGAGGCTGGGCATTCATTTATACACTCAGGACACCCACGCCTTTTTCTCCAGACACGTCACACGTTCACAATGAAGAAAGAAAAGAATGGGAAAAGGAAAGCATTCTACTAGGACCAGGTTGAGGGTGGACCCCGGCCTAGGAAATGCGTTCTGGGCTGTTTCCATGTTTCTCCGTCTGCTCCCCGCTGGGCGGTCCCTCCTGCCAGGTAGCTCAGCCGCACCTGCTGCGCAGACACGGGGACAGCTGTCTAGGCAGAGCGTCCAGTGGGTGTGGAGGGTCAGAGCGGAGGTTCTAGCGAGCCCGTGCACAGAGGCCAGGGCAGCCCGGGTGGGGCTGCGGTTTGAGTGTGGGGCCCTGATAGTGAAGGAGCTCCCACCCACGGGGACGACCTCCCAGTGCTCAGGGCGCGAGCGCTCGGGCGTATCTCGGCTGTAAGCCGTCAGTGTCTTTCCCGGTAGGGTTTTTGCCAACACAGGCACAGGTGATGGGTACGCTGAATTTTTCTACAAACCGTATTATTGAATATACACCTTGGTTTCTGTCTCCTTCTTTCCCATTCATGGCAGTAGAGCACAATGAAAGATCATCAGGTCCTTGGGGAAAGGCCAAGCCAAGTTTGTAAAAATGTGACAGTCTGACTAATGTGAAACACACCAGCTCCCATTTTCGTAAAGCGTGTGCCTGAGGGTGAGCTCTGGAGCCCAGCCCGTGTGAGCTGGCTCTGGCCCTTGCTCCCTGTAAGGCCTGGGTCAGGTCCCCACACCTTCCCAACCTCAGCATTCCCAACTGCAGATGGAAGTTACCGCCGCCACACGCTGCTCCGGTGATAATTTAACGAAACATGTGCAGTTGTGACGTTCTTAGGATTCTGCCCAGCCCATGCCAAGTCATCAACACCTAATATTTTTAGCCAGAGATTATTAGTACCTAAGGTTTTCAACCAGAAGTTCTATATGCATTGGATTATCAACATATTTGTGTGTGTAGAAGCAACAGGTGTAGACCAAGTCAATGATTGCATTCTTGGGGAAATACTGCTTCTAATCAAATTTTGTATTTCTACAAAATTTTATGTGTACATTGTGCATTATTTATGGAAGTCTTGTAATCTGACCCGGGAGCTGCTTACTCTATCCAATCTCTCGAGACGAGAAAGCTGGGACAGAGGGACGGGAGTGACTCTGAGCGCCAGAGTTTGGGTGGGAATCACGGATGACCGTATGCATTCATCAGAGTTCTCTAGAGAGATCAAACTAATAGTTAATACAGTATGAATGGTATTGACACAGACCGGTAGGTCTATATTATATATAGAAGTTAAAATATTGGCTATAAGGAGTTGGCCCATATGACTACAGACATTGAGACGTTCCACGATCTGCAGGCTGGAGACCCAGAAAGCTGACGGCGCGGCAGTAGGAACTGGGAGGCAGAGGGGGTCAGTCCCGGTCTGAGGGCGGGAGAAGACCACCCACTCCGGCTCGGCAGTCGGGAAGAGAAAACAAAGTCTCCCTACCTCTGCCTCTTTGCTCTAGTCAGACCCTCTGGGAATAGGGTGCCGCACACTCCCTAGGGAAAGGTGATCGGCTTTAATCAGGCTACAGATGGAAATGTAGTGGCATCTGAAACACCCCCACAGACACAGCCAGAATCATGTTGAACCGACTGTCTGGGCACCCTGTGACCCAGTCAAGCTGGCATGTCCCATTAGCGTCACACTGCTGTGACATCTGAGGGCGTTGGATACAATTTTCCTGGAAACGATTTTATTCTCAATTGTCTTCATACATGTTTCTAAAGCAACCTCTAGGTCATCCTGAATTCTGCATGAGTCAGCAGAAAACACCACTACACACGCGCTCACACGTGCATGCATGCACATGCACACACACACACATACACACACACACGGGCTCCCAAAACGCTGTGCAAGATGTTACAGGCTTCCATTCTCTTCCACATCCCAGAACGACCTTGATCGGGCCTGCAGCCACAAACCTATGGGAAGATGTGACTTGTTTCTCTCATTACCCGAGCCCCCTCATGCTGTAACCTTGATCTTATTAAGCAAAACATAAGGAGCTGATCCCACAGTTGACGGGCGAGTCGATGTCTGTGGAGTGCTTACTCATGTGAGGTAGATTAGTTCCCGCAAAGCATTACTCGTTAATTTACCCCATTGTAAAATGTCATTGACTACATGGGTCTTTTTAATGTCTTAAATTTCCAAGCGAACTATTAGCAGCCCTCGAACCCCGCCTTTCCTGGATCTGAAGAAAACTGACTGCAGCCTCACGCCAAGAGAGCCGCCTCTCGCCGTCTGATGGTACGTGCGCACCATACATGATTCAAGAATGTCCCTGGATGGGCATCGGCTCCCAGCTTCTGTGACAGGAGAGGAAATTCCACGCCATCATCGTGAATACGAGCTGTCCTCCAAACCTTCGCCCCAATAAATGTGGGCACCATCTAGACTTATTGACTTTTCTGTATTAAAATCACTGGATAATATCAACACGCTCATCTCTCCACTGTGACTACTTCTAGAGCCGTTTGAGATTGGAATGAGAATTTTGGAAGCTAAAATTTTCCTTTCTTTCCTTTTTTTTTCTTAAACTGAGAATAACATGTCTTTCATCATGGAATATGATTCCAGAGTTTAGTTTGGGACTCTTCCCTCATGACCCAAACTCTAGAAAATTCTCTGCACCGAATTCACCCACTTGACTGAGATGGATCCTTCAGTGGCGGGGTAATTTGGATCTCACAGGGTCAGAGCGCCGCACTGCTGCGTGTGGTTGAGGTTTTGCCGGATGTGGTGCGCATACAAGTTTGCTAAGCACACTCCGTCTCTCTCTTCACTTCTTTAGAGTCCTAACTTTCCTTGTCCCAAAACATTTTCTACATAATGGAACAGTGATCTCTTGTCCAAAATCCCATGGCTTTCCTCCATGCAGAGGCAAAGAGAAACCCTGTGGTTCTGCCGTGCTTCCTGACGCCCCATGACCCCACCATTTCCCACAACCCAGCCTCATTGTGGCTTCCCCATCTTACAAGATGCCCGTAATCTACCCTTCAAAACGTTGCCAGATTACCCCCCAGCCACAAAACAGAAGGTGCTGATTCCCATCCTAACACTCACAGTGACCCTGCAATCTGCAACGCAGCAGACTTCTACACAGTGGACCCTCCACACCTGCCCCCCCAGTCCCCACCAATCCAGGCTCTGAGAATTACCCCCACACTGGTCCTAACCTGCTACCTGGAAGGTTACCATGACCTGAGTGGAGAGTTCTACATCAGTTCCCAAGGTTCCCAAGCCCCTACTCCTGCAGGTATTTGTGTCCCAAATGAAACACACACACACACACACACACACTCACTCACAGGTATACACACATCACTGTGAGGCAGAGCAGTGTTTGAAGAATCCTCTGGGGTACAATACAAGTAGAACGGACCTTCCTCTCAGGAGCAGCCAATCATGTTCAGGGCGGCACATATGAGCAAACAAATCGGTGGTGTGGGGCATTCACCACTTAGGACAGCACCTCCAGGTTTCATTAGTGATGGTGACATGCGGATGGGAACCGTGAGAAGAGTGTGGCCTGGTGTCCTGTCCCTTCAAATTCCAGAGTGCGGGTGTCCGCTGCTGAGGACAGAGACCCCCGTCTTTCCTGCGTGTTTTCATTGACTGTACAGTGCGCAGTCATACAAACCGCTGGTTTTCAGTGACACTGTCAGAATGGTTCTACTACATGATTTGAGGCAGTGATTTACGATGAAGGCACAAACATACAAGCACAGTTGGTGCGGTTGCATTTGAGCATCTGGTATTGACCTAAGATAGAGTATACAATAACCGTGTTATAAGAAGCACATATCTCCCTAGGATACACTTCACATGGAGATGAAATATGTGCTCTATCATAGCGGAAGTGTGAAATCTGGTTTCCCCAGAACTCAGAACACCTCCCATGAGCTCGGCCCACCCCCATCATGAAAAGTCAAGAAGCCGGCCAGTGCTCAGCACTGCCGACAAGGAGCTGCCAAGAGCCTGCAGCCGACTCTGAGCAGAGAAAGACCCCGCCTTAACTGCTGTTGCAGAACTAATCCATGTGGCTAAATTGGTGGTCTGCTCCGTTCACGAAGAGACTTCTGATGACTTAAAGGGTCAGGTGTCTGTTATGCACATCTCCGCTATTCAGAGCAAGGTTCGACTGCGGTGGTATGATTGGAGGAGCCGACCCAGAAGGAGGGATTTTCTGACTCATCCACACCCAGATCCTTCTGCGTCGACTGCTTACAGGGCAAAGCAAGGCATGTCCCTTAATCAATCACCCACATTTTGTGCACTGTATCTTCTCTCTATGATTCCAGCCCAGCCAGGATTTCCCCAGTGGGGGAGCTGTGGTCGAGGAAGGTGGGCAAGGCCCACTTTGTCGTGGGCTACACCGAGATAACGTGCATGCATGGACGTCACTTCCTGGTCTTCATGCCCTCACCAACAGCTCTACAGCCATCAATGTGTTCTCCCTTTGACTGCAGTTGACTTCATATCCAGACGTCAACATTTCTGAGTTTCTCCAGATAAGTAACCACCCTCTGCTCTTGTATCAAGAAAGTTCTTGCTGCAGAAAGTCAGCACCATTTTGTGCCTCTGAAAATGGGGTCCTTTGTAAGGACCCCATGTCCAAGCAGTGTTGAATGGTACTACGTTACAGCCCCCTGAATGGGGATCTAAATAATGCATGCATGGTTTTTCGTGTTGCAGATACATTTTATGCAGATTAACTCGGGAGATACAGGAGAAACAGGAGTAAAGCCATGATGCAAAGGAAGGCTACCATACATGAACCACTTACAATTTGGGTCATAATTGCTTGAACACAAATGGATAAAGAAGTGGCTCTTATATACCATGGAATATTACTCAGCCATTGGAAAGGATGAAATCTTGCCATTTTCAAGGCTGTGGATGGAACTGGAGGGCATGATGCTGACTGAAATAGGTCAGTCAGAGAAAGATAATTATCAAAGGGTTTCACTCATATGTGGAATATGAGAAGCAGCACAGAGGACCATGGGAGAAGGGAGGGAGCACTGAGTGGGACGTCATCAGAGACGGAGACAAACCATGAGAGACTCGTGACTCCAGGAAACACACTGGGGGTTGCTCGAGGGGAGGTGGGGGGATGGGGATACTGGAGAAGGGGCATTACGGAGGGCACGTAATGGGATGCGCACTGGGTGTACTATGCTACTAATGAATCGCTGAACACTACGTCAAAAACCAATGACGTACTGTACGTTGCCTAGTTGAATTGAAAAAAGAAAAAAAATTGCATGAATATGTAAATACTCAATTATTTAATAATTATTAAAGTATGGATATGTCCAGGCTCCAATACGAGAGCTTTCATGTTTTGGGCATGTTTCACAGGAGTTACCCATCTGGGCTGGTCTCCTGACAATAGCACACACAGCAGTGGTTTGGGCTGCAGTGTTCTTTCCCTGGAGACCGCAAGGCAGAGCACGGAAATACCGCACAGACCGACCTCGGACACACCTTCATGCGCACACTATTAAATAAGGTTCTAGATCACATGTCTTGGTAGCCCTGAGAGCATCATCTGGCCATAGCAGGACATAGCAGTGGTGATGCCTGACCATGTGACTCCCCAAAGAAATTCCAGATTATGTTACATTTGCAATTTTAAGGAAATAGAAGAGTATTAGTGAATGTGAGATGAATTTCATCCATTGGGCTCATTTTTGTGGGTGCTTTGACACTTAGGTCAATATAGGATTTCTCTAGAAAATGCAATCCACGTGGAGCCCCTCCTTGCCTGCCTGGGTGGAGGGGGCATTACCGTAGTTAAAGCAATGCCAGGGGAGACCGGTCCTGGAGTGAGAGCTCCTGGTTTGTAGGGTAGCTTCTCAAGCTGAGTTGCTCACAGTAGCCTGGCCAAGTCCCAGTGGTTACTCAGAAAGCAAAGCTGTGCAGGTCAGAGAAGGAAATAGATAACCTGCTGCCTGTGCCCCCCTCCTCCTGCTGGTTACTGCTGTACCCAGACTCCTCTCTCCGCTGGCAAAACAGCCTCTTTTCCCTCCTCCTCCTTCAACACACTGAGCAGGCCAAGTCCCAGATTTCAAAGCCCCCAGTAGTTGTGGAAGAGAGAGACTCATTGATTGATGATATCGGAAGTGTAGAAAGATCGTTAAGGACCCCCGCTCTGTCAGCCTGAGTTCACAGCTTTGAGAGTTTTAATTAGTGTCTCGGTTTTCAATATTATTTAAGGCAAAAACTAGAAAAAATAAAAGTAAGGTGAAGGAAGAAAGGAAGGAACAAAAGAACACAGCATCTTCTGAAATAGTAAACTAAAGAATGAGAGGGAGCTGGGAGGGGCGCCTGGGTGGCTGACTCTGTGGAGCCCTGGACCCTTGGTTTCTGCTGCTGGGCTCCCCACTCGGAGCCATTTCGGTTTGTCCCTCTCCCTCCTCCTCCCTCCTCTGCTGCTCCTCCCCCTACTCCCTAGTCTCACCACCTGTTTCTCTCTTTTTCAAAAAAATAATAAATAAAAGCTTTAAAAATAAAATAGAATAAATAAAATGGAAAGAAGGAGCTGGGAAGGCCCCCAGGAGAAGACGATGGGAGAGGTCAGCAACGGGGCCAGAGCCCAAGGAGGCGTTGGGCATCTTGCTGTGCAGGGGAAGCCCCTTGGTTGATCACACTCTCTTCCACGGGTGACATAACAGAGTTTCTACAAAAATAATGAGATCCGGGACGTGTGTGGTTTAGCTGTACCACCTGCACTCAACCCTACCTCCAATTTCTCCATGTGCTGTCCGTGAGTAATGGTGGCTGCCATTTTGGACTGACTGAACACATAGTCGTACCTCATTTTGAAGGGGATTATTAACATTGGGCTGAACCACAAAAACAGACAAACAAACAAACAAAAACCACAACTTATTGGCCTTACTTGAGACATTAAAAAAATGACCATTTCCCATGATTCAAATGAATACAGATTTGGATGCCTTCATTAGTAAAGAAATGAACAGCTTCCTCAAGCACGCATCATTTTCCCTTGTGAAAATTAGCCACTTGTGAGCTCAAGTCGGTGACCCAGAGCCTGAAGCACTTACGACTTTGTGATAAAACCATTTCTCCAAACACAGTCTGCAAAAGCCAATGGGACTGAGGAGATTAGAAGTCAGTGGGTGTCAGCAAAGGCAGGGAGTATAAAAATGAATTCTTGAATAAACTGGGTGAGAAGTACATTCCTTTTGATTGTTGTCTCTTGCTTTTTAATGTTCTCAGAAAACGGCTGTATCTTTCAGAGTCTCTCAAGGATTTTTAGATAAAAAGAGAGGTTTTATCTTTGCATGTCTATAAGCAGTGAAAAACTCCGGAGACCAAAACCTACAGGCAATTCAAATAAACTAAATCCGATCAAGGTAATATCAATGCCAGAATTAGAAGAAAACCCAGAGAGAATATCAATAACAACATTAGAACAGCAGGTTTCAACTGGAATCAATAGGCAGAATAAACAGAAAAAATTAAGTCACAAAGTGTTAGTAGATAAAAGCTCCCCACTCATTAAAATTCTGTTTGTCTTTGTGTCTTTTTATCAATGTACCTATATATCTATGCAAGTGTATCAAAGTTCGTAGTGTGAACGAACGATGAAATAATCTAATTAATTTCCGGTGTCATTCCACATATTTCTTTCAAGTTGGAACTGCAATATTAATAATGGTTTGCAGCTTAATAAAATAGCTTTATGTCCGATTAACTCATATATCGGCTTGTTAGAAAAGCCACTTTCTATCAAATAGCTAAACTTCAAAAGAGTTTTGCTTTGATCAGGAAAAAAAAAAATCAGGTTCTTCCCATTTGTACTGAATAACCTCGCTCGCTTTTACAGAAAGACAGTTGTCTGTGCCTGCCATTCACTCACAGAAAATATTCTAACGGGCAAAAATGTTTTAAAAAGTCAGCATCTACTGCGGGAGCTGGTGGTCGAGGGAGAACGTGCCTTGTACTTCAGCGGCTGAGGGAAGGCGGCTTCCTGGAGGCGAGGCACAGGGCAGGAACCCCCGTGGAAGCTGCTGCTGGAACCCTCCCTGAGCACCGGCAGCCAGTGGCCATAGCGGTGGAATTCCAGGAATGCCACCAACCGAAATTCCAACAAACTACCTTCTTCTTTTTCTTTTTGAAGTCTCACGTCCTGCTCACTGACAAACGGGCAAACTTTGTGGGTTGGCGAAGACTTGTGAAACAATTTTACTTTGTCGCCATGACACAGAAGTTGTTCTTCCATGGCCTGTCAGAGAGTGTGGTCCGCACGGGTTCCCACCACTGGCTCCAGCGTCCTGCCGCTCTCCGTCCTGATCACCCCTGCTCCTGGCCGATGCCCGTGCACCCAGCTTAATGCTAGAGTACTGGATTATTCAGTAAGGGTTCAACCAATGACCCTAGAAAGTCAATACGAAAGATCTTGGGGTTTCCTAGGGTTGTTCCTTTTAGCATCACAGCCAAAATAGAAGTTAACAACCAACCAAGGCATTTAATTAACACTTTATTTATTCATTTGGTGTCTTTTCCCAAAAGAGACTCCGAACACATGTGCTTTTCTGGTGAACAAATCTAAGTGGCGAGGGGTCCTAGGGAAGGCAGATATGGGGAGAGCCCCCCTAGAGCTGGGGCAAGGTGAGGGAGATTGGCCCCTGGTTCTTGTCTGTGCAACAGCTCTGTCTAGAACCCTCACATCTGTGCTCACAGAGACATCACAGGGAAGGAGAGTATGCAGGCCTGGCAGCCGTGCATTTACCTGGGGAGGGTTCCTTCTTGCCATGGACTTCAGTGGGGACAAGAACGGGGCATGAGGAAGTTGTACTCACAGGCTGGGGTTTGGGCGAGGGGGTGATCTGGGTTAGTCCCTTGGAAAGCAGGTGGCACACCCAGTGTGTGTCCCCAGGCTTGCTTCCTGCTGTGCCCAGCCCCGAGTCCGGGACTCAGGAGGTGACAAATCCATGCTTGCTGGAAGAGTCACCGGGGTAAATAGAGAGGTGTGCGGGATTATCTCCGCAGAGCTTCTAACCATGGGCAGTTAGCTCTGTGCACGCGCATGATGTCGCACCTTCCAGAGCGCTGAGGTTGGAGCTAGCGCCACTGTCCTCATGTGGGGCAGAAATCATGGCAGGGATGTGAGGCCGGACTCTCTAGTGGCGCTCAGGACCCTGCCTGCGCTCGAGAACCCTCCCACTCGGAAGGGGGCTGGAGAGCACCTTCAAGGCCCAGCGAGAACAGATCACAACAGGCATGATGGTTTCTAGAGAGGATGTCCTGGGAGACGCAGACCCTCAGACAGAGCCATATCTGTGCTTCAGGCACAAACACGCCCGCGCCTTCCTCCCACAGCACATGCTTCACTCCTCAGTCTCAGGTCGTGCTCCTGCAGATGTCAAGGGGTCCAGACTGAACGAGCTTGGATGGCAAGAAATCATCCCCAACTCCCAAGAGGGAACAGCGGCAACACACCACGAGTTACATAAGTTCCCAAGAGTCGAAGGAAAAGCCGATCATGAAAATACTTATCTAAAACATGATTCTGGACAAGGCTGAAGTGTCGGGAAATCCCACGAGGAGCAAGGGGGATGAGGGCCCGCGGAGCCGGGGGTGGGATGTACTTGTACTCCTGGTCTTGTGATTGCGTCACACAAAGCTGAACCTCAGGGCCCATTGGAGGGTCCTCCCAGAGGACTGTCGCTGTAGACACACACCCAAGGCATCTGCGAGGCTCAGAGTCCAGCCCCCGGCCGCCGCGGCACCTGCTTCCAGCTGCGTCTGGCCAGCCAGGTGTGGGAGGAAGCTCACCTATAGTCAGGCCGCCTCTGGCTGCTCTTTCATAAGTTTCAGCTTTGTTCTGAGAAAATTATCACAGCCGCTCAGCCAAGGTGCCCCTGTCTTGGAATTTTCTCCCCTTAGCTCCCCCCGCCGATGTTTCTGGAGAAAAAAACGTAAACTTTAGTTACAGTCCTTGAAAATCATCTCTGAAATAGTTTATAAGATGATCCCTGAAGGCACAGAAGGAAAGTTGAAAATAAAAACACAGAGAAATTCAACTTTCTTATAGGGATGGAAATTTGTGCATTTAATTTTTAAAAATTTCTACATATGGTGACTCAATTTTTTTTTTTAACTCATGGGGTGAATGAGTGGGAAAAAGGACTGACGACACCATGAGTCTACAGAGAGGTTCTCAGCCCGTGATGACTGGGGTGTCCAGGAAAAATGTCAGGGGACGTCTTGATTGTCACAGTCAAGGATGCCATGGCCCTCTGTGGGTTGAGTCCAGGGGCACTGCAGAAGGTGCTCTGTGCCTGGGACCCCCCCTCACAGATGGGATTGAAAGCCCGACATTTTCATAGTGCTGAGCACAGACTAAAATTCAAGACCTCTTAATCTTGAAAGGAAGGGCCCCAGGACTGTGGTGTTCACGAGACCCCAACCAGCACCACCCACTCCCTCAGCCATGGTCTGTGGCCCGTCCCTTCCTAGTTTGGGTCTCTGGTCCTGCCCCGGCTTGCAGGTTCCTCCATGGCACCGACTCTGATGCACACCCTCTAGGTGTGCCTGGTCAAGCAGGGGCACCTGGCTCCGTCCCTGGACGGAGTGGGCATCTGGCCTTGTCCACAGCCACTCAGTGGCCTAGCTTTGGAAAGTGCTATTGGTCCCCCAGTTCCAGCAAAGGGTGTGCATGAGCAGGGTGTCAACAGCCGCTTTGGAACTGAACTCTGTGTGAGGATCTTTCTGAGTTGGATGAATCCAAGATCATGTCCTCCAACGTCCTCATTTTACAAATGAGGGGACCGAGGGCCAGAGAGATGAGCTGTTTCCAGACCACAAATATGGGGACCACAGCCCCGGGGAGAATGTGCACATCCAAATCCTTTCTTCCTCAGGCCTCTGGTGCTGTTTTTAATAGGAACGGATACAATATCCCTTGTGAATCTATCTTACAGCAGACTTATATGTCACCGGTATAAAACCTTTTGCCCCAGTGTGGATGCCTTAGAGAGACATCTGTTGACTTCCGCAGTCCGTAAGACAGAATTCTGATCAATTTCCCCCATGTGACACACACACACACACACCCCACCTCATAATGCTGGTGGGAAGCAGGGGATTGGATAAACCCTCTTTGAGTCTTTGAAACAGACTTTACAACTTTCCATGAAAATCATTTCCCGTCTTTGGTGCCCGTCCTTCTCCGCAGTGGTGTTCCGTGTGAAGCTACGTATTCCAGAGCCTGAAATCAGCAACAGCCTTGGCAGATCTGTGTTATCTCCAGCCACATTCAAGTGATCTAACCCAGGGTGGCTGAGCTCACTTCCAAAGAAAACGGAACAGGGTCGGGTGCAGCCCTTCTGAGTCACACTCCACATATGACCAAAATTAACCAGAAGACGTGCCATCAAAGAGAAAATGGTGCCTGGCGCCTGGGTGGCTCAGTTGGTTGGGCGTCTGCTTTCATTTCAGGTCATGATCTCCGAGTCCTGGGATCGAGTCCCACATTGGGGATCCCTGCTCAGTGGGGAGGCTGCTTCTCTCTATCCCTCTGCCCCTCCCCCTGCTTGTGCATGCTCTCTGTCAAATAAATAAATAAAATCATAAAAGAAAGGAAAACAGCCACATTTTTCAAAACATGGGTTTCCCAGCACTGTAGCAAAGAAGAGATACGGAGCCTGGGTTCCCGAGGCCTCATCTTCTGTGGGACGGTGTGACGACAGAGCTGGGGTCCTGGCAGGGATGGGGCGTCCACAGCCCGGCATGTCAGTGAGGAGAGCAGACCTACTCAGGAAAGGCTCCCCGTGAGTGTGGATCACCTGCCCCCCGCTTCCCTGGAGGCTGCTCAGAGGGACTCAAGAAAGTCTTGGGCTAACAAAGAACCTGGATGACGTCTGAGGCCATCACCGTCTTCCTGTTTTAGTGGGGTGCGGAGAAAGCAGCTGCTCCCAGACCTGGGCACCAGTGTTGCCCTCTACAAGGGCGGGTGGACCAGCCAGCTTTGCACTGGAAGGGATGGAACCAAAAATGTCGTTATAGGATCTCTGAATTGGATCTCTCTCCGAAAGCCTATTTGCATTTAGGGTGTGTCTTGCAACATACTTTATCCATAATAACACGGCGGGGAACATACTGAGATGTTTAAAAATACGCAATAAACATACATGTGTGTATATCTCTTCTAAACCATACACAGTGGGGCGCCTGGGTGGCTCAGTGGTTTAAGCCTCTGTCTTCGGCTCAGGTCATGATCTCAGTGTCTTGGGACTGAGCCCCGCATTGGGCTCTCCGCTCAACGGAAGCCTACTTCCTCCTTTCTCTCTGCCTGCCTCTCTGCCTATTTCTGATTTCTGTCTGTCAAATAAATAAATAAACTCTTAAAAAAAAAAAAAGAAGAAGAAGAAGATAAACCATACACAGTGATTTCACGAAGACTTACTTTATGGTGAGGGCTGAGAATCTCAGCAATCTCTCTACTGGGTCAAAGCATTTGGCTATTACTTGTGGGACAGTCCTCTGAGTAATGGGTCACATTTAACTCGGCGGGAGAAGTCAGATTCTGGAGAAGCCCAAGCGCCGTTCAGTGGAACACATGGGCAACAGGACGGGGCATTCCCCGGGAATCCGGCTAACGCATCCCTCTCTCCCATCGCCTCTCACAGGGTTATGAGGTTAGAGGGTAAGACAGCTCACCCACAGCCCCTGCATGGGTTTCAGCACACGCACGGAAACACCGCGCATCCCGTGAGAATAGTCCTAACCACCTGCCGCGGCATGCAGACGCTCCTTGGGAGTTCAGACTCCGCACACCCTGTGCTGCGCTCGCAGGCTCTGCCCTGGGCCCCACGCCGCTCTCGCAGGCATCAGCTGTCAAGTCCACGCCCCCCCACCCCATTTTTCCCCAGGCCGGGTCACTTCAGCTGTGATGCTCCCCAATCTGCGTACAACCTCTCTGCGAAGTTGCTGTGGAAGCACCTCGGGACGGCAACCCAGGTTCCCAGGACAGAGTCCTGAAGAACTCCAGAGGGGCCGCACCCACCACCTTGCCCGGACAAGACGGGGGCAGGTCAGCCGGAGCACCACACCTCCACTGAGCCCAACCTGTGGGGGGCGGGGCGGGGCGGGGGCAGGACCCAGACCGACGTCTCCTCCTGCTCCACCGTGGGCAAAGCCCCCCATGCTGGGAACTCTCTGCCCTTTGCCCAGAAATCAGGCTGAGGGGCTCATGGCCATGAACACGTGCCTCTACTTGGCTCACTGGACCCACGTATCACCACGACCACAGCAGGTGTCCCCAGGGGCAGTTGGGCTCCAAGAGAAACCTGCATTTCTTGGGAGGGAGGACCAGCCAAGGACAGGGACACAAAAGGATGTGCACAGAGACAACCACTGCCTCAGCTGTTTGGTCCATTGTGTGAGCATGGCGGGCAGGTGACCAGTGAGCTGTCCACCCCCAGAGGCTTCTGAGGCCTTTGGGGTCCCTGGAAAGTTCAACCTGATCAGGACTCTGCTGGGTCCACAGCTCTTCCCACCCCCCAAGGAGGCTCATTTACTGTCTGTCTTTGGTCTTCCTCAGATGACAGGTGAGGCTAGAGATGGAGGTTGCACTCACACAGGTAAGAAAGCGTAACAGCAATGCTTTTCCCCGTATGCCTCTTCCCTCCAAATGCAGTTGCCTGGAAGGCGGGCTCAGGGTCCCTCTGCCCTGCATCTGGGTCTGGTCGAGTGCCTGGCACACAGTGGGGGCTCAGCGAGCGCCCAAGGAGGGCAGGTGGGAGGGGGCATCAGGAAGATGTGGGAGCCTCAAGTCTGCTGATAAATGCCAATAAATATGCAAATGACGAATCTGGAAATGCTCTTCTACTTTCCAATTCAATTCCAGTAACCCAGGGGGTAAATCTCTATAAATTATACTGGAGTGTGACTTGTAAATAACATTTTTCTGACATCCCTAAAGCATTGCTGTTTCTTTGGAGTTTATAAATTGTGGATGTAAATGAGTTTATATAACCATTTCGTAGTTAATAAAAATAATACGCAGAGCAGGCCTGGGAATCAGGTACTTCCGAGTATGTCAACGTGCGGGGTGTGGATACGGATGTGCTGGGTTGTAATTTGGTCGAGCCCAGGCCGTGCGAGCCGCACACGTGAGGTCTGCAGGGGCAACTGGGAGATCTCTCACTCGTTCGTTCAAGGTGGAGACAGGGTCAAAGCTCCCAGGTGCGGGGCACCGTGCTCAGGTAGGAGCACCCAAACCGCAAGACCCAGCCGGACTCCGAGATGACCAGGCCCAGGGGAGTTAGACCCGCTCCCACCGGGAAAGGGAAAGGAGATGGGGCATGTGATGGGCCTCGTTCAGGCCCCGGCAGGGAGCAGGCACACCCCCAAGGGCGAGGGGCCGGAGAAGAGACTGGGATGGGACGGGTGGCTCCCTAGCAGTCACAGTCGGGGCACAGGCCAGCCCTGGAATAACTTTGTACCGTTAGGGGATGAGACGCTCTCGGTGATGGAGGCTCAGCACAGGCGCGGGTTCGATCTAGGGGCGCCGCGCCGTTGGGGACAGCGGGGAGGAAAGCCAGCTGGAGTGTCACGGAACCCACAGATGTAGGAAGGGCTCCGAGAAGAGAGAGGAAGTTAAAGCACGGGGCTTTTCCTCTTTGCAGACCTTTCTTTCATGTCTGCTGAAGCAAATGTGAGCTTCTTCGTGTGTGCGTGGGGGGATCTGACGGGACGAGTCACCAAGCGAGCAGCATCGCTGGCAGTGCCGTCCGTGCACGGGGCTTACGTCTCTGTGCGAGGCTCCTTCAGAAAGCTTGGAAGCACATGCTGTTCAAGCAGCACTCCAGAAAAGGTCTGTGTGGACACTGGCCGATCGATGCCTAAGGATGCCCCTTGACTCAAGGTCAAAGCTTCGGGTCAGAGCAGCCCCAGCTTGAGTCATCTCATGCCAAAGGTGTTTTTGCCTTAACACCTCATGCTCCTGCATCTAATGCAGAGAAGGGAAAAAAAGGTTTCAGGTAGAAGCAAGCTCTGATCTCTTCCAGGACGCAGGTAGACACGGAATAAGGTCTGGCAGGCACACATCACACGTGCGCACACACACACTGACACACACAGGGACTTCTCCCAGGTCACTCACTCCTAAGAGTGTGTTACACACATCGCAGCTGAGATACGAACAACCAGACCTGGCGGGGTTTCAAGAACGATCCATCGTGACCAGGTACAGTTTGCTGCAGGAATGCAAACAGCACACGACTCCAGAGCGAAGGAGGAAACCACGGTAAAATTCTATATGTGTACTTGGAGTGAAGTCTTTTTTAAGAAGGTCTTAGCAAGTTAGGAGAGACGTTCTTTATACATCCAAAGACCTACTAAGTACCTACGTCGGTGTCTCCAGGTGTCTCTGTGTGTGTGTGTGCGTGTGTGTGTGAGTGTGAGTGTGTGTGTGTGAGTGTGAGTATGTGTGTGTGTGTGCGTGTGTGTCTGTGTGTGTGTGTGCGTGTGTGTGTGAGTGTGTGTGTGTGAGTGTGTGTATGTGCGTGTGTGCGTGTGTGTGTCCGTGTGTGTGTGCGTGTGTGTGTGTGTGATCAGTGTGTCTCCTTATAGGTGCATCTCTGACACTATAACCACAGAAAACATCCAGTTTGATGCAGAAACACAGCCGGGGCAAGGGCAGCCCACCATCCCTGCTGCCCCTATAAGCACCACCCCAAAGAACCGACACCGCTCTAACCCTGGGACTGACCTGTTGACCGCTGTTGATTGTGTGAGGTACCTTACCCTTTTACTCTTAAAATGTCCTGATGTATGTCACTTACGGAACTATGGGATCATCCTACCTAAGGCATGAAATAAAAGAAATTTATAATATCAGAAAGAAATACTTCAAGCATATTTATTTCTGATTTCTGGGAGCTTATCAAGAAAAATCAAATACAAAATGATTAGAATTCATAAGAACATTCAGTATTTAAATACGTGGGTAAAAGTATCGTCTTCTTCTGAAGCCACCTAAGTTCACTTAAGGACTTGCTTTAGAGTTTCTAGAAGAATAAAAACAGAAGATACTCGAGGAAGTTCTGCAGCCTTCGTACCTAGCAGACACCCACCGGACTCGAGCCTCGGCCACAGCGAGCCGCGTGCTGTCACGGCTCTGGATGCCGACGTTCTCATGGTCCCACTTCCCGGAGGAGACACTGAGGCTCAGACAGGTCGGTTCAGGCTCGACTTCGCTGCCACCCCCATAGCGGCCGACACCGCCTCTGCCCTGCAGGAGGGAGCTGAGGCCCAGAGATGCCTCATGGGACAGGGGAGGGGGGTGGGGGGAAGGGTGGCGGCCAGGAAGTTCGTCCCCAGGGCTGCCCACCCTGCAAATCAGCACAGCCCCACCAACCACCAAACCTCGGGAGACCATCTGGGGCTGCCTCACCGGCTGCAGGAGACGGAGCGACTCCACGTGCCCCCTCCCGTCTGGCCATGCGGCACCTGCAAGGCTGTGGGCCCAGGCGTCTGCAGCTCCTCCAAGGCTCTGGGGAGAAGCTCACTTCAGCGCTGCCTTGTCACTGGTGGCGTCCTGCGCTGTGGCGGAGGAACTGAGGTCCCCGCTTCCCGGCTGGCTGTCCCTGGGAACCACTACGGGCTCCATTTCAGCAGGTGACTCTCCTTCAGACACAGTTCTTCAGGCTCTTGATTCCCTGACTTCCCGATCTGCAAGCGGCTGGAGAAAGCTCAGACGGTTAGGGGGCTCACGGCACGAGGTCAGGCCGCCCTCTCCCAGCGTCTTTGGTGCCACAGAATCTTCCAGTCACAGGAGAGAGATGCGCTGCTTTCACAGTCCTGGGAGAAGTCTTGGGGCGTGGCGGAAGTCTTGAGCACCGTCTGAGAATTCTGCCTGCTGCGCACATGAGGGGTGATGTCCTAAATAAATACCGCCCGAGAGCTCTTACTAAATGTTGTCTTAGAAAGGCTGCATATCAAAAGAGAAAGTGGACTCAACCACGGCACTTTCGAAGGCGTCCGAGTGGGACAGCATGTCTGCCGTGGACGGTCTATGCTGTTCACTGACGTGGGGAAGGACCCACCGCGTCTAAAAGCCTACACGCTTCCTTGTGTGTGGACATCCCTGGCCCGGGCTCCCTGGCATGGGTGCGGATTTGGAAAGCAGCCCGGAGGACGTGCTGTGCAATGAGCTGGACGCAGATAGGGGAGAATGGTTCAGGGTCCAGGAAGCCTCCCACAGGATTGGCTGCAGGGGGACACCCGGGTCAGCCAGGCCCCAAACTTGCAAGCGTGGTCAGAGGCACCAGGACTGGGCAGCCCATCTCCAGACGGGTCACAGACATGGAGAAGGAGGCGAAGACACCAGCCCAGGCCACCTGCCCCTGTTCTCCCTGGAACAGTGTCCTAAGTTCCCACAACATGCCAACAACACACCTGTGTCCCCACCCAGCCCTGCTCTGCCCCAGCTAGCTGGTCTCCTTCCCAGGGTAAGGAGAGGACCATGTCCCCGGGGCCTAGAAGCACTGCAGGGGCCCGCTGCTGAGGAGGCTGTCCCCGAGCGGCTCTGGCTAGCCTGACCCACTCCAGATACCGTGGGCTGGCCAGCGTGGCCTCTGCCACGTGAGGTCATCGTGATACCTCCTGGAATTGAATGCCGAATGGTTAGTATGTAACCATGTATGTTTCTGTGGAAAAGCTTTGACTGTCATTGGGACTTAAAGAAACTATGACCAGCCCTTCCTATCCCCAGCAGGGGGAATACAGATATAAATGTATTTACTTTCTATATATTTTCTCCAGATTAATAAATTATATATATATATATGTGTGTGTGTGTGTGTGTATAATTTATTAATGTGGAGAAATCAGAAGCTTCTGTCTTCTGTAATAGCAAGACGTGGTCATGATGTCATCTTCAAAGCATCCCCATCACTCCCTTCTCTGGCCCACGGACCGAACCCCAGCCCCCCCAGAGGCCGGGACGGAGGCTGACAGGTGAGAGAAGGGCGGCAGACGAGGGTGAGACAGGAACCCAGATCTCCCACTGGACACAAAGGAAGACCCCCCTGGAGGACTGGAATCCTGTCCAGGACCAGCCTCCCTGCAAGGAGGAGAATTTGAGCCACCGGGAACATGAAAAGAAGACAATTTGGAGTCTGAGCACTTAGAAACCACAGAGTATTTGCTTTCTATGTGAACTGCCTGAAGGAATAATTCGGTTCACCCCAGGCCAGATTGAGGGGACCGTGTTCTCCGGCAGCCTTAGACGACTTGCCTTTGGTTTGCAAACCACACTGTGAAAATTGGCTCTGGCTTCCCTGGATGCGGAATAACTTTCGATCAAACTTAATTAAAGTAAGACCAGTCATATTTATCTTGTGTTTTCTCTCAGGCAGTGTTTTTCTTCTAATTGGGACTTGAGGGTAACCCCAGCCAAGGCGCCTTGGGCTACGGAGACTGGCCGCCTTGGGCAACCTGACAGGCGGCTGGCTCTCCTGGGAGGAGACGCAGGCCCTGCTGCGGGTTCATCCACAGAGGACCCACAAAATCATTCCCATCCCAGCCGTGGAGATAATTTCCAGTTTGAGGTGGATCTGCAGAAGGATTCTGATGTTTTCCAACGGCCCCAGGAGCCGTAACTCAAGACAGCGGTGTCTTGGGGAACACGGTGCAGCAGATGCCCCAGGATCGCGTCGCTGTGATCCTGGCTTCCTGCATCCCCAGGAATCTGTGTGAACTTGTGTGCTCGGGAGCCCCAAACGGGGTGGGATGGGAAAGGGCAGCCACCCCACTCCGGGAAGATGCTGTTCCGGGGCCAGCATTTCTGCCCCATCCCAGTGTGCTTTAGGGGAAAGAGACTAGCGCTGACGAGTGCGTCATCCTGACGAAGCCTTTCGGGGACTCTGCGTGACCTGAGAGCCAGCCGTCGGGGCTCCGCGCATCACATGGGGGCTGACGTCCAAACGAGACGCTTAAATCATACACTCTCGGCGTCCCCCATTTCCGGCGCTAGGGCAAGACGTTCTGTAAAGTCCCCCAAACGCTCACATCTGATGCCGCTTCCTGGGAGCAGCGCCCCTTACGCTCCCGGAAGGCCTGGAGCACCGAGGGACGGGGCTGGCGTGAGGCCCTGCGCCCTTCCCATACGCAGTCGCGGTCACCGCAGCGGGCAACTCCTCCCTTGACTTTCCAAGATAAATGACCATCCGCCGTGTACACGGGGTTTTCTGTCCACAGCTGTTTTCATTTTATTTTGTGTCTGGGATCTCACCAACGCCGTGTAATTTTCACATTTTTCCAAATTGAGCTGTTTGAGTTTTGACTTTGACTCTGTTTGCCACATCACCGGAGTCCAGGCTCCCTTAAAAGGGCAGCGCTTTCAAGTTTTGAAAGACAGGTTTACTTGAAAAGGAGTGCTGCAACTTATTTTCAGGTTTCCAAGCTTTTTGGGTATTCCAGCCAGCTCTTCATCCTTCATACCCGGCATTTTCCATGTGACTTGAGGATAAATGGCCCTAATAAATCCCATTATTCTGAAGAACAATAAAAATAACAGGTTGGTGACACTGGAGACATGATAAATACCATTTTTTATTTTGCCTTGTCATTATTATCTCTTCCCTCCTGCTTGGCGGCTGATAGCCTGTCTCCCGGCAAAGCCAGCCGGGAATCTGGGCCCTGCCGGCGGAGACAGACAGCCCGGGAGTCTGTCTTTAGGAAGTTGGCAAGTGCAGAGGCAACTGGTCTTTGCAGTCCTGGACAGTCTTCGGAACATTCCAGCCAGGGGAGTCCCTGAACCCCAGCCGCAGAGCTGTTACCAGTTCCTCCGCTCTCCTCGGTGGAATGATCTGGAACCCTGGATGACTGTGTCCCCTTCTCGTGGACTGAATTACTGGAACTCAAGCCCAAACACAAGGAGCTGGTGCGACAGGCTAGAAGGACACATGAAGGCCACAGGGACCGAGGACTAGCTCTAGGCGCTCATGCAAGTTCTGGAAAGCCGTCGGGAAGGCAGCTTCTTAAACTTGCGGAGCCAAAATCAGATGCGCCGAATGGCACAAAGTCTCTGTGGAAGTCTTGTTTGTATTTATCTAGGCACCAGATAAGGTATTTATCTGGAATTAACTTCCTGAAGACAGAGCAAAAGGACCCAGCCGAGGAGAAGGTGTTATTAGTAAAATGCTCCGTGAGCGACTCCACTGGACCCCTCTGGCCACAGCCCTGGTGGGCAATGGACCGTGGAGGTGTGACGTTTGGGGAGAAAACCTGCAAACTAAGAGGACAAGCCCCAGACCAGCCTCGACGAGCCAAAGGAGGGGTGCCGCCCCCACTGGGAGCTGCCAGCAGCTCACGGCCGGTGGCCCAACGTTCTCCCGGAATTTTCCATATTAATTGTCTTATTTCATCTGCATTTCCTCCTGTCATTCCTGTTTCCAAAGGAACCTGCTGCTTCCGTGTCTGATCTGAAGGCAGGATGGGTTGAGTCTTTCCTAAAGAAAGTTTTCCTTTTTCATTTAGGCCAACACATACTGGTTCCTGTCTAGCAGGCCTGGGAATGCGTGGGCATCCACTGGGTATAACAGCAAAAGTAGCAACGGTTCTCGAGCCATCGTGGGGTAGATGTTCTCCTGCGGTCCTGGCACACGTCCTTCTCACACCAGCCCGACAGAGCAGGACTCCGCATTAAGCCCATTTCACAGGTGAGGCAGATGGCGCAGGGCCAGCATGAGGACCTTGGTGAAGTCAGCTCCCATGGGGGGAAGCTGGGCACAGTCTGGCTCCAGGGGCCACAGGTTCATGGCTCTGCAGTGTGTCCCCCGCTGTGCCGCGGAGTGGTCCAATGGGGGCTGGGACATCACTGGGAAAGTGGCCAGGAAACTTCCTGCTGCCTTGAAAACATTTTTTTTTTTAAGATTTTATTTGAGAGAGTGAAGGAGAGAGAGAGAGTGACTGTGTGTGTGAGAGAGAGAGAGAACCAAAGCAGAGCAGAGGCACAGGGACAAGCAGACTCCCCACTGAGCAGGGAGCCCCACGTGGGGCTCGATCCCAGGACCCGAGACCATGACCTGTGCCAAAGGCAGATGCCTCACCGACCGAGCCACCCAGGCGCCCCCCAGCTTTATGAACATTTAACAAGGATTTGTGTCATTCCTTAATTGGAATGTGTCTATAATAAGGTCTATTTTAGACCTTCCGTAATAAGGCCTATAGCGTGTCTATAATAAGGGTCCGTAAGCACTCAGCAGAAGAGAAAGACAAGGGCATAGCCAGCAACGCTTGGGGGATCATCGATCCAGCCAGCTAAATCCTGGTACAGCGTTGACCAGTTCCTCTCTGTGTACATGTCTGACCAGCCCATTTCCTTGAGGACAGCATTTAAAATTTAAGAAGTCATCTAAACACACCCACAGAGTTCCCAGGGGATTAAAAATCCCGGAACAATTCTTACTTTGGCGTTTAGTCTCTTTGTGGTGATGGGAGAGAGGGGGAAGGCCGGGCTTCCGAACTGGGGAGGCGGACGCAGGCACGCCAGGTAGACCTTCATGGAAGCATTAGCTTGGACTCAGGAAAGGAGCAAACCCCCACTGGTTAGGACCGTGGAGGGGACAGGGGATCGTGGTTGAGGGGGATCTGTCAGCTTCAGCCTGACAGTGACCAGCATCACAGATACACATGTCTACATTTGCACACGACCTCAAGAGGGCCTCATGCGTGGCTCACACTAACCTCTATCATCTGGAGATTCTTTTTTGTTTTGTTTTTTTTTTAGATTTTATTTATTTATTTGACAGACAGAGATCACAAGTAGGCAGAGAGGCAGGCAAAGAGAGAGGAAAGGAAGCAGTCTCCCTGCCGAGCAGAGAGCCCAATGCGGGCCTCGATCCCAGGACCCTGGGATCATGACCTGAGCTGAAGGCAGAGGCTTTTAACCCACTGAGCCACCCAGGCGCCCCTCATCTTGAGATTCTTAATAATTTCTGAACAAAGGCCCTTGCAATGCCATTTTCCAGCGAGTCCTGCCAATGATGTAGCCAGCCCTGTCCAGCCCAGACGTGGTCTATAAAGAATGTCTGTGGTTGTCATTTGGCTAGAAAAGTAGATGCCGTTATCGGGGCAGGGGGATAGAGACTTCGGGTGATTACGTATACAACCCCAGAATGTTTCTGAAGAAAGACTCCCACGAAACACTGTCCACACAAGCTGCGGTCCAGAGGCAAATGCAGCCCGGAGAGCATGTGGCCGGCAGAACACGTGGCCATCTCACTCCCGACTCACGTGGCTGAAGGGCCGGCCGTCCCGGGGTGAGCCTCTGTGTCCTGACGGCACCCTTGCCTTTGCTGAAGCTAACTACCACCTTCTGAAAGTAAACCATCAAGTTGAAATAAAGAGTCTGCTTAAAAAAAAAATCATAATAAATAAATTTAAAAAAGAAACGTCAAAAGTCATGTTTCTAGTAAATGTGAAAAAGCAGTGAAACCCACAAACCCATGATGTGATTCTGGGCGTGGTATTAAGGACATTGAATGCTTTGCGCCCCCAAGGCCGGCGATCCTTGCGCTGGGACCACAGTGTGACATGGGTGCTGGCCAAAGCGGACGTCCCGAGCGACTCCACGAGGCAGGTCGCCGCAGAGAAGAGAGGAGGCGGGGCCTTCTGTACCATTTCTGGGCAAGGACAAAGGCTCCAGGAGGACTTTCATGACGTGCGGTACAGTGAGGGAGAGCGCGGAGCAAAGCGCCCACAGCCGGCTGGCGGAATGTGGGATCGAGGTTCAGTAGTGACCCTCCCTGTATTCAGTCCTATGTTCTCCAAAGGACTCAGGCTTCTTGCATCCAAGTTGAGTGGCTTGGGCGAAAGGTTAAAAGGCTTTCATTTGCACTGGACAGAAAGTCAGAGTCATGCTGCCGGCGGGCGGGCAGGACCCACAGCCCGGGGCCCTCCTTCTGCCCCGCGGCTCACACAGCCCCAGCACGAGGCTCAGAAGCCAGGCCTGGAACCGAGATGTGACCTCCACTGTCCAGCCCCAATACAGCCCCTTACGGTTGGGAGAACCCCTGCATCAAGGAGCAGCAGAGCTGCCTGGGGGGTCAAAGCCCCCTAGACACTCAGGCTGGCTGCCTGACATGCCAGGGCTCCGGAAATTGGGGGACGGTTCCAGGGCATGCACGCAGACAGCCCGGCTCTCTTTACGCCCTCCAGTCCATTTAGCTGAGGAACGCGGCACCTGGAGAAAAAGCAAGGGCGGGGGCGGGGGTTCACTACGGCCCTTTCCCCGCATTTTCCTGGTTGATCATCAGCCACTCTGGCGGGAATCCACTACTGTGTTCTCAAGAGCACTAGGAACACCACCCTGTATTCTAACTTGTAGGAGAATCTAATGCATAACTTCCTGTTCAAAGGGTGTTCAGGCCCTCTGACCCAGGAGGTGCACAAGACCCACGGGGTCCAGCCAGGACCAGCAGCCGGCACACGATCAGGTCGGATATTTTAAGCACTTGGGGGTTTCTGTCGCAGTAACACAGGAACAGAGCTTCAAAAGGGAAGACTTAAATCTAGGAAATGTTTAACAGCCGATTGAAGAGAGAAAGTTTAAAAAACAAACAAACAAACAAACAAAACCTTAGAAAGAAACAGAAGTCTTCCTAGGAATGCCAGATGCCGCGTGAGGTGCATAGAGAGGGTGGGATGCAGGCCCCCGAGAGCCAGGGAGAAAGCCTGCCTGCGTGAGCCCCAGAGGCAGGGTTGACTCCACAAAACATCTCCCATTTAAAGGGAGATCGTGGTACTAACAGTGTCTCATTAGCCTCCAATGAGAATAGAAAATGGCAGAGACAATTGTAAAGAAAGGAAGATGAAACAGTTTAATGAAAGATGGGGTAACTGCGTGAGACAGGAGAACCCTAACGTCGGATCCACAGGCTCTTCAAGGGACCCAGGGAGGCCCTGCTGAGGAGGACCTGCCTTCCCCGGGAGAATCCTGTGAGGACTCCATAAAGTTGATGACCGTTCAGCCCAGAGGTGCCTCAGAGGAAAGAGTCTGGTGTGACCCTTACAAGGATAAAAGCCCCATCACCCAACTACCCCAGGCAGTTGGGCGATGGGCGTGAAGGAGGACACGTGATGTGATGAGCTCTGGGTCTTCTATGCAATCGGTGAATTCCTGTACTCTACATTCTGAAACTAAGTATGTTGCCTAATTGAATTTTAGTTAAAAAAAAAAAAAGAAATTAAAAAAAAATGATAAAAGCCCCAAAGGAAGAGTCTTTTAGGGTCATTCTGCAAACAAGGGTGACCGGGGGAGCTGTGACAAGTGTGAATTCTAACGGTTTAGAAGAAGTGGAGCAACATGTCACCTGGACACTTTAATTCTCAACATCAGAGGCTGGAAAGACACAGGCTGTTGGAGGAGCTACCAGGAGACGTAAGAATCCGAGGGAGACACCGGGCTGATGGGCTGGTAAACCCCACTTAGACCCTGGTGGAGCTGATGAAGGAGCTCAAAGGTCTCACCCAAGGACAATTCTGCAGCACCAGGCTTAGCTGCAAAGTCATCGGAGCAGGAGAAACCCCACACGGCAGCAACCCCACAGAGCTGATTCATGCTTGGAAAACGAAGCGCCCTCCTAGACCATGCCAAGAAAAATGAAACAAAGACGTTGATGGCTAACAGCCTCCTATCTCACGGACCCTTGACTGTCCAGACGTACCCACTGCCGTGTTTCTGCTGAGATTTCCCAAGCTGAGTGTGTCCACTGGTAGCACAAGCAATAAGAGAAGAAAAAACACTGGTGTTAGGTGAGCATCCAAAGGCACAATGGGTAACCAGTTTCTGTGTAGTATTACACTCATTTCTCAGAACTGGAAAGAAGGTTATTTTTTATTTCCATTAAAATAAAATGAAGTTATGATTCAGAGGAGATGTACACAATCTGCCCAAATTCAGGAAGGTATGCAATGACAAAGGAGAATTTGGGTCTGATCCGCCCTGGAATGTCCCAGCAGAATCCTCCCCCACCTCCCAGCCCTTCCTCTGCTGAGCCACACATCCAGTTCACCACCTTGCTCCTCTCTGCACGTGGCTGTCCGACGTGTCCTTTACGGTCGCTGGCATGTTGGACTGCACACCATCGCACCAGAATAGCTCATAAGCCCATGTCCCGACAGACTCCAGATAAGGGGAGACAGCAGAGCCCAGGGGCAGCTCACAGCGCTGGCACCTCTCATGTGGCTCTTGCTGTGTTCTGTGCTCTGAGCTCCTGAGCACAGTCTACATGCCCAGAAGCAGCTGTGTCTGACTCCGGGCGGGCATCTCCAAAAGCCAGTTGTGATGACGTTCCGGACCTGAGAGAGCCTGCGTTTGGTCACATCCCCGACTCTTAGTTCCTCCCGTCGGCCGCCCACGGTGCCCCCGCCGTGTGACACCCTGACCAAGCCACAGGCTCTCAGTTCTCGCCTCGTTATCCATCATCTACAGTCAAGAATGACAAGGGACAGTGTGTCTGCATCTGGGAGGGAAAATACCCACACAACATAACGGGCAGGGGGACTTATCCTAATGGTCCCGCGGCTTTGGTGGTGGCTGATGAGAAAGCCAGCTCCCTTCACTTCAGAAACGGGCATTTTTCTGCCCCAGTGGTTCCGAGAACGTTCCAGTCTATGTCCTATTGCGGTTAAATGGGAACGTTTTTTAGTGAAGTTTTGTTTTCCAGGTTTGAAGCTGAGCTTGCCTCCCCTGGTTCTCGTCCTTCCCTCGTTCGCATTTCACTGGTTAGAGAAGTAGCTGAGGACGGAACCCAGTGAAAAAGACCGTGTGCGTAGGAACTGCGTTCATCGTAGCCGCTTAGAACAGCCCAGAACAGAAGGCAGGCGTCTCCACCACGCAGCGCGGGATCACCAGGGAGGCGGGCTCACAGGCAGTGGCAGGAGCGTAGGAGCAGGGGCCGGGCTCCTGGCTGCACCTGCTTGTACCGTTCATATTAAAACCTGAAACCCAGCAAATCCCACTTCACAATGGCTCTCAGTGCTGCAGCCCGTGAATTAAAGGCCTCCATTGTTTGGAGGGATTATTTCCTTGCCTCTACCCGCTTCAAAGAAACGCGAATCTTCACTCACTTTTCTATTGATCCTTGTTGGTCCGATTAACTCTGTTGTGGATTCCTACTGAAACAAAGACAAACAGATACATTTTAAGCACTTTCATGTAGGGCTTTGTTTCAGTTCAGGATTCTTACTGTCCTTCCACTTCCTTGTTATAAAGATTACTAGGCAGTTGGGGGAAAATAAGGGAATTACCATAAATTCTATTCACTAAATACCCACACTTTCAGGCAAATTATCTCAATTGTAAAATACTTTGGCACACCGAGTAATTATATGCAATTAAAGCCCCACTGTTCCTTGACCGTCCCTTGTCGACTTCTAGCGGAGAACCTGCGTCAGGAAGACGAGGCGATCAGTGCACACTAGACATCAAAGACGTCGCTCAACACTGACAAAACAGAGCCAAACCGGGATCCTGCTCCGGGACCCTTCAGATCTCAGAGGAACTGATTTAATCCTCTCCCCCGTCTAACGAACTCTGAGGACTCTGAAGAGCATTTCCTTGAAGACAGAATGTTCTCAGGCTCTCTGTAAACACAGCAAGGCCGGGTCTCCGGGCCTGGGCCCTCTGCTCCATGACTCAGACTCCTGGGGCAGAGATGAGCGAGTCTCACTGTGGGCCACACCGCGTGCTTGTCCCTGCTCACGGTCTCCCCCATGGGCTGCTGCTGAACCTGCATTTAACCTTCGACTGGAGTGGCCACCTTGCCGGACCCCCCCTCTCCGACCTCCCACCACACCCCCTCCAACAGGTGCTGCACTGGGACCTTCCTCGGGCAGACCCCCGCCCCCAGGCCCGAAGCCAGAGTTCTGGGTAGGTGACATCAGTTTATGGGACGTAAGAGGCTCATTATCTCCTGAGCATTCATTTGCAATCCGCCAACCAGACAAGCAAAGAATCCACACTTCCCCAGAAAGATATTTTTTTAAAGATTTTATTTAGTTATTTGGCAGAGAAAGATCACAAGTAGGCAGAGAGGCAGGCAGAGAGAGGAGGAAGCAGGCTCCCTGTCGAGCAGAGAGCCCGATGCGGGGCTCGATCCCAGGACCCTGAGATCATGACCTGAGCCGAAGGCAGAGGCTTTAACCCACTGAGCCACCCAGGTGACCCCCCAGAAAGATTTTAAGGACTTGTCCACACTTGGCAGGATACAAGGGATGACGTGCAGCCTCCTTTTCCCAGGAAGGAGGGAGCTCTCCAGACTCAAGACGTCCAATGGGAAAATATGGAAAGTCTTGAGCAACCAGACAGTCTGTCACCCTCACGGTTGTCGTGGCTCAGTTGTCCGTGACCCAGTACGACAGGGACCCTTGTGGGCCTGTGCATCTCCAACCATAACTCTCACACCTGAGGGCAGTTCTCCCAAACCCTGCCCACACTGGCTCATCCCACTCTCCTCCAAGAAGGTCACGTGCTGGAAAAGGTCTCGTGTCCTGCGTCCGCACCACGTAGCTCTCCGTACATCAATTAATAGGATTTTCCTGGTTACCACTTCATCATCGACTTCAAGATCAAATTTCGCCGAACAGGCATTAGACAGTCCTCCAACTGGCAGTGGGAGAGAAACTGATCCGTTGTCTGGGCCCACATTTCAAAGGAGAAATTTAGTTCCCATAAATAGCTTTTTCTGCAGCATCTAGGCTTCTGCTGTGGCAAGAGGAGAGGCCAACGTGGCTGACTCCCACATCAAGGTGGTTCTGCTGTGTCGCAAGAGGGGTTGGGGCACACACGGACACTGCCCCACCTGCACCCCCGTCCCTCCTGTCACACTGGTCCAGGACATCAATTTTGGTTCTTAATGCCGTTTCCTCTGGGCCTCTTGGCCACCGGCCTCTGAGGAGCTCCTGCCTCCTCGGTCCTCTAAGGAGCAACGTGGGGAGATTCGGTGCCCTTTCCCATCCCACGGGACTGGCTTCAGGACAAGCATGAGCCCTAACGGAGGGCTGAGAATGTGCACCAGAGACCCGGAGGCAAGACTAGGAGTCCCTGTCTGGTGTTTTTGTAACGACAGATCGGAATAGGAAATCGCCAGGCCTCCAAACGCTGAAATAAAACACCTTTTCGCATCTTCTCACTGGAGGCCAAATCCGATGGTTTATTTGTGAGAGATCCTTTATCTTAGGGTTTATCAAATTTCTGATGAGAAAATAAAAAAATAAAAAGTAGAACAACCTGGGTTTGAGCCTCCCCCTGATCGTTTGCCTGTAACCTCGCAGCTCAGGAAGAACCCCTTTCCTCACCCACTCAGCCGGCAGCATTCTGTGTCCCTCCCACTGTGGCCCGGATGAATTAAATGAGGTAGAACATCTCAAAAAAAATAAAGCACTAGTGATAATTGAATGATAATAGCATACAGTAACCTTCCCATTCATTTATTTTCCCCTTTCTCAGTGCCTGGAGGAAACCATCACCAAAACTGTTGTCAGTGGTACTAAGCAGCAGGTTCCTTGAGAAATGGCACCTTCTGTTGAACATGTCAAGTTAGCATGGGCTGTGTTTTCATTTCAGACAGAGCTCTGAGTATTTCTTTACCTTATCAAGATGCAGGATGGACGGACCTCTGAAGGCAGGTAAGCCTCCGGTGGGAGGTCATGCCTACTGGGCAACATCTGCTCCTTTAGACTGTAGATGCTGTCCCTTCTTCCCCTGAAGACCTGAAGCTCTGGAGATACTTCCCTGAAGAAGGGAATGCCGCGGGGCCGTACTTGGGGTCACTGACAAACCAGCTGGAGAAGAGCATGACCAGGAGTTGCCTGGCGTCTGGAAAGAAGCAGGCCCCCATTTGTCTGGCGCAGATGGTCCTCCCCAGCCCGCCTCCTGGGAGTGAGCCCAGACAACACTGTCCACTGGAGCATTCTGTGATGATAGATTATTTTTCTTTTTATAATTTTCTATATTTTCTTAAACATGCCTACATTATTCTTACTGAGAGGGGGGAAAAATCAATGGCAGTAATTCGTTAAGCCCACCACTGTGTCGTCCAGAAAATGGGCTTTTAGAACATTAAGTGGTGCCCGGGGAGTCTAACAGACAGCTCTGGGCACTGCCTCTTTCAAGACATCAGGCTATCACTTAGGTGCATTCTGGGCTGAGTAAATTGACTGTTGGCTCACTGTGTGAATCCCTTCTGGGTAGTCTGAACCTCGCTCACTGTCACAGCTCTACACTGTGTCCCCTGGAAGGTCTGGTTCCAAGAGAGGCTGGTTCCAAGAGTGGCTTCACCCCTGACACCCTTCTATTAAGCATGACCGTGGCTTCACAAACCAAGTACAGGGACCCAGTGGCAGGACGTGATGGACGTTGAGAGTATCTCCCTCTCACCTTGTAGTAGGGCACACATCCGGAAGCTCTGGAAGGTGGAGTGAGATGGTCCCTCCTGGCGGGTTCTGTCCTGCCCACCGGGGCCGTCTGATTGCCCCGGCGGCTGGGGATGCGCCCCGTGGCGTCCCAGAGCACAGCTCATTCCTTCCCCGCGGGCGGGCTGGGCAATGGCTTCAAAATTGAATCCAATGCAAACTTGTGATGACTAACTTAGTGAATCATGTCAAATTTTAAATTTTATTTCATTTTATTTTCTATCGGCTGCTGGGAAATTGAAGGGGAGACGACGCCCAACTGACATCCTGCCCAAGGCACCCGCTCGTCTTGTCACAGCCTCGCCTCCAAGACAGGTGTCAAGAAGGAGTGTGGCTTCGTGCCGAAGGGGTACCCTCTACCCTGTCAAAACCTCCAACGTCCTCGGGCTGTCAGCCCGCGGATGCGCCTCTGTCCCCGCAGCCACTCCTTCCCGTAGAAAGTAAACATCTCCCCAAATGCATCATCGATGAAAACGAAGTCGGAGAAGAAGCGGTGACCCTCAGATCTCACTCAGAGATTCTCGTTCTGACACAACCGTCACCTGATATTTTTAGAAAGTCACCAAAGTCTAAATTGCTAGCAAAATAAAACTTAAATAACCAATCATATGTTTTCTCTATTTAAGTGCTTGTGGAGGAGGTTGCCCATTTTCAAAACAAATAAGTGAACGATGAGTCGTCGGCTATAACCCACCAACGGATGAGTCCCGTGTTGGCCAGAAGGGGACTCTTGGACCTCTTAAGCCAGGAGGTGTCCCTAGTGTCACGCAGCCACACCTGTTTCCACGGGCTCTGCTCATCCATATCTGGAAACAGACTTCACCTCAGAATTCATAAAACTGTATTACTGCCAAGTTCAACTTGAAGAGGCAAACATCCAGAAAGTCTGTTGTATCCCCCAATTTAAGATTCCACCAGAAAGGGAGCTGGGCTTGATTGCACAGCCTGCACTTCCGCTGGAGAAAATGGAATGGAAAATACCCCCTATTGAAGGGTTGAAGTTGTCCTGAAGCTTGGGAATTCTGTCAGGGATGGTGGTGAGTGGACGGGTCACCCACACTTCCAGGCTCACAGAGACCCACACAGGAAAGGTTTCTTTCTCGTTCACATCACATGACCCTCATGGAGAACAAGGGACCCCTGCTCACCCTCCTAACCCAGGTGTCCAGCCTGGAGGAAGCTTCCTCTCTGCACCCTGAATCATACGCCAGCCCTTGAAGGTGCTCTAGACAGTGACACGTGTTCCTCTGTTCATGTTTCTCAGCTCCAGAAGTCACACAGTCTCATCCAGCCTTCAGTAAGAGGCACCCTCCTGTTCCCAGAGGTAGAGTCTGGAAATGTGAGAGCAGACGTAAGGGCCACCGTGGGGAGGAATATGCCCAGCTCTGGCCATGGCTGGAACACACAGCGGCTCAGGACGACTCATTCCTGGCCCGATGCCCCAACTTCCTCTGCATCTGGCATGGCCATGGAACCAAACCTGTCATGGGGCCTTGTGGAAAGCTCTGCCAGGGGACTTCAGAACAGGATCACTCTCTCAGATGTAAGTAAATTCCTCTCCTTCGGTCTGTGTTTCTCCCTGTTGGAATGTGTTTGGGTAAGAGTGTGATGCTTGGAGCAGCAGCAGCTAGATTGAAGCCGTGAGGCAACCCCAAGCAGCCACAGGGGACAAAGCAGGGCACTAGGAGGATCCTCCGCACAGACGACGGCACGGATCGGCCTCACCAAACCCCAAACTTCACCCCCTCAGGCTTCTTCCTCGGGATGAGAGTGACATTTCGGCTTAAGCCTGAATGAGTCCAGTATGTTGTTGTCATTGAAGGGATACAATCACATTTCTGCCAATCACTAAAGAGCAGATGACTACCGACGTCACAACAGAGATCTAGTATTCAGTGAAGGGGTCGAGAAGAACTGAGTCCACTGGAATCAGAGGCCCTGTCTGGACGGCAAAGACTTGGACAGCCTGGTATGGGTCTGGCACAGGGAGATGTCAGCGGCACCCCGGGGCAGGGCAGAGCGCTCTGTCATTTCACCTTTCACTGGAGAACAGCCCTGACTTAGCCCCCCCAGTGTCTGTGCCAGGTCCTGGCTGGGGGACAGCTGGCTGACTGGGGTGGCTCTGGTCGCCGCCATCAGGGGAGAATGTTCTCCCTTCTCCACGGGGACAGTGGTCGGTGAAGGCGCAGTGGGACTGGGGGTGGGAGAAAGGTGTCTTCGGGCCACAGGGACAGAGCCCTCCTGACAACAGGACACGAGTGAAGGCAGAGATGGGAGATGGAGGGAGGTCCCCAGCCCTTCGCGGGGTCCGACATCACAAGCACCAGCTGGGCGCTCCTAGCTCCATGTGCCAAGCTCCGCAAGGTGTCAAGGGACACCACGGACATGTGTCACCGTCTGTGCCCTGTGGGCTCTGGCTCTGACTGGGGTCTAGTGCATCCACAGCACCCAGCTTGGCCAGAGGCTGACTGGCTTGGACACACGTCCACGCTTCCGCGTGAGAGCAGCCCGAGGAGGTCACGGCATCGCCGACTGCGGAAGCGTGAGGAAGAGGTCCCTCCTGGGGGACAGCAAGTACGGGGCCGTTAAAGCTCCACTTTCCTTTCTTGTCCCTGGGGGGAGCCTCAATGAGAGTACGTGAAAATCTGGTGCTTTCACCCTCTTTACTAGGATCACTTGTGACTCTCACAGGTTGCTGTCGGGTCTCAGAGTGTGCTGTCCTGGTGCACCGGTTGGCTGTTCTTGACGGGGCCCCGGGCCACGGCTCTTTCCTACGGCCTCTCCTATACCGTCCTCCTGCCATCGTCCAGAAACGCGGGCTTCATGCCATTCTCTCCTTGCCACCCCTACCCCAAGGATGACCCCAAGCTGCGGGCCCTGTGGGTCTCCACAGGCCAGAGCTTCCTGTCCACGCAGGCCACTCATGGTGGGTTTGTGTCAGACTCCCTCCGCCAAGACGCGAAGCACTGGCTGCCAGGCCCTGTCATGGGTTGAACGGTGGCTCCCAAAGGTGTGTCTGGATCTTAATCCGCAGAGGCCATGAACGTGACCTCATTTGGGAAGAAGGTCTTTGCAGTTGCAACCAATCAAGGGATCTTGGTATGAGGAGATCAGTCTGCGTCCTCTGGATGGGCCCTAAATCCAGTGACAAGTGTCTTTGCGAAAAATGGAGGTGAAGAGACCCCAACACAGAGCAGGCCAGGAGATCGTGAGGAGTGCTTAGAATGATGGCGCACAAGCCCTAGGAAAACCAGGGGCCGCCGGAAGCTGGGAGGGGCAGGACAGGTCCTCCCCCGGGGTGTCTGGAGGGAGCAAGACCCTGGGGTCTCTTGTTGCGAGCTTCTGGAGCTGTGAGAAAATGGACTTTTGTCATTGCATGCTGCCCAGTGTGTGGGGTTATGCGAGGGTGCCCCGAGGACAGCCCGGGGGCCCTGCCCAGCAGGCGCGGCGATCTCCGATGGGGAGACACGTGTGAGGAGGACAGGACCGGCGGCTCCTTCAGCTGCAGACGCCCCCCCCTTCCCAGGCCTCTGGCGGGGGCAGAACTGGGACCAAGCCCTGGCTGTCCACTTCAGGGCTGCCCAGGACACTCAGAACTCACAGAACTAGTCCTTGCTCTGACAACCTGCGCTGGGTAACCCTGGGTGACCTCTCCATGCGAGGCACCAGACGTGCTGAATCTTATCTCAAGGGATCGGGCACCTAGACGTCCTCGACACCCACAAACAGGTTGTTCCCACCTCACGTTCATGCCCACACAGCCCCTGAACGCTGGATCGCTGGCCCGATCCCACGTCTGGCTCGTGGTCGCCACTTAATAAATACTTGCGCGTCATACTCTTCCAATCTGTTATGCAACCCTACTTAAGGGAGAACCTGCATGCCTTCGGCATCTTCTGAGTGAGGCTGGGGCCAAGAATCCACAGCAGTAAGTCCTTGAGGTTTTAGGTTTTCAGGACACATAAAGGTGATTAAAAAAAAAAAAAATCACTCTTCACATTATTTTCAGTGTTCTACAAAGCCCTCGTTCTGTTTATAAATGACCAGCTGAGGGCAGGTGTCCACCGCGGTCTCCCACATGGTCAGGACGTGGCCCACACAGGTCCTGCCTCCGCAGTTACAGAATCCACAGCCGAGACTCTATGCTGCAGTGTCCCTCACCTTGTTCGGTTGCCAGTCCACAGCAAACGGGAGAGCTCTCGACAGAAGCCACGCCGTCTTCCTGCGGGGTTATTATTATTATTATTATTATTTTATTTAAAAATTTTTTTAATAACATATAATGTATTATTAGCAGGTACAGGTCTGTGAATCACCAGGTTTACACACTTCATAGCACATACCTTCCCCAATGTCCATAACCCACCGCCCTCCCCCCAGCAACCCTCAGTTTGTTTTGTGACATTAAGAGTCTCTCTTTTTTTTTTTTTAAAGATTTTATTTATTTATTTGACAAAGATCACAAGTAGGCAGAGAGGCAGGCAGAGAGAGGGGGGAAGCAGGCTCCCTGCCGAGCAGAGAGCCCGATGCGGAGCTTGATCCCAGGACCCTGAGATCATGACCTGAGCCGAAGGCAGAGGCTTTAACCCACTGAGCCCCCCAGGCGCCCCTCCTGTGGGGTTATTTGATGATGATCCCCATGAGCAAAATATTAGGTAACTACTGAACCTCGAGGAGAATTCCAGAACACTCCATGAATCCCCAAGTAAGATTCAGGAGAACCTAAGCCAACCGGGAAGAAACTTGGATTAAAGCAATAAATACTTCATCATCCTTGGGGTTTTGGTATCAAGGTGTATGTTCCAGGATGTCCTTGAATTATCCAGTGTGTAACTTCCAAGGTCATGGTGGGCTCAGATGACCCGTCTCGTGCGAAGGCTGAAGTCAGGGTCGCCGTGGGCTCTGCCTGGACAGAGGGCGAGACTGGGCAAAAGAAGGGCGAGTGTGTGGGTCCGGCCATTTCCACCCGCTGCCTTGCCCGGGCGCTTCTGAAGACCATTCCTTCTCTTCCTAGCTCACCAGTTTATTGTCTCTGTTCCCCAAGCCCTCGCTGGTCTCCCTAAAGGAGGAACTGCAAGCAGACAGTGGAGTCAAGTCATAAGACAAACACATGGACCTTACCAGGCACCATAACTACTCTTCTAAAGTCGACTGCATGGATGTAATAGCATTGTGCTTCAAATCTGACCTTTCAAAGGTGTGGTCATGGGTTATGAAGACCATTAATTCCACCCCACATTTGCTGGTCACTCAGCAGGTGTAGACAGACATGCAACGGAGGACACCTGTCCTGAAAAAGAAAAAAAAAAAAAAAAGGAGAAATCCCTTTGACTGGCTTTTATGAATTTACCATCCAAACGCGTCCATCACCAACACACCCCGAGTCAGTTCAGGAGAGCAGAGTCCCTCTGCTCCTCTGAGGACAGACAGAAGAGCAGAAGCAAGGATGGCGAAACAAAGAAACCATGGGGTAGAAGTTTGAAACAAAGAAACCATGGGGTAGAAGTTCAGTGCTAATTCGACCATTTATATTTCAGACAGTGACTCCAGCAAACATCTGTGAAGGATTTCAAACTTGGAATTAAACCTTAAGATCTATTGCCCACTTCTGAAATGAGTAACAATAAAACAGTAGGTTTTCCAAAACAATGTGCTGGTCACCGACATGCTCTAAAATGATCCGTCTGTGGTCTCTCCACCCACAGGGTCTCTCCATCCCCAGGAGCCCACTGTGGGGCAGACACAGAGCAGGCTGCAGGGACAGGGACTCTGGGCACCTAGATCTGCCTGTTACCTTCTGCTCTCAGGGTCCTGGCGCTGCCCCCGCTCTGTATCCACACAGCAGAGCACCCCGGAGTGGGCACTGACCACCAGGCAGCCACCCCTGCTGGACATAATCCCTCCCAGCCTCCAGTGGGCCAGCGCATTCAGCCCATACTCACTTGATATGTTGGATCCCGAGCACCTCGGTGCTTCCCCCACACCCCAGGGGGTCTGGCCCTGGGGACCAACGCCACAGCAGGCATCCTGTGGGGCGCAGACTCACACAGGCTGCAAGGGCACTCTGCCTGCCCCACCTTCTTTCCGTGCAAAGGGCAGCTACCCAGCGGTGCCTTCATGCTTCTGCCTGTCCCGCCCCATGACCGGGATGGACCCCAGCAGAGACAAAGAAACCCAGCAGAGGGTGTGGCAGATGCCCCCCTCCCACCGGGCCTGGGGCTTCCACAGAGGGAGTCTGCTTCCCAACCCTGGGACGCTCCCCTGCCAGCTCTTGGGCCGGCTGCATGTCACAGCTGCCAAGGAGACGCAGACACGGTCCCCAGCAGAAACCTTAATGGACAGATGTGCATGTGCACCTACCCTGGAGAAATCCTCTTGAGGGGAGAGAGGCACAGCCAAGCCCGCTCCCGCAGCACCACACAGACTCATGACTAATTAGAAACCATCAAAATGCCCTTTAATTGAAAGATAAATAAAATAGAGCACATTCATGCTCTGGGATTCTAAGCAACAGTTTTTAGAACACAGCGAGGATCTCTGTGTGCTGACATGAAAACAGAGGCCAAGGGGCATTAAGGAAAATAGAGTTGCAAACAATCTTCCTCGGGGCAGGGGTTCCCTTGTGCAAACATCTACAAAACTACACACAATCACGTGCGCGTGTGTACATGTACCCATCGTGAGTGCACACGGCCACACATGTTAATGCAGGGAAGGGGATCAGATAAAGGAGCCACGTGAACCGTATCAGGGTTACCCGTGGGAGTGGAAGAGGGATTCAATACACTCACATGCGAGGCACATTGGACCAGGGATATTTTAGTTTTATTTGAAAATTTTAATGAAAAAATTATACAGGTTACTGCTACCAATAAAATTAAAAACCCATTAAGATGCATCCTAGTAAGAAATCACGGCAAAAGAGGAAGGCAGAGCCCTCAGTGGCATGCGGGTCGGAAGCTTCCGGAAGGACAGGGCGTCTGGAGAATCACGGCTTCCTGATGGAGGCTGAGGCTGGGTCGGAAAAGCGACTGGGAACCACACGACCTGCCACCTCGCACACAATGTGGGCAGCGGGACCTCCGGGGTCACCAGCGGCCGATGATAATCACTGGGCCAGGGTGTGACGGCAGAAGGTCACTGGCACCAGAACGGGAGACATGGAAATGCAACCAGACTGAAGGCAGGAGATCTTTCAAGAAGCCGTGCCACCATCCAGCCGGCTGACGTGCCGACGTGGAAGAGGGCCGGCGGGGAGGGTCACCGTGTGATTTCTTGTGCAACCTGCATCCTGGAGAAGATGGGATCTGAGAGCCAAGGAGGCCCTGAGCGTGCCCACACGTGGGGGCGGTGCACGGGCTCGTCGCTAGCGGAGCGGGGGAGCAGGAGGGGTGCGGCGGGACCTCTGCGAAGTCACGTGTCACGGCACCTCCCTGGGGACAGGAACCCAACCGCCTTTTCTGTTGCTCATCTACTGAAGCATCGCGGACCTGCCCTGGTGCCAAGAGTGTCCCGCGCGTTCTGCCCACCATCGCGGGGCTACGGACGTCGAACAAGCAGACGGAGGCAGAGGCCGGGGGCCGGGGCCGGCTGCTTCACAGAGTCCCAGGGGCACCAAGAGCCACTTGGCGTATCTGTAGCTTCCGGTGGAGAAGGGCACATGCAGATGGATATTTGGGTCTGTCGCTCCCGGCTGAGGTTTGGATTAGATACAGATGTGGGGGGCCCACAGTAAAAAGCCGGGGTGTGAGGGAGGAGTTCCAGGGAGGATCGCACGGGGGTAAGCCCACGAGAGCAGCGAGGTTAGCCGGTGGGCAAAGAAGGCGGCGGCGTGAGCTGAGAAGGAGGAGGCCTGACGCAGGCGGGATCAGTGAAGACGGGCGCCAGAGTGAGTCAGATGCGGGGTCCGCAGAGAGCACAGTGGAGTTTGTTGGGTGCAAAAGGTCAAGCCGGGTGTAGACCTAGGCCTCCTTTTTATGAAATGTGTTTTTTCCACCAAGTCCCAGTTACCTCCATACTTACTTCAAATCCATAAGTTGGACCCAGCCCCATACCTAATGCATCAAAAGATTTCTAGGCAAGGTCCACACATTTTAAGACACTCTCCAAGAGCTTCAAAGTTTTAGAATTCTAGGTTTATGTATGGGTTTTCCAGCTGGATTTTAAAACCAGGAATGAAAGATGGGTTTGGGAGTGAAGAGACAGCTCTGGGCTCGGACGGCGGGTGGGAACGCAGAAGCAATGATGAGGACTAACGACGAACCCAGACCAAGGCCAAATCCAGTGTTTCACGTAGCGCGTCCTCCCCCTTCTAAGGACACGGCAGGCTGCGTTCACATGGACTTTTCCAGGAGACGAGGGCAGAGACCGGAGCTGCTCGACCCTCTCCAGCTTGAGCAGGAACACTTCAGCCATGAAGACGGACACGTGGCGTGCTGTGGAGACCAGGGCAGCAGAGGACAGAACGGATTCGAGGCAGCTGGCTCAACCCCACGTATCCTGGAATAAAAGAATGAAGGACCGGATGACACACAGCCCGCAGCCACGCGGACTGGCTAGCGGAGACCTTGGTCTTGAGAGGGGTGGGGCTGCATTTCCGGAATGCAGGTGACAGGTCGCGGTCCCGGGGTGTGGGCAGCGACGAGAAGGGGGAATTCAAACCGTTCTCCTTCCCAGAAGAGGGGTGATGGAGGAGGAGGAGGAGGAGGAGGGACCACGCTCAGAGGTGTACGGACTGAAGAAGGTGAGTGGGGAGCAGGGGTGCGGGAGGGCAGGAGATCCACATTTTCTCTCATAAAGCTTGGGGACACTTTCACAGATTTGCATTTCAGGTGGGAGACCCCAAGTTCTGAAGAGGTGATTTCTCCTCAAATGGCTGACTGGATGACAAAGCAGAACAGCTACGTCCAGGTGAGGGACGGATTTACAGAGCCGACTGCATCCTTGCAACGAGCAGGTGTTATGGCCACGCGATATTCCAACGGAAGGCAGGGTGAGGTGAGAAGCAGAGGCTTTCCTCTGCGTGTGGCCCCGCGCTCCCCAGGCAGGGACAGGTGGATTTACACAGACACACCACACGGCCAACTCACACGTCTTCTGAGAAGGCTAACCCTTCCTGAGGGAGGGAGCCTCCAGCCGGGGTGTCTGTGGACCTTCTTTTATAACCTGGTTACACAGTGACATGACGAAGTCAGGCGGGAGCTGCCCCCAACACCGGACCTCGGACTCTCCACTAGTCAGCTGTTGAGGGAGCCGGGGTTGAAGCCTGTTCGCCCCTTTCTCTGAACACATAAAACCGAGTTCACAGGTGGGAGCACAAGAAAGTTTACTCCTAAGAGAAGATGCCGTGGGGCATGGATAGCATCTCCCAGCTCACCCCAAATGTGCTGTGTGGTGGGTGATAATCACCGAAGCAGTTTGCATAGCTCATGATTCCGGAGTCAGCAAGAAAACCGTGCACCCAGAAGCACCATTCCCCCCCCACTGTGATGGCGAACTACTCCCCCTTCCCACATCCGTCGGGAGGTTCCTGATGGGATGCAGGACTGCTTCTCTGCTTTATAATCACTGGGTTTGTCTTTCTTTCAAGATGAAACCACTGACTCAATCTTTGAGATATGGCCTGCATGAGTCGATGCCAAAGGTCGGCTTGCAAGTAACTTGTTTTCATCTGTATTAATAATAATAACAGCAAGTACCTTTATCCGAAAGCATTCTTTTCCCCAACATTCCCATCATTCCAGATTTCTGCTTAATTGAACACCTAATACATCGCTGAGGATCGGGCATATACTCACACATTCTGTCATAAGATACATGACTGCATACTCCGGACGTGGCTAGAAAACCCATCAGATCTGAGCAGAGAACGATGTGATCATAGGCCATGTCTCACAATTGGAGGTTTATACCTCATCAAACCACTGGAAGACAACAGAATCCAAACCCTGACAGTCACGTGCTTCTGTGATTCTTCAGCGTTAGAACGAAGGAAAACCCTTTGTTCAAATAAAATCTCATCTGTAAGCACAGAAGTCAATGAGGGAAGCAGAGCTTTCTGCCTAGGGAGCAAGGAGCCAGGGCCAAGTCCCCCCACAGGCCCGCCTCTTACCTGCCCCAGGCATCCCCCATGGGGCCCCCTGTCACCTGCCCGAGGTGATCCTGAGCAGAGTCCCTGCAGGAGGCTGGACGCTGGCCTCTTCCTTGCGCTCGCACAGAGGGGTTCTGCTGGTGCCTGGAAGGCCTGAGAGGTCTGGCCCATGCTGATGGCCCGCAGGCCCCTCTCCCTCCCTCCCTCTGGGACCTCGGTGGGCTCACACAGTCCCCTCCACCTCTGTGATGTCATCCTGTAGCTCTGACCCAGATCCCTCTTGCCATTCCATGGACACACCTGATCTGCCCCTGCTCAGAGACCTGTAGCATCCCCTCCTTGCCCAGAGAGCAAAGTCTGCACTCCCTGCCCCTGGGTGCCGCCCACTCTGCTCCTCTGTGTCCTTCCGCCTCCCTGGGACCACCCACCTCCCCGGCGTGCTTCCAGAGCCTTGTACTGCCAGTGCAGGGACAGACTTTGCTCATCCTCTTGACCTCTCCCAATCTAAATCACCTTTCAAAGGCCATTCAAGGGATAGGCCACTGGGCCCTCTCTTTGGTTGGTCCAAAATCTGGGCCCCTCATGTCAGTCCTGGCCCAGTGCATGGGTGGGAACTACAGGGCTTTTTGGACAGAAAGGCCAAGATAAAGAATTTTTAATCAAGCATCATTATGGGCTGAACTGTGTCTGTCCCAAGATCCACACACTGAGGTCCTAGCCCAGTTGCCTCAGAATGGGACCCCAGGTGAAAACAGGGTTGTCGCAGATGCAGCTACTAAGATGAGTCTTACTGGAGTGTGTGGGCCTTCACCCAATGTACCTGTGTCCGTGCGGAGAAAAGGGAGTTTGGGGACACAGATAAACTCCCGTTGAGAAGGTCCTGTGAAGACGGAGGCAGAGCCTCCATGGTGATGCGTCCACAAGCCAAGGAAGGTTAGGCATTACCAGAATGTTCTGGAAGGTAGGAGAGAGGCCCAGGGCAAGTTTTTTCTCTACCTCTGTAGGAACCAGCCCTACCAACACCTCCACCTTGGGCTTCTACCCACCCCAGGACGGGTGACAATAAGTTTCTGTTGTTTAAGCCAGCTAGTCTGGGTCACAGTGCTTGCAAACGAGGACGGGGACAGAGTGGCCAATCCGTTGGCTGAGAAGCCTCAGAGGCAGACCCAGGAGGCAGCTGCCCATACAGAAGAACAGAAACTGCAAAACGTCAGGAGCCCCAAGGAGCTGAACTCAGGCGGGGAGGCTGAGGGGCTGCGGCTGGCGGGCCATCCAGGGAGCACCGTGGTCTGGCTCTGGGAGAGGCGGCAACCCTGCCGCTGCACTCGGGAGCTGCGGCCCCAGGCAAAGCTGAGGTCACAGAAGGTGAGGGGAGGGAGGGGGCCTGCAGGAGAAGGAAGGGGCAGCCCCCCAGCTGTCCTGCAGCTCACCCCTCCCCGCACCTGTTGCAGGGTCTAATGGAGAGAAAGCGCACGGGCAATGGCTTAAAGCAGAAATGGGGTCTGCAGGGCCCAGTGTGATGGGGGAGGGAAGGGTGGCAGCTGAGAGACCAACGTAAGTAGCTGGCACAGCCCTCTTCACTCGCATTGCTGCCTCCAGTGGAAATTAGGTGTTCACGAGCTTCGCCTGTCTCAGGGACCGCACAGTGACTTTAGATGTTTAGACAAATGTCTGGTTTGTGTTTCCTTCACCCATAGCATGAGAAATCGTCCACTTTTTACATGGCCCCCCACAAATGTTTGCTAAGTGGGGAATAAATGGGGAAAAATAAAGAGGGGAAAAAGAAGGAAGGAAGGAAGGAGAGAGGGAGGACGGAGGGAGGAAGGGGGGAGGAGGGACGCAGGTGGCCTCACATCCAACCTCACTGGCGTCCTTGGAAGGACAGGCTGGAGCCGGAGAGACGCTGGGAGTGTGGGCGCCGAGGAAAGATCACGGGAAGACAGAGGCAGGCCAGGCATCCGCCTGCCGAACAGAGAGGCCTCGGACCACACAACCCTGCGGACCCCTGGCCCCCGGACTCCCAGCCTCCAGGACCGTGAGAACATGCATCTCCTGGTTGAGATCCCCCTGTCGGTGGTTACTCTGCGAGGACAGCTGGACCCGACCTAAGTCCACCTACCATCACTGTCGGTTACCGACCAGCCTGCGTCCCATGGGGAGCTGTGGTTAGTTGCCAGTCACCGAGCTCACTCCCAGGAGACTAGAGGCCAGCCAGGCTGTGTGGGGCTAGAGGGGAGAGGGAGACACAGAACATGGGTGAGTGGCATGGAGGGTGTGTCTTGGGAGCTTTCACCAGCATGAAGTCGTCAGGAGGGGCTCTGAAACCGGGCGGCTACAGGAACTCGGAGGTCGGAGAAAAAACACGTCCTGCACTTGGTCCTAAGTGTCATGTTCTTTGGGTCAAAGTAGCTTCTGGAAGTGTACCTGGGAGGGGAGCCTGCACGCCCCCCCACTTCCTGGTACACATACAATATCCACACTCAGAGACGACGCAAGAGTGGGGGCCAGAAGGCCTGAGGCCGCTCTACCTAGTCTTCCGTGCACGGGGAAGGAGGGATGTAGCTGGTCTAAGCCCAGGCAAGAACCGCAGATACTACAGCTCTGGAGACAGTCTTGGGGACAGTAGTGAGGAAGGGGGATGAAGGCAGACCAGGGAGCCTCAGTCTAGTGACCTTTCAAGCCCTCCCACCCCCGCCTTAGGCCCATTTCATACCTGGATTTTGTTTTTCCACAAGAATGGTCCTGGAAAATGCTGCTAGACCAAAATATCTTCCAAACCTCAGAGAAACCTTCCCCTGAGCTCCCAAAGCGTCCTCTGTTGGGCGCGTTTGTTGCACAGATGTCCCTTCACTGGGCCGATGTTAACCGACGCTCCAGTGACTCCTGGGGCACACAGTCTGTGAAACCCGGAATGCACAACACTTTCTGCCCAGGACGTTGTGTGAGTGGGTATTTTCCAACTGCTATTTCTAAAAGGTATTTCCAGTAGGTAGATTGAATCTTTTATAATATAAGTGATTGAGGGCTGCTAGGAAGTCATGGGAGGTAGAATCCTATCTGGTCGAAATTTCAAACAGTTCTCCAAGAGTCAAACATAAATATGCCATTTAGTGTTCTCACCTTTTTCCATCCCACACATATCATTCCCTTTGAGGGTTTTACTAGCAAATCGTCTTTGGATTTGCTCAGATCTGAGAAATGTATTCTCATTCCTGAGTTATTATCTCATGTCCTTTCTGGTTGTTACTGTCAGTTGTTACTCAGTAGAATATGTGAAGTAAATTCATAAACAGTTTAAAATATGCATTGATCTGATTCTTTGGAAGAAAGAGGCTCCTGTAGCCATAACTGAATGGGATTAAGTTTACTTGATAACTCAACCACCATAAGAACTCCGACTGCAAGACAAGACGCTCGGCTACCATAAACATCCAGGATTCTGAAAAGAAACAAAGAGCTAATCACTCTTATCAACACATTGTACTTCTCTTAGAAGCTCATTCCTTCTTTAGGTGGAAAGGATACTCACAATATTTAATATTTATGTGGCCATAGTGCATTAATGCCCAAATGTGCATCAAAGTAACTTATTTGATTAATGAAATATTAATGAAAATGACAGTGGAATTGAGTCTGCTGGGTTTAAGGTGTTCCTAGTTTCTATTTTCTCTCATTGACAGGGGGAAAGGCTTCCTGCCCCCACCCTTACCCAATACGGGCATTTTCTGTTAAAATTCCATCATGCCAGGATAGAAGGCTCTGTCCGTCATGCAGGTTAGCAGAGGAAAAGAAACTGTCTCCTTCTACAGCAACCTAACCACAGAAGACACAGAAATCATGTCAGAATCCCAGCAGGTCACCCTCCTCTGCGGCCCCTGGTTATGAACCTTGCATTAGCTGCCTCTGTCCTTAGCATCACCGGGAGACAAGTCAACTTCAGAGCCTCCCGGAAAGGATGGCATGGCTTGAGTCATTTGCTCTTGTTTTGGAAAACAAGAGGAAGTGGAATTCTTCCACAGTTTAGGAATGAAGGGTTAAGGTCAAAGAATGGGCCTTCGTAGCTTCTAATCCCAGAAGATCGATAAACCCAGAAAATCTTCCTGCCACTACTGTGGATGCCTCAGGGACCCAGAGGAGCAAGGCAGGAGTTTTCCTGAAGGCTGTGCCGCTTCGCTGCAAATACTAATAAAATGAGTCCTCTAGTAGACAGCTGTCATTTGCACCAGAAAAAAAGAGACTGCCTACCAAAAGCGGAATGCAGTAAGTTTAAAAATAGACTTACACAGCAAAAGTTAGAGGATGCTAATTTCCAAAGGGACCTGTGCACAGAACAGAACGGAACCTCTGCACCTTCTCTGCACCCATAAATGTCAGAGATTTCCTTGGAGTAGTACCTCAACAGTTAACGGTTCCACACTCAAGGAGTTAAAATACAAACCTTAACACATGACTGCTTTTAAGCCGTAATGTCCTTAGAACAGAAGTTCTTATCAGAGGTCTGCACCGCACTTGGCAAACAAGACATTGTACCTTTTAAACAAATAATTCATTAAGTAATTAAATTCAAGTGAGATTACTCTAATTAAATACACACTGCTGTTGAATCATAATTTCTATGTGGTCTAGTTAAAGATGAACAATCTCTTATTCCTGACAAAAAAGAAAGCTTTAAAAGAATTCCCCCGTGGCTGGAGGGATAGATTTACAGGCGCTCCACAGAGGTCATTTCAAGAAGGAAAAGACACCAGCGGAAGGGCCGGGCTTGGTCTCCTGCCCAGAGATTCGGGCGATCAGGGCTGTGCGCCCTGGGTCCGGGGACAGGACTCCGCACCGGCAGGAAGCCACAGCGCTCTGCTCCGCGGCTCGGTTTTCCGCGCGCCGGGTCCGCGCACCAGGCCCGGAGCGGGACGCCCGCCAGAGGTCCGCGCCGCCGCAGCAGGGCCTCGGACTTGGGCAAGGACGGAAACTCATTTGGTCCCCCCAGCCGCGCTCGCCCGTCTTCATCGGAGGCCTGAGGACCCGCAGCCACCGCGGAGCTCACGGGGGCGCCGCCGAAGTCCCCGCCGGCTTTGATCTGCGCCTCTGGGCTGCGGAGAGCCGCAGGTCGGCTGCGTGGCGGCCCCGCATTCCTGTGTCCGACACGCGTTCCCCAGCGTTCCGGGGCGGGCAGCTACACCTGTACTGTGAGGATGTACATCGCCTGGCTCCGGGATGGCGCTGATTCGGGACCGGTGAACTACACACACAAGCTAATTAAAAGCTGCATAATGGGGCCCTACAGGAACGCGGTAGAAAAACAAATAAATACGCGTGCAGCTGGCGCGGCGATGGTACCTCTGCCCCCGAGCAACCGTCTGGTGACATCAAATTATAAACCCTGGAAACCCTCACGCCGTCGCTGTTGATCACATTGGAGGCATAATGGAAATGATTTGGTTAATTAAGGGGAGGTTTATAAAATATTTACGTGTGTGCACACGCATGTAATTCACTTCCTTCTACACTCGGGGATGGCGACATCGCGGCACTCCAGCCCGAGGAGGCTGCGTGCGGTCCATTTTTCTACCCTGCCATGGTGGGAACTCCTGCCGGTCGGGCCCAGCGCTCCCAGGACCGCTCTTCTCCAGCCAGCCGCAGCAGTCCGGGGAACCAAGCCCTCACTCCTCCCAGGCACCTGCTCCGCCCCTGGTGGCCGGCCCTGCCTGGAGAGCTTCAGAGTCCCTGGTCCCTCGCTTCAGGACGTTTTGCTCCAGGGATGTTCCTGGGGTCTCTTGGCTTCCCCTCCTGCTGGCCTCACTCTGGTCCCTCTGGGGCAGCCAGGCTCGCTTCTTGGCTTGAACCCAAGGGCAACTGGGTGCAGTCCTGCGCTCCTCCCGGCTTCTCATCCATCCGCTGGGGACTGTTTGACTCTTGCCTCACTGTCAGTCTCCGAGGAGCACGGTGGCTTCCTCGGTCCTGCTGGAGAAAGGTGCAAAGTCTAATGGGTATTTAACAAGACTCATAAATCAGGAGGCACGCATCAGGGCGGAGGGCAGGGCCAGGGTCGGGGGCGGGCCAGGTCAGGCCACCAAGCCCCAGCACTAAGCTGCTGCCCTGCATGCCTGCCCCACCGTCTGCACTGGAAGGAATGGACATTTTGAAAAGCAGAGGAAGAGGCCTTGGGGCTGCCACTGCATCCCTGACCCTGGTCTCTGACACCCGCTGGGTCCTTGGCGCCAAAGGCAGGTCCCCATGATGGCTTCCGGGAGAAGGGCAGTTTCCCAGCAGCTGCATCCTCTTCTTCTGGGACCCTGGGAGGCGGAGCCTCAAAATCAGTGGAGAATTCTTTTGGACGCAATAAAATTGTAAACGGGGGTGCTGTTCGGTTTGTTTACTTTTATTCTCTCATAAATATACAGAGGCGGGTAGGGAGCATGGTGGATGCTAACCATCGCTGCGGGTGGGGGAGAAAAAAAGGGACGTGATCTTTTTCGGACCTGGGGTAACAATTCTCTTCTATTTAGAAAACTAACCCCCCCCCATACCACCAAAGGACAACCAGCAAGTAAACTTTTCATCAGGCCTTGAAACCTGCCTAAAAGTCAAGTTGGTCCAAAATCATATTTTTGCCAACTCTCCCTTCTCCAGCACACACTGAGTGCTCAGGGTCTTTCTCTCCTCCCCACAGAGTCCCCTGCCTCCCTCCAAAACCACTCCTGCACTATACTCGGGTGCACTACCCGTCCACGGGTGCACCCAGAGGCCCAGGTCCCAGCTGGGGATGCGGAGGGTCTAGGCTTTCCAATCACAAGGTCTTGACCAACTGCCACTGCCCAGCTCTTCCCGGTTGTGCCAATGACCTGCTCCAACTCCCGGGGTCCCTGCACGGGCTTCCTTGCACTCCCTCCCCAACCTGAGCCCCTATGCAGGCCCCTTGGAGCTCAGATTGGGCTGGCCTCACAGCGACCCCTAGGTCTGGCTTTGTACTGTTGATTCCACTGTCCTGCCTCCGGTTCAGTGGTTGGCCAGTCACAAGGAAAGGGGAGGGCCTCCGGACCAGTCAGGGGGCCTGCTGGAACCACCCTTGCCAGGTGGGGATAGTGGCTGAGGGTCTGTGAAGGTGGTTTCTCCCTGTTTGTGGATCCAGAGTGGCGGGGCTGTGGGTGGGTAGAACCCCACAGATGGTCCCCAGGCAGTGCCACTGAGCCCCAAAAGGACCCTATATGGCCCCCCTATTCTCCCCTGCCTCTCTGCTGTCAGAGGGATGGCCAGGGCCCGGGAAGGGCTGAGCAAGTGAGCTGGGCCATCTTCTTTGTGGAAAGTTCTGGAATCCCCTTAAGCAGATGTTCAAGTGAGGCCCAAGGTCCAGGCTCAGGCACAGCTGAGGGGCCTTTCCTCCTCAGCCCCACTATTTGATGCTAACATGGATTAGAGGGATGGTGGGAGGGTACTTTCCGTGGAGATGCTGAGCCAGGAAGTCTGGGATCCTTCTCTTTTCCTCCTGATCTCCAGTGGGATGGTTTGGAGGCAATCCCCACCCCAACCCCCTGCTGCTTTTTTTTTTTTTGTCAGATTGTTTCCTAGTTTTCTTCATGCAATTTTTTGGGTAAAGCTCAAGGAGAATGAAGGAAAGAGATGAGCCAGGGGTACAGTCGGGCTCTGCTGGGATCCAGCCCTGGCCTCGGGCAGAGAATGAGCATAGTCAGCACTAAGGCGCCTTTCTAGGGCTTCGCAGAGGAAGTCTACAGGCCTTTTTAGAGTCAATTCTCCCACTACTGGGGAATCCCCAGACATGGTTTTCAGGAGGGCCCTTCCCAATCACCTCCCTCTCTTCTAGAACCTTCTATCTTTTCATAATGCAGATGGAGGTGAGTCAGGCAGGGCACAGCATGTGTCTGTGGGGGTTGTTCTGGACAAAATCTGCTGCCCACATCTGGTTCTGCGGGCTCCAGCCCCCCTGGAGTAAGCTGCCATGGGCTGCAGGGGGAGAGTGCGGAGGAGGGCCCATCTGTGTGGCTGAATCCCTACAGGGACAAGGGTCTCTGGCCTAACATTCTGCCTGCCCTCCATGTCACGGAAGAGGGTTTATGGAACCTGTATTTACCTGTCACCCTGAAATGTGACACTGAGGTTTGCTGAACCGAACAGTGCTGGGGCTGGCCCGTGGCTCTGTTTGAGATGTAGGAAAGAGGGCTTTGGCAGGCAGGGAGGTGGTGGGCTGGGGAGCAGGAGGAAGCTCTGGTTTATTGACTGCCAGGACTGGGAGTGGCTCATACTGAGCTCTAGCACTCCAGAATCTGCTTCCAAGCAGGAAAGGTCCCCAGATGTTGCAGGAGGTTTCTAGCCTGAGCGAGGGCTAGTCCGTGGAGGTTGGGTGGGGGGCATAGGAGAAGGAGTGAAGGGGCAGCACGGACAGGCAGAAAACCTGACTGAGCGGATAAATAAAAGCCTGATTACAGATGTTAATTAGTAATTACCATTATGGGTGTCATTGTTGCTAATTATAGACAGCGGTTCTCTGTCTGTCCTCAGGCCCCCAAACGGGGAAATGAGAGCCTTCCTGATGGTGCAAGAGTGACTGGGCCTCCAAGATCCAGGGGCCTGGAGGGGGAACTAGGGAATGGGGTCCAGGGCAAGGTCCTGCAACACAGCCTGCTGAGGACCTGGCCCCAAGGCCAGCCTCAACTCCGCACACTGGAACTGGCCCACACCAAGGCTGACACTGCAGCGCGTGGGTGAGATTCCTGCCTGGTCCAGTGTGCCAGCCCCTCACAGCAGGGAGTACACGGGGGGGGGGGGGGGGAGCTGGCTGCTTATTCGGAGATGGGGAAAAGTGGCCCCAAGAACCTGGGCCGGTACTCCCAGCACATTCCCTACCCGGTCCGCGGGGATCTGGCCGGCGAGTGGAAAGGCAGAAGCGGCCTGCCCCACCGAAGTCCGGTGCACAGGGAGGCGAGGAGGACCGTGCACCAGTCTGAGCCCTAGCGGGGACCTGGACCTCCTCCTGGAGCTCGGGGTTCAGCGCAGTGTCCGCTCGCTCTCTCCGCGGCTGAGGATGGAGAAGAGAGAGGGAAGGAGAAGAGGGACGCCGTGTCCCTGGGCCGGTCGCAGCGTCGCCTCGGGCGGGCGCTCTCCACACAAGTTTCCTCCCTGCGTGTGCACACGTAGCGGACAGACGAGGGGCCCCGAGCCACACTTCGTTCCTCCTGTCGCCGGGGTGGGGGCGGAGCGTTTCCCTCGCGCGGCGGTGGTGATTTTCCAGCAAAGAAAAGGTCCCCACCCTCACTTCCAAGAATCCGTGACTGTGGACTGCCTCTGCTTTGCCACTCAAGTGGCTTCTCAGCGGCCCTTTCTCGAAGTTTTCCCAATTAGAGAGCGCGCAGAGCTGGGCGGCCACCCGCTTCTCCGAGCGCAGCGAGGCCAGGCACGGCCAGGGGACCCGGGGAACACCTCGTGGGGGCCGCGGGGCCGCCACGCCCGCGTCCGGGGGTCACGCCACGCCGGCTTCTGCAGCGCTCCGAGCGCGCGAGGGGCCACTTCGGCCAGAGATGTCTGGGGGTGGCCAAGGCAGCGCCGGCCTCGGAGGAGAGGCCCTTCCCGGCGGGCTGTCACCGCCCCAGCGCCGGCCCCGCGGCCCCAACGGCGGAAGAGCAGGCGCCGAGACGCTTCCCTGAACCCGCAGACACTCCTCGGCTTCGAGGCGGCCAAGCCCGGGTCCCACAGCCGCCGCCGGTGCGGACCGCCGTCAGACGGCCGCGGGAGCCCGGCGGCGGGGAGCCCGTGGCCGCGAGGCCCGCACCCGCCGCCCGGCCCGCTCGCGCGCCCACAGCGGGCGGAGGTGGCCCGGCCGGCGCGGAGCACCACGTGCGAGTCGGGAGGGGCGGGAGCGGCCGGCGAGGGCGGGCGGGAGGCTGGGAGGGGGCGGGAGGGGAGTCGGGGGGCGGGGCCAGCGCTCGAGGGGATGCCAATCAAAGCATCAACTTCAAATTGTGTCTGAAAGCCCCGCCGCCGAGCGGAGGGCGGCCGCCGCAGTCGGCGCGGGATCGCGGAGCCGGGCGCAGCCGGGAGCCGGGCGCCAGCGAGCACCGGGCCGAGCAGCAGCCAGCGGCCCCCGCCTCCGGGCCGGCCCGAGCGCGCCCGGCCGGCCGCCCGCTCCCCCCACACCCCCGCCGCCGCGACCCCCGCCGCGCCGCCGCGACCCCCGCCCCCGCCCCTTTAATACTCGCCCGGCGCCGCCGCCGCCGCCGATCCGCGGACATGTCCTTCCCGCAGCTGGGCTACCCGCAGTACCTGAGCGCCGCGGGGCCCGGCGCCTACGGAGGCGAGCGCCCGGGAGTGCTGGCCGCGGCCGCCGCCGCCGCCGCCGCCGCCTCGTCGGGCCGCCCGGGGGCGGCGGAGCTGGGCGCGGGCGCGGGCGCGGCCGCCGTCACCTCGGTGCTGGGCATGTACGCGGCGGCCGGCCCGTACGCGGGCGCGCCCAACTACAGCGCCTTCCTGCCCTACGCCGCCGACCTCAGCCTCTTCTCGCAGATGGTGAGTGCGCCGGGCCTGCCGCCGGCCCTCGCCTCGGCCGCCTCCCCCGGCGGCCCCGGAGCCCCGGGCGCGGGTGGCCGGGCGGCGCGGCGCGCGGGAGCGGGGACGGGCGGGGCCGGCCCGGCGGGGGAGCGCGGGAGACCCGGCCCGCGGGTCCCGGGCGGCCGGGGGAGGCGGCGGGATCGCCGGGCGGCGGGCGAGCGACGGCCCCTGCGGCTCGGCCGGGGGGAGGCGGGAGGCCTGGGCCGCGAGCGGGGTCTCGGCGGGAGTCGGGGAGGCCGAAGGAGCAGGCCCTGGGCGCGCGGTTCCAGCCGGAGGTTGGGGCCAAAGTCGCTCGCGCCCCCGGCTCGGCGGTGGCGGCGGGGCGGCGGGGCGGGCGGGCGGGGTTCCGGCAGCCGGGCCGGGTTCTGCAGGACGCCCAGGACTGGCCGGCGCACCCCGCTCGCGCGACCTCTCCGGCGTTGGGGCCGGGCGGGGGAGACCCCGCTTCCTCCCGTTTTGGTGGACCTCCTCCAGTTGTGTCCGACTTTGCAGAGGGAACCCTGGAAAGCCTAGAAGAGTTGATCAAAATAAACCTAACAATGGGGAGACCAGACGGGCGGGATGGGGTGTCTTAGTGAAGTGCGTGCAAATTTGAGATGCGGGGGGGACTGGAAATAATTTTGGCGTGTGGAACGGTGTTTGCTTTGACTTTCGTAAGTTGCCAAAGTTTTCATTTCTTTTGCACCGAATGAAAAGCACTTTTCTTTCCGCGTTACATAATGGAGGATTAAAGAAAACAGTCCCTGGGCTTAAAATAAATGCTGTCCTCTCAGTCTCCCGTCCCAGTGGGTGTCAGATGGGGGAGGGAGCTGCAAATTTAATTCTCCGCGGGGCATTCGCCATTCTGTCGGCCCAAAGGATCCATTTTCCTTGGGCTGACTGCAAGGTCGCGCTTAAACTTCGGGATACTGCTGAATTGCGCGCGGGGCGCTGGGGGCCAGGGAAGCAGCCCCCTCTTGCGCTGGGGCTGGCGGGATAACGCAATTTGCAGGCACCCCCCCTTGTCTCCCCACTCTCTCCAGAAGAGGCAGGAAATAAATACCCGCCAATTGTAAGCGAGAAAAGCGGCTGGTGTGTTTTTCTGTAACTTTTTCTTGTAGTTTTGGAAAGAAAAGACTATTTCTCTGAAAGCGGCCCCAGCTGCCTTTGAGATCGCTTGCTATCGAAAAAGATCAGCTCCCATTTTGTTCTGGCGGCTGGGGATGCCAGGGAAGCGATGAGAGATTTACAAGGTATCCTTTCAAAAAGAATTCCGGGTAGACAAGAGGCCGAAATGTCGTCCTTACAGTTACAACCAAAATAATTGGAAAAGTGCAAAGCACATTTTGCAAAGATTGGGCAAAAACGAAATCTGGCTAGGGCAACCTTTTCTCAGTGGCATCCACCACTAAACTAATTAGTCAAATAAATATTCTGCTCTTTACAACTTCTCAGTCTGGAAACCCCCTCTGCTAATGTAAAAACTGGACCATGTTTATTTGGAGAATTATAAATTTTAACAGAGATTTTGAATACAGATGTGTGATATTTGGGAACAACCCCCCCTCCCAAGCGAGTATTTGTATGAGAGAAAGGGAGCTGCGTGGTGGGACTCGGCACCCATTGTATGCGGCGGGTAAGGGAGATACTAGATCTTTCTTTCTTCTTCCTCCTCCTCCTCCTCCTCCACCTCCACCTCCTCCTCCTTCTTTTTTTTTTAAACTAAGGGGAAACAATATAGAAATAGCCCCCAAAAGGTGTGAGTATCTGCTCGTGTTCTCCCTCTGATTCTCAGAAAGTAAGCCTACATGCAAACTCTTGATTCTAGGCCTGGGCTTCCAAGCCGTTAAGATTGGGGATTTGGAAGTCAAAAGATAAAATTGTGAGTGAATGTCTGTCTGGGCAATTTATGGTAATAATGAGGCCTAATGAGGTTGTTAGAAAGATAAAATGTTATTTACCAAAAAACCTGATGGGATAATTTGACTTACTGTGTTTTACTACGGATGATAAAAAGAATATTGATCACAAATAAATCACAGCTTCTAAATGCCTGAGAACAGTTCGAGCTTCCTCTTGCCACATCACAGAGATAAAGTGAGAACAGGCCTAGGAGAGCGGTTCTCTTTCTCACAGCCCGGACTCCTGAGCCCTCCTGTTAATATTTTACCAGTTAAGCCCTCCTTTTGTATTTAAAAAAAAAAAAAAAGGTGTTTTTGTTATTGTTGTTGATGATGGCCAGGATTAAAATTTTAAATTACCTGTCACCATGGTCGACCTTTAAGTGTGGGGAACCATTAAATGCAGATTAATTTGGGAGCTAAAAAGAGTGTGCTTTCATTTTAAATTGCTGGTGGATTTGGACCCAAAGAAAACCCGAGATGGTTTATTTTCCTTGACCCCCTCAGGGTCGAAGGGAGGGGCTTTAGGCTTTAGGTTCAGTCCGTTTGGAGAAACTGTTTTATCAGTGCAGTTAAAAGGTTTTCCCTTCTCGTTAGCGTGAGATAAACTTGGAAATTAGGGCTGTTGAAGTTGTGAGTGCTGGGGGTGAGGGGACTGAGGGACGCCCCGGAGAGTCTGGGGGGCCACGGCTCCCGCTGTGGTCTTCTGGAAATGCATGGATTCTGGAACTTCTCTTGAGTGATGAAATAAAATAAAATAAAGATAAAAATAAAAGCAAAACCAAACCAAAACAAAAAACCTCTTCACGATGGGTGGAAGTTCAGTTTCTAGAGGCCGCTGATGGTTCTGACCGTCACTTCCTCCCTGGGTGGTGCACTGGGGGCCTTCCTGTTCTCCAGCAGACAAGAGCCGCTGTTCCCCAATTTCCCAGTTCTGGGGACTCATCGCGCTCTCTCTCTCTGTTTCTCCTCCCCCCACACCCCTGATCTCTCTCTCTCTCCTCCCTCGGTGGGCTGTGTGGTTGCAGGGCTCACAGTATGAACTCAAAGACAACCCTGGGGTGCACCCTGCCACCTTCGCAGCCCACACGGCGCCAGCCTACTACCCCTACGGCCAGTTCCAGTACGGGGATCCCGGGCGGCCCAAGAACGCCACGCGCGAGAGCACCAGCACGCTCAAGGCCTGGCTGAACGAGCACCGCAAGAACCCGTACCCCACCAAGGGCGAGAAGATCATGCTGGCCATCATCACCAAGATGACCCTCACGCAGGTGTCCACCTGGTTCGCCAACGCGCGCCGCCGCCTCAAGAAGGAGAATAAGGTGACGTGGGGTGCGCGCAGCAAGGACCCGGAGGACGGAGCCCTTTTCGGAAGCGATACAGAGGGCGACCCCGAGAAGGCCGAGGACGATGAGGAGATAGACCTGGAGAGCATTGACATCGACAAAATCGACGAGCATGACGGCGACCAGAGCAATGAGGACGATGAGGACAAGGCCGAGGCCCCTCGCGCGCCGGCGGCACCGACGGCCCTAGCTCGAGACCAGGGCTCGCCGCTAGCAGCTGCCGACGCGCTCAAGTCCCAGGACTCGCCCCTGGGCCTGGTCAAAGAGGTCCCGGAGCCTGGCAGCACGCGCCTGCTGAGTCCCGGCGGCGGGTCGGGTGGCCTGCAGGGCGCCCCGCACAGCAAGCCCAAGATCTGGTCCTTGGCCGAGACCGCCACGAGCCCCGACGGCGCGCCCAAGGCCTCGCCGCCTCCTCCCTCCGGCCATCCGGGCGCGCACGGGGCCCCGGCGGGTGCGCCGCTGCAACACCCCGCCTTCCTGCCCAGCCACGGACTGTACACCTGCCACATCGGCAAGTTCTCCAACTGGACCAACGGCGCGTTCCTCGCGCAGGGCTCCCTGCTCAACATGCGCTCCTTCCTGGGCGTCGGCGCGCCCCACGCCGCGCCGCACGGCCCGCACCTGCCCGCGCCGCCGCCGCAGCCCCCTGTCCCTGTTGCTACAGGGGTGCTCCACGGTGACAAGGCCTCTGCTCGCAGCAGCCCCGCGCTCCCAGGTATGGCGCCCCGGGGGTGTCTGCCTCGCCCCGGGCTAGGAATCTGGAACCCAGGCGTAGCATGGTTGGGGCGGGGGACGGGGGGTGCGCGGGCTCCGGAGGGGAGAGGCGGTGGCAGCCCAGCCCGGGGATGAGCAGTTATCTCTGCCTGGATTAGGGCACTGAGGCCGAGGCCCTGGGCCCTGTGGGGAGAGCTGAGTTCTACCTGCAGGCCTGCCTAGTGAGGGGTGAAGGGTTTTCCAAGACCCTGTCCTCGTTTTGAGAGGGAGGGAGTGGGTGGGGGAGAGGCTCGCGAACTTCGGCAGCACCCCCTCCGCCCCTAACACTCACACGCCCGTCTCTTCTCCCTCTCCCTCGCAGAGAGAGACCTCGTCCCCAGGCCGGACTCGCCGGCACAGCAGTTAAAATCTCCCTTCCAGCCCGTGCGCGACAAGTGAGTGCGGTTTGCTTGCGCCCTCCGTGTGGTCGGGGCCGGCGCGGAGCGGGGCTGCGGGAGAAGGGGGCGGGGGCGGGGGAGCTGAGCAGCGCCGGGCGCCGGCGTCCCACGGTCGTTGCGGAAGGGGCGCTGTCGGCCAGCGCTGGGCGCGGGGCCCTCTGGCCGCACCGGGTTTCTCCCGACCCGGGAGCCGCGCGGGGCAGGCGGCCACGCCCCCAGGCGCTCGGCCGGCAGAACCGGTGCCGCCGGCTGCGGCGTCCATCACTGACTTCTCCTGCTTCTTGTCTCGTTGTGTTTCCCCCGCAGCTCGCTGGCCCCGCAGGAGGGAACGCCGCGGATCCTAGCAGCCCTCCCGTCCGCCTGATTCAGGGTCTTCTTTTACTTTTGCGGGGGGAGGGGGGAGGAGTTCGGGAGGGAGGGAATGAGGGAGGAATTAGGACAAATATCTCAGACTGGTGTAAAGACAATTACGGCCACGACGTCAACGACTCCCATCCATCGCTTTCTGCAGAAAGGGGCTCGTCTGGGCAGCCTGGCCTCTGCCCCCAGCTCTGGTGGCTGTCACCAGGCTCTGGTGCACTATCCGCTCGGTAAATGCCCCCACGTGCTTGTGTCTTTTTTTTTTTTTTTGTTTTGTTTTGTTTCCTCTTTCTGTATATAGAGTGATTTCAGATTGTAAATAGCGCGTCAGCGAACTTGTCTAAATCATATATTTTTGTCTAATAAACTAAATGAAATGATGCCCACTGCTCCCGCTGCTGTGTGTGGCTGGGTGTGTGCAGGGGTGTCCGGAATCCTGCAGTGCTGGCAGGGCCCAGATGCCCCTGGGTTTGGGAACAGAGGCTGCTTTGGGAGTTTCTACCGGAAGACTCTGGTGTTTCTCAGTCTTTCGGTGTTTGTTGAATTTGTTAGTATCAGTAGGGCAGTTTCTTTCCAACCCTTAGACATTTATCTGGGGGCACGCCTTTCTCCGGAGGTAAATGAATTAGAGTTTCAGCAGTTTATACACCGATTTCTTGAAGTGGGCAACAATGGGGGGAAAATGAAAAGAATTTCCAATTATGTCCCCAAAGGAGAACTTTGGATTTGAAATCAATTTACAACTAGTTGTCTCAACAGTGCATCCTGGTGTCGGGGTGTTTTGTGACTGGAGTGACAAAATGGAGTACGAAAATTTGTCTCTGAATGCAATTTTTTACTTACGTGGTGAAATCAAACGTGGAGAGAGATTGGAAAGCTCTTTTAAAGGGACCTGATAGGCGGCTGAGATGCAGCTCGGGAGTTCTCTGGGCTTGTGAACCAGGGAACTGCCCTAGCCTTGCGGGATGAGAAAGAGGAGTGGGGGCTCTGGTCTCCCAGGGGCCCCCGTTTAAACTCATGAGCCCTGGACTGGGCACACCCAGAGAGTGCAGGAAAAATAACCCTCTGGTGGCAGGGTCTGGGGAGGTGCTGGGAAAAAGGTAGGACAATGCAGGGTGTGGAGCTGGCCTGGGATTTGCTTGGGTGGGAAATGGCCCAGGATCCTGGGGAACTGCCAAGGTCAGGGTTTGGGCCTCTGGGCGCTCGGAGCTGCGGTGGCCGCGCCAGGACAGCCTGCATTTCAAGCAGGGTACAGAGGACTTTATGCTGATTTGTGAACACTGAGAATACAAAATTCACAGAACTGTCAGTGAGGATGTGAATGAATTGGAGAGAAACCTCGTCCCTGATCCAGGGCAGGACCTCCCCGACCCCCACCCAGGCCGGCTCTCCCGTCCAAGCTATCTGGGACTGCTGGTGGCGGCGAGGGGCGCCTCCCGGAAGGGGACAGTCTGGCCGCTGTCCTTGCCCTGGCTCCTCTGTGGCTGGGAGCGGGCGGCTCGCGCGGGGGCCGTGGAGATGCCACCCCATGGGGGCCTGACTGCTCTTCCGCGGATGCCTGCGTCGTCCTCCAGCAGCCCCCCAGCCCCGCACGTCGTCCCCCTCCCTTTAGAGGAGGGGGCCCTCCCGGCGCTGAGGCTGGAGGAGGCGTAGGGAGAGGTAGCGAGAGGAGGCGCGAAGCCGCGGGAGAGCGTGCGCAGGCGGCACGAGGGGGTGCGGGGCAAGCGAGGGGGGCGCGTGGGGGCGCGGCGGGAGCCCTGCCGCGGAGCCGGGTGCGGGGCGGGCACCCGCGGGCACGCTGGGGCTGCGGCCGCGGTGGAGCCGCTTCCAGTCGGAAGGACGTGCTCGGCGCGCCCTCTATGGGCTGGAAGCGGAATGGGGTCCTGACCGTGGCGTGGATGCGGCTGCTCGGCAGGGGCAGGCCGAGGCGCAAGATATGGGGTGCTGGGCCTGGGAGTCGCCTTCGCGGGAGCCTCGATTCGAGGTGGTCGGGCTTTCTCTGTGATCTTGGATGCCACCAGGTGTTTGTAATTTGGGGGTGCGGTGGCGGGCCTGCTGGTTGGCCTGCTGGCATGTGTGGGGGGAGGGAGTGGGTGCAGGTCCTCGGTAGGGTGCGCTCACTGCAGGTCAAGTTGGGGATTTGGGGAGGACTACCTGCTCTACCCTTGGCACCGGGGCTTCAGGGGCTACTGCACCTTCGGCTCCCCACTCCAGAGGTCCCAGCCTGGATCCTCACACCTCCCCCGACCGCTGGGGACAGATAGATCCTGCGTACTTGGCCTGCGTGTGTTGTGACCAGGAGTGTCTTGTTTCTGTGGTGAGGGACCGCATCCCGTTCCTGGAGCACAGACTGGCTACTCCCCCCCGTCGGCGCGGTAGGACCTTCCTGGGTAACTGCTGGAAGCCTCAGGTGGGATCCAGGTGGGTGGCAGAGTGCCCTGCCCCCGTAGCGTCCAGGGTTTCACTTCCCGGAATCAAATAGGCCAGGCCATGCAGGCACCGGCTGTTTGCACACCCCGTATCTGTGCTCTTCCCTTTCTTCCTGTCCAATACATTTGGGACCCCTGAACACGGCTGTCCGGGAGGCTGGGCGGGCATGTGCTTTCCAGCTGAGTCCCACACCTGGGAGCCCAGTGGTCAGGAAGTCCTGAAGGGTCTTTGTGTCGCCCCGCCGACTGAAGTTTCCCACACAGAGAAATCAGATCGCCGTCCTCAGAATTGTTTTTCTCGAGTGAAGAGGTAGAGATGAATTTTTAATCGAGCTTTGAAAAATCATTTTTGTCCTTTGTGCATGGTGTGTAACCTCCCTTCCTCCCGTCACAGCCCCCTGAGTGTGCCTGCGAGGGGGAGGCTCCTCAGGGGGAGCACCTGCTGTGCACTCTATTTTGGCTCCTGAAATATCTGGGAGTAGACATAGAAACCTCTTTTTCTTCTACAGCCAAAGCAGAAGTTCTTCTGGAACTTTCTGCCTGTGCAAAGGTGCTCTCATACTCTATGCATGCTTAGGGACAGTTTCAGATGGTGGTGGTAGTTCTATGACTGGCAAGGAGGAGATCGAAGCCGAAAAGGGGTAGGAACGAGGGATGGACATGAGATTAGTATTTGTGACTTGGTGCCCCCTGCTCTACTGGGGAGCTGGAAAGGGCAGCCTGAGTCTGGGGCAGAGGATTTCTGTCTACGGAGTCTTCTGGTCGGCAAGGGTAGCAAATCCTCTGTGGAAACCCTTCCCTTCCTGCAGGCCCGTTACAAGGAGACGGTCAGAAGCTCATACCTTCCAGATTCCGCCCTCCTACAGGCATGCTCCTCGCTTGAAGACTTGCGAGGTGGGCACGGGTCCCACCGCCAACGACCTGCTGGGTGCTGGAGTCTGAAATCTCTCTGTTCCCACCACCCATCCCTCCCTCCTCCGATCAATTATATTCACCAGCACATTTATCTCGCCTGCAATATGGAGAATTCATATTCATATCTCGGTTTTAGTGGTCTGACACTGATTAATGTAAGACGCGCCATGGCTCCGAGGGGCGCGCCACCCGATGAATCATGGCCTATAAAGTTTCAGTCGTCCTTGTAGATGGGGCTCCGCGAGAGAGCCAAGAAGCCCGAGAGGGAAAGAGGAGGAGAAAGGAGAGAGAAAGGACAAGGGTGACCACAGTGCCGGGGTCCCATGGGACAGATACTGGCCTTCAGCCCCCAAACATGGAGGCTTTGGCTGGCCTTTACCCCTCTTCCAGACCCCTCCTCCTGAGCTGGGGAGTCAGGTTCTGGTCCTACCTAGCTGCCCTCTTCCCTTTCCTTCTGGATGGTGGAAGCAGGCTGGAGGTTGCCTGGCTGCTCCCAACCAGGGTCTGGGTAGGACTTGAACTGCCAGCTGGAGACCAACGATTTATGGACACTGATGCAGAAAGATTGGAGCCAGGCATGCTCTCCCGAAAGTGCCAGGGCCCAGTCTGCCGTGGGGAATGGGATTTTAATCTTGCATTAGCCCAAGTTGGAGGTTGGATAGGAGGGAAGGAAGCCAAGCCCATGGTGGCTGGGTGGGGACAGTTCTGAATGGGTTTAGAGCACGTGGGCAGTAGGGGCGTGGAAGGCCCTGGAGCCCCTGGAGGTCTCCTGCCACCAGAGCTGTGTAACATGGGCCACACTGCAGGGCTGAGCACTGTGAGGTCAGTCAGCTCGGCTCTCGGGTTTCCAGGGACCTGAGAGGGGAAGGGGTATCCGACACGGAGCACATGTCTTGTGGCCCCATGACTTACCGGCCCCCAGGGAAGCATCCTGGGGGACAGGCCAGGCATAGCTTGCAGCATGTGACCCCAGGTGGGGAGGGCGTGCAGGGAAAGGGCCCTGGGTCTGGAATCCAGAATGGATAGCTAGGAGATAAAGGGATCGTGCCCTGGGGGAGGTGGCAGCACTCAGCCCCTGGCAGGAGTCCCCCGAAGTCCTTGGGGATGGAGCAATGCTCCTGGACACATTACCTTGCCTACGAGTACTCATCCTAGCCCTGGCATTGGGTGAATGGTCTGCAGTTAAAACCCTGGTAGCAATCCCACAGCCCGCTCAGCCAGGTGGGGCTCACCGAGCTTTCCAGGTCTTCTCCAGGGTGTCCACTAACCAGTGGCTCTAATTGTAACTCCAGAGCTGAAAGGCCTCCCGAGGTCGCCTGGGGGACTGCTGGCATCCTTTTGTGTGCCAGCTAAGGAAGCTGGATACGTGCCCCCACCCATAAGGACTCTGAAAATGGGCAAAACGGTCTGTCTTAGAGGGAGCCCAGAGCTGGGCAGAGGAGGTGGGCTGACCTGTCAGAACAGTGACCACAAGGCCTGCTGCCCCCAATGCTTTTAGAGCCCTGGAAAATATTGTTCTACTTTATTCTCAAATGAAAAGAAATTTTTAAAAAGTAACTTTTAGGTCAAAGGAAATGTGTTCATGTATAATACCAACATATTCGTCTTTGTGCCAACAGCAGTTGTAACATTTATTTTATAACATTTGTTTCCAATGGAGGAAGAGGCCCACCTCCCCCAAGTTGCAGAGCTGCCCTAGGCAGAGGAGGCCCCCGGAGCTCCCCCCTCCCCCAGAGCTGCGTAAAATTCTGGAATTATCACGAATGGGAAGTCAGAGGAGTGAGGTGTCCCCAACCCAGAAGGGGTGCACAGAGGCATCTGCGAGCCTGGATGGCCTCTCCCCAGCGCTGGGCCTCCCAGGCCCCACCAGGGCGCCCAGGCTGGAGGCCTGAAGCACGCGGGACCGGGAGCAGGGGCCAAGCCGTCGCCTGACCCCCAGGGGCGGGACGCGAGGGCCAGCCCCCTCCGTGAGCTGTTTGGCTTCTGAAGAAGCCGCGGGTGTCTCTGATCCCCTAATCCAGTTATCCAGTGACCTGCGCCCAGGGCCTGAATGCGGGGCGCAACTGCCGCGCTGCGCCAGGGGGCCCGGTGGGGGGAACGGCGCGCCCTGCCAGCCTACGGTCGCCCGCGCCAGCGCATCGCCGTCCCCGGGTCCCCAGCGGCCGCGAGTCCCGGCCAGCGGCGCAGTAACGCCGCGACAGTCCCCTAAACCGAGGAGCTGGTCCCACTCCTGCCTCACTCCTTCGGCCTGAAGCCGCCCGTCGGTGCAGGCGAGGCTCCTGGGGCTGGGGCCGCGGGGCGCGTGGGGCGCCGGGGGCTGCGGGAAGGGACGGCTCGCCCGGCTCCCCGCGGCCCCTGCAGCTCGGCGAGCCTCCCCGGCCGGTCCCTTCCTGTTGGCCTGTTTGTCGCCGAGGCAGCTTCCCCTGTTGTTTGAATTTTAAGCGTATGCTTAATTGCCAGGTCCTCGGGTAGCTGCAGCGGCGTCTGAAAATATTAAATACATCTGCGAGACGGTGGGCAAGAGAAATTAAAAAGGTGCTCCCGCGCTGAATGTTAAAAAGATCTCACAATGAAGTGATTAACATTTTTATGAATAAAATTAATCACGCATTGACTCTGCCGCCCAGTACATCTGAAAGCCAAATGTGGCCCGCGCTGCCCTCTTTCTTACACCCAAGAATTTGGGGGGCCTCCTGGGCCCCCAGCAAACATCCAGCCTCTCGGGATTTGAGAATGCTTTTCAGGAGATGAGTCAATAAGAGATAACTTTGAAACAAGGAAAATACAACCTCCCCAAATACCGCCATCCACAGCACATATGGGGAAAAATTAAAAGCAATCTTTTTTTTTTTTTTCTTTCTTTTTTTACCCCTATAGCAAACCCTCGGTCAGAATGGGCTGTAATTTTCCTTCTCAGATATGCACATGGAATTGTGTGGACCTGGGTCCAGGAGGGTAGTGGACAGTGAGGGAGGAGGTAGCGGGAAACGGGTCCCGGGGCCGGAGGAAGGCTGCTTTCCCCTTCCTCGCCCAGTCCTGGTCTGCCCTTGTGGCCAAGATGGTCAGATTGGAGGACGGACCTTCCCCATTATTAAAATTTCCAGCCTTTCCGATAATAATGTGCCGTTTCTCTGCCGGCCTTGTCTCCCTCCTTTCTGATCTCCTGCCACCATGGTTTTGGGACGATTCCAGCCGCCGTACAAAGGGAAGCGAAGGCATCTGAAGGGTCCAGCAGCTGCGGCAGAGGAACAGCATTGCCATTTTGTTGCTGTCCCCAGCTCATGTGTGCAGCAGAAGGTGGCATCAAAGCCGCCCGGCCTCCTCACTTCCACACATGATTTCCTACCGCTGTGGCGAATCTCTCTGAGCTCCGTGAACCAATAAAACAACGGGTCCTGTTTGAGTTGATATATTAATATTTACCGAGGATTTGCAAGGTCGGGGCTAAATGTCAGCAGATTGCTGGGGCAGTCCTGTGGGGAATAATTAAACAAATCTCACAGCGGTTCAGGCTCATAACATCTTTATTAATCTTTTCTTTCCCCTACCCTTCTGAAAGAGCGCGTCGAAATCATGCTTCTGCGCTCGGACCCGGAGAAGATCCGGGGTTCGGAGTAAGTGTAACAATGGAGCGCCGCACCCTTCCCGGCAGATGCTCGCCCGGAGGGAGGACTCCGATGTGGGAACCCCAGCGGGCGGTGGGGACTCTCCCCTGCCCCTCTCTCGGATTGATCCGGACTGACTCGCTGAGGATGGCAATCCTACTGTTGATGGGATTTGATCCACAGTCCGGTGGTGCCACCCGGGTCTCGGCTCAGCCAGGCGACCGAGGGTCGCTCCAGCGGGCCCGCCCTCTCCAGCGCGACGATAGCCTGCACTTTAGGACAAGTTGTCCGATTCTCCTTAATAAGCTTCGTAATTAGTGTTGGGAGCCTCATTACAAGTCATAGCCTGTAGCAGTCCTAGGCCAAACAGCCCTCCGCCGTCTGATTTATTTTTTATCAGGCAGCAGGAGCTGTCTGGAGTTTTTTTGTTTGTATAATGGGGACCTGCATCAGGCCCCCAGTGTAAAAATACCACCAGGAAATTAATTGCTTCTGTGTGGATTCACCCCAGATGTGTCCTGTGGATCAGAATGGTATATTTTTGACTTCGCTATCCTGCGGTGAGTTGTAAAAAAATAAAATGAAAGCCAGCAATGCAAACATATTAGCATCAATATAGGTTCCGTGTGGTATAATTGAAAACATGGGCTTTCTGAGGAAGATGTGCAGGGAAAGTTCGGGTTTCTGCTAAGGCTCTCGCTCTTGCATACAGTTCTTATTTATTCGTTTATAAATGCGTGTATTTATTTACCGCTCCTAAGTGGAACCACCTTGTGGCAGACACGTGGCTAGGATTTCAGCTGCTTTCTGGATGAAAGATCTGCCACTTAAAATAGCGTACACCCCAGTGAGGCGGCTGACCAGTCCACCCCGCGCCGGACCCCAGGGCTCCCGGCCTGGGCGGTCTGATGTTCTCACCAGCCTGCAAGGCCGCTGAGAGAGGGCTGGATCTTGGCTGTAGTGTGGGCTGCACCCCAGAGGGGCCTCCGTGGCCCTGGGGGAGGGTCCGCATGCTGTGCCTGCCTTGCGTGTGTCGTGTGTCGTGTGTCACTAAGCCGGCCGGACAGATCCACGTCACGTTCTTTCCACGTCCCTCCCGGGGCTCCGATACGAGCAAGTGCAGAAGCCCCCCCCCCCAGTCCTCTTTTCCCCCCTAACTTCTGAGTAGGGTGGGAATGACTCCTCCAACTTGGAACCTTTCAGGGGTACTTTTAGACCAATTAGTCCCTGACTGAGGGTGTCTGCTGCGGGCGCTGGACGGTCCGCTGCCCTGATTCTGTGTGCGTCACTGTCGTCACGGCCCGCGTTTTCCTCCACGTCCCTTTGTTTATTTGCTTTTCCTCCAGGAGTTTCCCGAGCTCTGCTCGCCCAGACCCTCTTTGTGAGGCTGTTTGAGGTCAGCAGTCTCTTTCCTTGCTCAGCGCTGTGTAGGGTTGCAGATTGTGAATTGAACCTCAGATTACTAAGCAGACAACACCTTATTTTTTTTGGCGGGGGACGCTTAATGATGAAATGTAATGTAAAGACAAGAGTGAGATACTTCCGAGTGTGCTGGAAATTACATCTCTTTCCTATCCAAAGGAGCCCAGTGCGGGACTTTTCGGGGCCCCCGGAAGCATCCGGTGTTTTCCCAGCAGCAGGGAGAACGATTAGACGCGGGAGTCTGTCAACAAAGGTTTGCAGAGCCTGTCGGTGGGAGGGTTTCCTGCTCTCCGAGGTCTCCCGGCCGGTAAACTTGAGCACCTGAGCGGACAGGGGAAGGGGGTCCCAGAAGCTTCACTTCACGGAGCAGGAGGCTGAGCCCTGGTGGGCACCTCCTCTCAGCCTCCAGATGCATGGGACAGCCGGGGTGACCACAGCCACCTTGTGCGTGAGCTCCGGGAGCACAGGCCCTGGGACCAAGAGGAGCTGTCCAGGTTGTTCAAGTGTGTGTGTGTGTGTGTGTGTGTGTACGTGTGTGTACGTGTGTGGTGGGGGAGAAGGAGGGAGAAGGAGGGAAGGGGACACAGGAAGAAGCACAGGGAGAGCACGAGGAGACCCAGAACTCGGAGCGTCCTGCTGAGGAGTCTACTTGCTCTTCCCACACACCTCTCAGCCTCCACCCTCTGCCGAGGCTGAAGGGTGCAGCAGCCTTAGGGAAACGGATCGGAAAGGGGTGTTTCCCAGCAGCCCCCGTCTCGCTCTCTGTTCTAGCAGGTGGGGGGCAGGGCCCAGTCACCCGCATTTCAGATCAAGGTTCTTCTGCCATCGAGGGGGGGATCCACACTCAGAGGAACACTGCGGGGACCCCAAGCTGCACTGAGTTACTTCCCATTAAGGAATCAGCCAGTGAGAGGCTCTGGGATCACCCTTCTTGGTTCATTAACACTTGAATTCCCAAACCCAGAAGGCTCTAACGCAGAACCGGGCACATCTGTCTTTAGTGGCGAGACTCGGTCACGGTCGCCAGAGAGAGGACATCCTTCGGAGAGTCTGGGCAAGCTAGGTGTCCCGTGGTCCTTCTGCCATACTGGTCACTGCCAATGTGGCTGTGGCTTTGAGGGGCTGTGTGAGGACAGCGGGTCATCACTGGCAGTGACCCTGTTCCCGGCCAGCAGGCCATCTACCATCTCACAGCAGTGAGAAAGGAAAAATAAAACCGCACCCTGTGCCCTACTCATGGTGAGAGGCTACCGCCCGGCACCTTCTGCCTCTGTGTTCTCAGACCTTGAGGCCGTCCATTGTGAGGGTCTCCCCATCCTCTGAGGGTCCCTGATTCTCTGTGCATCTGGTTAACCTTGTCTCGTGCGTCACATTCCCCCTTTTTACTATTCACACGGTTGAGAACTCAGAAGGGAGACGGACGGCTGCCGGCACCTCCCTAAACAGAGGCGCGAGTGGGCATTCCCGGGAGCAGCAAGCGGCGGGCGCGGCGGGACGCGGTGGCAGCAAGCGCCTCTGGTTGTGAGAGCGGCCGGCGTCTTCTCCAGCGTCCGCGGAGTGCAGCGGCAGGAAAGCTGCGTGCTGACCGCTGGCCTCCACCAGACGGGCACAGGGAGGAAAGTTCCGGACACATTCCGGGAAAAGCAAAGCCCTGGAGAGACCCGGGGACTCCCTGCGTCCACCTTCCTCCTCATCGCCCCCCCCATCACCTGCGCTCACAAACAAAGGCAGAAAGGGATTTCTTAGCCCAGTTTGAAACCAGCCTTACCTTTTGGGACTGGAGTTGATTTTCTCTTGGGAGATACTTCCTCCGCTTTCTAGGACGAGTTCTATTTGTTTGGTCTTGTTTTGTTTTAACACCAAAAATTGACCCCAGGGGTGCCTGGGTGGCTCTGGACTGATCCTGGAGTCCCGGGATCGAGTCCTGCATCAGGCTCCCTGCTCAGTGGGAAGTCCGCTTCTCCCTCTGACCCTGCCCCCTCTTATGCTCTCTCTCTCCTTCTCTCTCTCAAATAAATAAATAAAATCTTACGAAAAGAAAAGAAAAGAAAAGAAAAGACCCCAGACCTTTTTGGACTACACAGATCTGTTACAAACCAGTGGCTTGTTGACAACCCTGGTAGAAACGAGTCACAAACACACGGCCTGGACGTTCCCTCATCGGCTCCCTTCGACCCCCACTTTTTTCTAGGAAGCGGGAGGTGTTCGCGGGCAGTGCCGTGGGCAGCACAAGCCCACGAGTGCGGCGCCCGCGTTTCCGACGGTCCCGGGAGTGTCTGTGTGTCTGGAGAGCTTCTGTGCACAGGAGCCTCTGGGCGGCTTTGCCCCCGTCCTGCCGTCGCTTCCCTGGGCAGCGGGAGACGCGTCGCACCAGAGCCTCACGACCTCCCGCCCCCGACTGGGCACATTGCCCCAAGTCTTTAACTCCGAGTTTCAGCACGTTTTGGACACCATGAGAAATGCCCTTTTCATGGCAGGAACATGCTAATCGGGAAGGAGAGGAGGGGGAAGACCCAGCCGGGTGGCTGTGACTTGACCCCTTGGTCAGGGCGTGAGGGTCGCCCTTGCAGATACAGGAACGAGCTCTCCACCTGTGCGAGGAATTTCGAGGGTTTCATTCTCCTTTTCCTGAGCCAAAAGTCAGGGCTGGGGGCCCGTGTTGTGTTAAATGGTGCCCGTAGCGCGGGCAGCTAACGTGTGTCTCCCCACTAGGCAGCCTCGAGGGGGGTCTTCCGAACGCCTTCCCGTGGGTGCGTGTCCGCCGCACGAGGGTGGGCCGACCACCGAGGAGGGCGCAGGGAATCTGAGATTAGAACTTGTGGATAGAGACGCTCTCGTCTGGGGCCTGAGTCACGGTCCTCACCGCTCCCGACTCTGAACCGGCCGTGGCCGGACGCCAGGAGCCGCCTGTGGTTCGCAGGTGGTCGGGGCGCAAACCCGCCGACGAGACGGGGAGGTCGGGACTCTTCTCTGCTGCGTGTTAAGCCTGGGGGGCTGGGAAGCTCAGGGTTCTAGCGGCCCCTCTGCTGCCTGTAAGCCCCCCTCCCCTGGAATGGGGGAAGGTGTTGGGTGACTTCTCCGCCAGCAGTGAGGCCGTCTTTAGGGCCGTGGGAGCTCCGTAATTCTGGAACCCGTCCCGCAGTGTGTGCCGCCATCTGACGGGACCCCTGCTCCCAGATGGACCTCTGTCACCCGGAGGCCCTCTGCTACCCGTTGGGGACAGAGCTGCTCTATCCAGAGGCCGATATCTTTTTCAAATCTGGTTGTGATTTTTCTGTCATCAGTAGGCAATGCTATTTTTTTCTTTTCTTTTCCTTTTTTTTTTTTTTTTTTTTTTTTTTACCGATGCCTTTTTATGCCCAAATAGGACAAGCTAGCATGTCATTTCCCACATTTTGTCTATGGGAAGAAGTCGCTCCTTTCCCAGGGACACTGCCCCTCGAGTCCCACCTACAACAGGGCTTCCACACCCCTGCATGTGTCCGGTCGCTTCCATCTTCCTAGCTGTCCAGGCCTGCCTTCCCCAGGAGCCACAGACCCACTCTCCTCCGGAGTGCCCACTTTGTATCTCTCTGCTTCTTTCTGTCCCACACCCGAACTTCCTGTGGCTCCACACACAGCGGTCACAGGGCTCCCTGAGGGGTGGGTGAGGGACGCAGGGGCTAGATGCGCCCTCCGCCCTGTCCACGGCTCATGGCGGTCAGTGATGTGAGGGATCTCGTGGACTTCCTGAACGGGGCCCGAGTTTAGGTATTGATACGTGGGTCAGTGGAGTGTGTGTGCGTGTGCGTGTGAGGAGCAATGGGTGGGAAGGCTCGGGTCAGGGGAGGAGCGTCAGCATTGCTTGTCTGGTTGGCCAAAGCGATCATTTATGCCCACAGACCCCCAGATGCCCGTTGGTCAGGGCGAAGCTGGGCTTCCCTGGAGAGCGCCTCCTGTCCCAGACTGGCCCGGTCCCATGTGCAGAGACCCACAGACTCTGAGGCACAGAAAGCCTCCCTTTGCAGGCAGAGGGAGGGTCCCCCAAGGCACGTGCACCTCGCGAGGATCCTGCCGTCTGTCCATGGACCCTGGTCCCAGCAAGCGGGTGGTGTGGGCAGTGTGAGCACATGGGGAGTTTTGCACCAGGACGCCTGAGCCCGGTGTTAGCAGTAACACGTCCCAGAGGGCCGGGACCCTGCCTCAAGTCAAGGAGCGGAGAGCCATGCAGACTCGGGGGCCCCAGGGGGACTGCAGCACATTCAGTCGGGCGTCACGTCCTGCCCCGGCAGAGCTGCCAGCTTCGCTGGGAGCAGCCTTTATCCCCAGTGAGCGACAGGGGTCTTCACTGCGGCTGGAACTGGCCCCGGGGCAGGCGGTGCAGGCGGGGAGCCGCTGCTGGTCATCCTCGGCTCCCGGCCTCCCTGTGCCTCCTGGAGGCTCCTCATGGCCTCTACCTCCACCGCGCTCCCAGTCCAGACAACCCCACCCCTGTGCCCTTGGCAGGTGAACGGCCGGCCCCATGTTCCTGAAACACTGAGGCTCTAGGATCTTCCCCATTAGACAGATTTTACCTGTCTGAATTTCAGACAGATTTCAGAATTTCAGACCTGCTGAAATTCACTCCTGCTGACGTTCCCTGGTAGCCGTGTCTCTGCTCCTGGATGGGGACCAGCTTCCCATCTGATGGGTAACACGCTTCCGTCTGCAAGACAGTCCTGTGTCCCGGCCTTCAGCTGCCACGCTCACCGTCTGAGACCGAGACGTTCTCGAGGGTGGGGAGCTTTCTGCAGGCAGCCCGCCAGCGTCGTGGAAGGAGTGGATCCGGAGGGTGAGGGCTCAGAACACCTCCGTCTCCTGATGACGTGTCGTCCTGCATCTCGCTCCAAGGCTAACTGGTCCGGCACACTCCTGTGTACGAGAGCCGTACCCACTTCAGCTGTTTTACTTGCATTAAATTTCACTTTTGGTGATCGGGCAGGTGGTCATGAGGGGAAATGGAATGTGAAAGCAACAGATTCCAAGTTCCTGGAGCTGCCGCGGGCGGAGGCGAGAAGCTCCCGAGTGAGCCTGTGGGGCCGGGAGGCTGAGCGGTGAGAGCCGTGTGCAGGTGTGGCGGCGACGCGCTCCTGCCCCAGGACCTTGTCCCGTCCGCGGTGCATGTCTGTCGCACGGGGCTCGGGCCGAGTGCCTGGGCGGGGCTCCCATCTCCCGTGGTTCCTTCCCAGGGTACTTCACCTCCTGAGCCCACTGCAAACGCATTCTGAGGGATTCCCCAGCATTTGAAACACGAACACATCCCTGGCTGGTTTCGCGCCGGGGGGTGTGAGTTCCTCCGTCTTCAGCAAATGTGGTGCATCCTACGGTCACTTCTGAGAGCCCAGGGTGGTGCCTCCTCTTCCTACTGGTGGGGAAACCCATTAAGTTCAATTTGGTACTTGCTTTTTGCCCCTCAGTCCATCCCGAGGGCATTCGCTGGTTCGGCGGCTGTCGTCGCCCAGGGACGGAGCCTTGGTGGGAGGATCGTGGAGACACGGGATTCCTGTGGGTTGTGAGGATGGTTCCTTCTCCCACCAGATGAAATACTTACTTCAGAACAACTGGGGACTCTGTTCTTCCAAGTCTGGTTTCAAATCCCGGCGGTTAACGCCATCGGTGAAAACAATTAACTTCTGTATATTTCGGGATACAGGCAGGACCTTGTAGGAATCTTATTTAATTATGTGCTATATTAATGTTATATTGATTATGTTATTGCCTGTAAATCCAGTTGCTTAATAAAGCTGCAGTCATTTTGCAATAAAGTTGTGTTTGCAGTCAATTAATGGGTGTCTGGGGGCAGACAGCTATGCGCAGGGGGCGTGGGCGCTCGGAAAAGTCGTCCTGGGGCCGAAAACCATAGAAACCAAAGGAGAAAGTCAGGTATTTACGTATCTACAGGAATGCACGTATGTGCACATATATGGTTGGATTAAGGAAAAGGGGAAAGCGTGTACCCCGCTGCACTTATTTTTAGCACATGGATCTGGGTATTCGTGAACAGCCATCTGTTCGGCGGGGCTCCACACAGCACCCAGGCCGCGTCGCGGGCATGGGGCGGAATAATGCGCGATTTAAAAACTACCAGTAGAGGATGTATGCCAACACTGCGGCCACGTGAAGGCCGGGGACAAAGCTTACTTTCATTGCTAATCATGCTAACATCCCCATCGGAGGGGCGTATCCACCCATTCAGAGGAAATGCCATCGCCCCTCTGAAGATCACATCTGCCACTAATACCGTGTGGCGCGCGCTGACTTTTATCTCTCCCCCAAGTTTCATGTCGTGATTTTCACATCTGATGCTAAATTCAGGTCACTGCAAAATAAGCACAATTACTTCTTTCTCAACTTTCCTGATGTGTCCAAGATGTGTGTCCTCATGACAGAACATTAAATAAATATTAAGTTTTTTGAGTGTATTTTTACTAATGCACCGTAACAAATGGAAAATAACCCACTCCTAATGCAGACAGGTATGCGATCCTTTCCCCCAAGGAACATGAGACGCCTGTCCTGTTGACACGCTTCAGTCCTTTGACTGGGGGTCCAGCCAATGGTTCTGTCGCAGCAAAGGGCATCTAAGAACGTATGACCTTGTGGTCCCAAATGTGACTCAGGATAATGGGGTAGAGGTCAGTGACCAGCCTTCTGTCACACAAGGATTCCCCCAAAACCCAGGCTGTGGGTGTTTCAGGCTCCCCGACTCAGCTCTTGTCAGCGGCACACAACATCAGACCCAAAGGAAAGCCCCATTTCCTGCTGCGTTCCAGCCACACCTTCCGAGAACGCACCCTGCCGAGTTATGTTCTGTGCCCCGGGAGCCAGCTTTTCCTACGCTCCCGCAGGCTGGGCCCACACCCTCCGTTAACTGCACAGGGACAGTCGACTCCGGGCCCTGCATGGGGCTGCCCAGCTTTGACTCAAATCTACAGACTCGGTTGCCTCCCCACTGCCCGAATGCCGGAGAGCCACTCGCTCCGGAGAGGCCAGGTGCCCCCGCTGGAGAAGGACTGCTCGTTCCCTGTGACACCAGACCCGCCTCCCCGGCTGCTGTCCTTTACGCCCTGCGCACTAGCCCGCGTGCTGGTGGCCTGCGGGCGTTTCCAAGTAAAGCAAAGTTGGGAGGGAAGAGCCTCGGCCCCAGCCTGGGCGCGTCCAGGGCACTGCAGAGTGACGAGAACAACGCAGCGCGGTGGCCCCGTCCTCGGAGTCCCCTCCCGCCGGCAGGCTCAGCTCCCCGGGGCTCAGACGGCTCTCAGCGCCACCAACCACCAGGTACGTGGACCTGCTGGTGCTTTCGTGGCAATTACTCATCATAAGGAGGGACCGCACCAGACGTCCTTAGCCCTGGGCTGTGGATCGGCCAGAAATGGCAGCAACGTAGAACGCTTGGACCCGGGTGTGTTTCCTGCACGGGGACCGGGAAGGAACTTGGGTGAAGCGGAGAAGTAGAGGCTGAAGAGGACGGGTGGAAGGCGACTTCCCGAATCCTCTCGGGCCCGCGGGGGGACCTGGAGCTTGGGGAGTCAGTCCCGCCTCAGGAGCTCCACGTGACGGAGCTGTGTCACGTCCTGCGGTCTCCGGCTCACGCACGGCTCCCACACCAAGGCTGCACATCGGACGGCTGACAAAGATGAGGGGGATCCCACCCACGGTCCGTTTCCAGAAAGCCTGAGGACCGTCTGCGGGTGGGAACGTGAACCATGGAGGTGCCTGCCCGTGGTCAGGGGCCCCGCGGTCAGCCCTGCCAGGGAAGAGGAAGAAAGCCACCAGGAGGAGGTGTGACGGTGTGCCAGACACACCAGCAAGCCTGGCACACACAGCGGGGAGGCCACGGCCTGACCCCATGTCAACTCACCGGTCCCTGAAAGCCAGAGGACCCTCCAGCCACCATAGGACATAGAAGCAAAGGGTCTGTTGGTTTTGCTAAAAAGAAGTAAAAGGAAGAGGGAGGGGGAAGGGAAGGGGAGAAAGAGGAGGAGGAGGAGGAGGAAGAGGAGGAGGAGGAGAAGGAAGAAAGCCGCTTCCCATGGTCGCATTCCTTCCTATCAGGGCTCCCTTGGTGTCATTCTCTCCTTCATACTCTCTTCTCAGCCCAAGTTTTGCCTGATCTGTCACCGAGGTGCTGATGTCTGTAGAACCCTTTGCAGGGAGCTTGGGTGACTGCTGTGAATCCAGCCGGCCTGATACATGGGTCACCCCAGGATGCGCACCAGCTGGGGAGGAGGAGTAGAGATCTAGGTGCGTGACAGGCGCCCCAAGAGGCAGGGGCACCGCCCGCAGAGTTGGGAAGGCCATTCACGCTGTGTCTGAGTTACTCAGCTGGTGTCTTGGGGGCATTTCTCGATACGTCTGCACAAAGAACGGTGTGGACGTGAGTCGGACCTCTCACTGGCACTGGACATGGGTCGGACCTCTCACTGCACGTGGATGTTTCTGTAGGGACGTTGGTGATGAATCGCTTCCCCCTGGGCCCCAGGGGCTTTCGGCAAGGGCGTGTGTGGCTATTCTCTGTCTTCCCCCTGGAAAGTTTTGTTGTCTGGATACACTGGGGAGCTGTTTGGGATGAACGTCCAGTGGAGAAGGTCCAGAGATGCTGCTCAGTGTCTACAGTGCCCAGGACGGACCCCTTCCTTCACAGCCCGACCGAGAGTCATCCCATCCCACATGTCCACCGAGCTGGGCAGTTAGTCCCGTATGTGCCGGCCCTCCCCACAGCTCTGTACCCACAAAGACTCTTAAAGCGTGTTGTCTGAGAGTACAGCAATGCCCAGACGTTAGCAGTCCAAAGGAAATAGAAATCTTAATGTCGAAGTTAATAGCTGGGTCTTCCAGTGAACAGCACACACCCGGCGACTTCCATGAGAGGACGTTTGGGGTTCTTGGAGCCCTTCTGAGCTCTGGTGGCCCCCAACCCTCCACCGGTGGGGCGTTGACCGCCATGTTCATGCTAATGTGAATCAGAACACACTCTGCTATTGCTCAAGATGGGCTTGGGTTTTTCTGCCCCTTGAAGAGAAATTTAGGAAGAAGTAAATCAGAGAGTAGGAGCAGGTACCGAGTGAAACAGAAGAAAGGTGAGACCCTTCTCTAGTGAAAGCGGTAGGTGTGCAAGGAGACCTTTAGCACACGTGCCATCCACATCCACGTCCCAGAGCGTGGGCAGGACACGCCAAGCTGACGGCATGCTCAGGGCCAGGAGACTGCTGTGCACTTTGTCCCATTGTCCCCAGTGTCAGACACAAAATCATCTGCATTTGTGAGAAGGCAGAAACAGACCGACTGCCTTGTCTGCCTTTGGAAGGGCTCTCTGGTCCCCGACCTGTATGACATATGGTGGGAACATCTGATTTCACAGCTGGGCTCGTAGCCTAGGACCTGACCCTGGCTTCAGGAAATGCAAACTGTTATACCACAAGGAGGGTAAGTTAAAAAAAAAAAAAAATGTCTATGAGGAACCGCCAATCACAAAGGAAGCAAATCCCAACCCATGAAGTCTAGACCATTCAGAAGGGAAGCAACTCATCTTTCAGGCAGGCAGTGTGAGATTGGTGGGATTGCCTGGAGTGGCCGTGAGGGCATCTGGGGTCACTGAGCATCAGCAGAGCCACGTGCTGCATGGGAGCTCATCAGGACCTTATTCCTTCACATCTGGGAGCTGGACACGTGGAGCCCCGTGGAGGGAGCACGGACCTCCAGGGAGCCTAGAACATCCATGGCTCCATTCAGGACAGGGATCGGAGCCCACCCTCCAGGGACATGAGCCCATAGGAAGACGGTGTCAGGGGGCAAGCTAACAGAGCAGACGTGGAGTGGGTTACTTAGCGTTTCCTAGCTACACAGGTGCAGCACGCTTGGAAAGAGCTCCCATGAAAGGTAAAATCGTCATGATCCATGTACGCACGGCACATAGGTCAACGGGCTGAGCATGGTCTGGTTACTAGTGTCACTGGCTGGATGGGCAGAACATACGTTGCTTTGGGCGGCTTTGTCCATCACAGCTCCAATGGTCTGCTCCTGCGGAAATATGTTCCAGTTTTGTTTTATTCCTTTGTTTGCATTTCAGTAAAAGAATACTAAACCTGAGGGGTTGTCTTGAAACAAAATGGTGAACTTATAGATGCCTATTACAGTAGCTTGGCAATCCTACCCATGGAGTCAATAGGAAGGAGCTGAAATGCTCAACCATGCTGGGAGAGAGGGAACCCTCCCCACCCCCACCCCTACCCCCCAGGTGCTCTCTGTGGTTCTGCGTGTCCCCTGGACAGTCTGTGCAGCGAACCCGGAGCTTCATCTCTGCTCAGACCTGGGGGAGTGAGTAGGGTCTGGAGAGCCAGCTCTGTTATCACAAAGCAGCTGACCTTTCTAAGTCTACAGGGAGCCTCTGGTCTCTCTCGCCTGTCCCTCAAGGTGACTGTGACTTTGACTTCCCCTCTGACCTCAGGCTCTGCATTTTGGCTCCGTTCTTAATCCTGCTTAAATGGCCTTTCCTTTCCCCCAAGGCAACAGCACTAATTTTGACTTTCAACCCCAGAGCAATCCAGGGGCATTTTTCCTGTTTATATGTTTTTTTTAAAAGATGAGAAAAGCATAAGAAGGATAAGAAAGAAGAGAGAATAAGGACCCGTAAGAGCTTCAGGGAAAGATGTGTTCACCACATTATTTATGAGGGTGAAGTATGGATGAACTTAAGGTCTCAAAGGAAAACATTAATTCAATGGATTTTGATCCAACCACCCAATGGAAAAGATACTGGCATTAGAAAGCAAATTTCAGAAAAACACTTAAAACTATGAGCCCGTTTGTGTGTTGATGATAAATGACAGAAGATGGGTACTGACCGTTGCTATGCTTTGATCCCGATTCTGGGGAAAAATACAAGGAGCTGTATTTCTAAGTTTACCCACACAGATACTGAAAGGAACCTGGAGAGAAATTGGTAAAAATATTAATTGTTCCTCCCTATTAAGTGATGGGATGCTTGTTGATTTATGTATCTTCTTTATACTTACATGAGTTTCTGACTTTTTTTTAATGAGAAATAAAACTTTTGTAATAAAAAATGTGTTCATGCAAACATATTTGAATAAAGTTATAAAATCAAGGAAGCCACCTCTTCCTGAGGTCTGGGCTTGGACACAGATTCTCCTTTAAAGTCAGACGTGGTTCCCGTGCAGCTGCCGTGCGTGTGTGTTCCAGCCACGGACGCGGTGCAGAATGGACAGGCTGGGCGGTGTAGAGGCCACTGTCACACCCCGTGGGGCTGTGCCCCGAGGACAGAGACCTCCTGCAGGGCTGTGCGAAGCTGAGACTGGACAGCTCCATATTTCAAGGGCCCCTTGGAGATGAAATGTCACCTCAGACAACATGCTCAGGCCTGAAGATGTGTGCCCGCCCCACAGACCCGGCATACCTGGATGCTGCCAATGCATGTCTTGTGATCGAGGGTCCCCTCAGGGCATGTTACACTCTGTCCACCTCTAGCGGGAACCCCACAGCAGACCAGTGGGCGGGTCCTCATCATGCCCAGACCTGGAAGTCCAGTCGGCAAGATAAAAGCCCCCAGTGGCATTCCTCAGTTTCTAAAGATTAACCCATGCACATTGATGTTTGGGCTGTAAGATGAATTTAATTTTTTTTAATTTTAATTTCTAAAAAGCTTTTATTTATTTATTTATTTGAGAGAGAGAGTGGGTGAGAGAAAGAGAGAGCACAGGAGCAGGGGGAGAGGGGGAAGCAGGCTCCCCACTAAGCAGGGAGCCGATGCAGGACTCGAACCCAGGAACCTGGGATCATGACCTGAGCCAAAGGCAGTCGCCTAACCCACTGAGCCACCGAGGCACCCCCATAGGATAAATTTTAAAAAGAGCTTTAATAAAAGAAAAGAAGCACAGAATCTCCTGGGATCTTGGGGAGCGTCTTCCGGCCCCGTACTCATAGGCCCGGTCTCTGTATCCTTCATTCACCAGCACCGGAAACCCAATGACCAGCGATGAGGCCGTCATGGACGCATGCAGTGATGAGAGGCCGTCCCGGGCTCGGCAGTGCGTCCACAGGACAAAACACACGTCATCACTTGTTACTTTCGGAGATCATGACTGATGCGAGTCAACTAGAGTTCCCGTTTTCAATCTACCTGCACGTTTCTCCCTCGTGGGATCCATCCTGGAAATGCTCCTCTCTGAGCATCTCCTCCCTATTGGCCCTCACGATTATTTTACACTGGGCACCGACAGGAGAAAGTGAGCCTGGGGTACCCCAGAAAGTTCCTGGACGTGGGGTGCGGAGCCCGGGCCTCCATGCTGAGGCTTCTGTCCTTGGGGGCTGGGCAGCCCCCAGCCCCTGCTTGGCCCCTCCGCTGTGCCTTAGATCCACCAAGTCCGTGGGTGTCATTTACTATGATGGTGTCAAACTCAAATTTTCTTTTTTATGAGTATGAAACAGAAACAGTTCCATAGCCCCCACATGAAAATGCAAGCGTTGTGCACACACATCCATTCATATCATCTGTGGCTGAGAAAAGGCCGTATGGAAATACATGGACCGTAGCGTCTACGATGCATCTGGAATCTTCCTTTGCCCTCTAACTTTGGGTGCTGGTTGTGACTGACTAGATCTCTGCCGTGTTCTGTGTCCCGGGAAGCGCCTGCAGATCTGCCTTTTCGGTTGGACCCCTCTGACAGGTAACACGAGGACAGGTCAATGCTGCCATCCTCACAGCACTTAGCACATTTCCTGGACAGTAAGGAGAGGTCCGACTACGTGTGCCTGCTGTTCGGAGGACGCTCACTCTCCTGTGGCATGTGGCTTGGTGGGCAGCTCCCATGCCTATGACCTCAACCTTCAAGAACACAGACCTGCTCTCTTGAACTAAAGATTTTATTTGTTTGTTTGTTTGTTTAGAGTGTGGATGGGGGATGGGTGGAGGGAGAAAAAGAAAGGGAATCTCCAGTAAAGTCCACGTTGAGCCCGTGTTCCCACGATCCTGAGATCATGACCTGAGCCGACAGAAACCAAGAGTTGGTTCCTTAACCAACTGAGCCACCCAGGGGCCCTCTCCCGAATTATTTATTTATTTATCTATTTATTTATTTAAAAAGAGAGATGGGGAGGGGCAGAGGGAAGGGGAGAGAAACTTTTTTTTTTTTTTAAGATTAATTGATTTATTTTAGAGAGAAGGGAGAGATGGAAAGCAAGCCTGAGCAAGGGTGGGGAGGACCCTGTGCAGAGCCTGACTTGGGGCTCGACCTCATAACCCTGAGATCATGACCTGAGCCAAAATCGTCACTCAGACGCTGAACTGACTGCGCCACCCAAGCGTCCCAACTCTTGACTTTTTATACGCAAGGGAAAAGTTTTCCAGAAGCCCGAGAGCAGGCCGTTCTTCGGGTCAACCTGGCCTGGACCGGAGCCCAGGCCAGGGGAAGGTTGTCAGACACCAGGAAGGCAAAAGCCTCTTGTTCTTCGAGACTGTGAGGTGGCCAGAATGCGCCGTCCGCCAGGAAGGAATGCGTGTCCTGGGGCAGGGGCACAGCGACGGGTGCAGGGGTGAGGTAAGCGTTAGAGTGTGCCCCGGTCCCTGCGTCCGCGGGACCCTGGGAGGCAGGTTGGACAGCACGTCGGCAGGACGCTCAGCAAGAGTCCGCGTCTCCTGTGAGCCCACCCGAGCCTGGGAGTCCTGTCTCCGCGACCACAGACACGCGGGGCAAGACCGGACACCGCGGGCCGCTCCTGCACGGACGCCCTGGACGCCCACGGTCAGCCGCAGGGAGCCCGTTGTCTGCGCCCGTGGATGTGCTCTCACGACCGCAGCCCTGCACGTGCTCCCATGACGGCACTCCTGCACCCTTCTCCGTCCTGCAGCCCCAGCACCCCACTCCCACCGATGGCCCGAGTCCAGCAGGAGCCCCTCAGCCTCCTAACGCCGTGCTAGAGCCGCCTGCTCTGTCCCTCCTGTGACGGGAAGGAGGGGTCCCCCGTGGAAGCCACCCGCCGCCTTCTTGCATGTACCCCTGCTTGTGCTGAGAGTGTCTGCGGGCTGCACACGGCCTCCCCTTCTGCGTTACTAGGCGCGCCCTTCACTGGCTGCTGGATTATTTTTGTTTGTGTTCGAACATACTCTAAGCAGCAAATCCTACCGTCTTGGTGTTACGTCCCCGTTGAGTCTAACGACCGTTCCAGATGCCCCGGGATGATCGCCCCATCCTGCTTCTTCTCTGCTGAGTAGCCTCGGGGAAGACGTGTGCTTCCCCTCTCGGCCCCCTCAGCTCCCTCCAAGCCCAGCAGACCCCTCCGTCCCGCGGGCGTCAGGAGTGTTTTCTCCACCTGTCTGCTGAGCACGCTGCGGGGCTGCTGGCTGGAGAGCCCCTTCCAGTGTGGCTGCTGGCATAGCGGACCCCCCAGCCCCCGTAGTCCTCGCTGCTCACTGGCCATCTCTTTCCTGTCATTTCTACTGGCCTCTCCTGGCCCTGAGCTCTGGGTCGAGTCAGGGGTACCTTCTTGAACTTCCCCAGGCCTCCGTGTCCGCCTGATGACTCTGAATCGCATCAGCGATCAGATGACGGCAGGCGGGCAGGCGGTCGCCTGCTCAGTGGCCCGGGGCCCACGGACCACCCCCGCGGGGCTGCCTGTGTGGTGCCCCACGGGCACTGCCAACCCCATGTCTAGAGGGGTCCCTGGTCTCCTGCACCTCAGACCTGCTCCACACTCTCTTCGTACCTTGGGAATGACCTGGACCACCCTTCTCCCAGGTGCTGAGGCGGGAAACAAGGGCTGTGTCTTTCTGCCATCCGGGGGGCTGTGCGCCAGCCAAGGGCAGCATTGCCCCAGCGCCTCCCCAGTCCCACCTCGACCAGCCCCCTCTGACTGCTGCGCCCGCCCGGATCCCGGGACCCCACGCCTCCCGGCCCTTCCCTCAACCGCCACCTCCTCCTGCCTGAGCTCCTGGAAAAGCCTTCCAGTCTCTCCTCTTGTCTTGCTCTTGATGGTAAAGACCACCAGAGAGGGCTCTAAAATGCAATTCTTATCACATGTCACCTAATTCTGATCACTAGGTGCTCCCAATCTCTGTCCCTTGCCAAGAACAACACCCATCCCCCCCACACACACACAAACACACACACACGCACACACACACACACACACACTCTCTCCAGTATGGTTCTCAAGCGAGAGCGTGAAGTGTCCATTTGATAAATGGGGAAAAATGCCCCTGGGTTCCGGCTATAACCCGTTCACGCCGTCATGGGATCTCGTGTGCAGTGACAACCGACTGTTAACCAGTTCAGTCCCTGTGTGGCAGGAGGAGCTCGGAGGTAGGCGTTGTTACTAAACCCACTTTTCAGATGAGGACACTGAGGTTGAGAGGCCCCGAGAGCTCCCGGTGGGGAGGGATGGAGGCAGGGATGCGGTGACTCCATGTGGAAGCTGTGTAGCCCGTGTCCAGGGAGCAGACCCCGGACAGAGATGCGCAGGCGGGACGTGTAGCGGGGGGAGCCGCACAGATGCACGTCAGTGCTGGGGGGCAGCCTGCCCCGGGGGCTGACACAGATGGGGCGAGGGCCGGGTCTTGTCCTCTCCTGCTACTGAAGATGGGACCCTAAGGAGGGACTGTGACCTTGGGGGCAGCCAGCCTACTCCCGTGGACAGGACTCTGTGCCTGGGGCAGGTCCTCCGGTCCTCACGGGGTCCCTGAGCAACACATCTCTGCATCCACTGGGGATCCCAGGCTGTTGGATTTGGAACCTTCACGCCACCCCACGCTGAGCACACAGGCTCCACATGGGTCAGTATCCAGAGCAGAAAACGCTCTCTGTGCACCGAGTGCCGGTGGCTGCTATGGGCTCACTGCTCCCCACCTGCCAGCCTGTGCTCAAGAGTTTGTGCCCAGGCAGGGCTGGGCACCCATGTAACAAGGCCGTAACCCTCTCCTCCAGAACCACCCAACTGGCCCTCACGCCTGCTTGCGTTCTGCACAGAAACAACCGGCCCCTTTTTCTGGGGAATTCTCGAGGACTCATAAATAGAGTTGAAAGGGGTGATTTGGTCACTGGGGTAAAGCGCCCTTTGCTGGAGGAAACCGGCCTTCTGCTGATGAGACGGCCTTGAGTTTCCTGTGGTCATGCCCAAGGCCGTTTCTGTCTGGCTTTCATGGTGAGTTATGTTATCTGAGCCCGGGGAAGGTGAGGAGATGGCTCCAGAGGTTAAGAGGAGGGAAGGGAAAAAATTGATTTTCCATCCACAATGTCATTGTTGCATCGATGGCGAGTGCTTTAAGATCACAAAGCTTCAGGAGCTGTGTCCACTGCGGCCAACTGGAATTGGCTTGGCGTAGTCCCCACCCTCCAATTGAGGACATCGGGATTAATTAGCTAGCTCAACCAATCTCCATGAAGCCGGCTTCTCTGTAGCTGCGAATGGGTCATGGTTGCAGGTTATCCTTACGGTCTTGGCGTAAACAAGACATAAATAACATGAAAAGCCATAGCCGAAAGGCAGCTCTGAATGTAAGGTGGACGGCCGTTCAGTCCCTGGGCTCGCCAGAGCCCAAGTGCCTTCCTGATGCCCGTGTTGATGGCAGAGCGCGGCCGGAACCTTGGCCGCAGTTTCCTGGGCTACCAGACGTCTGGCTCCTCCGAGAGGTGCGGCGTCCGTCTCCGGCTGCTCTGGGGTGTCCATGCTCCTCCGAGAGGTGCGGCGTCCGTCTCCGGCTGCTCTGGGGTGTCCATGCTCCTCCGAGAGGTGCAGCGTCCGTCTCCGGCTGCTCTGGGTGTCCATGCTGGGGTCCAGGGCTGACATTAGGGGTCGAATAGGACTGGGGTTTCTCTGGAAACTGTTTCCATGGCCAGAATTTTTCCTTAGTTTTATTTGGGACTTTTTTGCGGAGCCAGTGGAGATTCAAGGGACCGAGGCTTCCCTCCCTCCACTCCCTGTGGGCGCCCTGGAGACGAACATCTCTGAGGTCTAGAAGCTTCCTCGCACATACAGGCATGTCGTCTTACAGACAGAAGCCACAGAAGACAGCCCCTTCCCTTCCCCAGCTCTTCTCAACGTGCTGATGTGACACCCGGCCTGAGCGGCTCCGAAGCCGACCGGCCTCCTTCAGACGCCCGCCGCTGCCCCACCGAGAAGCTTCCTCTCTACATCAGACCCTGCACCCGGGCTTGCGGCCACATCGGCTTTTCCATTATTGCAAGGACCGTTTCTTCACTTGGATGGTTTCTCAAATACTGTTTAAAAACGCCTTTATCCAGAAGAAATGATTTCTTTCTCAACTTGCTAAACGACTCATTTTCTCCCCCTCTGAAATGTGTGTTAACGAGGCTGAAGAGTAGCCCTGAGCGTCCGATGAAGTTTATTTCCTGGAAATGTTTTTATCTCGACTCTCCTAACACATTTACACAGAGTCCCAGCCACCAGCTCCCCAGGACCGTGATCTGGCTCTCTCTTTCCTGGGGAGATCGAGCCTCTGTCCTCCCGGATGACGCCAGGGCTGTCTGGGGCAAGGTTTCTTCTCCTGCGGGTCGAGGGAGGCACGAATTGCAGGAAAACCTGGGGAAGGACAAGATTGGTTCAGAACCTCTCGGAGCCCCAAACAGGTGGTGTTTTCTGAGAAGCTCCGCAACGTGCGTCCCACGGCAGCAATCGAAGAGCACAGTCAGTCACGGGAAAAAATAAAGCTCCAGGCTTGACTTCTGCCTACACGAAGCCCGATGTCATGTCTGAAGCCTGCACCTGCTCGAGTGAGTTTATTTCCTTGTTTCCCATCGGTGTGAGAAATGGTCTTGAGGCTCGCAGGAAAAGCGGAGCAACCACAAGGTTCGTAAAGGACGCCTGGGCCATCAGGAGCGTGGGGAGGAGAAGCAAACACACTCGCGCTATGGTTTAGTAAGGAGACGGCGACCAAAACAAGGTCAGAAGAGAAGGCAACGCATGACCTGGGACCCACTTATTTCACCAACACGTGTCCCAACGCTGTCATGTGTTGCGCTCTGAGCCACGTGACACGGAAGACGGAGGGCTCCTGGGCTGCGTCCCATCCTTGGCTGTCCCCAAGTCCCCACGGACAGCTCTGACTTTCCTGAACCTCACTGGCAAGTCACTGTGGAGACTCCAGACTTCTGGCCTGCACGGCAGGGAAGGTGTTTCTCGCCTCTAAAACTTGAGAGCAGATACCGTCATGCACCTCAGCCATGGGGACACTCCAGCAGCACCCCCACTGACGTGCCCGTGGGAGTGACGGGGCCCCTGGGCGGGCTCACGTTGGCCCGGAGCTCGCACACAGACGGACACATACACCACAATCCGTAGGACTAAAATCGCTTTTAAAGATGTGATGTGAGCTGCGGACGTCGCGTCTTGTCCGCGACAGTGATGAATGCGTGTCCCTCCAGTGTGGGGCCGGGCGGTGGGACGGCGGGGGACGTGGGGGCTCTCTGCGGTGCTACTCAGTCTTGATGGGAACCAGAGTCTGCTCTGCTCACCGAGGCTGATTAAAATATCGACACCGACGGCATTGATAACGGTATTTCTAAATCCAAGGTTTCTCCCGCCCCCTGCTCTGGGCTCCGATGGGCGCCCTCGCCGGCCCTCCTTCCCCCCGGCCACGGCTGTGCTGCTCCGGCCAGCTCCGCTCTCAGCTGTGGAACTTCAGATCTTTCCATCACGCGTCAAAATAAATAGAGTCTCGCGGTCGTAGGAAACCTTTATCCTCCCTCGCTGCCCGCCGACTTCACAAGAGACCATACCTTTCGTCTCCAGAAGAAGAAAGAAGGCTGTGATCTCCATATTGCAACACTTTTATTTACCTTATCTGTAATATAATTAATAGATGACTACGCGGAGATCAAGGCCCTTTCAAAGGGAACGAGACAGCTTCATAGGAAACTTGCTCTTTTGAATCAGTCCAGGACTCTATCAAAGTCTGTCTGATAATTTCATGTAAATCCTGGTGTTCCGAATCTGTATCTTTTAACCTGTACCTACCATTTTTAACACAGTACATTTCAAAGACGTCGGAGCCTGGTCTAATTTGTATTACAGAATTCTAGTATAATCGGCAAGCCGCACATCATCCTGATTCCTCGAAATTAATGCGGAAGCTCCTTATAAAGACGTTCGCAGAAGTCTCATCCGCAGTCGCCTTACCAGGGCTATGATGGGGAAAACCACAGTCTGAGGCGAGAGCCTCTGGTTTCCGGCGGTCAAGATCCCACCGTGCACATGAGGCTTTTGAAACTGCTGCGCGGCAGGTCCCAGGTCCTGTCCTGTCTCGAGACGACTCTGGGCGTCGGTGCAATTGCAACTCATCAGCTTCTGAACCTCTGCTGTCTTCGCTTACCGAGTCTCCTTTGCTTAATTTGGGCAAATAAAATTCCTTACAAACGAGTATTGCTCTTCCTCTCACTGGTCCATCTCGTGGGCGTTCCTGACCCTTCAACTTGGGTATCACTCACAACCAAACACTTTTATGTGCTCACAGCTCTGGAGGGCAGAAGTCCAAAGTTTGGGTGTCCCCGGGCTTCCTACCTCTTCCAGCTCACGGCGGCTCCAGGGGTTTCTTGACTTAGGGCCACATCACCTCAGTCCTCCCCTGGCCTCCTCCCCTGTGTGTCTGAAGCTCCAATCCCCCTCTGGCCCCCTCTTGTAAGGACACCTGTCATTGGATACAGGACCCAGGCTGAGTTCGGGACAATCTCATTCAGGGATTATGAAGTTTATCATATTTGCAAAGATCCTTTTCCCAGATGAGGTGAAACTCACAGGCTCTGGGGGTTGGGGCTTGTGCTTGACATTGTGGGGGAAATTTTTCAATCCCCTGCCCTTGGAGACTTCTGGTTTAAGCCTTCAGTCCCCAAGTCCTCTTTGGAAAGTGAGGATACCCCTTTCCTCTGGTCTGCACCTCTGGGGTTCGAGCAGGTTTTCGGACGAGAGGCCACCCCCCCTTGGCACCCTGGTGCGTGGTGACTTCGCATGTCATCTCCCCGTAACTCCAGAATGCTCTGATGTGGACAGAATCATAAGACCTGTGTGAGACAGCAGGTGCAGACCGGACTGGCCCCTGAGCGCGGCAGCAGGACTTGCCAAAGATCGAGGGGCCTTTAAGCAATGACTTGCTAACTCATTTTCTCATGAAACCTCCGGACTTTCCCTCTTATCCCGGGCTATCCCTCCAGGCCAGCAGCATTTCCCCTCCCGACTCAGGACCTCGTCTTCCTCCCTCGCTACCCTCTCTGCTTCCAGCTGCCCGGGGGACCCCAGGGGAGTCTGCATCTGCCATGTCAGTGTAAGGACCTTCACATCCACCAGCGCTATGGCGGACACTCACACTGGGTGGTGGGGGGGGAGGGAAGGGAATGCGGGCCAAGGTGTTTGCACCCATAGAAAAAGACAGGAAGCTCTAAGTGTGGGGTTCAGGTCAGCGATCCATTGTGCCTCTCTGCAGAGACCCTCCCTGCCCTGGGGCACTCTCCTGCTCTCCCAGCTGAGCGCCCCTCTGAAAGACAGAGGGCAGCTCTCGGACTTGGAGCAGCAGCAGGACGACCTGGGAAGCTTGTTCTAGTGCAGACACTAGCCTGCACTCAGGAAGTCTGAAGCCCAGGTCTAGCCCACGGCCTGGGACTTTGCATGTTCCAAGCCTCCCGGGCAACTCTGCCCACAGGTTCCCCACCCCAGCAGGAGTGGCCTGAGGGACTGTCTCTCCAGCTGTGCTGAGGGCACCAAGCCTCGAGATCGACGCTGAATGGCCAGCACCCAGAGCAGCACAGGAGGAACCAGGAGGACAAAGCTGTCCCTCCTACCATTCAGTCAGGATTCATTTGACAGGTGTCCCCTGGTGTCCCCTGCCCTGGGTGTGGTGGAAACCTCTGCTGCTCCGGGAGACCCCGGGGGAGGCACTTTCCCTGCTGCTGGTAACGGAGCTGCCATCTCTCAAACTCAGCCCTACTTTCAACCACCAAGGGAGGAAGAAGCAAGAAAAGAAAGAGGTAGAGGTTTGGTGGCTTCCCAGGCATCAGGAGAGCCTGGATGGGAGGCGTGCGTGGAGCACAGGCCCCAGGACACATGACTCTGCTCCATGCCCGTGGAGCCCTGAGAAAGCAAACAGGAAGAACCCTGGGCCCTGTCTCCCCAGGAGAAGGGCCAGCCCAGGGCTGGGGGCTCTGGGAAAGGGGAGCTCCTATGGGAGGAGGGAAAGGAAAAGCTCCTGTGGGGGGCAGTGGGAGGAGGGAAATCCTGGGGTTCTTGGGGGGAGAGGGCTCTGTTGGGGGAGGGGAATTCTTGCGGGTTCTAGGGAGAGGAAGGGACCCCTTGGGGGGGCTCTGGAGTAAGGGAATTCTGGGAGGGCTTTAGGGGTTGTTGGGGGAAGGGATTGAAGTTGAGCCTGTGAAGTGTAGACATCTTGAGTCCTGTCAAGTGTAGACCCTGGAAGTCTCTTCTTGGCCGAGGCACCCAGAACACACGTCTGTCTTTCATGAGAGGGATTAGAAACAATGATGAAGGGATTTAGCTAAATTGCTCTTCAAAGAATTGCTTTTAAGTGGTAACATCTTGCACCGAATATCGGGGCTGCTGTGATCTGGGTGCAACGTCACCCCGCCACGGCCCAAACTGAAGTGGGGGGACTCTAACCCCGAGAAGCACCCAGTGGGAGCCACATCAGCACGGCCCGCTCTCCCCTTCCATGCACGGGGCCTCTCTTCCATGCTCAGGGTCGGAGCCCTTGCAGGAGCGTCTGGAACGGTCAGCAGCCCCTGGGGCGCAGGAGTCTGGCTCTGGGCATCACGCAGTGACAGAGCTCAGGTTCCTCCCAAGCACTGTCAGTGTGGACTAGCTGCCAGGGCTGCGTCACATTCCTGGACAAGAAAAGCAGCCGCAGAGAGGCCAAGATTGGAAACCCCCCTGGCCACCACCCCATCCTGGACTGTGATGGACTCTGCTGATGAGCACAGGGCTTCCTCCTGACCCCACCTGTAAGGACAGTGAGAGCCACCGCGGCTGTCCCCCGCCCTCCCAGTGGGGACCACCGGTACTGAGCTTTCTCTCTCTATCCCTCCCGCTGTTAGCTGCAGTTAATTAAGATGGAAACATGACAGAGGCACTTGAGTTCAGAAATGAGGAGAAAACATGCAATTTGCCTACAATATTTGGAAATCTCCACCCTGCCTCGTACTCCTCCTTTTGGACACGGTTTCTTTGGAGGGCTGTGGCTTCAAGCTCCCAAGCATTGTGTGTGCATTCGGAGCAATTGAGATGTGGAAAAGCCCAGAAGGGCCAGCGCCCCCGGGTCAAGCCAGCACGTGTGGTCCCCATCCTCGATGGAGATGCCCGTGCTGGCTCCTTGCGTCCGTGCGTCCGTGTGTCCGTGCGTCCGTGCGTCCATGCATCCGTGCATCCTGCTTCCTGCATCCTGCACACTCCAGCTCCCTAATGCAGGAGGAAGGGCTCAGCCTGGGGCCCCAGAGGATTGCGGGACAGGGCAGCCCGGGTTGGACCGGCGTAAGACCTCGCTGCCCCATTCCTTCCCCGGAGGCCGAGGGCCGGCAGGGCTGTCTGTCCCCTGAGGCCTTCTCTGGCTACAGTGGCCCCATGAGGGTTCACGCAGGAGGGATATCCGGGTGGATGTTGCTTTCAGAGAGATGGAAGCTCTCTCTGCAGCTTTTAGCTCGTGAGTGCGAGTTCACAGAGCTGTCAACCTGCCGTATCATGATAAAAGGTGCTTCGTGCAAAAGAAAAATGGAAGTGGAGATTATTTCTTTTAGCAAAGGCATTTTGGTAGTCGGCCTCAACTGCTTGCTGTGGACAAAGCTGCCCTTCTTGAAGGCTGACGAGTCTTGGCATCCCTGCTCAAGGAGGGAGATCCCTGGATGGGCAATTTCTTTCAAGCCCTGGGGAAATGGAGAGCTCCCGATGGGTGGAGTTGCCCCTTGGTCTACTCTCTCAGACACTCTCTACTGCCCGCTTGAGGACCAGGACGCATTGCCATCAGGTCCCACCTGTCCTTTTCAGGGAGGGGTGCTTCCCCACTGCAGAGCTCTTGCCGTCATGCGGAAGGAGCCAGACGAATGCGGGCCCCAATGTCTGCTGCCTTCTGTCACAGCATGACCTTGGGAAAGATACTAAACCTTCAGTGGCAGATGCTCTGACCCACCTGAGTGCCCAAGGAGAGGAGGAAGGGATGAGTCATGGGCAGCTCATGGCACAGCCCCTGGTGCATAGTAGGGGGTTAATCCATGTTGATTCCTTCTGCATTTTTCTTTTTCTCAGAGTAGAGGGAGAGACATCTTCATGACAAGGGCTAATCAGTATTCTGGAAAATCATCAGTACCTTTGCAATATCTCGGCTGTTTTCTGTCACTAGCCACGAGGTTTGGAGTTCTAAGGAGGACACTCCTCTTGTGTTCAGGAGTAGGGGGGAGCTCCTTCCAACTGTGGGTTCTTCTCTCCTTTCCTCTCCCATGTGTCTTCTTGGAAACAGGGCCTTCTGGGCATTCTGCAGGGGTCTGGGAAGCAAGGGCTAGCCTGGGTCGACCCCACAGGGAAGTCTTGCTCCTGGTTCCAGACCAGTGGCTGTCAGCAGACGCTAATCTGAGTTTGTTCCCATTTACCTAATTCCTCAGCAGACAGAGTACCATGATGACCCTTCCTCACCATCACAGAACGCAGAGAGGAAAGGCTGTGCCAAGTGCCTTTGGGGTGGAGCTGTGCCCATGTGGAAGGACTGGAGCTACAGTGAATGGCTTGAGTAGCTCAGAAGCCCCGGACCCTCCCGATGGAGCTTAGGGAGGGATTAGAAGGAACGGCAGTGTGTGGAGTCTGGGGTAACAAATGGGGACGATGGAGGGCTGTGTCACGCTGTGGGCCTGGGGACTTCCCGCTGGATTGCTGAAGCCCTTCTTCCCTTCACCTGGGCTGGGATGGCTCCATGGGCACTGGCTGGACTCACACTTCCTGTCTCCATTTTCCAGTGAGACACAGACTTCCGGTCTTCCGTGACATTGTTTATCTTTTGGGAGATGACGCTGTCCTGGCTTGGGGACAGGCTTCTCTTTGGTTCCCCCCCCCCTTTTTTAAAGATTTTATTTATTTATTTGATAGAAAGATCACAAGTAGGCAGAGAGGCAGACAGAGAGAGAGAGGAGGAAGCAGGCTCCCCACTGAGCAGAGAGCCCGATGCGGGGCTCGATCCCAGGACCCTGAGATCATGACCGAAGCTGAAGGCAAAGGCTTAACCCACTGAGCTACCCAGGCGTCCCTCTTTGGTCACTTTGATCAGTAACAACTCAATTTGGCCAAGAAGTTAGCAAACACAAAAACTTTCCCTGTTGAGAAGTTCGATCACACAAATGGCTGTTTTAGATGTCAGGCAAGTCCAAGCCCAGGAGAAGTCATTAAGGTTTGCTCCTGCCTCCTGCCTGGTGTCAGCTTCATTAACTGTCACATGAGAGAGAGGAAGACAAAGGGCAGTGTTGTTGGTTGAAGGTGGGAAGAGGGAAAGAAGTAATGCCTTTATTTTTCTGTTGAATTAATTCTAATTTCTACAGCAATGCATAGCGCATTTTTGGGACATCCAAATAACCCCAACTAAACATTAAAACCATGCATTGCTATTCTGGGAATGAAAATTGAAAAGCATTGCTACTTTTGCACAGTCTAAGTCATTATAATTTTATGACTTTGGTTAACATTGAGCTATAAAATCCAGTAAATAACTGTTAAAAGCAGAGTCATTTGCTCAAAAATATTTTATGAGCTTCATTTTTGGAATGGTTGAACTTTCCACTAGATTTCCTCCCCTCTGTGTACACGGAAACTTGGTGTTCTGTACAACTCTGTGTGTCAACAATGTTTCTCCTTATTGATGGCTGGGCGGGTGGGTTGGATCTGGTTGTGTTGTGTGTGGATGAGTCAACCAGCCATGCTGTTCCATGCACTATTTTCTAGAAGAAACCATGGCTGTATCCCCAGCTCAGTGTGCTTCCAGTGGGGGTTATGCCTATACCAATCACTACAGTCATCTTGGAGGCTCCCAGAGCACCAGAACCTGCCATAGCTTTCATTCTTGGGGTTTAGAATGGTGAACTTGATCTCCCCAGAACTCATTTGCACTGGGAGGTCTATGTAGAGGGCTACTAAAAATGACAGTGTTTGCCCTTGCGTAGGTCAGGTGTAACAATGGAATATGGGGGACGGTAGGATCCTGAATGGCTCCTATGCAGGAGGAACGTGTTGGGTTCTCTGCTCATTGTTCTTTATAGGTCCTCTGTGCTCAGGAGGAACTAAAAAACTCCTCAGGCCCCGTAATGACCCAGTCTACAGGGGCATTCAGTAGAGCTTCTGGGACAAGGTCTGCCAGTACCACCAGTTGGTGGGAAAATAGATTTTTACTTCAGGGGCCGTGATTCTGGAAGGGGGTCCTTGCTGTTGGCATTCTGCCCAGCACACTGTGGACAAGATGGAGTTGACTATTTACAGCAACTCTGTGGGCGGCGTGAACCCATCTTAGTGATAGGCAGACTGAGGGCATTGGGGCTAAGGCGTTTCCCTAACCACGTAGCTGGAAAATGGCAGTGTCTCCACCATGGGGCTAAGGTGTCTGACCTGCACCGTCAGGGCCATACGACCCAGGGCATTCTACCCCTGAGGTCCTTGGGGGCTGACCACCTAAACAAGAGTGCCCCTCTGTTCCATCTGTGCTCATCCATGCTACTTTCCAGATGCGTCCATACAAGCCTGGATGCGTAACACAATTCCCATTCAGTTGTGTGCATGGATGGACTTCAGAATAACACACACTGTGCACCTGTGTTGACTTCAACCCCACGCCTTTGTAGGGTGGCACGTAAACTGTAATCTAACTTTTTTAAGCAGGGAAACTAACAGATGGCTTTGTTTTGTATATAACTGTCCTTAAGGAGCACCGGGCTGGCTCAGTCAGCAGAGCATGCGCCTCTGGATCTCGGGATCATGAGTTCAAGCCCAACAATGGGCATCGAGCTTACTTAAAAAGTAAGAATGGATAAATAAATACATAGCAGTCCCCATGCCAGGACCTTCAGCAATAGTAGATTTCAACATTTCGATAATTGAAAGTCCTTGAAAAGGCAGTGGTAACGCTTTCCATGGCGAATACTATCCCCATATATTCCTGTGGAGTTTTTGTTATCATTTCTGCCCAAATAGTTGCTGCTCTTTTCCTGCCATTTCATTTGGGGAGTGTCTACCCCTGAAATGATTCATTCAGGAAGACACTGAAACATCAAAAGCACTTGCTGGCTGGGGCTCCCAGGAATTCCCTGGAGAGGAGTCAAGTGAATATTTGTCTGTAGCCCCCGGCCCCATATTTCTTTGTCAGTGTCAAGCATCCTAAGGGATCTCAGACTCTGATTCTCAACGATATTCAGTCTATATGAAGGTTTCTTGAAATGTATAATCATAGAGTGAGCGCTTCTGTCCAAGAGTCTGCTTTCCCCCCCGAAAATGTCTTGTAGTGTTGGTCACTTGTGATGGCTGAAGATTGACTTTGGTGTCGGCCAAAATTAATCAGGAAATGCAAGGGGAACCCCATTCGCCAGATAAAACTACAAGGGCACAAGGTGTTCTCCAGCAGTTGAAATGGGGGGGGCGGCAGAGGGAAGGCCTCCGTGCACTTTTACCACAGGAGCACGCTCAGGTGATGGCACCACTGATAAAAGTGCAGACAAGGAGATGCGACGCCACACCACGTCAGAGCACGAAAACTCCTAACGTGGAGCTGTCCCAACGGCTTTGCTCTACACCACCACACACCATCCTGGCTGACTTAGCCCATTTCAGTGGCTCAGTTTACAGTGCGAAACATAGGACAGAAAAAGCACATTGGAAGGAGAAGGAAGTCGACCTAGGGAAACAGTGGAATGCTCGAGATTCCCTCTATGAGCCCAGACTCAGCCTCTCGTGCAGGTTACTGTTACGGGTTTCCCGATTCCACGTTGGAAGCCGTCATTCCTGATTCGTCTCTGTTTCCTTGCTTCCTGACTTTGGAAGAGGGACGAGCTGAGGAGACAGAAGGAAGGACGTGTCGAATGCCTCTAGGGCTCAGAGACCTGCTGACTCGTCTTCCCCTCGTTCCTCTCTCGTGGAGCCCCAGGAAGCAAATACAGGAATGGCCCCGGAGCAGGGTGGGTGCTGTGGACAGGACATCAGAGCTCACCCCTCCAGGCTTAGGGGTGGCGGCGGACATGCCAGGCTGAGGCTGAAATCATGTATTTTCCACTGCGTCACCCATCTGAGGACACAGTGACACACAGCCCGTCGTGATGAAGTGCCTACTGTTGTGAGACCGCTGGGGGATTTGGGGTCACGTGCCTGCCTCTCACTGGGCAGCACAGCCAAGCCGGACCCCGGGGATGACGTCACCCTGCCCCACTGTGCCCAGCCGGCCACCGGGCAGCCCTTCCTCCTCCACTCAGGGCGAAGGACACAGGCTGCAGCCAACAGCTATTCAACACGAGCCGTTTATGGCCTGACAGAGATGTCTGAGTTTGCCCATTTTTCATGGTCTTCATCTGAATCCAGAGAGGAAATGCTTTGTCAAGATTTAGAGCCCAGGAAATACGTCCATTACCGTTCTCAGTAGGTGCCACTTACATGCCTCTAAACCACATGTGTCGAGAGGAAAAGCATCCCAGGACCTTCGGCTGTGCGGCAGCTGCACCGTCGCTGTAGAATGTGGAACTCTTGGCCCGTGCAGAGCCTGGAGCTGCCTGGGTTCTTCCACAGCCCGTAGCTGGAAGCAGTGTGGCCTACTGTCCATGGGGTTGTTCGGCCACCAGGTCTGGTCCGGCTGCCCCCCCTGGGCCAGGCAGGCAGGTAACAGACAACACACCGAGTGGATTTGCAGGAAATCTCTTTCTCCTGAGATAAAACCCCACATCCTGCCCGATTTGATCGGTGTGATCAGGAAAGCCGATTCCACGAGACACAGCCTGAGAAAGAAACGAGAAGATCCTTGCAAACACCAGGCACACGCACTGGGGGAGGCTTCCCTTCCCCACACCCTGCTCCTGCTCTGCTGCCTCTGCTCCCCGTGGCCCTTCCTCTGCCTGCTCCCCCTCCGGGCCCCCGCAGCCCTGCACCTGCCTTTTGGTTGAGACAGTGACCAGCTCACGGGTGGCCGGCATTCATTCTTTTTACTCTGTTGTCACACTGACCATTGGATCCTACCTACACTTCCTTCTTGGTGAGTTCAATGTAAGAATTCACTTTCAAAAAAATCTTTTTAAAATTTAACGTTGCTGTCTGAGTGTGAAAGGCATGTCTGTGTCCCAAAGTTAAAACCACACAACAAAGGCCACCGAAGTCTTACAAGACAGATGCAGCAGTTTCTGGGGTATCGTTCTTCTGCTTCTCTTTGCAAAAGTAGGTCAGTGTCTATACACATTCATTTATATTTCCTTCTTTCCCCTTCTTCTTCTTCTTTAGGTAGCACGCTATGAGACTTTCTTCTTGTTATTTGACTATTTTGTTTAACGGCGTATTTGGAAACCCTCTACGTCGACTGACAGAGAGCATCCTTGTTCTTTGTACACCCACAGAGGCTCCGTTGTGTGGACACACTGGGGTTTTTCCCTCTTTTTCCCGTGAACAGGTACCTGCCCCATTTTACCTCTGCCAAAGATCGGACAGTACCCTGGAGAGAGCAAAGGACCCCGCGTGCCTTCTGGCTGGTGCTGGGGGGAGGACCGGACATCAGCTACCAGTTGGGCTCACAGAAAATACCCAATGTGAGCCTAACCGTGAAGAAACAAAAGACAAATCATAATGTGAGACATCTTCCAGAACACCAACAGCAGGAAGGACAAACCAGTAAACGAGAGGCAGCAGGTTGGAGGAAAGGCACTGAAGACCCCGGCCACTGAATTCTGCTCTTGGCCTCGGCTGGGTCCCGGACAGAACTGAAAATCAAAACAGCTTCAAACGACGTTTTGAGACAACTGAGGAAGTCTGAATGTGGACCGTATACTAAATAATGCCACGGCCCCGGTGTCGACTCCTGGGCACAAGGGGTGACGTGGGGACCCTCTCTGATGGGAGACCGATGGGGAAGAGCTTGTGAGGTCTGTAGCTGGTTCTCCAGTGGCCCAGGTAAAATGTGTGTGCGTGTGTGTGCGATGTGTGCGAATGTGAGTCATAGGTGTGAGCGTGAGGGGACGGCGTGACGGTGTGGTGTGTGTGCGTGTGTGGGTGTGCCGCATGTGTGGTACCGGTGAGTGTGTGAGCGTGCGTGGGAGGGGGTCGCACATGTGAGTGTGCACGAGGGGTTGTGACTGTAAGATGTGTGCAAGTGTGCGTGGGCGTGGGAGCGACACGTGTGCGTGCGAGGTGTGCAAGGTGGTGCGCGTGCGTGCGGGGTGGAGCCAAGGCAGAGGCGCAGAGGGAAGAGCCGGAGTGACCGCGGGAGCAGCCGGCAAACACGCAGGCGTCTGCGGAGGGTCACGAGGCTAATTTGGAAAAATCTTCTCATGGGTTTGCCGTTTTTCAAGATTCACAGCAACATGAGCAGTTGAAGGAAACATTCTCTATTATGACAAACAGAAACAAGAACCAACACCGACGTGGTTCTGCTCGTCACCTCCTCCCTGCGGCACATCAAGGACATCAGGGACGCCCTCTCGGGACCTCAACGTGCAGATTCGCCCAAGTGCAGCACCTGCGAGCTGAACTGCAGCGGCTCCGGCACCGCAGGACCGAGACGGACGTGCGACGCTGTGCCCCTCTCTGCGTTGGCACCATCTGCCGTGGGGCGTGGCAGGACCTTCAGAGGCCCCCGGACCTCTGCTGTGCTGACAGCTCGGCGCTCCCATGCCCAGAATGGTCGCCCGGTTCTAAAGGAATCGGGACCTTCCTCCTGGAGGCCGCGAGCAGGTTGGAGCCCCACGTGATCCTCGGGCTCTCAGACGCGGCCTCGCCCGAAACCACTGGACTGCAGCCTGGAGCCCCAGAGTCGGACTCTCAACGGTCCCCTGCAGCCCGCAGTGAGGGTCCAGGATCCTTAGCTCTCCCCGCGGACGGGGAAGGAAGCAGCGCATTCCCGTGAGGACACGCTCACCTGTGCCAAAATAGGCCTGCCCAGAATTGGGGCAAATCTGTAAAGAATTAGGCCAAGTGGGAACAAGGGCAGCGCCTGAGGGCTAGAGCTCCTGATGTTGGGCGACATTCAGAATAGGGTCCCCTCGGTTTCTGTCATGAGGGCGCCGAGCCGTGGTGACTCAGGGCCAGAAGGAGCAGGGACCACAGGCAGGACTGCCGTCCCGACACTGCGTGGCCGGCTGCTGCGCACGGACACGGGCGGAGCGGGGAGCAGGGACGCGACAGGGAGGCTGCAGGAGCGAGGGCCTGCATGTGGACCTCCGGGGCACGGCACCCGTGTCTCTGTGAGGGGAGGGAGGGTCTCGGGGCTTCGAGGCAGTTCGGCCAACACCGCGTTTCCTGCGATCAGGTCCTTCATGTCCACTCGCTGCTCCAACAAAAGCCTCTTTCCCGAAACTCGGTTCTGTGTGTTTGGGGAAAATATGGTAGAAGAGTGAATAATTAAATATCACATTTCCTTATTCTAAGGTGCTGACAACTGTAATATGCACCATTAACTCAATAACAGTTTTTCTGGAATTCATCTGAAACTTGATGCCAGCCGGGCTTCCCAGATGAACGCTGACTTCAGAAATGCCTCAAAAAGCATCCGAGCACGAGAAAATACTGTGGGCGAGCACGACAGGGGCTGAACTTTGGTAAGGGTGTCCTTCTGCAGAGCTTCTCCGAGACGTACCACGTTCCTGAGCAGCGCCCCTCGGGGCCACACCTGCAGACTGAAGCCCCTCTCCCAGGCGGATCCTTCCTGCTGGGAATCGCCCCGCGTCTCTGCCTGTGAGCCGCCCTGATTTTCAGCGCTCCTCTCTGTGGGGCAAACGACCAGGCCCCCTGACTGCCTTTAGGGTACCTGGGGTGAGAACCACCCACAGAGGGTGCCCAGCAGTGCGGGAGCTCCCCAGGGGACCGCTGCTCCCCGGACCTTCTGACCGTAGGTTCTTCCAGATGCTGTCTTTGTTGCTTCTCCTCGACCCTGAAGGGGCAGGTAGGTGAAGCCATCAGTGCAGGGGATCCCCGCAAACTAGTTCGCGGCTGCCACGACGCCCTCCTGTCTGGACGTGCATCACAGATGCACACGGGCTGCTGAGCGGAAGGGTTCGCGGGGACTCGAAGCCGTTGACCTATTTATCCATCAGATATCTACGAATTGCCTGGATTCCTCTAGGCCCAGAGGTGGGGCAGGAGCCTAATGGGAGGGGCACCTGACGCTCCAGCGGTGGGAAGAGTCCGTGCATACCCAGGATGGTACCAGTATGTGCCCAGTTCACACCCACACGGAGGACACTAGATAACGCAAGCGTCCGGGAGACAACCGAGATTGGAAGAGCAGTGAAGGCAGGTGTCCCCGGGGTCGTGGCTGGAACGCTGATCGGGGGAGAGACCTGGGCAGGTGCTGCCTGCGTGGCTGGTCCTGGGGCCCGAGCGCTGGTTCCCAGGACGGAGGCTTCCCCGGCGGTCTGGACCACCCTCTTGGATTCTGCTGTGGGGCACGGCCCCGGGGTGGGGTTGTGATCTGGGTTGGGGTGTCTTAGTGGTTAATAATGACTGTATGTGGTTTGTGAACACGGTCTCTGCGGTTACACAGCAGCCAGTGGGACTGTGCCCATCCCCCATGGGCCACCTCGCTGGGGTCCCGGCATGAAGGTTCCAGGTCACGGGGACCTGCTTGCGGCAGGCGTGACTGCAGCCGGGTCTGACACGCGCCGCGCACGGACATGCCTTTCAACGCTGTCCCTGCTTACACGGCACACCCACGGTCGACGGAGGATGCCTTCTCCTCTTTCTTTATTTCTTTCTAAAAATGGGAAGTGACCGAAGTGAGACTTACCACACGTTGTCTGCTTGTAGAGCACAGACCTGCTGCGTGGCCAGTCCCCGAACATCGAAGATAAAAAACGGATTTCAGTCAGACACACGACATCATCCGTCGACTCTCTGTACAAAAATGATGTTAGTAAATCATTGTCATAAGAAGAAGCAATAAAAATGGGGAAAGCAGTATTATAGAAGTGTGTCTGAGGTTGAGTGATAAGATGTGTTATCGTTTGGGATTTTGTGATATATGTGGTCTTCATCAAACTTTTTTTAAAATTTGTAGTTTATGTTATCCTTTTAAATAAATATCTACCTTCGTGTCTCATTTTCCATTGGCAATTTTGTGTATTTTCTTTAAAAAGGCCCCATTTCCCCCCACCTCAACCATTGTATAAGCTTTTTTTTTAATCATTATTTTTTAATTTTTAAATTTCTTTTCAGCATAACAGTATTCATTATTTTTGCACCACACCCAGTGCTCCATGCAAGCCGTGCCCTCTCTAATACCCACCACCTGGTACCCCAACCTCCCACCCCCTGCCCCTTCAAACCCCTCAGATTGTTTTTCAGAGTCCACAGTCTCTCATGGTTCACCTCCCCTTCCAATTTCCCTCAACTCCCTTCTCCTCTCTAACTCCCCTTGTCTTCCATGATATTTGTTATGCTCCACAAATAAGTGAAACCATTTGTATAAGCTTTTGTCACCCCAAACCTGGATCTGTCCCAGCATGTGGATATGAGTAGGTTAACTTTCTAGATAGAAAAAAACACGTGCAAAGGTCCTGGGGTATAAGTGTGTTCGAGTTTCAAGAAAAGTGAGGACACCAGTGTGTCTGGAATTAATGAATGATGGGGCAAGCAGTTGAGGAGGTGGTCCATGGGTATGGCCTTGGTGTGATCATGGAGGTATGGTCTGGGTATTTATGAAGAAAGAAAGGGGGGTCTTTGGAGGCACTGGCTCAGAGAAGTAGCCTGTTCCCTCTTGTGCTTTATGGTATGAGTCTGGCTACAATGTTAAGAACCGCTCTCAGGGCTGTCCACAGCCCCTCCCAGCTGCTCCTGAGGTGTTCAGGTTGGCTCAGCGTTCTGGGAATATTTCCTCCCTATGAGCAATACTTGATAATGATATGCAATCATCCTCTGGACGCCGTTCTGCAGGATCAGATCTGCCCAATGGACAGCCAGAAGACACTGCGTTAGAGCTGGATGAGGAGGGGTTTGCCTGACCCCAGGGACAGCCTTCCCCAGCCTTGTATGTGTTGTGGCGTGGACCACAGTCTGCTTTGGACAAGAAGGGTGGCCACACATGCAGGTTGACGGTGGAATGCACACTGCCGAGGTCGAAGCAAAGGCCCAGGATGTGATACACTTTTCAGTTCAACTTCATACAGTATTTTGAGATAATTTTAGAATTACCTGCTGCTGTACAAAATAGTACAGAGAGACCCTTCGTGCCCAGGTTCACATGATGATAACCTTCTTGCATAAACGTAGTTTGGAATCACCACTGGATAACAGTGATATAACCCACCCGGCCGGCCCTGATTTCCCAGGTTCACATGTGTTCATTGTGTGTGCATTTAGTTTTATACAATTTACCACGTGGGCAGATCCGAACGTGGACCATCACCATCGAGACCCACAGATGGTCACTCCCACCAGCATCCTACACTGTGCCCCAACACTCACTGCCACACCATTGCCCCTGCCCTGCCCTCTTTACCGCCTGGAAACCACCATCTGCTCCCTATTTCCAAAATTGGGTCACTTCGAGAACGTCACATGAAGGGAGTCAGACGGCGTGGAAGCTTTGGGGACTGTTCCTCGCCCCCACCCCCGACTCGGCATTAGTCCCCTGAGACTCACTTCGGTCGTGCGTATGCCGCTGGCCCATTTCTTTATGTTGCCAAGGGTCCTCCCATGGCCTGGATGGGCAAGACACTTTTAAAACACATTTCTCTAAGGGATTAATATCTAAAATATATAAAGAACCTATGCAACTCAACAACAACAAAAAAAAATCCAATTAAAACAGGCAGAGACATGAACAGACGTTCCTCCAATGACGACGTGCAGAGGGCCAACAGACACATGAGTGCCGCTCGCCATGACTCGTGGTCAGGTTAAGTGAATCAGAACTACGAGGAGAAAATCGGAAACACAAGAAGCGCAGGTGTTGGCGAGGATGTGGAGAGAGGGGAGCCCTTGTGTGCTGTTCGTGGGAATGCCACCTGCTGCAGCCACTCAGAAAACGGTACAGAGATTCCTCAAAAAGTTAAACGTAGAACAACCTACGATCCAGTAATCACACTACTTGATATTTACATGGGGAAAAAAAATGAAAACACTAACTCTAAAAGACACATGCACCCTCTGTTTACTGCAGGTTACTTACTGTAGCCGAGACATGGAAGCACCCCAAGAGTCCACTGACAGATGAACGGATAAAGAAGCTGGAAGAGCGATCTCTCTCTCTCTCTATCTCTATCTCTGTGTCTATCTATATCGGAATATTACTCGGGCATAAAACCGAAGTAAATCTTGCCGTTTGTGAAAACGTGGATGGGTCTAAAATGCTAAATGAAATGCATAAATCAGAGAAAGACAAATACTGTAGGATTTCAGTCATATGTGGCACTTAAGAAACAAAACAAAGAAAAAAGAGACAAACAAAAAACAGACTCTTGAGTACAGAGAGCGCCCTGATGGTCGCCAGAGGGCGGAGGCTGGGGGATGGGGAAATGGGGGGAGGGACGAGGAGTTCACCTGATGTCATGAACGCTGAGTGATGCTAGAGTTGTCGAGTGAGTGTTCTGTACGCCTGAAGCTATACAGCACGGTATGTTAATCATACTTGATGAATAATATTTACAAATTAGAAATACATTTCTCACTATCACCATCCCTGGGAAAGAAATCTCAACGGGTTCCCAGTATGTTTTGAGTGATTTCAGGGTCCGTGGGATGAGTTTATCGCAGAGCAAGAGACCGTAGTCTTGTGACTCCACATCCGCGCATGTCCGTCGAGAGAAACCTCGGCAACTGCCCTGTGCCCCAGTTCAGTGATGGGGAATCACGGGGGGAGAGGGGAGAGTTCTGGTCGCTGGCCATTTGGACACTTGGGGCTTGCGGAGTGGATGGGACCCGGAAGAGGCCCTGGGCTGCGTTGGGGAGGAGGCAGTGGCTCTGCTGTCCCTTAACATGGGGACACAACTGGAGAACGCGTGGGAAGTCACGCCTCGAGGGCTCACCTCCTGTGAGATGGACACCCCAGGGCCACGGTGGGGGTTATGCCAGCCAACGGTGCATGTCCTGTAGGGCTCTCCCCGGATGTGGAAAAGCCCCGACCAGTTCATTCCACTGCACTGCGGGCAGCACTGCCTTCCTCTCTCTGAGAATAAATTGGTTAATTTTGCAGAGTGCTTTGAAAATGCAGAGGGCCGTGAATGCCGGTGATGTAAGTGGGCCCACGTGTGCACTAGAAGGGAAGGTGCAGAAGGGGCTAGCCTTGTAGTTTGCATAGTAAATTTCATGATTGCTTCTGGAAATTATGCTTTCTTATTTATAAGTCTTGTCAGAGAAATAAATTGAATGGAATCACCAGATGGCCCTAAATATTGTCTTTATTGCTTAGACCCGTCTTTAGAGAGCTTTTGTTCTAGGGACTGGAAGCGAGATGGGGACTGCGGGAGGCAGAGGGACACGGCGTCTAATTCCGATGATTGTCACGGGCGTCTATTTATTTGCTCGGGGAGGTGAGGGGGAGACCATCTCATCTAGACTTATTAAAGGGTCTAAAAGTGTAACACTCTTCAAAAGGGTCACCAGAAATATGCCACATACTATATTTCATGGAGTTTATGGGAAAGGAAATTGAAATCTCCTAAAAATAGAATTGAATCTTGTCCAAACAATATTGGATACACTAAACGAGTGTTTTTGTTATTACATATAACAGGCTGATATTCTAAGCACATTTTCATAAACCTTTAGTTTGTTTTCATAAATGTTGGACTTTCCTACAATTCTTGGGTTTCTTACAATTACCCGCCAGCGTGACAGTGTTTTAAAAATGAAAATGAAAGGGTCGTTTGTGGCCAAGCCGCCCCTCCTCCCGTCCTTCCTGCTCAGGTAGCTGGCTCTGCTCCTGCGGTCTCGGGGCAGCCCAGGGCGTCAGCGGGCCACGGCCGGATCAGACTCTTCTGGAAGCGTCCTTGGTGCGGCAACAGAAATGAAGTCTCCACCAGTGAAAGCCCACGTGCTGCTCCACAGACGCGTGCCCGGGAACCCACTGCCACTGGAGACCAGAAATGCGACCGGCACCTCAGGGTTCTGAGCCCGCCGCTCCAGGAGGAAGGAAAAAAGCCCCATTTGTAGAAGCCACTTGTAGGGTGGGGTGTGTTAGCCTCCCGTTACTCACCCACTTGGACCCGTTAGGGAAGGGATGAAAGGGTCATGATCGTTGAGCAATGACACGAACAAGTATGCCCTGTGTTTGAGGTCGGACACAATCCTGCATGTCCATGAGTTCAGCTGGACGCCGGGGCCTGGATGCTGCGGCCGGAGGAGGGAAGGAGGCCCCACGTGCTGCGCCACGTGCTCAGCACCAGAGCAGCCAAACCGGCCCCTGGGGCTCCGGCTTTGCTCTGTTTTGTGCCTGACAGAGGCCCGAGGTGTTCACCGAGGAGCTCTGGATCTCCGGTCTGTGGCCGCCTCCCACCGCGGGGTGTCTGGAACAGCATGAGGACGTAGGCTCTCCGCACTGGGGCTGCATCTTCCCAATGTGCTCAGTGTCAACGGATGCTATCTTCATTTCTATTCTTAAAGATGTCTGCAAACAAAGCTCCGTGGTTGCCACGATGCACGGGGAACTGCGAATCAGACGCCAGTGAACCAGACCGTCAGGAGGTTTCCACGAGCGGCCTCGCTGTGGTTGGGCTGGAGTTCAGCTGGTGCTCCAGACGCGGTGATTCCGACCTCAGCTGTGTCTCGGAGTTACAGGTGACTCTCCTCCTCACTAAAACGACAGAGAAAGACCCTTCAGCCGCCACGGCGGCAAACGGGCTTTGCTTGGTCCGGCAGAAACACGTGTTAACTCCCAACGGTTCTCCGTTTCCCTTATCAGCAGAGGCCACAGTCAAGGTCAGTTCATTCATAAGCCAAAGCTGACAGAAGATAGGCTCTTCTTTCTTTATTAGAATTGAAACAAAAACACCAAATCAAAAACATCCTGTAAAGGAAAAGACCCATGGATTTCTGAGAGCGTCTAGGGGCTCCTCTGGGTTCGAAGTTGCCTTCGGGGCTCAGTTCATCGTTCTGGAACCTTTAGGTCAAACACCTGAAGACCGATTTCCCTGAAGAGTCCCAGAGGCAGGAACCTGGGAACTTGACCTGACAGAGACACGCTCCGTTGCAGGTTCAGGGAAGGGACTTAGGGACTCTTCTCTGGGCCACATCAGCAGCAGCGCCGCTCCTGGGCCCCGGGCCAGCTCCAAGCTCATGCAGTGGGGCACGGTGTGTGTCAGAAAGCCACCTGGGTCGGACGCCCCAAAGGTTCAGGTCTGCAGGGGAAGAAAGGGTCGTTCCATACGCGTGTCTCCTCACAAATACAGCTGCCTCTAATCGCGCATAGAGGAAATGTCACCGACCTCAGGACACTAAATTGATTGCTTTGTATATGTAAGGTGGTATGACAGGCCAGCAGTATTAAAAAATAAATCAAAGGGCATCCGGGGGAAGACGTCTCCCTGCTGTTCCCGTGCCCTAAGTGCCGCTCCCTTCCACCGCCCGTGCTGCCGCGGTCCGGTGTCCTCCCGAGATCGCTGTCCGTCTGCGGCCACGCGCGGGGCCCGCACCCCAGCGGGGACGAACGGCCGGCGGTCCCGCGCGTGTGTCGCCTTCAGCGCTTCAGTCACGGAGCTGAGTCCAGCCCGCGCGGCCCCCAGACGCCGCCGTCCCGCCCGCGCCGCCCACCGGCCCCGAGCGTCCGCGGCGAGTCCCACGGCGGGGCCCTGCGGCTCGGGGCTCAGGCACGACCCCACGCTCGGAGCTCGGATCATCGAGGCACCGAACCGTCTTCCGCGCGCGGGCTCCGTGCGGTTCGCGCCTCTGTGCGGGGCTCGTGGGGCCGCGGCCCGCTGCGCCCGGTCAGCTCCTCGGACGCCCGCCGGGGACGAGCGCCCGCCGGGGACGAGCGCCCGCCGGGGACGAGCGCCCGCCGGGGACGAGCGCCCGCCGGGGACGAGCGCCCGCCGGGGACGAGCGCCCGCCGGGGACGAGCGCCCGCCGGGGACGAGCGCCCGCCGGGGACGAGCGCCCGCCGGGGACGAGCGCCCGCCGGGGACGAGCGCCCGCCGGGGACGAGCGCCCGCCGGGGACGAGCGCCCGCCGGGGACTCCGCCGCCCGCCCCTCCACCCTGCGCGCCGGTACCGCCCGCGCCGTGCGCCTCGCGTCCTTTCCCTTCCGCTCCGCCCTCCCCTCCCCTTCCACGGAGAGGTCATCGCGGGCAACGCTCTTCCAGAGCCTCCTAGGCTCCGGGTGTAGGTAACGCGATTCGGTCGTTGGGCCACGTCCAGCGAGGGTCCCACGTTCCCCCCGCAGAGGAGGCTCCGTTGGTCACTGTGGGCGGAGCCGGCCTGGCTTTGCCCTCGGTCCCACGCGGCCCTCGAGCGCCCCGGCCCCGCTTCCCGCCGTCCCCTTGCTTGCTCCACCAAGGCCGGCATCTCCAACCGCAGCAGCCACGGCTCAGGTCCGTCTTCAAAGGCCACCTTCTCCATGAGGTCTCCCCAGACCTCCGCAGACCACCCTCCCGCCCCGCTGGCCCCTCTGACCCGCACATTAGAGCACCTGCTCCTTCCTGTGTTTGCTTTTTAGAGCGTGTCCTATCCCTTCCCCCAGAATGTCACCTCCAGGAGTGAGGAGGGATCAGGGATCTTTGACCTTTCAGTTCTCCAAGGGGATCCCGTGTGCCTGGAACAACCATTTCTGTCCAAGGAACGAACCCCGGAGTGGGTTCCTGGCAGTGGCCGGTGCGCTCAGTGCTGTGACGACCAGCCGGCCACCAGCCCAGCCGCCGACGCTGCCGACCCCCCAGGTGACAGGGGCGGGAGGCCTGGGGCTGCACGGCTTACCTCCTCGGTGGTGCCTTTCAACCTTAATATTTACAATTATAAACCAAACTGCTAGCGCGAGAGCCCCTGGAGCCGGGAGGGGTGTCGTTTTCGGAGGGAAGCGGATCCCGGAGCGGGAAGGCGCAGAGATGTGCCTCAGAAGGGGGCGAGGCTGCGGGCCGGGCTCCGCGTGTGGCCCCTCACCTGTTTGAAGTGGCTCCTGGGCGAGTCACTCCGCCGCTGTCAGAAGTTTAGTCTTTGTTAAATTATTTAGAGCTTTTGGGGGCTGCCAATCAGGACGGGATTAAAGCCAGACATTCCTTTCTTGGTCCTGTTGGTCTGCGGCTACACATTTTCAGGAACAAAATATCATCAGGAAGCACAATTTCCACAGAGAAGAACTAGCCCCGGACACAGACGAGTCCAGCCGCGCGGTTCGCTCCGGGTCAGTCCAGGAGCTGGACTTCCGGTCTGGCCACGGAGAAGAGAACTTCTGGAAAAAGCCACGGCAAGATTTACATCTGCCCTCTGTCTCAGCCGCCTTCTTGTTTTTAATTACAGTGATCCGAAGGTGAAATGCGCTAAGTTGAATGTAAAATTAATTTGATGTTAGCATTATTAGAAAAATCATCCAGGAATTAAAAACACGTATAATGATCTTGGAAAGGCATTTATGTGTAGATCTTGTCTAAAAACTAGTCTTGTGAACCTGTTACTTTAGGCAACAAGACACGCATCCCCCGAACACGGCTGACGGTCTGAGCCGGCAGGACCTGGGCACTCCATTGACTTCGGGGTCCTCACGACGGCCTCTGGGACACCATCATCGGCCTGCAAAGCGTCCTGACCAGAAGCTCTCTCTGTCTGTGAATCCTCGTCATGCTGGGATTCGGTGCTTGGTCCACATTCTCTGTTCACTCTGAATAGAGAAACTGCCACTCCCCTGTCCCCTGCCTCCAGGAGCTACCAAGTGCCAGTGACGGCCCAGGCCTGGGCCAGCTTCATGCCTCCGTCTTCCCACTGCCTTCTCACGGCAGTGAATGGCCGTCTCTTGGTACCAAGAATTTGGAGATGGGGAAACAAAGGCTCACGGAGGTCAACAGCACGTAGAGAACAGGAGCTGGAGGGTTAACTGTTAAACGGCCAGAATTTGGCAGGTGCTTTAATAGGTGTTTTTACCTGTGATCGTGCGTAGACCTCAAGGCAGGCTTACAGAGAGTGAGTACACCCTGCCGTGCTGGGCGTGGAAGGGGGAGCTCAGAGAACCTGAGGTCAGGTGGCCAGCGGGGGCCAGGCAGGATCTGGACAAGGACCCACCGCATGCCTACCGTCTCGGCAGGCTTCCTGCATCCTGCTGCCGTGCCTCCCCCTGAGACTGTGCCTGGCCTCGTTCTCCGGGTTCTCGAACAGAATGCTGACTGCTCGTGTGCGTTTGTCATTAAACTGCAGAAGGAGCTCAGCGTCCTCAGGTGAGTTGGGGAAGCAAGGGAAGGAAACAGGTTTATAAACATCCTCCTGTGTGAGGGGCTGTCCCGGCCCCAGCCCCATGGTGGGCATCACTGCAGCTGTTTTCATTCTGGGCTTTCAAGTGAGCAGAAAAGATTTGCCATGGGCCATCAGACACCTGCGGACTCCCCCATCCCCCAACCCCGAGCCCCGAGCCACGAGCCATGGCAGGCAGCCGAGCACAGAGCCGTCCCCTCAGAGAACCTGCAGAGGCCTCCTGCCCTCTCTCTGCAAGGTGATGGAGCCACTGCCCCCTGGCCCGCTGCCCTCTGGCCAGCTGGGGAGCGGCTGCCTGAGGGCCCTCCAGCCATGAGGCATAAAACCTTCAGTGTCCGGCAGCTGGTCTGGGCTCAGCCCACGGGCGGGTCTCACGCAGCATCTCCTTGCTCTCTCTCCCCACTGAACCTGAAAGGGGATAAATATGTTTATGTTTCAGGAGGAAACCCTGTCAGGCTTGACACAGCCCGGCAGCCGTCATGCCAGGCCCTGTGTGTCCCTCTGAGCTCTGGGAGGATTTCATGGCTTTGTGGCAACAACCAGGTGCCACGCGGCAGGGAAGCGAGAGCGTGGTACGTTCCGTGGGACAGCAGCTCCTTGTCTGGGTGTGGGATCGGCACGAGGCTGCTGCCATCTGTCTTTCTTCCTCTATGTCCTGTCTTCAGAAACACTTGCTGGGACACCCCCGAAGCCACCCCCGCTCTGCCTTCCCTGGTCCCCCGCCCCCGACCATGGCTTCATCCGAAACATCCCTTTCCCGGGGCTGCTTCCTCTGCTTACCAGGCAGGTGGCCATCTCGCCTCCGTCCCGCAGCAGGAATGGTCCTGGAAGAGGGCACGTGGAGAAGCAAGCCCCACTCCGGTTTCTGCAGCCTCTCAAAGATGCCGTGCGCCGATAAAGCACGGACTCTTGGACGGTCGGCTCTCAGAGCTGAAGGCAGCTGAGTGTGGGGTCAGGTGAGTGGCACACCTGTGGCACCTTTAGGGGGACCATCCCTCTCTGGGTCAGGGAGGGCTGGCCCTGGGCAGGGGACCCCTTCTGTGTTGTGCCCGAGCTCGCCCTTCCCCAGGCCCGGCCCCATGCTGGCGCCTGCTTGGATGAGAGGGCAAGGACCCCCGGGCACCTCTTCACAGTTCAGGGATGTCATGTCAGTGGACAGCTGGATATCTGTCTGACTCCTCAAATCATCACCACACCCACTGCCCCTGACGGCTGTCTCTCTCCAGAACCCCTCTCCACCGTCTAGATAACTCTCTTCCTGAACCGTCACTTGCCAGGTCAGTGTCTGTGGATCTGAGTGTCGGCTCTTTGGTCTCAGACTAGGGGGAGAGTCCCCGGCCTCTCCTGTGTGTCAGGCCCACCATGGGCTTCATCTCACCCTTGGCCATTGTGGTTCTTCGAGCCAGAGAATCTCTGCATGCAGGTCTGCATCTGTCTTCTTGGGCCGCTAACAGAAAATACCGCAGACGGCTCTCATTTGACAAGACATTCATTTATCACAGATCTGGAGGCTTGGGAGTCCGGAACCAGGGCTATGGCCAATTAGGTTCTGGAGAGAGCGCTTTTCCTGGCTTGCCTTCTCTCTGTCCTCACATGACCTGCTCCTCCCGCATGCCCATGGAGGGAGGGAGAAAGAAAGAGAAGGACGGAGGGAAGGAGCAAGGGAGAGAGAGAGAGAACTCTCTGGTGTCACTTCCGATAAGTATGCTAATTCTACAGATCAAGGCCTACTTTTATGACCTCATTTATCCTCACTTGCATCTGTAGAAGCCCCATCTCCAAATGGAGCTACTCTGGGTGGTCGGGCTTCAACAGATGAATTTGGAGGGAGGCATGATTCATCATGACAAGGCCCAAGACAGGCCAGGCCTGGGAAAGGCCCCCACGGATCCTGGTTGGGAGCTGTCTTTCAGAGTTCCAGCTTCATTCGGAATGCGGAGGAGGCTGAAAGCAGGCCAGTGCCCGTGTACACAACGACAGAGGGAGCACGCTACCAAGCCCCCCAGTGAGGCAGGGCCTTCCTCCTGTGCTTGAGCCGTGCCCTTCCCCTGCCAGAGATCACAGGGGCTGCATGCGTGAGGAAGACCCAGCTCCATCCAGTAAAGACTGTGCTGGGGTCAGATCCAATGGGGGGGCTCCAGACCTGACATCCTGACCCCATGGACTACAAGAGGCTCCTTCTTATCCTCCCAAGCAGGACTGAGTCCACCAGCTCTAAACAGGCATTGTTCCAGGAATTTCATTTAAGAAAGGAAATTCAACAGGCACACAGAGACGTTTGTGCAAACAGAGCTGTGGGTACAGAGTGATATTCCTTACAGGCTTGTGAGAGCTGCTTTCTGGCCAAAGCACCGTTTGTGGAGGACATGTGCACCAGCCTGGTGGTTTCCCCATTGTGTCCACCTGGGCCCTGGGCCACCTCCTAGCTCTAGAACTGTGCCGAGCTCTGTCTGGGCACTCAAAACCACTTGCTGGATGACGAAGTGAAGGCATTGCATGTTCAATTCCCTCCTTTCTCATAATATATTATGATAAAATCAGAACCAAACCTCCTCTGACGTGTTTGTCACAAGCGATCTACGTCCAACAAATGCGTTATAAGCAAAGTGGATTTGCCATAGGAGTTTCTGGGCTGTGAGGTGTTGGCGATCGCCTACATTTTGATTAAGGGGGTCACGCGAGCGAGCGAGCAGCCTGCTCCGTCGTCTTACTCTGACGATCCTCTGCCCCGTTGGTGGTTAGGACCATCTGGTGGACGCGCTGCCCCATCCCCGCTTCTTGCTTCTTGCTTCACCCACCGTCTTCTCATTCGTTCAGTCAATCAGTTCAGACACTGATTTACCTTAAGGGTCTCCGTTGGCTTCTTCCCAGAAATAACTCCAGGAAGAAGGGCAGGTCACTGGCAATGACCAGCGTTACCTGTGTCACAGATATTTTCAACGGGACCAAAGTTAAGGTAGCCGCTGAATTAGCATTCCCTCCTGGATGTGCCGGGTGGTCGCTCACGGGGCGTCCTTCGTTCTGCCTTTGCTTGCCTGCTCATGTCGGTATTGGATGTATTTTCTTCGGATTCTGTGATCTCTGCGTATCAATGATCCGGACGCAATTGGAGAACTTACTTCAAAACTGCTCATTACAGGAAAAAGGATGTGTGTTTATTCATGGAGTTACTTGATTACTTTACACTGGAAGTCCTTTCTTCATTTTGTTCCTTTGGAAAACTAGTATTTTAAGAATATTTATTTATTTTGTTTTCAAGATTGTATTTATTTGAGAGGAAGAAAGAGAGAGAGCGAGCGAGAGCATAAGTGAGCGGAGGAAGAGGAGAGGCACCGAGGTGGGGCTCCATCCCAGGTCCTGGGATCATGACCGGAGCCGAAGGCAGAGGCTTAACCTACGGAGCCACCCAGGTGTCCCGTAGTCCCGTATTTTAAGAATATTTGAGCACGACTTGGGTAGAGTACACTTCCTGAATAATGTGTGAGGGGAACCGGTCAATCCAGAGCTCAGGCTTCATCTGACCCCACGAGCTTGGTGATGTGGACCGTTTGGTCTTTCCTTTTTCTCGGAGAGGCATGTAGACACAGTTCCCTCAGGACCCGAGCTGCAGCTGACCGGTGCCCACTGCGTGTGGCTTCCAGCCCCGTCTGGCTGCACTGTACGGTGGTGGGGGTTCAGGGGACATGGGGACATGCTCCCCTGCTTTCAGGCGGGATTCTGTTGGCAGCAGCTGTTGAATGTCTCCCAGAGCAGGGACTGCCCTCTCGCCTGGTCACTCAGTCTATCAGAGGGAGGGCCAGGCAGTCCCAGCCCTCATGTACTTTCAAGTGTTTCCAGACAGGAGAGCAGTCCACTGCTTTGGTTCTTTGTGGGTCTGTCTTCTTCATGAAGAGGAACGTGAAATAAGAACCAGCTGAATTCAGGGCAAGATAGTCAAACAATTTGCATTTAGAAAACTTTCAAAATACATTTCAACTAATGGCTATGGTACAGCTTTTATCAGGACTGGACAAGTTTTGGGGATGGGACCCTGGAGCAGGTTAAGGAAGCATCTGGGCTTTGGCTGTGTGTGCTGGCCTCACTGCTCAGTAGCCGGAGCCTAGTCCTTACTGGCTTTGAGCCTCAGTCCCCTAATCTGTAAAATGGGGTAGCAAGTAAAAGGGAACGTTGTGGGTATTGTGAGAATTGGTCAGAACATAGGTAAATGGTTTGAACAAACTGCTTGGCCCAGTGTGAATGTCTGCGAAATCTGCTTTGAGACAGGTGGCAATTCGAGGTTACGGATCACATTTGGAATGCGCTTGGTGGACTGAAATGGTTTCATCCACATCTGGACAACGCCATGGCTCTGGGAGGGTCCCTGAAGGTCCCATGGGCAGACAGCTGCCCTAAAGACCCCGGCCCCCTGCATTTCCAGCCAGAGGGCTTTCCAAGCCCCATTCCTGCTTGAAGATGGAAAGAGACCCTTTCCTGCTCTGTGCTGAGAGCTCTATCAGTGACATTTGGGCGGGACCAGCAAATGCAACCAAGTGTGGAGGGCATTTGGAAGGAGCGCACGTCTCTCCCCATGGTCCCCTGTGGCTCCCTGAGGCCCTGGGTTCTCTGTGGGCCAAGGCAGGGAGGGTCCTGCCCACGCTGGGGGAGCTCTGGCCGCTCCCTGGGTGGTTGGCTGATGGCTTTTTAATTGGACCTGAGTCTGTTGACATAAAGGAAGAGTCAACAACCATCCCACTTGGAGGGGGCGGAGGGCAAGAGAATTATTTTGCATTTTAATGCTTCTAGGGAGCTCGTGTTAGTTTTCCCTCTTAATTTTATTTTCCTTTCTTGTTTGGGCAACCTTGAGAAGCTTAGAAATGGTTTTAAGAGTCTTTATAACAGTGATTTTTTTCCAAGTTAATTTTGGCAGGACAAGAGTTGTTCTAGTCTGACTTTGGTTGATAAATGACACTTGTTTTAATTGCCGTGTTGTGGAGAATTGATTCAAGATGACTTGCAACGTTTGGAACAACGACGCCGGGGAGGAGTCTTGTTTTGACTACTCAGAAGTCATTCCTGTGTGAGGTAGTAAGACCTTTTAACTGAGATGTTGTTACAGGGGCTGTGTGCTTGGCCTGGAGCCGGGAGGCTGGCGTGGGCAGGTCTGGAGCCCTCAGCCGGGGCCTGCAGTCGCGGCTGACTGCCTCCTCTGGGAGTCAGTTTCCTCATCTGTGAAATGGGCTACTGTGAGGACCACCGGGGATGATGTGTGTAAAGTGTTCATCCGGGAGCAGGAGCAGCCCTTCCGAACGTTAAAGCACTGCTTCCCTGCGAGCCAGGATCCGTTCTTCACAGAGGTCAGCCTTCAGATTTCCAAGGGCACTTGCTGCGGGAGCCTCACCGTGCATTCACGTGCCTGGCTCCCTCGTTGGCCCGGGATGGCTCAGCCACACGAAATGCACGAGGAGGATGGTGCTTGATCTGCTTTGGCAGTAAGAGAGGGCACTGCCCTGCTCCCGGATGCTCCAGCCTGGGGGGGGGGGAACGTGATCTCCGCCTGCCGGGTGGACACACGGTGAGTGAGTAGAGCCAGGGTCCGGGGGGAGGGGGATGCTCACTCCGGCTTCCCCACCGGCTAATCCAGAACCCCCTGGAATGCCATTTGCTGGGTCTATGCTGTGCCCCCCGCCCCATTCCCCCTGAGACACTCAGCAGGCTCATTGGGTCTGCTGGCCATGAAGGCTGCCGTCTGGGCAGCTCAGCCCCAAAGGCCAGGCTGGGTGAGACCCAGCTCAGCGAAAATGGAGGCTGTCCCTCCGGGTTTCGATTTTGACCAAGTGAAATGTCAACTTTTTTTTTTTTTTTATCAGGAAGTCTTTTAATAGATTTCCACCAGTAGCCCTCCGGTCACAGGAGGAAGTACAGGGCAGGGAGATTAGACCAATACTCTCATTTGGCTTTGCTGAAACCGGTTACATCCACCCTATAAATAGTCGCCCTGCGCAACCTTGAGACTCCTGAAAACCCAGCCATCAGCCCCGCTCCAGGCGCTGGGGGAAAGCTTTGCTAACACAATGTCAGGAGGTTTCCAAGCCTGGAAAAACGTCTCCCTCCTCAAGCCTGAGGCCTTCCTCCTCCTCGGCCGCTGCGATGGCTCCCGGGCCAGCGGCAAGCCCTGCCAGACGGGCCTGGGGCAGGAACCCGAGGCCTGTCCCCGGACCCGGGGACCCGGTGCTGGGACGCGGGCAGCCTGTGGCTCTTCTTTCTCCAGCCCCGCAGCAGCCGCTTCTCCACCTGAGCGACGGCGGCAGAACTCAGCCTCGAATCCTGGGCGCGGGAAGTCCGCTCTTCTGACTTGACCCGTCGTGGGGACGGGACCGGCGCGTGGTGCTCGTTTCCCTTCCCTTGCCCGTTCCTCTCCTGGCTGTGAGCGTCGCCCCCGCGCCCAGGGGGGCTTCGGCACTGAACCGCAGCGCGCGCTCCGAAGAGCGCACAGAGCGCAAAGGACGGAGGAAAACGAACACCGCGGTCCCCGCGCCGCAGTTTCGGCAACGAGCCGCCGCCCCTCGTGGTCCCTCCCGGGCCCCCTATGACCTGGTCAGCGCGCCCGCTGCGCCCTCGCATTCTGCGCTTCAGATCCGCGCTGTGTCTTGCGGGGCTACGACCTGCCGCCGCGACCCTACCGCACCCCGTGTAGCGCTGCGTGGTCTCGCTCCGGCCCCGAGATCCCGCTGGACCGTCTGCCCCGACGTGCTTGTCCTCCCGGAGCCCCCGCAGGGCCTCACCCCTGCCGGCGTGCACGGCCGCAGCTCCTCCGCCCCGCGACGCCGGCGCTCCGCACGCGCCGGCGAGGTCCCGCCTTCCTCACCGCAGACCCTCCTGCAGCCCCTTCTCCGACCTACGCGCGACTCTGGACTGAGCCGAGCGCCCTGGACGGCGCGCACCGGCCCGACTGCTGAGGGCTCTTGCGTCCAGACGGACCCCTCGAGCTGCCCGCGGTGTCGCGCCCCGCCCGCAGCTGCTCCAGCCGGCGGGATGCACACTGCGCTCCCGCCTGGGCGATGCGCGCGTCCCCGGGGCGCGGGACCCTTCCACACGCTCACTTCCTTTTCTGGTTCGTTTTGTTTTTCTTCTTCTGTGAACTGTCTGTTCACACCTTTTGCTCATTTTTTTTTCTTTCAGATTTCTTTATTTACCTTCAGAATTTGCATTCGGTATCTGGATTATAGAACCCAGGTCCTGATCTGCTGTTGTGTGAACGCTAAGTATGTTCTGCCAGTTTTGGGTATGGGTATGTTCCTCCCACTTTCTGCACTGGCCTTTTTGTAAGTTCTTAATTCTAATATAGCTGAATCTATATTTTCCCCTTAAGTGTCAAGTTTAATTTTTTTTTCTTTCTTAAAAATCTTTTTTCTAAGATAGTAAAAATACTCCGCTTATTTTAGGCTTATTTATTTATTTATTTATTTATGGGGGTTTTTTTTTCAATTTTTTTTCAATTTATTTATTTTCAGGAAAACAGTATTCATTATTTTTTCACCACACCCAGTGCTCCATGCAAGCCGTGCCCTCTATAATACCCACCACCTGGTACCCCCAACCTCCCACCCCCCCCACCACTTCAAACCCCTCAGACTGTTTTTCAGAGTCCATAGTCTCTCATGGTTCACCTCCCCTTTCAATTTACCCAAATTCCCTACTCCTCTCTAACGACCCTTGTCCTCCATGCTATTTGTTATGCTCCACAAATAAGTGAAACCATATGATAATTGACTCTCTCTGCTTGACTTATTTCACTCAGCATAATCTCTTCCAGTCCCGTCCATGTTGCTACAAAAGTTGGGTATTCATCCTTTCTGACGGAGGCATAATACTCCATAGTGTATATGGACCACATCTTCCTTATCCATTCGTCCGTTGAAGGGCATCTTGGTTCTTTCCATAGTTTGGCGACTGTGGCCATTGCTGCTATAAACATTGGGGTACAGATGGCCCTTCTTTTCACGACATCTGTATCTTTGGGGTAAATACCCAGGAGTGCAATTGCAGGGTCATAGGGAAGCTCTATTTTTAATTTCTTGAGGAATCTCCACACTGTTCTCCAAAGAGGCTGCACCAACTTGCATTCCCACCAACAGTGGAAGAGGGTTCCCCTTTCTCCACATCCTCTCCAACACATGTTGTTTCCTGTTTTGTTAATTTTGGCCATTCTAACTGGTGTAAGGTGATATCTCAACGTGGTTTTAATTTGAATCTCCCTGAGGGCTAATGATGATGAGCATTTTTTCATGTGTCTGATAGCCATTTGTATGTCTTGATTGGAGAAGTGTCTGTTCATATCTTCTGCCCATTTTTTGATATGATTGATGTCACGGCCAGTTCCACCCGTGTTCACTGCTGTGTCCGAATCCTGGGATCTGACAGAAACAAGTCCTAACACCACAGCTTTCTCCTTCACAATTATTTTTTGTATGGTATGATCTTTAGAAATTTTTTTAAAAAAATATTTTATTTATTTATTTGAGAGAGAGAGAGAGAGAGACCACAAGTCGGCAGAGAGGCAGGCAGAGAGAGGGGGGGAAGCAGGCTCCCCGCTGAGCAGAGAGCCCTATGCGGGGCTCAATCCCAAGACCCCAGATCATGACCCCAGCCGAAGGCAGAGGCTTTAACCCACTGAGCCACCCAGGCGCCCTGTGATCTTCAGAAGTTTTTAAGCCTTGCTTTATAGCCTAGCACTCAGTAGTTTTATTGACTGTGCCTGTGAATTTGCTGTTCAAATTGTAGCCATACGGAAACTTTGGGGTCAGTTTCAATATGATCTTCCCGTCGCTGGGAGGGGAATTTTATGATCTCTTACTGTAATGGTAGATAAATGGCTTTATTTAAATTTTTCCTCTTTTTTTTTCTTCTTATTTAAATTTTTGCTTTTTTTCTTTTTAAATCGTGGAGCTGTACGATTACATTTTTAAGTTAAATTTTATGTATATTCTTGAGAACTTAAGCGGTTTCAACATCCAATAATGAATTATTTATTAATATTGTCTCTCTCCTTAACATCTATTTTGTTTTATGATAACACGGTCATACCTACTTTAGTTATTTATTTAGTGCAATATTTTCATTTATTTATTCCTATTTAAATGCAGTTAACCAACACACAGTGCATCATCAGTGTTGATGTAATGTTCCATGATTCATCAGTTGTCGGTAACCCCCAGTGCTCATCACAACCCACGTCCTCCTTAATACCCACCACCCGGTTACCCCATCCCCCACCCACCTCCTTTCCACAAGCCTTAGTTTGTTTCCTGGAGTCAAGAGTCTCTATTTAGATCAGGATCTGTCTATCTCCTTCATTTTCCGTTTTACTTCCAAACTTTCTGCATGTGTCTTTTTTCGGTTGTTTATTTTAAAAAGCATATTGATGGGCTGTTTTATAGCTAATCTGATAATATATTTTTAAAGATTTTATTTATGTATTTGAGAAAGAGAGATGGAGAATGAGAGAGAAGGCATGAGAAGGGAGAGGTCAGCGGGAGAAGCAGACTCCCTGCCGAGCAGAGAGCCCAATGCGGGACTCAATCCCGGGACTCCAGGATCATGACCTGAGCTGAAGGCAGTTGCTTTGAGCAATCGAGCCACCCAGGCGCCCCATCTGACAATATTTTTAAGCTAGAGGGCCATATTTTTTTTAATTTAAAAAATATTTATTTACTTACTTACTTACTTACTTACTGAGTGTGCACTAACAGGGGGAGGGACAAGGGGAGATGGAGAAAGAGAATCTTAAGCAGGGTCCATACTGAGTGTATAGCTTGATCCAAGGCTGGCTCTCATGACCTTGAGATCATGACCTGAGCTGAAATCAAGAGTCAGGAAGCTTAACTGACTGAGCCACCCAGGTACTCCTAGATGGTCATATTTTTTTAATGATTTCATGTACATTTGGATTTATTTCTGCCATGTGCTTTCTATTCTTTGTCTTCCTTCCCTCTTTGTTCCTTTGCTTAAATTCATTTTCTCCTTCTATTTTTGTCCTTGACAAGTCTGGGAGTTGTATACTTTATTTAAAGTCTTTTAGTGGTTTCCATGGGATTTAAGAATTTTTTACTTGACTAACTCCAAATTACACATATCTTTCTTGTCTTTCTAGATGACATAAGAGACTTAGAATTCTTTAGGGTTAATTACCTCCCTCTTGAGTCATATACTCCCTGGCATTTTTATGTTCTGATATTTTATTTCTGTATTTTGTTCCTTAATGTAAGTTAGACCTTGTTAAGCTCATTTCATAAAGGCACCATTTGCTTTGATTTATCAAGTTAACCATTTTCTGTTTTCTATTTCTCCTTGAATCCCAGATATTCCATTCAAATTGTTTTTTTCCCAGCTGTAGTAAACCCTCCCTTATCTTATGTTTGTCAAAAAAACACCTTTCTACTGCCGTCTTCTGTAAGACAGGGACTCTGGGCAGTTGACTCTAGGTTAGCAGAAACTTCTACTTTGAAGAGAATCCATTGTGCCCTGTTTTCCACTGGTATTTCTGAGAATCAACTTTCAGCCCAGATGACTTTCCCTCACAGACAGTTTGTCTTCCGTCTTCACTAGGTGGTACACTGCTTGGCATCTGATGGTAGGAAATGTCTTTGTTTGCCTTCTTTCTTGAAAGATAGTATTTTGGGGCATTCAATTTAGTTTCTATTTAGTTCTGGCTGTGTTGAAGTTCTCCTCTTTGTCTTTGGTGTTCTGCAAGGTCACCCAGGGGTATCTTGTGTGGGTTTTTATTTATCCTATGTGGTATCTACAGAAATTCCTTAATATAAAGACTTTTGTCTTTTGCTTTTGTTGGAAAATGGGCAGTCATTATCCTTTCAAATATCACTTCTTCCTCATCGTTACTTTGTTCTAGAACCAGATAGAAATATTTTGGGTCCTCCTACTCTATAGTTCATGTCTCCAACCTTTGTTTTAATTTTGTATCTTGCTGTTTATCTGTACTATATTCTGAATACTTTCTTTAGATACCTTGTCCAGGTCAGCTTTCCCTTTTGTTATTTCCAATATTTATCTAATATATAATAATTAAATATCCATTGGTTTTGTTCCTCTTAATAATTACATATTTACATACAATAATTAGATATTTACCTCTACATTTTTCCCCACAATCTGCCCAGTTATGTGGTTATTTTGAAAGTTTCTTGCTCTTTAGTCACATTTTTATACACTTTTTTCCTTATTTTTATTTTTTTTCCAATTTATTTATTTTCAGAAAAACAGTATTCATTATTTTTTCACCACACCCAGTGCTCCATGCAAGCCGTGCCCTCTATAATACCCACCACCTGGTACACCAACCTCCCACCCCCCCGCCACTTCAAACCCCTCAGACTGTTTTTCAGAGTCCATAGTCTCTCATGATTTACCTCCCCTTCCAATTTACCCAAATTCCCTACTCCTCTCTAACGCCCCTTGTCCTCCATGCTATTTGTAATGCTCCACAAATAAGTGAAACCATATGATAATTGACTCTCTCTGCTTGACTTATTTCACTCAGCATAATCTCTTCCAGTCCCGTCCATGTTGCTACAAAAGTTGGGTATTCATCCCTTCTGATGGAGGCATAATACTCCATAGTGTATATGGACCACATCTTCCTTATCCATTCGTCCGTTGAAGGGCATCTTGGTTCTTTCCATAGTTTGGCGACTGTGGCCATTGCTGCTATAAACATTGGGGTACAGATGGCCCTTCTTTTCACGACATCTGTATCTTTGGGGTAAATACCCAGGAGTGCAATGGCAGGGTCATAGGGAAGCTCTATTTTTAATTTCTTGAGGAATCTCCATACTGTTCTCCAAAGAGGCTGCACCAACTTTTTTCCTTATTAAGTAAGTTGCTACATATTTTGGTGATTTAATCATCAGAGGATTTTATGAAATTTATTATTTTGCTTGCTCTATTTTCTTTCTGTTGTGTTTGGCTTATAGGGACTGGTTTCCCCATATGCTTCCTAACTTTTTTTTTTTTTTTTAAGTTGTGAACTGATGATCATTAGAACTTAATCTGTGGAAATTATTGTGGCTTTTGTTCAAGATATATTTCTCTAGACAGACCTCATGACTTTATCTAGGCTCCTGAGTGCATGATTAACTCAGCACCTTTAATTAAGCTATAGATGTCATTCGTGTTTCTCCAGCATGCCCTATTTCTGTCCCAGTACCCCAACCAGGTTACCACATGGCCCGCATTTGCTGGGGCCTGTTGGCCTCTCAAATCTGAGTCAGGTGCTCAGTGCTTGTCTTCCATGATCTGACACTTCTGGAGAATACTGCTTATCTTGCGGATGTCTCTCAGTTGACATTTGTCTGATCCTTTCTCAAGATGATGGTGAACTTGTGGACTTTTTGCTAGAATACCGTAGAAATGATGTGGCGCTTTTCTCAGGCGCACAGCAGAGCATTTTAAACAAAATTCCAAGTTTGGGGTTACTGGGACATATGGAAGCACGAGTTAGAGCCCCGTATCTGTGGGAAGGCTGGTTTGTGGGGATGCGCTCTCAGGAAAGACTTGGGTTTGTTCACGCAGAGCCTGGCCCTAGAGAAGTATGGTTCACTGCTGCTTTTCTCTTTGGGGAGCTTCCCCCACCTCCTTTCACCTTCTAATTACAGGTGTAAACTTTTGTACTTCTATTATATGGATACAGATCTCCTTTTACATCCAACAGAGACAAAGGCTTTGTCTCTTTTGCTGCACATGTTCTATTAAATTGAACACTGTGAGTCTGTAGGGATGAGCAGAGGCACTCAGACTTGGTAGTAATGTCTCAGAACTCACCTTGTCTTATTGACTTAGTTTCTGTGAATTAGCCCATGTTTGTTGGTGTGCATTAAAAATTTCATATACATGCATATTTTAGAAATTTAGAAATTCTGTGTCAGGAGGGTTCTGAGGTCACCTGACCCACCATTTAATAGATGTTAACTGAATAAATCAGTAAATAAGGCAATTACAAGACACGTCTCTTACAGACATTATCCCCAACAAATAGAGATGTCACCAATATTTGCACAAAGATGTTCAATGCAGTATTATTTATAAGAGGGAGACCCTGGGCATAAAGTAACGGAAAGCAGTGGTTAAATAAATTAGGGCCTTGGTTTGATAAAGCATTTGATTTGCTCTTACACAACCACTGAAGCTGAGTTTTGAAGAATCTTTACAGGTGCAAGACAGCATCGACAGGTGAGCCTAAACACTCCCAGCGCGGTGAATTGAAAGCCTCGGTGTCAGAAGCTCACGGGGTCTCTTCATGATCATACATTTTTGTGCTTTAAAACTGTCTTCATTGTTATGTATTTGTAACTTTCATAATTAGAGGAACAAAAAGGAGGAGGCAATAAAATTTCAAGCTGCACTAATTTCGTGAGTGTTGATCGAAGCTGTATTTGTGTAGACATTGTGTGCGAGCCCAGGGGTGTGTTCAGCCGACATCTCCAGGGAAGCCCAGTCAGTGGGGGACCGAACAGCATCCCTTCCCTCTGCCAGCCAGCTGGAAAGCCTTTGCAGAGGCGACATGAAGTGACACTGGTCTTCAGCTCCCTTCCCTGTGCCGCAGTACCTGTAAAACATAAGACACGCTTGTGAGATAGAAAATCAGTTTAGTCCAGTCAGTTGGGGTCCACGTTGTGTGTCCGTGCAGCCTGGCAGCATTTCGGAGAGAGTCCGCACCGGCTCTGTTGCTGGAGGCTGCCCCCCTCTTAGGCAAGTGGCTTCCTTTTCTGGGCCAGCCTACTTCCTTCCATGGGGTGTTCTCTCTCCCTTTTGTGAGTCCAAAGGTAGGGTAGTCATTACTTTTACCAGTGACATTCTGTGTTGAATAGAAAATGAGGCTTTCATAAGACTTAATTGCTTCCTTCAGAGTAGTATGTTGGGGCGTTAGAAATGTAGCATTTAGTTGGAAATGTTCAGTTCTCGATGACTCCTTTCACTGGAACTATAGGTTTGGTTTGTGAGTCAACTTGTCCAACACCAGGACATCGTCGTAAGATGACATTAAGGCATCACCACTGCTCACAGAGGTGTCCATAGAATGAGTTTCCCCGAGGCTTTATGTCTTTTAAAAACTGTCATTTGGATCTAAATTAGCAAAATATTAACATATATTACATTTCTATTTAATAGTGGGCACAGGAGTGTTATTTTCTGTATGTTTGAAATATGCTATAAATAAAAACATGTTTACATTGAAAGGAGAGATCTACTTGAGGTCGATCCCCCAAACTTCCATTTGCAGAAAGTCACTCTGTTCCATGGGGTCAGAGGTCAAAGGCAACTGGCCTTGAGGTACTAGCGCTCCCGTGATGAGCAACGACACAAAATGAGCCTGAGCGGTGTGGGGCACGGGGGCTGGGGATGGCTGATGCTCCTCTGCCTAGAGTCCTCTGTGGCAGCCACAGGCAAGGAACAGGAAGGCCACAGGCGTGGCCCGGCACGGTCTGTGGACGGCACGCCACCATAGGTGAACATCCTGAGGGCCACAAACCCCGGCCGGGAGCTGTGTGGTGACTCTCCGACCTTGTCCTGCAAAGCGGTGTCCGTGTCTCCTTCCATTCACGTCACCTCCCAGCCTCTCTGAGCAGCTGAATCCCCAGAGGCGTCGTGTGCCTTTGCTCACTGTGCTCCCCTTTGCTCTCCTGTTCCTTTATCTGGACGGTGGAGAGGACAGCTGTTAATTTCTGACTTCTTTTTTAACCTCTTTTACATGTGTCTCAGAAGGGATTAGAGCTCACATGCAGATAGCTGTCCACCACCGGATGTGGGCTTTTTGACACCAAAGCTTATTTACCTTCTTTTAAAATACGTGCTATTTCTGTATAGTGGAAGGTATTTGTTTGTGTGCTTTTGATAGGAAAATACTGAATGGGTTTGGCCTGGCCTTGCAAGCGCTTCTGGTTAATCTCAGCCCCGTATTATCTTCAAAGTGTAGAGTTAAGTGTAAGGAGAAGGAAGGGCATTCGATGAACGGAAGAGATCCGCTTTTTTGTTCCAGGTGGAACTACTTCCGGGCTGGAATTGATCAGAAGCTGCATTTGTGCTGCTTTCACTGAAAGAAAAGAAAAAACACCCAGCAGGTGGGACGCCTACAGTGTCTGACCAGTGCTGCCGCTGCCCTGGACCTCTCCATTCCAGCAAATAAAAGTGTGTCTGGAGCGACGGCATCTTTCCCCAGACTGGACTTCACCGCCCCCTGACTGGGTGAAGGATGGAGACACTGTGCACTGTTTGGTAAAGCTCACAGTTAATGATCATGATATACTTTTGATCTAGAAATGCAGAAAATATTATTTTCCTCATAGAACATCGCCCTTACCAGACAGTTACTACTTGACTAATTGGTTCTATGTAGGTACAAAGCTGGCTTATTGGCTAATCTTGGTCCTAGAAAATGTGGTTGTCAATTGTTTACATGTCTCCTTTGATTGGCATCACCGTGTCCTAAATAATTGTGGTTTCATTCAAGTCGATATCGCCTGCATTTCTCATGCACTGAGTGAAAACTTGGGTGGGACTCTGAGGATAATTGGGCACTGGGGGTTATTAGAAGTCTTTATTATGTGGAAATACCCAAATAGCATCTGCTCCAACATTCCTGTTATTCCGGCTGCTTTGTAGTTGGCTCGTCTTCAGGGACCTTCCAAACAAGAAACAGAGAAATCCAATATAAGCCGCTCTTGGTGTAAAGCCCGTTAAACCCATCCAGTGAGTGTGGCCCGGGTCTGGGGGAGTCTAAGCCTTGGTGAGGAGGGAAGGACTCACCCCAGGCGCTCGCCCCGTCGACGCAAACGCTAATCCTAGCACCTCCGTTCTGTCCGCTTCCAGGCAGGTGTGACTGCAGAGCACTGTGCTTACGGAGGCCAGTGGCTCTCCACGTAAACGGGTCTCTGGCCCTCGCCGTGACGCTTTTTAGTCCGGAGCCTTAGCGACTCTGAGCTCATAAATACTCTCTGTATGACTTTACTATCACTTTTCACCCAGGTCGTCCTTGAAATGCAGCATTCGCTCATAAGGAAGGGACGAATGGTGCGACACAGAGAGGTCTGTCTTGCGGACAGGTGGGGCAGGGGCTGCCGCCAGGAACGGGCCGTCACCTCCCACACTGTCACCATGCTGTCACCGTGCTCCCGATGGCAATGGAGCCCGCGTCAGCTCTGGGCCTTATGCATGTCCCGTAGAGGACGCAGCGCTGGCGTGGGCTGTGTGCAGTGGTGGGGCACGGATTTGCCAGCACCAGGCCTGCCTCAACTCTGAAGGAACGGATGCCATGGCCATGGTAGGGGGATCTGGGGTGCAGGCTCTGTAAGGAGGACAAGTGACCCTGATGGCCTCACAGATTCCTGGGGCGGTTGGATGTGGGTTCAAGGTCCTCTCTCCCGGGTTCCAGGACAGTCAGTCCTTCCTGCCCTGCTCCCCTCTTCACAACCATTTCCAGTCTAACCACCTGGTGGGGACTTTGCTCTCAGCACCAGATGCCAAAGAATGTTTTAGCAGCTCCTTTGATGGATCTTTATATATCAAATCTTTATAAGCACCCCAAATTCTACATTGTTTCCAGCCGTCTGTTTGACCTCTGATTTACATAATGTGTGTATGTACGTGTGTGTGTCTTGTATGGCTATAAAGGACTTTTCTGATTTCTTTCACATTTTGTTTAGCTCACTCTGCTTTTAAGCTTCAGTATTGATTTTGTGGAGATTCTAAGAAAAGGCCTGAGAATCTGTCTTTCTCTCCACTTCCAGATCCCAGGCCTATCTGTCCCCCACCTCTAAGCCAAAGGAATTGCAGCAAACAGGCCAAGAGTCAGAGCAAGGGATATGATATACCTATTCCCTGATCTCTCTTTTCAGGGACATGGGCCTGAACCCAAGAACAAAACAGAAAAAAAAAAAAAATTAAAACAACCAAATCAGGAATAAATGGAAGAAAAACATAGAAAACACTGTTACACCAGAAACTTGTGGCCTGTAAAAATGAAGACCCAAAACACCAGAGACAGGACACAAAGGGGAGAAATTGTAAAGAGAGTTGGAGGCCGGATCTGAGAAATCTGTTATAACACGACCGGCATTCCAGAGGCAGGAAAGAGAAACATGGGAAAAATAATTAAGCAAATAATAGGGGCATCTGGGTGGCTCAGTGGGTTAAGCCTCTGCCTTTGGCTCAGGTCGTGATCTCAGGGTCCCAGGATTGAGTCCCGCATCGGGCTCTCTGCTTGGCAGGGAGCCTGCTTCCTCCTCTCTTTCTGTCTGTCTCTCTGCCTACTTGTGATCTCTCTCTGTCAAATTAAAAAAAAAAAAAAAGAAATAAAGAAAGGAAGGAAAAAACAAATAATAGATGAGAATTTTTGAGCTAAGAAGGTACCCCATAGATTGAAATGACTAACCAACTAATATACTTAGACATCCCTAAAGTGAAAGAAAAAAATTGAATAACTTTTTAGGCACAATTACCCAGTTATTAACAAAACAAAGACACAGTTTTGCTGTTACTTTTCTCAAGTATCAAAAGTATAAGGAAAACATAGTGAAACACTGCAATTTATAATAAAATCAATTACAGAGTGCTCAAGACAAGGACTGCACACCATGATTTCTATACCCAGCCAAGCTATTACTGACTTGACAAGGTGAGAGATATCACACATCACTATGCATGTTAGAGAATACGCAGATGGAGAATTGGCCTGGCAGATACTCACAAAGACTCTGAATGGAACACAGGGTACCTGGGTAAGATGTCGGAGGGGCAGAAGTAGACAGGCCTGCTTCATGCTGAGCCCAGGGGACCTCTCTCTCTCTTTCTCTCTTGATGATTATATACTACCTGGGAACATGTAATTGTATGCAAAGTTATGTTTCTTAAAATAGAGGAGACACACATCCAGGAAACTTCTTGGAGTAATCTAAAATAAAATCTAGTACATCCTCTGAGCAAATCCAGGAGTAATTATGTTCCCAGAAGAACATCTTGGGGCAGAGGGCAGGGGATGCTGGAGGAAAACCATTCTCAATGTGTCATCCTAACGTTTCATCTGAGTCTGGCCTGGGTTGGCAGCAGGGGTGGGAATATAGAAGAACTTGATGTGGCAAAGGTTTTCTCATTGTCACATCGTAAAGAAACATGTGTTTTGTTGAGTGTGAGGAAAGCACCATTAAACACAAGAGAGGAAGAACAAATAGAACTCCCAGCTGGTAGCAGGGGAAGGTGTTAGACATCAAGGAAATCAGTGTGGGGGCAGGAAGTGAAACTGAGTAAAGTAAGTGATCAAGTAAACCCGAAGGGACAAAATCAAATATATGGACCCAACATCCACCGTAAGGAAACCCGGCTCTTCCTTAGAAAAGCAGAGACTGTCAACAAGGTTAGGGATGAATTCCAGCTTTGTGTTGTGAACAAAATTGTGTCTTTTCCTGCCTTCAGTACCATCAGAGCACCTCCCATATGGTACATACTCCAATGGTCTTCTAAAAAATAAGCCGACACACGGGATCCTCTCAAATGTTACTGCTCAGAGAGCCAAGGAAATGGAACTGATACGTGTTAGAAAGGTTTCTAGCACTAAGATTAATATAAAGATAGTTTCTACTTAATCCTCAATTGACAGGTTAATCCAAAAGTTGGAAGATCCCACTCTCCTTCGCATTTTATTACTGGAAATTGACTCCACGTAAAAGTACATTCTATTACTAATGACATCTCACGAGGTTTTTGTTCTGTTTACTGGAAAGACAATGGGTAGAGAGAGGACTGGACCCATGACTCCATTGACACAGACTACAGCCCCATGTCCAGTTACTTCAGTTCCCCGTGCATTTTGCTTGCCCTCCAACCCCATTTCATTGCGATCAGGTGCCCTCACCAGTTTGGGCCCCTCGGGTGATAACCAGCCTCTCACAGAGGATTACCCTGGAGGGATTCTAATGCTGCCTGGGACCCTTCAGAGCTTCTCTTTCCAGCTGTGGTGCCTGGAATGAGCTGCAGGTGCCAACTCTGAGCTGCTCCCAGGGCAACTGCATGTTCCTGTCCTCTCCTGTTCCCAGGATGCCTGGTGTGCCCTCCCTGGGAAATCTGTCACCACAGAGGCCCTGTAAGCAAAGGCATGAGAATGGGAAAATGGGATTCCATGACCCATCCCCCCTCCCATGCCAGGTATGGGCCCCTCTTCCTCCCTGTGCAGGAGGGGAATGGGTGGCTTTCCCTCCCTTGCTCAGCTGTCCCTGATCCAAGCCCACCACGATTCTCTGGGAACAACTCTCACCTCTTCCAGTGGGCAAATGGTGCTCCCTCTGGCCCACCTGGCCATACGTGGGCCACGAGATGCCCATGCCAGCCACGTGCAGTGGGGAGGGCACGGTAGCAAGAGTTTTCCTTTTCCTGGCACCTGGCCGTCTGCCCACTTGCTGTTGGCTCCAGAACGGCCTCATAAAGCACAATGACTTGTTATCGGCATGCATCTGTGGTAGAAGAGACAAACGGGCTGTTTTTGCCTCCTTACAATTTCATTTTGGAGATGTTTCCCCAGTGTACTGTTCTGGAAAAAAATTTCCATATAAACAAATTATTAGTTTCACCAGCCCTCCTCGTAAATACTTTCCTGTCTCCTCCAAAAGACGTATCTATATGAAGCAGGGGGCAATTCAGGATTTGAGAAGAAAGAGAGCTGCCAAATACTTACTTCATTCATAATGTTCGTGGTGGTTGGTTGGCTTCAACCATTCCCCCTAGCTGCCCCCATGCTTTTGTCCCCAGGCCATGAGCATGGAGACCATGGAACTTTTCAACCAAAATCAGATAATAATCATTTTTCATATTTTTCTAGAGGGCCTCATTGAGGAGCACAGAAGCAGCGTACTTTGCCACTCTCCAGAGCAGGGCTCCCTCCAGACCTGTTGCATAAACAGCGAGCACGGGGAGCTCAGTCCCCAGAGCTGGGGGTGTCCTCCCAGGAGCCTTGCGTGCCCCAGTAGCTCCTCTGGGAAGGCAATGTCTCACTGTGAGGAATATTCTGTACCCAAGCAACCTTGCAGGGCTCTGTCCCACCCCTGCTGAGCAAGCAAGGAAGAGCCGTCCATTCCCCTCCTGCTCAGAGAAGAGGGACCAGTATCCAGCACAGGAGGGGAGCTTGACTCCATCCACTGTCGCCAAGATGCTAACGAGGAAACGGAAAGTTATCCAAGCAGACTCCTCGGTTAATGTGTTACCCTAAGCATTGCTTTTGGCGGGGGGTGGGGGTGGCTTCAGGTTTTTGAAAAGAGAAGAGAGCCAGTTCTGGTTTGGGAGTTCTGGAAGGTGCAGAGCTTGGGATCCCCCAACCCCCGGTTCCTGATGCATCATCTCCCTTCTCAGGGGAGGACTCTCGCTCTTGACTTACGACGCTTCCCCCACTGTGTCCACTTTCCTGCTTTCCCTGCCCATCTCCTCTCACACACACCCATGCAGCGGGGGAGCCCTGCACCATTCTGTCGCCCTGGGGCTTTGTAAAAGTCAGTCTTGTGTGCGTGCAGTTTTGAAAGTGCTGCTAACTGCAATGCTGGTGGGCATGTCGGCTGCTAGAGCTCCCACGGAACATGGTGTGGTGATTCCAACAGTTCATAGTAACCTAAATTCCCAGAGGATCTAGTGATCCCATTTTTGGGGTACATACACACAAGAATTGAAACAAGGACCCCAACAGATATTTGCAAACCTATAATCCTAACATAACAGCCAGCATTACTCAGAGTAGCCTGAAGATGGAAGCTGCCCAAACATCTGGGAACAGATGAACGAATAAACAAAATGAGGTTTATCACAATGGAAGGTTATTATTCAACCTGTGAAGTAAGGGAACACCAGCAGCCTGCCACACAGGTGACCCTGAAGGCATTGCACTCAGTGAAATAGGCCAATCATAAAACAACAAGTACCGTGTAATGCCACTTGCATGGGGTACCTGGGCCAGCCTGATTTCGAGAGCAGGGAGTAGCATGGCGGTTTCCAGGTTCTGAGGGGAGAGCAGAACCGGCAGGTAGGGTGGAATGTGTAGAGAGCTCCTCTGGGGAGATCAGAAAGCTCTGGAGGTGGACGGTGGTGATGCTCACACAACTTGGTCAATGTACTCGGTGCCCCGGAACTACCCGTGGTTGGTTAAAATCATAAATTTTATTTTATTTTACTATTTTATTTACTATTTTAAATGGCCTCAAGCCACTTTCTGCTATCCTCTATGTTTCTTAAACCGAGACACTAATGGTAAAATGCTATAAATATCATTCTGTTCTTGGCTGTTTCCCTCCTCGTTCTACTTAAGAGAACTCTCCATATTACGGAATGTTCTTGTTGTCCACGGCCTCTGACTACTCCCTGCCTACTGTCCCGTGGTTTGCAGTGCCAACATTTTCCTCATCTTCCCCCAAAGCATCAAGGCTCAGAATCCTTCTGACTCCAGGTCACCACACAGGACATTCTCATGAGGTCTCGGTTCCCGGGAACCTCATGAGTCTACTCTGTTCCCGGGAGCGGAATTGCTGGTCAGACTGTATGTCCATGCTGGAGTTAACCCGGGGGTGCCAGTGTACTCTCCAAAACCAGGTGAGATCCCAGGGCCACCTCAGGGCAAGGCATTGTCTTTTTGCCATGGACCTCTCGACACCTGTCAGTCCAGCTCGTGGGTCCTTGCCAGTCTGCTAGATGCAGTTTGATCTCACGGCTTTCACTCCCCGTTCTCCGATTATTGATAAACCTGGTCATCTTTTTATCTTCTCAGCCTTTGAGGGTTCCTCTGCCTGTGAAGGGCCTCTTCACGTTCCCTGCCTCCACGTCCATTGCATTTTTTCTTCTTGATTTATAGGCATTTCTTGCATATTCTAGATAGTATGGTCCGTTGTTGGTTTTAGATGTTGCAAACATATTATCTCAATCTGTTATCTATTTCTAACTTTGTCCATGTGTTTTTCATTAAAATCAATCCCTATTTAGTGTGATAAATTGAACCTATTTTCCCTTTGATTAGATCATTTGTGTCCTGCCTCATGAAAATGTATTTTAACATATGAATTTTACTTTACATACTATTCTAGATAACCACACAGTTTAAAATACAATGTTTTCATATCATCCAGTCCTGCATATTTCACAATTTCCTTTATAACTCTCATTTCAACAAAATATATAATGTGGAGGTTCTAGAGACAAAGGGAGTCGGGGGGGCCATGCTTTTTAATTTCGGATCTTAGTCACTGTACTAGGAGCATGTAGTTTGTGACGGGGCTCCTCGCTGGGGGTCTGACGCTCGATCTCGTCTGTGGCTCTTCCTGGTCTCTCAGCGCCAGTTCCTCGAACATTCTGCAGGGAAGGACCAGGGGCTTTTGTTTTATTTTGTTTTGTTTTGTTTTTGTTAATTTTCAGCCTGTCAAAAACCATTATTTGACAAAATCTGATATAACGAGATACTAGGAAAATGATCCTGTAATCAGATGTCTCAGCAATCCCAAGTTACTGTGAAAGTCTTTGAACACCCTCAGTTTTTATATTTATCTCATGGCTGACGGCAAAGTGACAGGGATGGTCAGGCCCTATAACCGGGAAGGGCGTGCTTCCTTTCTTTGCTAGGCCCGCGGTACCTGGCAGAATCACTTGAGCTTCTTAATTTCATTATCCACGTAGCCTCTCTGTCTCTGTTGACTTTACTCTCTTTCAGGTGAAGGGAGGGTGCAAAACCTCTAACTACTCTTATTTGTACATTTATTCACTCAATATGCCAGTCATTTTGGGTATTTTGAGTATATATTGTTAAGGACATGCCAGTTCATGGTGGCTATATGCTGTTTTTACTAGTAAAGCATACCTCATTTTTCCTTAAGATAATGTTGTCTGGATATTTGCTTAGTCAAATATTAAAATAGTCATTATAGCTTCTTACGGGTAACATGTCCTCGGTATGTACTTTTCTGCTTTTCTGTTTAAATTTTCTTGATTCTTTTGGAAGGAAAGGATTATTATTTTTCAAAATCTAATTTGATTTCTTGGTTTCTGTGTTGCTGAGTTTCACACACTTTCATGATTATAATTACTGTTCTGTTAGGATTTATTTCTACCCTCAACTCACACTTCCAATTTGCTATACTTATTTATTTTTTATCCTTCTTTCATGTCCTTTATTAGACAGACCAGGTTTAAATTACAAGTTGGAATTACAGATTTTATTTTTCACTCTTATAGTGGTTTCCTAAAATTAGGAACCCATAATTATGTATATTAACTTTTATTGCCATGTCTGAATCGAGGTAAAATTAGCTTACAGGTAAATGCGTGAGCTTAGGTCTTGAGTTTGGTGAGTCCTGGCAACGGCACACACCTCTGTAGCCACCACCTCAAGTGAGAACATCAGCTTCACCCCAGGAGCCTTCAAGATGGCCTCAAGCCAGTTTCTGCTATCCTCTAGAAATGACAATGTTCTGACCTTGTGGATGCCTTTGCCTATGCTCCTGATTAAAGAGATTACATGGGTCTTTGGTGTATGACTTCTACGGTCCACTACAATTGTTTTGGGATCATTCATATCTGTAATCATCTGTGTTTTATTCCTTTTAATTGCTAAATAGCACTCCAGTTTATGAATATATGAAAATACCATGATTTTTAAAAATCCATTCTTCTATTGATAGGCATCTTGGTTATTTCCAGTTTGAGGTATCATGAATAGAGCTTCTGTAAATATTCCTGTATGGTCTTTTTTTTTATGGGTGGCTCGACCCCAGGACCCCAGGATCATGATACTAGCTGAAAGCAGATGCTTAATGACTGAGCCACCGAGGTATTCCCCATGGTCATAAGTTCTCATCTCTTCTGAGTAAATACCCATCAGTGGAACTGTGGGTCATGGGATATGTGCATGCGTATATATATGTATACATATATATATATGTATATATATATATATTTTTTTTTAAAGAAATGAGCAGATAGCCCCCCAAGGTGTTTGGCATTTTGTACTGACCCTGTCCATGCACCGGATGGCCACTAGCTCCGCTTCCACGGTGACCTGTGGACTCTCTGTCCTCTGAACCCAACTCACTGGGTGTGAAATAATATCTTGTCACAACTTCCATTGTCATCAGCTTAGTGACTAATGATATCGCCATATTTTTAGGGGCTTACTGGCCATTCATATATGCCTGTTTTTGTTACATGACTGCTTTGTAAAATACTTTATTTATTTATTTATTTGAGAGAGAAAGAGAAAGACAGAGAGCACACAGCTGGGGGAGGAAGCAGAGGGAGATGGAGAAGAAGAGTCCCTGTTGAACAAGGAGACAGACATGGGGTTCAGTCCCTGGACCCCGAGATCATGACCTGTGCCAAAAGGAGACAGTTAACTAGCTGAGCCACCCAGGCGCCCCTGTCACATGTCTGTTCAAATCATTTGCTTAATTAAAAAAAAATGGGTTGTCTTTTTATTGTTGAACTTCCAAAATTTTTATGTAAATTCATTAGATTCACATACTACTAATACCCGCCCCCCCAATTTGTGATGTATTGATTTGCTGTTTTAATCATCTCTTCAGATCAGCAGAAATTTTCAAGTTTGATGGAATTGAAGTAATTCTTTTTATTTTTGGCATGTTCTACATTCCTGTCCTATCTTGGAAATCTATGGCTACCTCAATACTGTGAAAGTACTCTGTTATGTTGTTTCCTAGAAAGGTTATGGGCTTTAATTTCATATTTAGGTGTATGATTCACGTTTGTCTATGGAGTGACATGGGATACAGTTCCCCTCATGTTTTTCTAGATGATTACCTACTGTTCCAACAATATGACCACGGATGTGACTGCCTACTTTGGTCCACCTTGTCCGTTGATCTGTTTGCCTGTCCTCCAGCCAATATTAAGCTGTCTTGTGGCTCTATCACAGGTCTTGAAAGTACATAGTGTTCATTTTTGACATTTGCTTTGCTTTTTCAAGATTGTTCTCATCACTCTACCTTCCTTACATTTCCCTCTAGATTTTAGAATCAGCTTAGCTCTTTCTTTAGAGAGAACCTTCTGGGATTCTGAGAGTGTTTGCATCGGATCTATAGATCAAGCAGAAGGATACAGACGTCTTAACAAATTCAAATGTCCCTGTCTTCTGTCACACATCCCAAGAAGCTTGAGATGCGCTGACGTCCTTCGACAGCTTTTCCGTTTCTCTTTCCCATCTGCACGTCACGAAGAGCCCCGTCACTCTAGTTCTGGGTGAGTGTGGCTCACGTCCCCCTTTGCTTTCGTCCTTACTTTTTATATGAAGACTGTATGGCGCTGTTTGACGACTCTTACATGGTGTGTCTCCTGCAGGACTCTCTTGGAGGATTTGTTTGTTTGTTTGTGTTTTGTTATGCTCGTTTCGTAATCTGGTCTTCCTCCTAGTGAGGTTTCCAGGTAGATCATTGTGTACCTAATCCACAGAGCTTTCGTGTGCCAGAGGACATTTTAAATTTGCTCTTCCATTTAAGCAAGCCTTTGATGGAACATAGGATGACAGGTGCAAAGGTTTTTTCTAGCCTCTTCACTCCTTTACAAACACGAGGCCCCATCTTCATGCATCCTGCGGTGTGGCTGTGAAGGACTCTGGTGACAGTTTCCTTGCTGTTCCTTTGCGGATGATCTGCTCTTTTTTCCTCTTGATGCTATTAGAATTTCTCCTTTCTTTGATATTCTCATATTTCCCTGCAATATGTCCCAGCCTGGGCTCCCCTCACCAACCATTCAGTCTCTGAATCCTTGCAACATGGGATCTGTCGTCTCTATTTTGAGCAACTTTTCAGTGATTCTTTCCTCTCTCTTTCTGGATTTCTCTTATAAGGATATTGGGCATACGTAATCCTGGACCACTCACCTCCTGATTATCCCCTCCTGTTTCCAAGTCTCTTCCCTGATCTGCTCTCTGTGGAGTTTCTCAGGCTGATGGTCTGCTCTTCCGGTGTGAATTCTGTACGCTCTCCCGCCGAGCATGCTCTCTGTTTCACTTGCCCTGTTTTTCATCATGTCAGCATCGGTGATTTCTGGTCTGGAGGCGGACGGCTCGGGTTCTGGTTCTGTCTCTCTCCGTCTCTAAGTGGCTTAATCCTGTGCCCCTGTTTCCTAACTTTTAAGATGTGTGTCGCCACAACAGCTAGCTGTGTAGTCCGAGGAGGAATGGAGGAGCCAGTATGGTCAAGCAGACAGAACAGAGTCTGTGGAGACACACAGGGACATGGGCTTTGGGGGATCACCTTTTAAAGGCTATTGATGAGGCATGTTTTCCATCCTCGGTCTGTGCCAACAGCGGCCCTTCAGGTCCGTGTGGTGATCAGTGCACCTGGCGCTCCTCCCGGAAGTTGTCTCCTGTCCAGTTAACTTGTCCTGGGTGCACCTGTTTCCTGCGGTGTCCATTGATCTGGCTGGCGATGTGTGCTGCTGAGAGGACCCTGTACGTCAGGCCCTTGGTTTAAAGATGGGGAGAAGATGAGCCCAGGGTGGCAGAGCCCCGAAGACCCAGAGGTCCCAGGTGAAGCCATTTTCTTATTCATTGTGAGCTCCCTCTCTCCCCCTCCCTGCTTCTCTTTCCTTTGCCTTCCTCGTCTGGGGTCTTCTGTTTCTAATCGAATGTCTCCAGCATTACAGGATAACTATTTGTTTTCCTCGTCTTTTGTGCTACTTCAGGAGCTGGATTTTATCATGTGTCGATTCGTAAGTGAATTCACTGGGGTCAGGCGTCCACGCTGACCATTGCTAAATGCACAACCTGTTGTACTCTTTTCTTAATCATAGATTTACATTTTATTTTTCTCCCCTTTATCATTCCATAAAGTAAATGCAAGGTTTAAGGAGCAAGGAAAACCACAGACACTGTGATTCTCTTCAGTGAAGAGAAGAGAACAATTTCTTCAAGGAACACTTAGAAGATGTGATCGGAAGGTCCCCCCACTGCAGTGAAGGGTGAGCACTTCCCCACTGTCCAGGTGACAACATTGATAAAATCCCGAGAACCAGCACACTATTCTGAATTCCTTATTGACAATGTAGCTAATCTTTCTTTTGTGATAGAGAAACACTTGATTAAAGTTGTAGTTAGAAAAAATTGTCGAAGTCTGATCGTTTCTGCTTTTCCGTTGATTGCCTGTTTGCAACCTATTGCTTTGACCATTGGAATGTTGCAACTCGGATGAAAGCACACCCCACATGCTCTCACAGCCTGTGAGGAGCGGCCGGCCGAGTCCTATGACATGCACATAACTCTCTCGGAAGAGTCTGCGGGGGGAGAAATCGTTTAAAAAATTAGGGGTGAATCTCTCTTCACTAAATTAAGACCTGCTGTGGCCCAGGTCCCCATCCTCAATAACAGTGAGATAAGGCCACGTTTGCCTGCTGAGACCTTCAGATCAATTCAGCTTTGTTTTTGTCTGATTAGGTTCTTATAAGTTTAAAACTAAGACTACAAACAGTACGCTTCACTAGAAAGTGTTACAGCATAATTGAAAACCTGTCAGCAAGTATGAATTGAGCCCCACTTTTTAGATGGACACGTGGAGTAGAGTGGGTTCCGTAAGCGACTGGGTTCTTCCCTCTTCATCAGCATGGAGATGCTCCATGGGCCGACCAAGGTCCTGTTCCTGCCAAGCACTGCCCTGAAAGTGCCCAGACTCTGTGCCCTACATCTGCTTTCCTCCCAAATTTCCAAAGGCTCTTCGGAACTAGTAAGGGCCTTCAAACTCATTTTACAAATCAACTACACAAGTAAAAAATAATCAGAACTTCTACAGGATAAGAATCTATAGGAGCAGGGTCACAGGCATATATATATATATATATATATATATATATACACACACACACACACACACTATTGTATTAGTGTCTGCTACAGAATTTAAGGAGCTATATGGATTCAATCTCAGAAATAAAACTATAATTAACTTAGAAGCAAAGTCCAGAATCCATTAAATTCTTGGAAATTCAAAACTGAGTTCTGATAAACACATGTAGAAGAAACTTATGATAATAAGGAATTTATTTCTTACTTTTTTTTTTTTTTTTTGGTAGCACCTCTGAGCAAATACATCAAATCATATTAACCTGGAAACCCTGTGATCAAGGGAGGGTATGTGTGGAGCACAGCGGTGATCACGCTTCTCCATATGAAATACAGAAGCACAAACGCCATCAGAAGAGGGGTAAGGATGCCCATACACGTCACGTCATCAAACACTGCACCCACAGGGGACTCCTGCAGACACAACCCAGCTCCCCCACATGCCAGCAGGGCCTCCTATGCCGGGGCCTCTGGATTTCACTGCTGGGGATGGTGGATGTGGAGTCTGCCATGCCCGTCCATACCCCCATGAGCGAGCGCTCAGCCGCTCGACCATTCAGGCCTATTCTCCAGCACCCGCTTTGTGCCTCTTTCTTCAGGGCTTGTGTTTGACTCAGCACATGTTCCTGTTTGGTGCCTCACTTGGAAAAAGTAGGACGAGTTTTGTTTTGACAGTGTCTTTTCACACTCGGAGTGGCTGGATTGTGTGCGAGACACCCGTCCATCTCCGCTGGTGACTTTTTCCCTTTGTGATCGCCAAACAAGATTTGCGCGGAGCACTTATGCCACGATTTCAGGCTTGGATTAGCCTTGGACGCATGCAAATAGCTTAAAATGCTGAAATATTCAAATGCATTCTGCAGAAGCATGACTGCCGCTTTGCGCGGGGCTGAGGCACCTGTGATATCTCGGATCTGCAAAACTCACGTCTTGAGAACTGTCATTAAGCCTGGAATATTCTCAGCCAGCCAGCATGGCGCTCATATTACATATTTATGGCATGCGGTAAGCCTCTGCTTTGCTTTCAGAGCCTGGGGGAGGAGTGAAAAATACACGTAAATGGAGTGAGTCCGTGCCAAGGCAGTGGGTCAGGCGCAACTAACCTTGTATAATCAGAAAAAGGTGGGATGCTTGGGATGCTTTCATTTCTGGCCCCCTCCTGTCCTTCTCCTCAGTTTAGAGAGATTTCTGATGTCCAATAGGCAGCACTGAGTGAACTTTATTGCTGATACAATGGGACCTTGCAAGGTAATTAGCAAGCCCCATGCCTGTCTGAGGGGTGGAGAGGAGGGCTGTAATCTTTCAACCATTGAAATATCTCTTTTCCCTTAAAGAAACTTTTAATGAAAGGTGCCATTAAAATGGGCTTCTTTTGTCCATCCATAGAATGTCTCAGTGTGGGGCCGCTCCTGACACATTTCAATGCTGCCCTGCAGAGAGCATGGTCCTGGAGATTCCCAGCAGCCAAAAGCTCCCTTCTCCACAGGGGCTAAGGACAAGTGCACGGAGCAGTGCTTTGAGGTGGAAAACCCGCCTCCTGGAAACGAGCTTGAATCATGAAGTCTTTTCCTGGGGCGGTCAAGCAGGTGGGTTGTGACTGCAGCCTCCTCACGCAGCATCCAGCCCAGACTCAGGCCACGGTCCCTGGCAGCATGGCGCCACGCTCTTCCTGGTCCCCACGTGTGGTCGTCCCACAGGAACACAGATGCCGCCCACGGGAGTCATGGGTCAGAAAGGTGACGTCAGGTCGATCAGTGTTCTGCATGGGTCACCAGACAGGATCCCAATTCAATGATTCTGACACGGGAGCACCTGAACAGGGGAGTACAGACCCTTCTTCACTCATCAGGTGTTGACGTCCTGTGAGCATTAGCTCTTGCTTTCAAGTTTTAAGAACCAAAAATTATATCATGTTCTTTATTCACAACAGTAAGTATTTGATGATTTCCAAAACATTTAAGTCACTTGATCCTACATTTTTAAGTTCTTTTGCCATTCATTATAGCTTTTCTCCATGCCTGTCAGACTATGACTCAGGTAGAATCTATTCTTATCTCTGAATAAAAGTATTATTTGGATATACTCCCAACTATAAGTGGCAAAAAATGAAATAGTCTTCCAATGCAGTAAGTATAAATTTCCCACACAAATTTATGTTTTCATTCATTTAAAAAAATGCTAAAAGTGAAGCATGCTCGGTAGAGAGGCTCATGTGTTGTAACCGTCACTTGCAGAGGATACACCCCGTCGTGCTGATAGGTGACCTGCCAACCGAGGGTGCCCTGGTTGTCCTTCACAGATAGACATTCACAGAGCTGACATATGGGCCGCACGCCTGGGATTGCCCCAACCAACAGGTGAGAGGTTCTGATGGCTGCCAATCCATGATCCCTTCATGGGTCAATTCCCAGCCCCGCTGGTATGTGTTTGAGGTCTTTAGGGGGTCAGGGTAAAGACCACAGATGCTGGAGTCAAACCAGATTTTTCTGGACTTGAATTACGACCCTTTCCTCACCTGGCTGTATGACCTCCCTGCACCTCAGGTGCCCGGGTAGAATGGAGATACCAACCTCCATTCTCTTCCGATGCAATAAGAATAAATTCCCCCCACCTCACAAGGTTTACTGTGGAGGTTCAGGCCCTCAGTGTTTGGCAAGCACTTCCAGAGCACCTGGAACATAGAGGTTGTTATGTAAGAATTTGATAGAATAAGTAAGACTATATCTTCCATGCATGGAGATCTATTCCAGCTCATTTTAGAGCAAGACTCAACAGAGAGAAGCAGGTAGTCATCTGGGCTTTGGAGGGACCATAGGATTTCCAGGTGTTGATGTTGGGATAGGAGTTGCAGGCCTTAGGCAACCTTCCACACCTGGGAATCCGCCCATGGGGCCCTGGCCGCACAGCGAATGAGGGCCTGCTTCTTCCTCTACTAGCTCCTCATATGTTTCGTCCTTCTCCATACACCTTGAAGGCAGACACTGAGTTTTCAAAATTGATGTGCGTCCCTAAGTTTGTGTTTCATAGAAAAGCAGGTCTGGAGAGAAGTGTGGGTGAATGCCCACCCCAGGCCCTGTAACCTCGTTGAATTCAGGGATTCTGAGGAAGAGGGTGGGTTTGGGCGTTACCGAGTCCATCATTTTTGTGAGGTTCAGGATGAGCCAGGATTCCTTCTGGACTCCCGGGGATAGTGCGTGACGTGGATCAGGTGCAAGCGGGTGGAAATATAATGAGTTCGTTCCCCCTGAGTCCAGTCTGTTGCAGGCGTGTGTGGCTTGTCAGGCAGCACTTGTGATTATCTGAAGAATGAGAAGAATCTAGAACATTGACGAGCCATCCACTCTGTGGTTGAGAACAGCACAATACAGAAAAGAGACAAAACTGGTGAAGTGACTTATCCCCTAGGTTCGTACTTGAAGGGATTTTCCTTGGAGATCAAGTCCTCTCAGTCTGTGGGGCTCTACTGAGTGGCGTGGTGGGAGGCGATGGCGAGCGGCCTCCTAAGAGGGTGTTGTGGTGATATGAACTGCCCGGGGATGACCTGCCCCCACCCCCAACCCACCACCGTGTTCTCGAACGGGAGTGCACTAAATCCACTTGGGTCTTGCGGACTGAGTATTTTACTATTGAAGGTCCCATTGTCTGTTCATCACATGTTGGCTGTGAGTTTATGGCCAAGAAAGGTTGTTGGGAGCCTTCATATCTTAGAGGACCAGTCCCCAGCGTGTTGAGGGTTTAGGATCATGGTGGCGATATTGTTTACAAATGACGATTGTGTTTGTAACCAATTTAATGTGGGAAGGTTTTGTTGAATCTTAGAATATTCCAGAGAACACACTGAAGTCTGTAATTGCACCAGCCTTACAAGAGACACGATCGGTGGGGGGGGGGTGAGACATGAGGGGTGGGGGTTTGAGACAGAGTTACAAGTATCATTTTTTCCTCAGGGAACTAATTGAAACCATTTTTCCAGGAAAGGGATTCAAGGTAAAAGGAATTGGGAAAGGTTCTCTCGCATGAAGATGTGAGGAGAGGAATCTCCCATCCAAGCCCCGCCGTGGGAGACGGAGCCAATGGAGCTGATTCAAAACTCTACCAACCCACGCCAAAACGGGGTGTCTTGCACTGGAATTCGCAGTGGAGCCATGGCCTGAGTGCGAGGTTGGGGGAGTCACTTGGGCTACACCGTGGATGGGTTGGTCCCATCACTGCCAGACGGCTCGGGAGGGGCGTCCTGTTTCTCCCAGGGAGAACCAGGGGGAGAGAACACACGCCTTCTCCTTTCCCAGCTCAAGATGGTTGTTCTCAAGTCAGTAGGAATAGGAGAGGGAAATATATTTCCAAACCCGTCTCTGCACATCCTTTCATCCTTCACTCCAAATGAGCTGTCCCTTAACCTTGTCCCATGTCAGAGTTTGAATTAGAATTTTTGAAATTAAAAAGGCACACATGTGTTTATGAGTCATTTTTAAAAAAATTCAGAACTTGTACGTTTAAAGTAGTACTGTCTTTCAACATACCCCTTGGGGAGACTTTCCCCCTTGTTTTATGGAGAAATTACAATGCCGTACTCTACACTATATACACATGATGTATACACCAGCATGGTTTGCTTTACATCTTCTGAAGTGATAATCACAACAGGTTTAATTAACGCCTGCCATTTCATATAGATACAGTGCAAATAAAAGGAGGAGGAAAGCTGATTTCTCTCTGTGATGAGAACTCTTGGGGTCCACTTGCACGCCCTTCCTCCGCCCCATCTGGCAGAGTGAACTGTGCTTGTCATGTTGTCTTTGCTTTCCCTAATCCTTATTTATCTCACAACTGGAGGTTTGTACTTTGGGTAAATTTTGAGGGCATAACTTATCCTTCCCCCAAAGATAGCACAGGGTATGGGTCCTAGAGACTCCCTAAAAGCCCAGGAGCAAACACGAGTAGTGCCACTTAGGATGTAGTAACAAGTAGAGAGAAAAAAGAAAACTTGCAATCAAGTCCAAGGAGGGAGACGGGAGATAGCCGGGGCCTGGGAGGGGCAGGGACCACACTTGAAACTGCTCCGTGGGCCCCTAGTGCTGGCGTGGGACCCAGGACCCCAAGACAGGTGTCTTGAGCGTCTGGAAGGCACAGAGCAGGACCCCATCCACGTGAGAGACAATATCGGGAGCTGCTGGCAGAAACGGTATCACAACTACCCCGTGAACACACAGCATTGTATTTACAAGCAACACGTTGAAGAATCAAGTTTACAGAATTCTCCAGTTTGGTTAACACGTCAGTCGACAGACGTGGCTCTGAGTAGCTCCTGCCATTTCCCCAAATCAAAATATGATCTTTCTGTAACGAAGTTTGCAAAGCCCTGAGCACACTCACAGCGCTTAACCTCGTTGAACCCCAGCCCTTTCATCTGTAAAGATACGACAATGGTACTTCACTACCACGTCGATACAGAGATGCAGAAAACAAGCGGCTGTTCTCCACTAGTGGGTAAAGAGACGGAGATCACACTGCTTCTTACACTCTCTCGTTCGCGGTAGGCACTCTGCTCTGTAAATGTTTACTTTTTTTTTTTTTTTTTTAATATGTTGAAGACTCTGGAGGTGTTTCTAAATTGCAAATTCTAAAAATGTCCTGAACAACATTCGTGTGCCTGGACAGAAGGTGTCCTGTGTGATCACGGGGAAACTCTTCCTGCCCATTCTCTGAACTTCTCCGCAGTCCTGGCTCTGTTCCTCATACCCATCACATGCACGGGACCAAGTGCTGTTTCCGAAAGATCTGCATCAGGTGAATTAAAATGATTAAAGTGAACGACATTTAAAAAGGTGCAATCATAATATTATATAGTTGACACAAACTACTCAAAATTTGAAAAATGGAACAAATCATATAGGCTTTTGCTTTAGCTTGCTTGCCTTAAGTATCATTCGTCTCCACCGTGAAAGTGAATACTAGCTAATATTTTTGGTTGATGAACAGAATAAGAGGTAAAAAGGCACAGGACTCACATCTATATTTATACATCTATAATGAGTATGAGAAATAAATAGGCTACATTTTTAAGGTTGAACTGAGGCATACGTTACATAAAGCTAAAATTTCTTTTAAAAAAGACAAGCCTTTCCCTGTAATGCCTTAGGAGATTAAAAAACTTAACACATGGTATTACAGCATTTCAATAAATGCAAAACATACCATATGTAACTTTTATTTTTCAAATGTAAAGAGGTAATTTAGGAATTGTTTTTATAACTACTTAACGCCTCCCTCTGCTTACCCCTGGGTAAGCTTTATTGATCACACATCACCATAAGGTTCTCATATTGAGGAGTTTAAGTTGACAGCAAAGCCCCTTGCGTCCCCCCATCTGTAATTTATTGCCTTTACGTGGCCGCCTTCCCACGGAAGCCACATGGACCCCTTTGACCCGCTCGCCTGTGGCTCTGCCCCGGGAACAATGTGCTTCTGATCGCTTCATCTCCTTCTTCGAGACTTTCCAGGTTATATTCTATTAAGATTTTACTCTTATAATATTTTTAACTTTTCCATAAAGATGTGCAATAAACATAAGTAGTAATGGGAACGAGGGCTGTCAGGGAGCCAACAGCTCAACGTAATTTCTGCAAATATGAACGCTCTGGGTGGAGATGAATGGTCTTATTTCCATATGCTTTATTGTTGCCTTTAGCCTCTAGTGTAATAGCAACTATTAGGATTTTAATATATGGATTGAAAGGCTATTTGCTTCAGATTTGATGAAATATTAACACTGCTTCTGAAATATGTTATGAATGTTGCACTAACACGTCTTGACGAATGACATTAAGGAGAGTTTACACTTACCCGTTCTCGTCTCACTTCACAGAGTTATTACCGTGTGTCATGGAAACACTTTAGATTTATGTTTTAAAACCTGTAAAGTCTTCTACTTAAATATGTTATTAATTTTTAAAGTTCTGTTTCAGAATAACCATATATTTGTAGCTAAAGTACTGTAAAAGAAATAAATTTGTACCTGAATTACGGACGTTTCTAAAGGAACCGGTGGACAATTACTTGGGGGAAAGACTTCATTTTTCTGAGTAGATCTTTGCTCGCAACTCGGTTGAAGGCAGCACAGGGCGATTTCTGTTCCTCGCCCCCCACCCTGCCCCCCTGAAGCTTCTGACTGTGTATAATTTATTGCTGTGGGAGAAAAAATACCGAGAGCTCAGAAAACAGAAGCCGGTGTTCTGGGCCGAGCTGTGTTCACCCGTATTCGGAATCCTGGTTCCACCTCCCAGTGTGACTCTCCTTGGAGGAGGATCTTTAAAGAAGTAGTTAAGGCACAGGTGGTGGGCAGGCTCTAACACAGTATGACAGGTGTCCTTATAGGAGGTGGGGATTAGAACGGAGACCCACACAGGGGGGCATGTGAACACAGGGAGGAGGCAGCCATCCACGAGCCAGGGAGAGATGCCTCAGGCAAAACCACCCTACTGATGCCTCCATCTTGCACTTCCAGCCTCCGAACTGCAAGAAAGTAGCATTCTGTAGTTCAAGCTCCCCCCTCCCTTCCCCACACAGTCTGTGATACTTTGTAACTGGACATGAAGCATATATAAGCATGACAACTTATAAAAAAATATTTAAATCAAAGTGCTCGGGAAAACATTCGAAGACAGAAAGCAAGGGAGTTTAGGTCTACTGAGGAAGGTCCTGGACCCCATCCCAGTAACTGGAGCACAGGGGAGTCTTCAGAGGGACGTGAAGGGCCTGCCGGGTTGGCCCAGGCTCTGTGTGGTCGGGACTCACACAAACGGGGCCTCTTTAAGGAAGGAACACAGTCTGTGCGTTCTCCTCCGGGGCTCTGGGAAGGCGCTGCGCCTGTGGGGCTGGTCCTGCGCTCACGCAAACCTTCCTCGGGCACAGGCTGTGCGCAGGTGTCCATGTTAAGCACCTGACCTCCCACCCCCCGCTGCCCCATCCCCTTCCTGTTCGGGGATGACTGGCGTCCGGGGACGGACCTTGCCTTCCCGTGCCTCCACACGCAGAGGCCCCTGCCCTCAGTCTCTACCCTGCTCCCCCCACAGCCCCTACCGTGGTCTTAGAGACGCCCCCGTCTCGTGCAAACCCCGTGGCCATCAATCCTTGTCTGGTCAAGGCCTTGTTTCCCATCTTCCTTCCCTTACTGCCAACTTCGTCAAAAGCATATTTTCTCTTTCCCTCAGTCTTGTCCATGGAATGCTGCCCGGGTTGTTCCTCTGCCTGGTCAGGACCATGTCTGAAGAGACAACACCACATCGATTGCTTGTCAAATGGATGGAGACTGCTCGTTGTGCCTCCACCGCCCCAAGGACGTGGGCCAGAGCGCGGACCTCACCGCGTCTTACTCACAGCCGTCAGTGACCATGGAGCCAGCCTCCAACTTCCATTACTTATGTCCAACCCCCCTGTGCATCAGGCTCACACCTCAGCACCTTCATACCTGGGAACTCACTGAGAATCTCAGCAGCCCTGTGAGGCAGGTGTGGAGCTCACCTCATCCCAGGACCCAAGGGGCAGAAGATGGTGGGCTGCACCCCAGGCAGAGGGGGTGAGCTGGGACAGAGCCCTGGACGTCTGGGCTTCCAACCCGATGGTTATGCTCTCAACTGTCTCTCCTCCAGTACGTGTTTATTAACCCTCAGGGTGTTTCTCCCTCACTTCCTGGGGCTCCCCCGGGCCTCTGAATCCTGGGTGCAGCAGAAAGCTTGCTATCTTAATTTCATGGTGGGGTAGAGGTATGGACGGTTGGCCCTGACATGGCTGGTTCCAGTGCCTCTCCGGGAATCAGGAGCAAGGGCCCTGCTTAGCCAGTGGGGACGGGCTGGCGTCCAGCCTCCTCGCCCGTGGCTGGGCCCCTGGTGCACGGAGGGTTTGTGCTGTGTGCATGAGAGCCAGGAGAGCAGATCTGATCCTTGGTGGTGTGGTCTCCATGGCCGGGAGGCCTGTGTGGTGCAGTGTCTCAGGCCCCGCTAGCGCCTCCTGGGGTGGGGAGGCTCCTGGGCCGAGTCCCGGCTTAGCCAGCTCTGTGGGTCCTCTGGGTATCCCAGCTTAGTGCTGTGCATTTGCTGGGCTCAGGGTGACACCCCCGGGCTCCGGCGCTGTAAGAGGCCACAAGCCTCCCCGACAAGCATCCTGTGCCTGGTCTCAGCTCAGCTGTTCATGCCCTGTAGGAACTTCTCCATTGTCACTGCATGTAGGTCACGGGCATGAAGGAGCCTGGCTTCCGTCTGACCTGGGGAACAGCACCTGCCCCGGCCCAGGTCCCTGCAGCACCACCTCCCAGAATGTGGAGCAAAGATCCCCTGTTCCTGGTTGGTCTCAGCCCAGCCCACAGCATCAGTCTAGGGCTGGGCCCAGAACTCCTAGCTTCTGCTCAGGTATTTCCTCCAACACAGAACAGAGGAAACTTCTGCCCCAGATGGCATCCACATGTCCAGAGATTTTGCCCGTGGTTGCAGCACTTGAACTTGCGCAACGTTTGGAGCAGTCACTGGCCAGAGGAGGGAAAATACAGGCAATGGGGTTCCTTTAACATAAGCGGATGGGATTGCTACAAGCTCTTTGAAGAATCAACCCCCGAGTCAAGATGGTCCCCAGCCTTACTCTGATGGGCCCAAGTCCGAAGGGATGGCCCCGGGTGCAGTCTCCTGCTGAGGTCTCTCATGGGACCCTGTGAACCCGTTCAGGGTTAGGCATATCTGGCCATACAAAGCCTCAGTACTCCTGTGTCAGAATAGCTCTACCAGGAGCTGGAAAGGCAGATGGTTTCCTTCTCGCCATGCTCTCGGGCTGGAGTGGCAGGTGCAGGCTGGGAGGGGGTGGGACACATGTGTTTCCCTGCTACTGAGGGACAGCGTCGTGAGCACACTCTCCCTTCTCAGGGGTGTGAGGGGCACGGTTGGTTTACCAAGAAGCAGACATGCAAATCCTTTGTTATTTCAATGGCTACTTACTTTCAAAAGCCAACTTGCGTGTTGGCCGTGGTCAGTGGAAACTCACCGCAAGGGACTCGTCTTCTCTGTGCACGGCTTTCCTTTCATTTGCTGGTTCTCCCATCAATGCCTTCACCTCCTTGTCGGTGCCAAGCAGGTTGGTGTCGATGGGGGGATTCTGTTGGGCCACACTGTCACTCCCGTCTGTGCCCACCGTCCAGAGGGATGAAGGGACACTTGGCGGTCTAAAGAGCCATGCAGAGTGGCAGGAGCTGTGGTCAGCAGGGCACCGGCAGCACAGATTCTCTGACGAGGACATGGGTCACCTTATGCCACATTGGTGCACACCTAAGCTGACTTCCTGCACCCTAAGCATTCCGTGGAGCAGGCTGCTTGCTCTCCAAATGTGCCCCGGTCAGTCCCTGAATGCCCTGCTCTCGGTGGGAGCTCCCTCCACATTCCTGCTGCACACAAGTGCTTTCCACTAAAGGAGAATTTCTCCAAGAACATCTAGACCTCATGTTTCTTTCTTGCCATCATTTTGGATTGGCAGGAACCAGTAAAAAGCCCAAGGTTTATACACCTGCTACCGGGAAATAGCAGTGTCAAAACAAAGCAAAGCAAATCCTTTTATCTAATAGTTCAGCGTGGATTTCTGAAGCCACATAAGCCTCAGAGAGCCTCCTTGTAATCGCCGTCCTCGGGTCTCTTGTATTAGCTTGTTCGAAGGGAGGTCACTTTCCAAACAGCTAACAATCTTGTATGTGGGAAATGTGGCAGAAACCTACATTTTCATTCCTTTAACCTTTTTTGTTGAGAGCAAATGGCCGTGTTCACTAGGATCCCATCTGGGGCGGTATCAGCCGCACCACCTGCTGCTTCTCGGAAATAACATGCGGGTGCTCCGGAAGTTGTCTGAAGGGAGCCCCTCGTCATCAGAAGCGTCACTGCGAAACGAAGCCAGCGAGAGACCCTGCATCCTGGAGAAGGAGGGGCCGGGTGGCGTGAGCCCATGAAAAGAGGGGCAGGGGCCCAAGGGAGAGAACCACGGTGGCCCCCGAAGATGCTCCTTTGCATATCCTCCTCCCTTTCTGCCCATCCCCCAGCTAGCATTTGGTTCTAGAAATGGGTGATAATTTCCTCACAGAATACTAACAGGAGTGATAAATCTCAATTCGGTGCAGCTATAAATGTGGGGACATTTACCTCTGCGAGGGGGACGAGGAGAAGGCAAATACTGTCGTCTTGTGGGAAATCACCCCCGTAGCAAAGTCTCAGTGAACCAAATCCCTTGAAACCACCCTACTTTTTTAAGAAAGTGGTTGCACAGACTAGACTCTGATATCAGAATGACTGTCCGTCACATCCCCATTTCTCTGGAGCTCCCTATTCTGGAGAAATATCTCCCCAGGGTATGTGGAATCTGCATCCTGAAACCAAAGCGGGGGGACCATGTCACCCTGTGCCTGATGCGTGGCCCCAAATGTGCTTTTTCTTTTTCTTTATTTTTTTAAATTTATTTTTAATTTATTTTCAGCATAACAGTATTCATTATTTTTTCACCACACCCAGTGCTCCATGCAAGCCGTGCCCTCTCTAATACCCACCACCTGGTACCCCGACCTCCCACCCCCCTGCCACTTCAAACCCCTCAGATTGTTTTTCAGAGTCCATAGTCTCTTGTGGTTCACCTCCCCTTCCAAGTTCCCCCAACTCCCTTCTCCTCTCAAGGCACCTGATAGTCAAATTGAGGAATTATAATTGTAGGTATGATCTCTTGAAAGCCGCTAGGACAAAGAGGCTCCTTACTTACAGAGGAAAGCCCATCAGAATAACGTCAGACTTGTCCACAGAGACCAAATGTGCTTTTTCAATTCAGGCTTTCTCACCCTTTTATTGTGTTACTTTCTTCCATTGACTTATTTGGCACATGCTTTTATCAAGTGGCCGTTGACTCATTAAATGGCTCAAGGGGTGGAGGCAAGGACGCCTCTTTATTCTGCTGCTTTCACGGGGTGACTTGTCAAGCGGGCCCGCAGCGCCGGGAGGGGCAGGCTGGGGGCTACCCCTGTGAGAATGCGCTCAAGGCAATAACTACCTTCGGCCTTGACTCGTGCCTCATAATTTTGGTTGTGCCTCCTGTCATTTTCTCATACAAGCTTCTCTTTATAAACACAGGGGTCTGGGGCAGAAAACCATGCTCCCCCCAACCCACGAATTATCTCTTTGCTGGTTTGCCCCCACATCAATCTGTGGCGTTGCTGTTCATGAGTTATCCTAGATTAGAAAAACATTTCCGTGGATGGAAGTTGTTAGCCTCAATTGTGGCTGTTTCTCCACCACGATTTTACGTGATTTGATTTTATTTTCTAAATGGCTGTTTATATTATGCATGAAATCATTCTGTTCGCCTCTGGGGTTTGTGTGATGTGAGGGCAGCTAACTGCTTTTGTTAGGGTCATCGGTAAAGTGATAGATTGTCATGAAAGAATTAGGGATCATTTGGAAAATTGACCTCTAACGCTACTTGAACGCCCTGCAGATTTCGAAGAGGGTTGCCAAGCATTTATTATACCATAAAGTTAGGCATCTGTCCTTACTTAAATGTCACATTTTTGGTTGTTTAACACAAAGATTGCCCCGCTGCCAGGCTCTTGAAGATATAACCTGAGAGACACAGGCTTTGATGCTCTGAATCTTGAAGGGTTTTTCTTTCCTTTTTTGACTGTCACAACTACTTACGAAGGAGTCGAGTCTGACAGATATAATGGAATGAGGAAAAAATGAGCACAACGTGGAGAGCTTAGGGAAGTTCCAGGAGAGAGCCCAAAGTGATACAAGGTTTGAACATAAATCCCCTTGAGAGAAGCTTAAATGCATTTTGCCTTGAAAAAAATATATATCTGAGGACGGACTTAATAATCGCGGCGGAGTCTGCGTAACAGACTTCAGATGGTTGAGGCTTGCCGGGGGACAAAAATGAAATTGCCTGTTTAGTGATGTTTCAAACCGTTAAATGTTTGGTTTAGGCTTAAACCAGACCTCAGTCTCCACCTAGCCCAGGAGTGGTACCTGCCCGGCCACTAGGTCAAGTCCTCGCCCTCGCCAGGGGGAGGGTTTTGTACTAAAGAGGCGACTGGAACTTGTTTCTCTGTCAATTTCTCCTTTAGTGGAAACACCCCGGCTTGATCTTTTTTTATTTTTAGCTCTTGTCCATAGCTCATTGACAGCGGTGTTGGGCGAATGCTGTGTGGACCCCTTTATCCTGATGTACACTTGCCAGCAGTGATGCCGTCACCAAAAACATGACTGTGGATAGAGCATGTGTGTACCCGTGTGTCTGCGTGCCGGGCCACCCGGGCCCACCACCCGGAAACCCTGTCCATCCTCTGTAAAGGCCTGCCCAGGTCCCCAGAAAAATAATTTTTCTTCATGTTAACTAGTACATCTTTTTTTTGTTTTCCTCTTCCTTGTTGTACTTGACAGTAAATGACACGTAAAAGTTAATAGCGTGTTTGCAGTTGGTGGCTGCCAGGCCAGCTGGTGGAATCACCGAGGGCATGAAAACCAGTCCTTCATAGGAGAGGGCTGAGTCCCCCGTCTCGTGCATCGATGGCCTCCAGAATGTTCTGCATCAGGGTCGTGAAGAAGCAAGTTCAAAGAGCAGACTGACGCTCAGTCCCCCGGCAATGAGCACAAGGACGTGCTCTCCTAGGGACTGAGGGTTCATGACAAATGAGAACCAGCTCCTGCCCCCAACCCACCGACTTCCATGGGAAGAAAGGCCACAGACAGTCATCGCAGTTCAGGGAAGCAGGCCCTGGGCAGCCCAGTGGGACATGACCAGATGGGCGTGATTTCTCGAAGGAACCGAGGTGGTACTAATAGGGACTGGCAAGGCCACAGGTTGGCATCGCCGGGTGCCAAGAGTGTCCATTTTTGGCCAAGGGGAGTTCCTTCAAGCTGGCTCCGATGTCCTTTGGACACGCCATCCTTTCTCATCCGATGACTTGTTACAAGCTCCTTTTGTCTGTGTCTTAGCCCAGATCTGGAACCAGCCGATGCTCCGAGGAGTGCCGGCTCCTCCTGAGCGCGATCTGGATGCCAGATAAACTGGCTTTGTTTCATAAAAGAAAGTTTAAAATTGCTGTATCCCTCAGAAATTGTTTTCTTGGGATTTGAAGCTCCATTCCAAATGTGAGCACACGGCTTTCCGTCATCTAGAAAACATGAGTTCAGTATAAGACGTTTGGATCTTTTGGTAGAAAATCATATGCTGCCTTGGGGCGCTGCACTTCACATCGAATGCTGGCTGCCCTCGCCAGCCCATCCTAATGTTTTAATCACTCCGACTATTAAAGCATAAAGTTAAATAAGCATTTAGGAAACTGATTAATTCCCACTTAAACGAGGAGAAGTAACACAGCGTCCCCCAGGCAGATCCGTGCATAGTGGCAAAGCCATCCGCAGGCGGATCTAGAGACAAGAGTCTGGGATGCTCTGCAGTGGGGGCAGCGAGAGACCCCATACTGAGTCAACGGTCCCCAGTAAGGGATCCCGACAGGCATCTCCCCCTTGTGAGCTCCGCCTGGAGTCGGGCGTGCCACCACGCCCCCCTCGAGAGGGCCCCGAGATGGAGAGGATCACGGTCCTGAGGAGATAGCCTTTGGCACACCGAAGTACCAAAAGGAATCAAAACGCTTCTGGAATCCCACAAGCAAAGTGATGAGGCTCGGGAGACCCCAGATCTGGTGCTCGTCCTGCCTCAGAAGAGCAGCGCGGCTGCTGACCCATCCCCAGGTCCTGGGACTCCGATTCCACACACGCAAAGCAGAGGGTTTGAGCCGCCAGATTCAAGGACAGAAATGCATGTGTGTGTGATGAGAAATGTGCCACGATCCTGACAGTCGTAGCTCTGAAGGGTTTCTAATCGGAATTGCTCTGTGCAGAGTTTGCTGGAGACTGTCCAGAGTGAATGCAAGTCCGGGCTGCCGGCCGGTCTGAAGAAAACCCCCAGCCCCGGCCACCGTCTGCACAAACGTGGGGACGGTGATTAATTCTTAAGTTTTGTTTGCCTGAGATGTAGGTATCAAATCTTTCCCTCCTTCCTTACTTCCTTCCTTCCTTCCTTCCTTTCTTTCTTTCTTTCTTTCTTCTCTCAATCTCTCTCTCTCTCTCTTTTGAGAGTGGTTTTTGGGTGTTGTAAGAAATCCACACAAGCAGCAGCGGGGATGGAAATCCCTTTTTTCTTCATAAAGTGGCAGCACTCCTGGCAGCTGTGGAAAACAGAATCTCGTTTCCCCCTAGAAAAAGGGGTCCCTGGAGTGATGTGGAAGAATATTTGGCAGAAAAAAACGTGTCAGCCAATCTTTGATGCTTCGCTGTCTATCAGCCTCTTTCCTGTTTCTGCCAGCACTAAACCTCTAAATAAGATTTTTCCTGCATTTGAAGTCAAAGGTTACAGGGGGAAAAAAATCTGTGTTGAAGGCCGCCATTTTGTCTCCCTAATCAATTAATCTTCACACCACAGCAGAAGAAAGAAAACAATTTCTATTTTATGTGTTGAACCCAAGGGAAGAGGCATGCATCTTACTTCTGTCTCCCCGTTTTGGGCACTGGGTGACTCCCCCAGCTTCTGTCGATGACAATAGGTAATTTATGGGGTCTGACCATGCCCAACGCCACGTCTGTCCCTGGATGTGTCCAACCCTATTGCTGCTGTCCTTGGCAGATGTCTCAGTGGTCTGCGGTCCTGCAGGATGCAGTGGTACCAGGTCGGAACCCCTTAATTTCAGACGTGAACAGTAGAAGGATAGGGGAACTTTGAGGTGTATGTTTTTATTTCTTACTGCCCTTAGGAGTGTTAAGTAAAACACGTTACCTTGTATTATTTTTCCTCTCTCAGCATGCCTACTGGTGATTCTTCCCATAGAAGAACATTTCAAAAAGGGCAAGTTCACAGCGCGTTAGAACGGAAACCCAGAAAGCTGGAACGGCCGTCTGCGCAATCAGTTGCGACACAGAGACACTGAGGCCGTGTGCCCGTGTAGCTGTGTGGAGCCCATGGGCCACATGCCACCCAAGTTATTTTTTTAGGCTGTGCGCAGTTGTAAATGTACAGCAAATAAATGTTTGATTTCGATTTAAATTGTAGAATGTTTGTGTATTTGGAAGATGTGTCCCACAGACATATTCAATAAACTACACGTTCGATGTAAGATACGTACAGGCGCAGAGCTTCTGACAGAAGTGGCTATTCATCTGGCAAGTAGTTTTGAGTAGTCACTGTGTCACCCGGAGCACTCTGCACACTGGGGCTACACCAGGGAATAAAGACAGAAGTCCTTGACCAAGAAGTGTGATGAACAGTGAACCGTATAGTGCGTTTGAGGGTGTTATGGAGGATCCAGGGCAAGGTACAGGGTGGAGGGCATGGACAGAGGACCCGCCCACAAGGAGTGCAGAGACGGACATCACTGAGAAGGAGACATTTGCACAAAGATGAGTGGAGTGATGAGCAAGTCCTGGAGCCGTCTGTGGGGAGGGAACTGCAAGTCATTACACGCGGGTCTAGTGACAAGCAGAGCAAGGGCGTCTGGTGTACCCAGGGCAGCAAGGTGACCATGAGGCTGGAGCAGAGGGACCGGCTAGAAAGAGAGGACATCACACATGTCCTGGGGCCCAGGGCCACTGTGAGGGCTCGGCATTACTCTGAATGGAAGGAGCATGGCTGGTATTGGTGTGGAGAGAGACAGACCTTACCCAGGTTCAGAAATGGGTCGGGCTGGCGGCTGGGGCGGGTGTAGACTGCGAAGGTTCGGAGAGAAGCAGAGAGACCCCGGAGATGGCTGCTGAATAGTCAGCTGGTGATGATGGCCAGCCAGGCCACGGAGGCCTCAGAGGGACCGTGGTCTATCCAGGGAGGGTTTCCAATTAATGAGCCATGAAGTGTAAGAGACAGAGAAAAGTCAAGATTAATTTAAAATATTTTGGCCTGAACTGCTGGAAGATGGGGTTGGCCCCGAGTCGAGAAGACGGTGGATCTAGCGGGCTGGGGTGTGGTTGTCAGAAATTCAATTTTGAACACGTCCATCGGACATCCGAGTCTGGACGTGGAGGATGAGGTGGGTGGGAGCATGGGGAGCCGAGGACGAGTCAGAATTGGCGGACACCGATAGGATCTGCTGGAGGAGAGGCCATATTTAAAGCCAGGAGATGGGGAGGGATTGTCAAGGAGCTCAGTGATGCTGAAGAAGAGAAAAGAGGATGTCGGGACCTTGGAGATGACCCATGTCCAAGAGCATTCATTCGTGTATTCTCTGTTCAGGACAATTCTCATAAAATAAGAGCAACAGGTTTTAATTTTTTTAACATTTTAAATCTGGGGGAAAGAACAAATGCCCATGAGAAGGATACACTGGATAAGAATGACGTGGAGGACACCTGCCTTCTAGGTGCCAAAACCTACGTGACCTGCTCATACTCATGTGGGAGCTGTTGCTGCACAGGGAGATGAACCCACCATTACAACACGGCAGGGGGCCTGGCAGTGGTCCCGCCGGTATATGAAAGCTTGGGATTTGACTGTAGTCTTTGAGATATGATCTGTAATATTGTATCTCCATCTTGGTGTGGCGTAAATATCCATTGCTTAAGTGTGGTTAATTTCTTCTGTATTTTCAGTTCGGGATTTTGTCTGAGGCTTTTCTTCTAGAAAGGTAGGGCTGAGGTTCTTTCTCCTTCTCTGAGCCCCTTACCCCACCCCACATAACTCCACACTTTCTTACTGATTCAGCCAGTAAATGGGAATCATATTTACGGTCAGTTGATTAGTACAATGATGTGACAATATTTAAAGGAGAGTCATGCAGTATGGGATCGTTTTTTCTTTCCTACACTTTTTTTTTTCAGTTAGGAGCACCTTGTTTTTCAGTTTGTTTAATTTGCTAAGTATCGTTCACTAATTCATTCCAAGCGTTGCACTAGCTGTCAGAATCTTGTTCCAATATATCCAAATGTGAGAGTGATCAGACAACCGTCTCACTGTCTCCACTTGAAAAGCCCCCCCGGGTAACTCCCCTGCTCTCCTGGGGACCAGGGTCTGTAGGGCCCCAGCACTTCCTGCAGGGTCTCCTCCTGCAACCCCAAGGCATCCTCTGCCTCTCTCCCATGTTATACCCCATTTGCTTGCTTCTATGCAAACTCTTTTCTTGGTGTACTTCCTTTTCAAATATCTTTCTGATTAAGAAGGTATGATATTTGAAGTCTAGAAAGCTCTTTTTGCTCTTGTCATAATCTTTGGATAGTTGCTCTTGCAATATAATTCTAAATCAAAAATTGTAAGGAACCTGTTTGAAGATTGCTCTCTGGATGGTGGTTTTTTTTTTTTTTTCTTAAGATTTTATTTATTTATTTGACAGAGAGAGATCACAAGTAGGCAGAGAGGCAGGCAGAGAGAGAGAGAGGAGGAAGCAGGCTCCCTGTCGAGCAGAGAGCCCGATGTGGGACTCGATCCCAGGACCCTGAGATCATGACCTGAGCCGAAGGCAGAGGCTTAACCCACTGAGCCACCCAGGCGCCCTCTGGATGTTGTTCTTAGAGCTCCTCTGTCACCCTGGTGTCCTGGACTCCACAATGTGTCCGTGATGCTTCTTTTAGACATGGACTTCCTGGCCTTCAGTTTTACTGAGTTTTCTAAAATTATGTTGGTGATTATTTAATTACTTATAGTTTCTTCTTTTTCTGTTCTTCCTATTAGTTAAATTTTGGATTTTCAGAATGTTATTGTCTTCTCCTTTTCCTCCTCTTTCTCCTTACTCTATTTCTTCCTTTTTTTTCCTCCACATTTCACTCAACTTGATCTTTCAAACCATTTTTTTGACATTTTCTTTTTTTTCCAATTTATTTATTTTCAGAAAAACAGTATTCATTATTTTTTCACCACACCCAGTGCTCCATGCAAGCCGTGCCCTCTATAATACCCACCACCTGGTACCCCGACCTCCCACCCTCCCGGCACTTCAAACCATTTTAATCGAATTGCTACTTTCATATTTTTAATTCACAGGAGCCCTTTTTAAAATCTCTCCTCCAAACGCCTTCCTTTTCATAGCACCCCACCACCATTTTGAGCACTCAGGGCATTGTCTCTGTGAGATGTCACTTCCCGTTGTTGAAGTCATTATCTTTCTGCAATTTCTTTGTTACATCACACACACACACATACACACACGTGCACACACGTGTACACACACACAGAGACACTATTATATCTCAGGAAACCAACATGTGTGTGCATGTCTTTTTCTCACATTGCAGGCTTTCTTCTGAAGCGAGGTGATCTTGGCTCTCTACTCTGGCTTAGCTGGAAAGTGTAGCCAATTCTACTTTTCTGCAGAAAGTTTAGGGTGTGTGTTGGGCTGTGTCTTGTCCTTCTATGAATCTCTTCTTAAAAAAAAAAATCCCTTAACTGTCATTATGGGGAAATTGTGAATGATGTCAATCCCCTCATTTTCTTTTTTTTTTTTTAAAGATTTTAATCCATCCATCAATCAACTAATTAATTAATATATTTATTTATGAGAGAGCAAGCCAGCATGCATATGTACGTGAGCTAGGGGAAGAGCAGAGGGAGAGGTACAAGCAGATCCTCCCCCTGAACAGGGATTGATGGGGGGGCTCAGCCCTACAACCTTGAGATCACAGCCTGAGTCAAAATCAAGAGTCAGATGCTTAACAGAATGAGCCACCCAGGTGCCCCCGAGCTCCTCATTCTCAAGAAGATGCTCTCTTACCCACCTTCCTTTACAATTACAAGTGAAGGTATATAGGGTCGCATTTTCTCTTTTAATAGTAATAAACAATTACCTTTAAGAAATTCTGCTGCAGACATATATAAGACAAGATTGCCAGTAAATAAGATTCCTAGAGTCAGACCCAAGGAACAGGAAGAAGGTAAGAGAACACAACTGGGCCGCGAGCAGCCAGCACTCAGCCCGAGAGCGGGCAGACCGTCTGCTGGGGGTGTAGACAGACCCACTCACCCACCTTGTCTCCGCCTACGGCCACGGCTCCCCTGAACGGGACGCTGTCAGGCTCCCCGTACCCACCACACCTCCCGACTCCTGAGCATCGTTCGCATGAGTTCAAAGCCGCCTTTGCTTTCACCGTCTCATCCTGCCTTCCTCCTTCTTGGCTGACGTGAGGATCCCCGCCACCACAGCGGTCACAGGTCGGGATCCTCCGAGGAGCCGCCCTGAAAGCAGCGGGTGCCAATCTAAAGGATTCTGATGATCTCAACATCTTTTCCTACATCGAGTTAACATTTGCTTTCCTGTTACTTCCACTTCGTGGTGCTGCTTTTCCCTTTGGGAACAGTGTAGCGGCTCCTTCCCGCTCCTCTCTCTGAAACTATCTCACCGTCAGGTCAGGAATCAGATACTTTTAATTTTGTTAGCAACATGGAGACGTCTTAGGGCTGTGGCACTGGGTCAGACATTAATGTTTGTTTGTTTGTTTGTTTGTTTGTTTTTATCTCAGTTCCCTCCTCCTTGGAAAGGGAGATCCCGTCCTCTGGTTTTTCAGAATAATGAGCGGCTTGGGGAACCATAAAGCTGTGTGGAAGGACAGCACTCTTGGGACATGCAGTTAGCAGGATGCGGATTCCGGACTGCTCAGCCTTCTGACTGTCTCCTCCTCAACGTTCCCACCTGCCCTTAACCTTTGTGAATTTTGTTGCCAAGTGCAAACCAGTCCAGACACCGTCCCAGGGCAGATTTCTGCGGGGTTCCTTCTCCTTTGGTGTACTGCTCCATATCACATGTCTACAGGAGACCGCCAGCCCCTCGGAAAGCCCCGCATGTAAATCAGTCCTCACCGTCCTCTGACAGGTGCCTGGCCATAGTCCAGTTGCCAAGAACAATCTCTCAGGTCAGCTGTGAGGGCTGTGCTCATCCTAGCTGTTTCTGCTGCCCCCTGTGTCCTGTAGGTCCAGACCAAGCCCTGTCCTTCCAGAAAATTCTTGTCCTCCCCAGCATAGTCCCATCATGCTGCAGGAGGGTTTAGGTGTTTTCCTTCTGAGGGCAGATAGTCAGCCAGACCTATAGTTCTAAGATCTCATTCAGAGCAAGCTAAAGGCTTAATAGATGTGATTGTTAATCTTATGTGCTGATTCGACTGGACCATGGGGTCCCAGATTCTTAGTGACGCATTATCCTGGCATGTCTATTAGAGTGTTTCTGGATGAGATTTTAGCCTTTGAGTTGGTAAACTGATTAAAGATGATGCTCCTCAAAGTGGGCGGGCCTTACCCAATCAGCTGAAGGCATGAGTAAACCCGAAAGGCCGAATAGGGAAGAATTTGCTCTCTCTCTGCACCTTAACAGTCTTAAAAGGGCTGGGACACTGCTCTTCCCCTGCCTTCCGACTGGGGCTCAGACTGGAACTTCTACCACTGGGCTGGTGGGGTCATCAGCTTGCCAGCTGCGGGTCTTGGGGTTTCTCAGCCTTCCATTGACTCTGCTTCTTCAGAGAACCTGACTGACGCAGTAGACATTTCCTGAGTGCTGTTGTGACTTACCTGTCCCCTGACTAACTTAATCCTTTAAAAAAAAAATCTTAGTTTTCTAGAATCAACAACTAGGATGATATAATACATGTGTTTCATTGTTTTCCAATCAAATACCTTGTCATCAAACAGGAATGTACAGAGTGTCTAGCACATTCCTGAATCAGCCCACCCCACTTCATAACCACCGATTAAAACAAACAAACAAATAAAAAAAAAACTGCACTCTACAAATAAGGGAAGTGAGAAAATCAGATTCACGAGTAGGTATTTGCAAATATGGGGATTTGGGGTGTCCTGGGACGTAAGCCTCTAGAACATCCACGGATTCTGTTTCTGACACTTCACAGACCTCAGAAAGTTTGTGTGTGATCAGGGAATGTAATGCAAGGTTGGCAGCTGCGGGTGAGGAGGACCCCGCATTTATCCCCCACACACAAACCGAAGTGTGTATTACGGTTTGTGTTCAAGAAGGAGATGGATTGTGGGATTTTGATCATGGAAGGGCAGACCCCTCATTTGCAGGGAGGCCTTGAGAATGATCAGAGTCAGGAGAGGGCAACGGGAGGGACCTGGGTGCTGGAGACATCAGGAGACCTGGGGCTGTGCTGGGCTGCAGGGCCTGCGGGAGAGGTGGGGGCTGGGCGCAGGCCCCGTGGGCTTCTGCCCAGCATCCCCTCAGCAACGCGGCAGGAACTCCGCACCAGCAGCTCACTTTGGGACTTCTCCTGAGCTGTTGGACATTTCATTGTTTCTGCCTTTTTCGGGGATGGAGAGTGGGGACGGAAAAACCTTTAGGAAGGAATGTGCCTTTATTAGAGAGGAAGTGAAAGACAAACACTGTGCTGTTTTAAAGACAAAACAAGCAAAAAAAATCAGGAAAGATGCATGTGTACAAAAGAAAGGAATAAAGTATAAGTGCATCTGAGCTGGGAGCTCACGGAAGGGCCTTTCAGAACCCACCCCACCTCCTGTCTCACTGACTTTCAGAAATGCTTTGTTTATTCCAAACCACACGGTGTATCCACGACAGACCCTTCATTCACCTTAAACCAGTCTTCAAAATAAATAGAGAATACAAAGCAGGAGCTGTAAAAGGAATGACATTGTGCCATGAGCCACCACAGACGAAGGAGGACGTGATGTCTCAGGCACCTGTGCCCCAGGAAGGCTGTTCCCTGGGCGACGTGCTAACCTGCTTCACTGAGGGCCCCCAGAAGACTCACCTGTTTTTACACTCAGGCACAGCCTCTTGGAACCTCCCCTTCAAGAGAAAGACTTGCTTTTGGAGACCACAGATTGTCTTCCAGGAATGCCTGAAAACAAACAAACCAAAAGAGTCTTGAAAATCAGATCCCCATGGACGTTAGGTCATGTCTATGGCTCCGAGGTCACCAGCCCCGAGCAGGTGGTCCCGATGTAGCCCAGAGGGCCACTGGAACTACCACACCCTCTTGGCTGAGGTTGGGCCGTCTTCATTCAGCAGCTGAAAGCAGCTCCTGGCAAAGCAGGTGTTGTTAAGTCAACCTCCTTTTCGATGACCACTGGGCCTGGGCGCATCAGTCAACCTCCTTTTCGATGACCACTGGGCCTGGGCGCATCAGGACTCGGGTCCGTGCCTGCTGTGTCGTGTGGAGGTGACTGAGGGAGGTGGGGCTCAGGAGGCATGGGATGTGACAGTGCCTGCCCCTGGGCTCGGATGTGTGTGTGTCACTGTCCTCCCGTTTGGGGGTGTGTGTTGATGGGCAGGGGACGTGGTGCCAGATGATCCGTCATCACCATGACACGTGCTGGGAGATGTCTCCAGAGCTGCAGAAATAGCTGCCCTAAGAATAGACTCCTGGCTCAGAGTCATCCATTAAAATGCCGAGTTTCTTCTACCAATAACTCTGCATCCCCTTTGAAGCTCTGAATGTCAATTCCAAGGGTTTTCTGGTTACACTAATTACATGTTACTAAAAGCAGAGCTGCCTTCATTGTGTGGGATGGAACCTTGAAATCAGAGCTCTAACTGGGGGCTGGAGGTGGGTACTGTAGGGCTCCCTCCAACTCTATCTGGGCCCATTTCAGAACTCCCAAAGTATGCTCCTGAATGCCGCGACTCAGCAACCACAGTGTCCATCCATGAGCAATGAAGAAGGCAAAAGAACATGTCGGCCCACAGGGGACTGCTCATGTGCTGAACTTAAGCCACAAAGGCAGTGCCTGGACAGGGTCATGGCTATCCTAGAGCTTGTGGTCTACCCCTGAGCAATGGTGGGAACAGGGCTCCAAACCCATATTTGTGGGTGTCACAACTCAGGAGATGGTAAGGGGGAAACTGAAAACGTGAGGCTTCCACCATCACAGCTGAGAAACAGTGAGGGCTGCACCTAGAACCAAACACGTCTTTCTAAAAACCATGAATTCTGCTAAAACTTCTCTTAAATTGTATGTGAAAGTACTGTGGTTACTCTGTTTAACATTTGAACTTTGGAGAAAGACTACACCTGCTTGACAGCCCTTACCTGCTTGACAGTCCTAAATGGCTAGTTCAGGTTTGTGGCCCCATGCATGCTAAGCAGAGGCCACCTGCCCGCACCCCCACCAGCCTCACTTCTGTGCCCTCACAGCTTGCGGGGCAAGTGCATGCCAGGCTAGGAAGCCTCCTGCGATGATGCTGGCAATGCCGGGCAGGTAAAACCAGTGACCAACCATCAGCCAAAGACAGATGTAAATGGCAATAGGAAGATAAACACAGACTGGGCTTTGCGAGATCTTACGCATTCCCAGAGGACCCCAAGGGGATGGAGACCCCACTGCCCACCCCATCAGCATTCTTCCCCTGCTGCCCCTTGAGCTCAGCTTCGGGTCAATTAGCTGTGTCGGAATCCTGATCTCTGTGTCCGTTTCTAGGAAGCCCAGCCCGGGACACAGAGAGCACCCAGGATGATGAGGATGAGGTGGTTCTAAGCTTTCAGCACTCACCCCATTGGAACTTCCTTTCCCACCCATGTCTTACAGCAGTGGGACACTGGAGTTACTCAATGGTCTTCATGAATAACACCCTAAATATAACGGAGGGTCTTGTTACCTGGGGCCGCTTGGATGGGCGTGCGTGTGCCTTCTTCCTCACACATATTTCCAGCTGGTGCCATGACCCTGGCATGAACATGGGCCCACAGCTGCCAGAAGAGAGAAGGAGGCAGGGGTTAGTGATGGGTTTCAGGAGGCCTTGAAAGGTGTGGTCAAGACCCTGACCAAGGTCTTAAAGTCCCCAGTGCTCTTCTTCAATCTCTGTGGGTAAAGTAGTCTTGGGAATTGTTAAAAGGCAGAGAGTTACTAGACCATAACTAACTCTACTTCCTACACATGGTGGCTAATGTCATATGTCAGTTTGCTTGGTCCATGGGGTGCCTAGACATTTGATTAAACATTATTCCCATTGGGTCTATGAGGGAGCTTCTGGATGAGGTTAGCATTTTTATCAGGAGACTGAATCAAGCAGATTGCTCTCCCCAGTGTGGGTGGGCCTCAACCATCAGTTGAAGGTCTAGATAGCACAAAAAGATGGTGACAGGGACTCCTCTTTCCTGGCTGCCCTGAGACTTAAGCTGAAACAGTGGCTTTTTCTGGTTCTCCAGCCGCCCACTTCAGACAAGAATGACAGCACCTGTTCTGGGTCTCCACACTGTCATGTGGCCTTATAGGTCTCAGGATGTCAGCCCCCACTATCACGGGAGCCAATCCTAACAATCAGTCTTCACATTTACAGATCCTTCTCATGCTATTTCTCTGCAGGGGCCTGACTGATGCACTGAGTTTGGGCCAGGAGACCAGCCAATGCCGTGGGATATTTGGGGACATAGAGGGGTCAGGCCCAGGACTGAACTGGTCCTAGGATTTCAGTTTAATGACAGAGTAGTGTTCATGTGATATATGTGCACCTATGTACCATATACACATATATCAATAGATTTATATTTGATGAAAGTGCAACTTTATTTCCTTTTTTTAAATTTTTTAAAGTAAATTAATTTATTTATTTTCAGAAAAACAGTATTCATTATTTTTTCACCACACCCAGTGCTCCATGCAATCCATGCCCTCCATAATATCCACCACCTGGTACCCCAACCTCCTACCCCCCCCCGCCACTTCAAACCCCTCAGATTGTTTTTCAGAGTCCATAGTCTCTCATGGTTCACCTCCCCTTCCAATTTCTCCCAACTCCATTCTCCTCTCTAACACCCCTTGTCCTCCATGATATTTGTTATGCTCCACAAATAAGTGAAACCATATGATAGTTGACTCTCTCTGCTTGACTTATTTCACTCAGCATAATCTCTTGTCCCATCCATGTTGCTACAAAAGTTGGGTATTCGTTCTTTCTGATGGAGGCATAATACTCCATAGTGTATATGGACCACATCTTCCTTATCCATTCGTCCGTTGAAGGGCATCTTGGTTCTTTCCATAGTTTGGCGACCGAGGCCATTGCTGCTATAAACATTGGGGTACAGATGGCCCTTCTTTTCACGACATCTGTATCTTTGGGGTAAATATCAGGAGTCATAGGGAATTTCTATTTTTAATTTCTTGAGGAATCTCCATACTGTTCTCCAAAGAGGCTGCACCAACTTGCATTCCCACCAACAGTGGAAGAGGGTTCCTTTTTTTCCACATCCCCTCCAACACATGTTGTTTCCTGTTTTGTTAATTTTGGCCATTCTAACTGGTGTAAGGTGATATCTCAATGTGGTTTTAATTTGAATCTCCCTGAGGGCTAGTGATGATGAACATTTTTTCATGTGCCTGATCGCCATTTGTATGTCTTGATTGGAGAAGTGTCTGTTCATATCTTCTGCCCATTTTTTGATATGTTTGCCTGTTTCATTTGTGTTGAGTTTGAGGAGTTCATTATAGATCCTGGATATCAACATTTTGTTTGTACTGTCATTTGCAAATATCTTCTCCCATTCCGTGGGTTGTCTCTTCGTTTTGTTTTTGTTTTTGTTTTTGTTTTTTTGTTTGTTTTTTAAACAAAGAGCTAACTTTATTTCCTTTATGCAAATCTCTTCCAAGTAAGCTCAGAGGGGCCGCATCTGTGAGCCTTCCTCATGGGGGAGAGGTGCAGGGAGAGTCCCTTGAACTCGCATCTGTGTGACTTAGGGTAACTAAGCCTTCCCATCTACAGAAAGGGACAAGAATTGCTTTCTCCATCCCCCACACTCCTTGAATGGAGCAAATCCATTCGCTGTGAAATGCATCCTGAGTTAGTAGGGGTCCTGGAAGTAAGAAAAAGCAAAAGGCAAACCACAGTCCCACTAACTAGGTTGGGTCAAGTTTGCTGGTTGTGCTGAGGATTCACGGTTTCCAGGTCACGGACTGGGACCTGCTTCCCAGCCTTCTTGGATGATGGGGTGGACGTCACAACAAAAAGAGGTTCCCCTGACGTGGAATGCTTCTCAGCAGTCTTCCACATAAGGCTCTTTCCCAAAGTTCATGAGGGTCACAGACGGCAGCAGTCTGTGTTGGCAGTGGGAGGACTGGCTGCTGTGTTGGCAGTGGGAGGACTGGCTGCTTTTGTCCTTGGGTCCACGGCCATTTCTGTCCCCTGCGGAAATGAAGGAGCAAGACGCCGACCCACCCTCGGAGCGGCAGAACCACCAGCCGGCGGGCTCTGACTCAGATGACCGTGCGGCCTCTGACCCTGGCCCGGGCCAGCGCAGCCAAGTGGCTGGTACCCATCCGGGCTGTGGCTGAGGTTTTCAGAGGCAGGACAATGGGGCATTCTCCTTTTCCCTCAGTTATCCAAAGGTGTCTCTGAGGACTCCGTGACAAATGTCATCATGGTGGGGACGTCGTCTGTGGTTCCTGCGTGCTCAGGTCCACCTCGCTTTATGGCCCAGGGCCACCTCGGCAGATCGAGTGAATAGAGCCCAGTTCCATGATTGAGGGAAGGTCCCCCCACCAACGATGTCCGTGGGGAGTCAGCTGGAAGTGTGCACGACCTTCCATCAAGTGCAGATGGGCGTCTCCCACAGCAGGCTTTCTAAAAGCGCACTACACCCGTGCACAAAACAAATCTGACCTCACAGATTCCAGAAGGTCACACGGTTGGGAGCGTGTTCTGCGGTCAGCCCCAGGACAGGGACGGGGCTGTCCCCCTAAACTGGAAGATGTTGTCTGAAACCCTGGTTAGGAACGTCATAAGCACCGCAGTTGTCCTGTCTGTCCGGGTGACAGAGAAGGCGGCTGAGGCAGAGAGTGAAAGGCCATTGCTCTCCGGAACACAAACCATGGGGAAAATTCACTTCACACAGTCCGTCATGCGGGCCTGTGCAGGAACGGTTCCATCAGAGGGTCTGGGCTGCCGAACAGGCGCGAGTCCTGCTGACTGGCCTCGGCTCTCTGGAGCGTCCGCGAAGGCTCGCCTCGTGTTGGGTGGGAAGGTGACCGTTTGCTCTGCTCCGCGGGGCTGAGGCCGGGCCTCGTAGTCCGTGTGGCCTGGACCAGCCGCCCTGGGAGGCTCTGTTGCTGCAGATGGGCCCAGAGAGGGGCACTGGGGGAAAGCAGGGTGGCCACTCCTTCCTGCAATTTCTCTTGGCCTCCCTTTCCCAAAAGTGGAGCCTCTTTTGGTCCCCTGGGTGGGGACAAGCTGTTCCAGGAGTCACAGTAGATGCAAGTTTCCCGAGTCAGTCTCAAGGTATCCTCAAACCCAGCCATGCTGGCCAGGCAGGGCCTCCCCTCTGACCCTCAGAGGTCTCCACGACCACCTTGTGCGGCCTTCCCCCTGGTTCCTGAATGCTAACCATCCAGCTCTGTTTGTTCCCCCGGCCTCAAGGATGGTGGCTGCCTCTCAAGGTTGCTCCGGGATGGAGGGGGCTCTCCTGGACCTTCCCACTTGCCCAGAGAATAATTCTTCCTAACACATTCTCCGTTAAGACAGCTGCTCTGGTTCTTCCTTCTTGCTGGCCCCCTGCAGGTCTAGGGGCCTCCCCATCAGAGCCTGGCTCTCGGAAAGCAGAGGTAAGTCCACCCCTTGCTCCTCTTCCTGACTGTGCCCATGTTGCCCCCCATGTGCACATCCTTGTCAGCTGGGGCAGCAGTGCCTAGGCTGGGGGCACTGGCAGGCAGCACGGCCACAGCCCAGCCCTGATGTGAGTGTGGGCGTTGGGGGTTCTTGGGGGTATAGACCCACCTTTGGGACGGGGAGAGCAGACAAGACTGGAGCTCAGGGACATTTAATTATCCCTTAATCCTTATGTGTTTAGAGAAGAGGTTTTTCATATAGCTCACCTGGAAAGAATGTTCTTTGGTGTAAAACTCTATTCTATTCATAAAAAGCTCCCTTGACTTTGCTCTGGCAAATGCCCAGGTTGAGGTTACATGTCTGAGGAGAGCTTTATACAAATAACACAAACAGTGTAAAATTTAGCTTCAGTCTGTAACACTCTCCCCTATATTTTAATGAACAATAAAGACTCCAATTGAAAGGAAATATTTCATACCTTGTGGTAAGCTTTCCGCAACCTGCCAGTGGAATGGTTCTCCCTGACCTCCAATTCTGTGCAAATGTTCTCATTTTCTTCCTCCTTTTGTGAATAGCATCGTATGACTGCTTTTTGTTGAGATTCCTGGGATTGCAGAAAATGAAATTTCTCGTTGCACAACACATTAGAAAAATCTCCTTGAAGGTTTGGTCTCATCAATGGCAAGAGTGTCTTGGGTGTCTTTGTCTTTCCTGTACCAACACCCAGGGATCCAATGTCACAGTGTTGTTTGCATGTGCCTAAGGGATCTGTCCGAATCCTGGGGTGGCAGCCGGCTTGGAGGGACAGCCACACACCTTGAATAGGGGTGTCTCGGGGCAGGGTGACTCCAGACAGCACATCTCAGAATGGCAGGGAAGAGAAAGAAGTATTTCTTATAAACATCTAGAATTCATCCTATAAACATCTAGAATTCATCCTAGAAACATCTAGAATTCATCTGGACTTATGGAAGAGCTGCCCATAGCACACCCCTCATGTTCTCCCTCCTCCATACCCTCCACTACTATATATTCTACATGTTGTGAACCAACACCCCGACATTACTCTGAACTGACCCCACACTTTATTCAAGCACCATCACTTTTCCCTAATGCTCCTTTTCTGTCCTGGACACCCCCACCCCTGACCAAGGCCTCGTCCCTTTCGGCTGCCACATGTCTCCACACCTTCCTCTGGCCTGTGATGGTGTCAGACTTCCCTCGTTTTCGGTGACATGAAGCGTGAGTGTCCCTCAGCTTGGGTTTGATAATGTTTCCCTTATGGCTAGACAGGGCGCGGGGATTTTGGGGAGGGAGAGGGTAGAGGTAAAGTGACATTCTCCTCATGTTGTATGTGGGGTCCATGGCATTTCCTCTTGATCAGCTGACAGAGCCATGTTTGCTGCTGGATTTCTGTCCTGTAAAGCTACTCCTGGTCCCGTTTCCATGTTGTGGTCTTTGGAACATGCCACTCATTGCAGCCACACTCAAGGGGAGGCAAGGAGGGTTACTGTTCCTTTCTCTACAACTTCCGTGAAATGTCCTAAATCACGTGCTTCTCTGTCTTCATGTACTTTCATGGTCCAAATCTACTTGCTAATGTCATTAGGAAAATTGTTGACTTACCCCCATTGTTACCCCATGTTCCTAGAAGACGTGTGGTGGGTGTCTCCTGTCTTCCAGGACGGGAAGACGAGTGTGGAGCATGTTCTCATTCGGGACTAGGAGATACTTGACAAATACTTCAAGGTATGTTTAAAAAAAAAAGAGCATAGACAAACAACAAAGAATATAGATAATTCAAGATTATTATAAGACGATAAATAATTGTAGCCCTTAGATAACAATATAAAGGAAAAGCCTGAAGTCCATTTTCTCATTTCTTTCACTTTCATGCAACTATTCAAAGCTGATTTAATACTTCTGTTTCGAGAACTCGGGTCTCCCTCAGAACGCATCCTCCTGTTCACCTTCACCTGGCCTCACGGCCGCTGACGTCCAAAGCCACAGCACGTGAGGACCACATGGCTCAGGACAGCCACCTGATGCCGGAAGGGCCATAGGTGCCCACCCGAGCTGTGAGCTGTCCTCCACCCTGGCTTGTCCCTGAGCACAAGGGGAGGTTCCATGGCGGAAACCAACAGAAAAGAGCAGGCAGAACCGGTCTCCCAGAGCCACATGAAAACACTGTTGTCGATTTCTTCCAAAATAAGTTGCTCACTTGCGCCATTTCTTCCCTAAGTGAAAGGAAAACAAATATCAAAGCTCTTTTGGATTCACATTATTGAAGAAGTTTTAATCTTATGACTTACAGTCTCAAACTTTATATGTATATGCCTATGTATGTGTTCCTAGATGTGTGTGTGTGTGTGTGTGTGTGTGTGTGTGTGTCTTTTCATTGCCTAGAAATACAAATCAATGTATGGAAAGTCCATGGTCTGGTTTTTCACTACAAGTTTCTGCTGGTTTGGGGACCTAGAGAAGTCAACAGAGCCCAGGCTCTGCAACAGAGCTGCTCCCCAGGCCTGCGGGGAGGTTGGCAAACACTCAGAGCAGCCGCTCACGTGGTATTAGCGCTCTGCGATGAGGACTTCTTTTGTAGCTTCGTCATGTCCCTGCCTCCCTCAGCCTGGGTGCTGGAGTAGAAACACCACGGACTCCAGGCTGACACAGCAGATGCTCATTTTTCACACCTCTGGAGGCTGGAAATCCAAGATCATGGCTCTGGCAGAAGCTGTGTCTGCTGAGGGCTCCTTCTTTGTAGTCTTCTACAAGACTACAAGACTTCTTTGTAGACGACTATCCCCTTGCATTCACATGGCAGATGGGTGGAAGGGGCTTTGTGGGCTCTCCTACCAGCTCCCTGCCCCATTCACGAGGGCCCCACCCTCGTGACCTGATCACATCCCGAGGGCCCTCATCCCCAAACACTTCCGCATTGGGGGTGAGGATTTCAACCAGTGAGTTTTGGAGAAGACTCTAACATTCAATCCATAACACCAATTAATTGTCATAAATGGTGGATTAAAAAAAGAAAACCCTAACTAACTAAAATTCCTTCCTTGTCCCTCAGCAATAACCTCAAGAGCAAACAGCAGATTTCCATAGACTCCCCTGCTCTTGGGGAGTCTACACATATTAGCACCAGAAAGCTGCCCCAGAAGGAAGACATGCAGGGACCAAGGCTATTTTTGCTTTTAATTAAACATAAAATGTCAAGATTAATTATAGTAGCATTTACTAGTATTCTATGTGAGAGCTGATAGAGCTTGCCAGTGTTAAATTGTAAGGAAAACAAATGTTTTGCTTAAAAGTGATTGTTCTCAGTATTGTGTAATAGGAATGAGTGAGGAAAGTGAGGACCTCCTCAGATATCTGCTCATGGCACCTCCTTTCTTGCTGGGGACAATTTTACTCTCTAACATGTTCACACAGACAGAAGTGCATGACCACTCGGTGGGTGGGCGGGGTGCCAACGTTTTCCTTACCCGCAAGCAATGCATACCTCGACGCAAGAACCCAGTGGGTCCACAACCAAGCAGGCCAGATCTTGGATCGAGTTTAGCCTTTCGGTTAGACATCTCAGGTGCCAGGGACCCCGGCACCCGTGCTTTTCTTGACTCAAACATGCCCGTGGTTAGCACCTTCTGTGTGTGAGTTCCCAGACCCGGGGTGTGGAAACGTCTTCTCATCAAGGATGACGTCTTGTTTCGGTAAAACTGCAATAGCCGGTGGTTGTGGTCACTTGCCCACACCTGGATGAGACGTGACCTTGAGGACCTGAGCACGTGGGAGTGTGGGGACGACTCTCACCACCCTGCCCCCCAGTCAGGGTAGACACCCTCCCCTAGCTGGCTTCATTTTATTCTTCATTTCCTTGGGGGCCTCCCAGGCTCAGATGCTGTGTGTTTCCAGAACCCTCCTTTGACACTCCTCCTGGAATGACAACACTTTCTGTCCCTCACATCCTTGCATCTACGTAGAAGCTCTCTGGGGCCTGCTTTGCCAGCACCACTGTGTTAGAGAGAGCCCCACTGTCACAGCAAGGCAGGGAGGCTGAATCCCTTCTCCAGGGTTTCTGCTGAGAGGGAATGAGCCCTCGCACTGATGCTTGGAGCTTAGAGGAAGTGGGCACATCCTTCCTTGAGAATCTGCATTCTGACTTCCAGTAGCCATGGGGTCACCTTGATTTACAACCTGGCTCATTGTCTTCAAGCAGCAGAAAACTAGTGCATCCATCTCTTGACTATCGGTTACCTAGTGAAGGGATAAGACCACGGGGTCAGCCTTGAAACTGGTCAACTTTGGAAAACAAATATGTACTTTCTGACTAAAGATCTAGGTTTATTTCTCATTTATAATAGCCAGAGGCCAAAACGGCTTGTGTTTGTAAAAAAAAACAAGCCCCTGCCTGCTTTAATTTACAAGTTTACCTAATCAGTGCTTATTTAGCATTAAGTACGGATACATCATGGGCTAGGATCTGGTTCTACAAGGATAAGCAAACCCAACATCCTTTCTTTCTGAGACGGGGGGACAAGATCTCTGTACCCTTGGAGCTCAGGCCCAGTGCTGTCCTCACACCGCTCTTGGCAGCAGGAGCCCATTAAATGTTTGCTCAGGGTAGTGCCTCTGTTTTCCGATAACCAAGATGTCCATTCTAGGTCCCACTTCTATAGTATCTAGAGATAGTGTGCTGATTAGCTGCGAAGGCCACAGATCTGGGATGCATGAAAATGTTCAGAATGCAGGAGATGGCCCATTTTTACACCATTTCAGCAGCCATGGACATGGGCAATCAGGGTAGGAAGAGGGTTTATGGGAGGTTCTGGATTTCACTAGTTGTAGGAATGGTGCCTTTAGGAATAGGAGTGGCGTCTTTTATTAGTGACCCCCCACTTGGCACCCGCCATTCACAGAAGTCGGAGTGGTTCCATCACGAATGACACATTAACTCATGACTGTTGGCATTACTCAAGATTGCATAATGTATGCTGGACCTCAGATGTTGACATCAGCCACAGGGGCTGTTACAGGAAAGGGAAGGGAGGAACAAGTGGTACTTTCCTGTCTCCGTTTACTACAAATAGTTTTAAATTACCTTTACATTGAATGCCTTCTACGTACTTCAGCAGGCTATGCCATAAGTTATGCAATTGTTAACTAAAATTATTATTTTCAGCAAAATATGACTGATGTGTACTAATAAGACAACATTTTAAATTTTAGCTTATTGTTTATGTTGACATGTACATTGATAATTTATAGAGCACCGAGTCTGAGCATTAATTCATTAACTTGTTTACTTATTCCCAAACTGAATTATCTGTCTTCTCCACATCAGGCCCTGGATGAGGTCCTGTGGATACAAGACCCCATTAACAATAGTCACTGTCATTCGTTCACTTAAGGCAGCAAACACAGATGCTTTCCTGGCCAGGGGCCATCAGAGGCCCATGGAGGCCAGTGCTGCTATGACCACACGGAGCACACGGGCCACATTTAAAAGAAGCCAGCTCCACCCACCAGAGAGCAGACCCAACGTGGCCAGACTGCATGGTTTGTTAAAGAAGTTTGGCATTTAAAGTTTCATATATGGAACATCCCACTTAAACAGTCCTGACAACTGAGCTAAACGTGTTTGCAAGAAACCACTCTGTGGGTCAAATCAAACTGGGCAATGAGTTGGCTTTAGTTCTGGCATAAGTGGTTACTTTGCAAATTCTTCAGCGTTGATGAAGGAGGTCAGAGGGGAGAAGGGAGGACCCCTGTGGGACGAAGGCAAACACTCGTGTCCTGACCCATGATTCACAGACTAAGAAAGCAAGTTCCAGGTAATGTATAGACTGGCCTGTGCTGAGTGTTTGCCAGTCGTCCTGGGCCCCAGGAGTGAGAAGGAAAGATGGGCTCTGCACTGGGGACACAGTGGCTTCGTGGGGACGATCCTGTAGGACACAAACTACAACAATGGTGAGGTCTCCGATAGAGAAGCGCCGTCACCTACAGAAATGCACACCGCCACTTAGGAGTTTGCTCATTGCTGGATCTCTAGGAAAGCACTGCTTTGTGGCCATATGCAGGACAGGAGTCCTCTCTGGGGCTGACACAGAGAGCGGACCCCCAAAGAGTGTGTGTGATACCCCCAAAGAGTTGGGGTCTGGAGTGGTGAAGACCCAGGAAACGTCCTTACTCCAGGGACAGGAAACCTCTGTCCTCCAAGGGAGCACGAGTCTCCTGATTGACTAGTAGAGGTGCTCCTCCTGAGTGCATGAAGGAGGTACAGAGTGCTAAATATTACCGGTTGCCTTCCAGCCCCCCTCCCTCATCACACACACATGCAGAAGCACACACACAGGTGCACACATTTACACACATAGTCTTGGGTACACAGCCTGTATGGATGTTACGGCAGGGGGACCTGGGCAAGGGTGCTTTGACGGTCAGACATACTAAATTGCAAACTGATCTTTTGTCTGTGTCAGGTACGTTCCAGGGTTTGGAAATGAGTCCGTTTGGTGCCACCTTCTGCCCCCCTGTTTGTGCCTTTCAACACCTTGTAGCAGACAGACAATTTTCAAGCAGCAAACTGATTTGGTCTAATCAAGTTAATTAAGAACATCAGCATAATAGGCAAAGACGGGCATTCAGGTTTCCTCCTGCGTAGCTGTGAAACAATTCTCCACCACTCTGCTCCTGTGCAGGCTTGGCATTAGATAAGCTGCCGCTTTTTCTCAGGCACACAGAAGGTGCATTAAGTCAATCTATATGCTGTGTGAGCGGGGCGAGTCACCTTGCCTGTCCGTCTTCCAATCTTCATTTGTGAAGTGGCCCATGGAGGGCCCCCTGCTCCAACCCCCCTCTGCTGCCTCTGGGGCTGCTGGTGCAGAGGCCAGCATCTCCATGATCTGATCCACAGAGCTGGGGACGATTTGTTTTCTTATCCAGGTTACTGGAGTGGCTGCCGGAGCTGCATATGAAATCTACTGTGGCTGATTATTAGAGCATTAAAGATCCCTTTTGGTGCCTGCATTTTATCCCCCGCTTTCATATTAGTAACCCTTTTTATTTCCTAATATCCCCTGTGTCTGACAGTGCGTCCTAACCTCTGACACCAGGAAGTCAGTCAATAAACCCAGCGCTCTTTGATCCGCAGGATTATGGGATTGCTGTTTATGCAAAGGGAAACATCAGGATGAGCAAATACGGGAAAGAAAACCCCTCCGGAGCAGAGGAGTTTGAAGACCAAGAAGAAACAACTGGGGAGCATTTGCAATGCAAACCCTACTGGACATGTGAGGCTAATTTACCAGTTCTAAGAAAGGAGACCAGACGCGAGGCATTTGTGCCGCACGATTCAGGACGCCGTGCGGCTCCTCGTGATGTCCAGCAAACGCACTGTCCCTGATGGCCGGCCCGTGATGCTTCCGGAGACACAAGGCAGCAGCTGTCCCGCCCACATCACTACACAGTAATGCCCTTGAAGACTCTGAGCTGGGGACAATATCGTGCTCCCCACGCAGACTCCCAGCACCCCGGGTAGAGTAGTTTCACTTTTCCGGTGCCCCCCACCTGGGGTCCTTTACCCACACCCAGGAGAAAGGATGTTGTCTCCTTGGACGTGAACAGACGTCTCTACATCACACTGCTCGGACTGTCGTGCACCTCCCGGTGGCTCCACGCTCCGCTTCTTGTAGCTGGAGCTGTAATTCTCAGATCAGGGCTTGTCCGGGACAGGTGCACCAACAACGTGCACTTGAGGTATACGACTTCCTTTTGGTGTCATGTCCTTCGTCTGGGGGCAAAGCCCTTTCAGTCATTGTTTCGATCAGGTGAGGACTCAGAAAAACAAATTGGAAAACAGCAATTGCTACTAAATCCGTCATGTGTCCCCTCTTTCCTGCCATTTCAGATGTGTGTACTTCCTCCGCCGTCTTCTCCAGAGAGAAGGCTTTGCACGGAAGCTGGTGTTCCACAAACACATCCAGTCCTGTTCGCCTTTGCGCATTTCCCTAATGAGAGAAGGTGCCCAGAGTGAAGGGGGGTACTATTTTGCGATATTACCACATTTTGTTAGTACTGTGTATTCCATTTACCTTTACCCATAAGAGTGCAGAACGGACCCATGCTTTTTCATCTCTAGGGAAATCTGACAGTTTGTTTCCAAAAGTCCAGACTCCTGTGCAGATGACGCAGGGGCCCCTGAAGAAAAAGCCAAGGAGAATGAGACCCAGTGTCTCGGCGGAGCCTGCGCGGGTGCGCGCTCCCTCACCCACTGACCGCCGCCCCCACGTTCTTGGAGACTCCTCCCTGCTGGGCACTAGGCACAGAGAGAACTGACGACCGGGCCATCCCCTGCAGGGGTGGTGAGGCGGGAGCCAGGCATGGCCCTGGAAGTGCCCCTGAAGTTCCCACATTAGAGGAATGGAACCTGGGATGGGGCTGGGCCTCCAGGGCCTCCAGAGGGGCCGGCTTCAGCGTTGACCTCAGGAAGCTGGCAGCTGAGAGTCAGACAGGACGCCCTGCTTCCAGCCAGCCCTGAACACCGCCAGGGAAGTGAGGGGAGGTGAGGGAAGAACAGCAGAAGAACAGACGCACAGGGACGGCTCTGTGCAGGAGAAAGTCGGCAAGCCAGCCCCGCAAGATGAAGGCGGAGAGGGCGGCCTGGGCCAGCAGAGGACCCCCATGGACCCCGCGGAGCTGCTGGCGTGGTGGACGGTGACTTTCAGTCGTGCTGCTGAAATGATTTCCAAGCTGCTTTTTCAAGGGAGAAAAGAGAATCGTAACGAAACCCGTAGACTTGGGGATGGAGAGGTTCCACTGGGGGCTGCATCCAAGGTCGTGCTGCTTGAGTGAGAGTGTCCGGTCGCTCTAATTTCAGAGAATATATAATCACCGGCAAACTGCTTCACAACAGACAGAACATCAAACTTCGCCGTATTTTTAGATGAATTTATGGTGATGGCCAAGCTATACTTCAAGAGAATGGGTTCCCGGGATGCCTGGGCGGCCTGGGGGTTAAGTGTCTGCCTTCGCCTCAGGGTCCTGGGATCGAGTCCCGCATCGGGCTCCCTGCTCAGTGGGAAGCCTGCTTCTCCCTCGCCTGCCATCCCCCCTGCTTGTGGTCTCTCTCTCTCTGGCAATTAAATAAATAAAATATTAAAAGAAGAATAGATCCCTTTTTCTCCATGAACATCTATCTACTGATTATGTATAAAAGTGCTTATTTTAAAACTTATCTTCTTACACGAGAATTATACTAACTTTGCATATGCTTTTGAGTATCACAGATATGACATGTTACATGAAAGTACATGAAATCAATACAAATTAATATTTATTTTAAGTAGGTTTGCTCTGGTAATACTTTATTACAAGAAACTTTGAAGCATGACATGGGCTTTTCATAACTGCTTAGTTATTAACATTAATTAATTTCCAACAAATCTGAAAAGAAGTTTACTTTCAAGTAAGAAGAAGAAGAAGAGGAACAGTCATTCCTTTGAGTCGTGGAGTTTGGAAGATCCCACTGAGTTCCTTGTAAGTTGCTCAACAGTATTTTCAAGGAATCATATGCCATCTTCCTTGGTATATTTAAATACATATTCAGCAAACAATCGTTTTAGAATATGAAAATGGCAAAATAAAATCACAAAATAAGGACACACCCCATGACCTTATTTTCTAGCCAATTAAATAAAATGAGTCCTCCTGTCTTGTCAAAGCACTGAACACTGGAAGCAATGCTGTCAGATCTGCAAGCCTCCGACTGTGGGAGGCATTTGGTTTCAGGGGTGCGGGGGGCACCTCAGGGCTCAGCACCCTGCTCTGGGGAAGGTGTCCTCCTGCTCCTTTATCCGCAGCCCCTCCAGACTCAAGAGACCTGCGGAATCCTCCCCGCTCTCCACGAAAGGAGCCTGTGGGGTGGGGCTGCTCCCGCAGGCGCACTCTGGGGCGGTCCCTTGGCCCCCCTGTCCCCAGGACACAGCTCCGCGGTGACCAGACCTCAGGTGGGAGCGTCCGTGAGGACTGGAGCCAGGGCACAGTTCCCAGAGGCATGCACTCTAGACTCAGAGCCAGGAAGGGCTGCGTTCTCTAAACCTTAGTGTCTTCTGTCTGTAAAACAAGGGGATTTTGACAGATGCCTTCAGGCCCAGGCCGTTTGAAGGGGTGGGGTTGAGGAAGGGGAAACTAGCTGACAGAAGGTGTGGGTAGGCAGATGAGCCCGGACGCAGCAGAAACAGCGGCATCCATTACGCACCCCCTTCTGGGTTCAGCATGGAGGGAGACAGGCAGGCGGAGCCATTCTAGATGCTGAACTGAAATTACACACCACGAAGGGAGTTGCCGAAGTTTAACGTCGTAGAAATGTACAATTTTCCTTTGTCTCAAATAGCATAAACATTGAAAGACACGTGACAAATCAAAACACACTACACATGGAGTTTAAAACTCTTTATGTACAAAAACACACAAAAATTTAAAAGCTTAAAAATAAAATAAAATGAGTCTTTGTATATTGAATTTACAAAAGAAGACAGAGGAAGAGCAGTAAATACACGTGAACGACTTAATCCTACCAGTTCACCAGCAAGAAGGAAGGAAAGAGAGAGAGAAAAAAAAAAAGAAAGGAAGGAAGGAAGGAAGCAAGCAAATGTAAGTACTAGGGCTACCACAAGGCCCCTGTCACATTGGGAATCATTCAGTTTTATGTTCAAGATATTGGGAAATGCAAATTCCTATCCATGGACACTGGACACTGGGTGAGGAAATTAGGGGAAAATTTAATGAGGATGTTGGCGATGTTGACGAAAGGCCTCAAAGGCATTCTTGCTCTTTGAGTCTAAGCCCTACTTCTACTAAATTTTCTTCAATAAATCAGCAGTTAGAATACAAACCTCTAGGACAGCACAAGCGTATTGAACACACTGCAATAGTTCTCCATGACGTCCCCTTAATGGTCACACAGCCCGTTGCGACAAGGGCACCAGTGTTCTCTCTGCCAGCGACCTTCTTCCCCCAAATGCGGGCCAGGCTTGTGCCCTCACCTCCTCTGTTCTCGGCTCAAACATCTCCTGCCGGACACCAAGTACCCTGGCCGCCTACTTGAGCTCTTGGCCCTGGCTCCCGTCCCCTGGACATCCACGCCCTTTGTGGTCCGTCGTGTGCACCCGCAGGCAGCAGACGTGGCCCTGTTTGCTCTCGCTCGAGGCCTCGTGCCTGGAGCAGCGGGAGTGGGGCTGCGGGTCCCTGCTGAACAGAGTCCACGGCGCCTTGGTCCCTTCCCTCCACGTGCTGACGCCGAGCCAAGGTAAACGTTCTCATACCGGATTTGTGAGAAAACGGAGGCTCAGCGTGTGAGCAGACGGACGCGACACCACAGGCCACGATCTGGCAGAACTGACAAACGGACCCTCCGGGCGATTCCACGCCAGGGAAAGAAAGGGCCTGTGGGCTTCTTTCCGGGGTTTTCGTTGTATCCGTGGGGCGGGGGGGAAGAGAGGGGTGGAGGGCTTGCTCGCCGGAGGGACTGGAGAGGTTTAGGAAGAGCGATCGGATGGGAATATAGAAAATGAGGAAGAGCGGATGGAGACGGAGTCCTAATAAACCAAAGTCATTTTTCTTGCCCTGTCAGCTCTCCGAGGGGCCTCAATCTCTCAAATTATTGACTGACATTTTCAGTTTTATCTCAGCAAGCATAGAGTTTGTCAGTTTAGCCAAATACTGAAATATACTTCCAAATACGGGAGTAGATAGGAGGGTATTGACAAAAACTGTTGCCTACCGAGCTGCATTTTCGGTATCACATATCGGGGAGCACGGAGTCTGGTTTTATCTGCACCGTCACCGGGGAGGTCTGATTCAATGGTTGTCGACTAATGAACTTCTTAAATAGGCCGGACAATGCTATTTTCCTGAAAAAAAGTAAAAGTTAGGTTATCCTGTGTTTTCACTCATGAGCGTGGCCAGATTGGTAAGGGAGGTCTGCATGGAAAAACCTTTCTCAGGCTTTGGACATTATTGGAAAAATGCCCAGTGGTGTTGGGATCTTTTTGCTGCGGTCCTGCAGACTTCTTTTCTCTTTGGGCTTCTTGATCCATGTTGATTATCTTCCTAATTTTTTTCTGCCTTCGATTACATTTTGAGAAGGAGAATTGGACGGCGATCTCCACTTACATGGGTCGGTCCACTGGATGGTTTAAGATAAAACCCCGTGGCCGTGCCTGTCCCTGCAGCATGACATACCCGGCTTAGCTGGGCTATTTCCCGTTGCCTTGTGCTTCCGACTCAGCCTGCCCTGGGCCCCGCACACGGGGAGGCGCACCTCCTGCCCAGCCAGGGCCCGTGCACATAACTCCTGGGAAGATCGTGGACCAAGGGATGCACAAAATCCAACGGTGACGTTTAGCTTTGTCCCTTCAGGCAGGTCCGTGAGGCCATGGACATCTAATGCTTCTCATCTCCTGAGTGGGGTCATGGCAGGCTTTGCCACAAGGCGGCCTTTGCCACAGCATCGCCTCATGGATGTTGTATCTGGGAGGCTGAGCCCACGCCGGCACATAACAGCTGTCGGAAACGCTGGCTCTGAACGCTCTCTTGGCTCCTCCGGGAGAACATCTCCCAGGACAGCTCAGTGACACGTCAGGGGGACTGACCGACTGACGCTGGCAACACCCACCAGCAGAGTCTCTAGGAAAACTCGACGGTCCGACCCAGAATGCTTCTGCCCAACCCGAGAGCCAGGCCTGGCTCCCATCGTCCAGATAGGAGATGTTCAGACCTAAGGGAAGGAGAGATTTGGCGTAAATTAAAGAGAGGCAGCTGATCTTGTTTGTAAATAAAGTGAGTAATTTGTTGGAGACTCAGTGATTGAATATTCTGTTTTCTCAAAGATAGGAGTTTCTGGAATGTTCGATTTCATCCACGTTGGGATGTGAGTCCCCGGCGAGGAACAGGGAAGGATGAGCCCAGTGCCAGCCCCTCACACATCAGAGTGGGCGGTTGGGGGGTGTCTAAAAATCTCCGGCACTTCCTTTGCTCTTGTCATCTTAGACCCCGAAAAGACGTCTCACACCTCCAGCGTGGACCGGCGAGGGCTGGCTCCACAGCTTTATGGCGAAGACGGATAATAACGTTCAAGTTCTATCTTCTCACGGGAAAGAGCCATCGGCGTGGCGGATGGTGGCACCTGAGCCCCACATGCGTGTGGAAGGACGCCCCCCCCCGAAGGTCTCGTCCTCCCCCAGCACGTGGAGAGCGTATCTGAGGTGACTAGTCACTCACTGACGTGCTTATTTATATTTGGTACAAAGTGCGAACTCGGAAGATTTCCGTGTCTCAGCCAGATCACGGCAAGAACAACGACGCGCATCGAAACCGAAGCCTCTGAGGAGAGGCTTCCCCGCACACGCAGCCTCCTCACGCCCGCCTCGGGGTCGCCTCGGAACGGCGGCCGTGCGTGCCCAGCGCCCCTCAGTCGCCGCCTTTCAACCGGGGGCCGCACTCCTGACAGTCAGCACCCAAACACCCACGAGAAAACGAGGCTTTCCCTCGAGGCAGAAAGTTCTGCAGACGGACGCGTCTCCTCAGCAGGCCCTTCACCACCGGCAGGGATTCCTACCCCCTCCTAGACAGAGACGCGTGGTTGGATTCGTTTTGAAGTTGAAGCCTTTCCCCCCTCACGTGGTATCATTTGCCTAGAACGAGGCACTCTTTGGTAATGACTACAGATGGGGGAGTCGAAGCCACACGTCCCCAAGTGCCCTCGGAGTGAGGACGCAGGCCGGAGGGCGGCCGCGCCGGCCTCAGCCGGTGGACCTGTCCCGTGGGAGCCCACACCCAGCCTGCGCTGCCAAACACCCACCAGAACGGATAATTAAAATAATTACAGAAGCAACAGGAAAGCATAATAAGAAAAAAAAAATTTAAAGAAATTATTCAGAAAACATTAGAAGCCAACGCTCTGGAAATATTCCACTCGGCTAATTACATCTTAATATGTGAAAATATCATGTAATTGTTCAAAGATGAAAGTCTCCCCACAGTTTAGGTTCCAGCACAGTGTGATATTTTTCTTTATTTAAGTGAAGTAAATGCAGCAATTATCACAACATAAAGAAGATGCTTCGTTTTAATCTACCGACATGCTCTGCTCGCTCCCGACGAGGTTCCCCACAATTCTCTCCATGCAGCAACGCCTCCCTTGTTTACCCAAATAGAGCAACTTCTTGGGTGCGTCTAGAATCATTTTTCATAAATCAGCAGGAAAGTGTGTTTTTTTTTCCTTCCAGGAAGGCCCCACAGAGCTTTGTCTTTCTTACGATTCTGCCATGTCTGCTTGGTCCGTGATGCTCTGGAGGGCCTGCTGGGCAGGGCAGGGACAGCAAGGCTGTGTCACGTGGGGAGCAGGGGACAGCAACGTGTGCCATGCTGCCGGCCCTATGAGCAGGTCCCCGGCTGGATCGCAGAGCCCGTGACCGGATCAGAAACCGGGGCCTGGAGCAGCAGAGTCTGGGGTCCTGACTGGCCAGCAGAGGCCCTATAGGGCTCCACAGCCTCCACGAGGACCACCCTGCGCCCGTCACTCCCAGGATCCCGTGTCGCTCTGGGAAAATCTAAACACTTGCCATCGTGTTTGGAAATGCTATAGCCAAGACTATTTATGAACGGCTAAACACAAAAGCACTTAAGCCATCAGCTCTGTGACGGAGAGGGGGAGATGGCAGAGGGTGGCCACCCCATGTCAGGAGGCCCTGGCCCGGGGCTCCACTGGGTTTGGGGCTACAGTCCCGAGTGCAGCTCAGTACAGGCTCCCAGCTAGATGTGGGCCAGCCCCGAGGTGAGGGCCCCTGGCCAGCACTAAGATGCCCACGTGATGCGAGGTTCAGGCTTCCATCGTCTGGGGCTCAGAGGGTGCCAAGTGGAGACCCAGAGGCTCGTGAGCTCTCCGGGCCCCCAGCTGCTCAGATCCTGGTTCGCAGGAGGCCAGGCATGGCTCTGGGGAGGGGGCAACCTTTCCTCCCACAAGACCCTGCATTGGTCCTGCCTGGGCCAATGGCATCAGTGGCGTCCTCGGTCCTTGGGTTGAGAGGCGGGACCTAGATCTGTCTGTCACGTGAGGTGCGCGGTGAGAGAGCTCTGAAGGGGGAGGGTGAGTGGCAGACGTTGGGTCGTTCCTGAGCTCGTTGGCTCCTGACATTTGGGTGTCTACTCCATGGGACAAACGTCCACCACGACTGTTCTGACCTCCCCTGAGAGCGTGACGTCCGTTAGCTATCCTAACGCACACTCGTAATTTTATTTTATAATGAACAGAATCTAACAGAATGGGTTTAATTCATGCACATGCATATTTTAATTTTGAAGATGGATAATCTTGAGAATGTTTTTTAGTACAAACGGTTGTTTTGCCAGAAACCCCACAGCATCCGTCATGCAGAGACGGCCACAGGGATTGGAGCCTGCAAGCACCTTGTTTCTGTTGGGTGGGTCTTACAGAGGCCAGTCCGCAGGGCAGGCTGGCGACCCCGGAGATCCAGCCCCATCTTGGAGGCAGCTTGCGTGTCCTGTCGTCTCAGGGCTCTGGACCAGCAGGGTCCATCACTGCAACCCGGTTCCGGAGTTTGTGTCTGGCCCAGGACTGCAGGACACGGGTGCTGCCGTGGAAGGACCAGCCCCTGGGCCACTGAGACGTTGCGTGAAGACCTAGGATGCTGTGCCTTCTCCTGGGTTCCTCTTCACAGTCGGAGCCTGCCCAAGAGGAAAGCAGGAAGTGAGTCCCTTCGCCAGGGTCCTGGCTGGACATGGGCAACTGTGTCCTGGATGAGGAGAAGGGCCAGAATTCAGTCCTGCAGACGGGACGGCTCTTAGTGTCTGAGGGCAATGCCTTCTCTTTCTGGTGAGACCGAGTGGGACCAGTGGCACCCACAGGGTCTCCCGGTGAGGGGCCTGCCAGCCTGTCCTCGGGGAGAACGGAGCTGGGCCTGGGCACAGGGCTGGCGTCTGGGCCACCTCGCTGGGACAAAGCAGTGATTGTCTGAATTTGGGAACAGCTCTGGATGGTGCTCTGAGCCCTGGACTCCTCAGTCTCAAGAAGCGAAGGGGGTGTGAGGTGTCACGGGGGGACCCCAGAGCCGGTGACAAAGGAGGAGCAGGGCTGGAGGAGAGGGGCCATGTGTGACATGACCTCATGTGCAAGAAAGTTGTGTGAAATGTATTTCCTAGAAGATTTTTCAAGATTATGTTGACAGGGAATATTACAGAGTTGAGGCTTAACCCTCAACATCGAAGATCTGCCTGCATGGAAAATCGCAGTGACAAGGGTCCTGAAATGAATTAAACTTTGATTTGGGAACATTATGTGTTAAGAAAGTATAGTACAGTGGAAATCTGTGGGTCTTAGCCACCGACGGGCCCCTCTCGCGGCCCGGTTTAGACCTCCTTTTGGGCGCTTGTGTGTTACTCCTGTTTACACGTGACCCGAGCAAATGGATCAAGTCGTCTGTTTCCAGCAGGCAGCCCGCCTTTCCCACGGACGGCAGCTTGGACGGCGGCTGGTGGCCGGCTGCGGGCCAGAGTGGGCCGCCCTGGGCCCCGGCGCTCCTCCGGGCGGGCGCGTCCCCTCCGGCCCCGTCTGTCCCGAGATAACCCTAGGTGGTCCCTTTCAGTGGCAGTGCCATATAATTCTGGCAAATTAATGTCATGCAGGACAAGTTTTCACAGACTCCTCATCCATTACTGAATAATTTTTCTCAATAAGAGCCGTCCGAAAGTCAAACAAAGCCCTCGTGCGGTTCAGGGAAACGCTGTGCTGAGTGCATCAGGTTTATTTTTCTGGCGAAGAAAATAAACTATTACTTTGACTAATAACTTCAGTGGAATGCAGGTCAGCAGCGCCCCGCGGTGCTCCTTGCCAAAAGAAACGAGGGCCGTGGTCCCCTCCGGTCGCACTGTGCCTGTGGGGGCGCAGACGGGCCCCGGGCCTGGCCTGTGTCAGCAGCGGAGATCTATGGACTCCGGGTGGGCGAAACCCGGCGCGGGCTCTCTGGGTCTGGAAACACACAAACAACCACAGGAATCTGTTAGGAAAATACGTCGTTCCCCCAGGAAAGCTGCTGGCGCTCAGGCTTCACCATGAGAGAGCACTTGATGTTTTAACTGGGGGAACCCATGCAGACGCGTGTCCGCTAACAGTGCTTTGGAACGAGAAGTTTCTCTGAGAAATGGAGCTTGCTCTAAAGGATGCGTTTTGGTTGTCCTTGGAGAAGAGAACCGAGAAGCCCCTGGGCAAAGGCCCTGCATAGTCTGGCTTCCTGGGCAGAAGGCTCCGGGGGACACGCAGCCCTCCTCGCCATGTTGCCTATGTGGTTTTCATTTGTCTTTCTGGAAAATTCCCTCCTGAGTTATTAAAAATGGGGTACAACGGGAGAAGTCTTAGAGACGCATCCTGGTCTGAGACCCCGGCGTGGGCTTGGACAGCAGGCTGTGGGAACGGCCGTGCGTCCCTCTGACAAGCAATGCGGCTTCCCTCCAGGTGTGATGACTCAGAAACGTCCCACTTTGGAAGTTCACAGTGTGTTCATTGAATCACTGATCTTTTTGTACTGTATAGGTGAGAATACAACAAGTTTATATTCTTCTTCCACTTCATGGCCTCTCCCGAGTGTTTTGATGATAAAAACGTAAACTTTAGCACGTTTGCACACCTGTCGTCAGTTCGTGACCATTTGTTATAATCCTGTGTTGTTGGTGCTCCTATGCATGTATTTACGGAGGTCTTTGACCAAAACCGAGTCTTGAGGGGACTGGGGTCTGTGAGCGAAGCCCGCTAGCTGCAGAGCAGGACGGGCGGAGCGCAGATCTGACACCAGGCGGACCCCGTGGCGGGAAACACACTAGCTCCTTGTGCCGGTCACTCTGGACCTTTCTTCTCCTCCTTCAGGTTTTTGTTTTTGTTTTTCCTTTTGAAAATTGATAAACCTGGGGCTCACTATATATATCATAAACAATTCCCTTTACTGCTGACTTCCCAGGAATTCTCTGGACCCTCCAGAGCCAGCAGCTCGCAGGTACTAGGACTTCCACCAACTGACACTCGCATGTTCAGAGTCCTCGGAACCAGTGGCAGTGTCTTTAGAATCCCGCAGGTGAGCCCCTGAGGTGAAGGGCAGCAGGTGTCTGGTCCAGGGTCAGGGGCGGGACGCAGAGGTCCGGACCACATGCACTGTCTGCTCCGGGAGCTGCACCCGTGGGTGTCCTGCTGCTCACGTCGCCCCCGCTGCGGCCAGAGCAGGGACCAGGAATCAAGAAGATGATGTCTGTCCTGTTTTGCTCCTTTGTGAGGAGGCCAGAATGATGCTGACGTACGGGGTCCGCAGGTACCCCCAAACAGGGTAGCGAGTGGCCCATTCCCTGAAACATAATGCGCTGCAGAGACTCCGAAGGGAATCCAGCTCCAGCAGCTTGCCCCGACGGCAGATCGGACGGGCTGCCCACAGCGATGGTGTGATGTCATCACCACTGAGAAGCACACTCCGGTGCTGTATCTTTGCTTCTGTAGAAGCAGGTGACGTGAGCTAGGCACCGAGCTCTCTCTTAGAATAGACAGATGACACTCTGATTCTGAAAATACCCTAACCCTCATGAAGGCCTTGGAAGGGGACAGAACACGGTATAATTAGCAGAGAAGATGTGTGTTTTCCCACAGGTGTGCATGCAGACCGGAGCTGCACAAGAGCTGTAGGAAGTCATAGTCCCAGAGCCTGGGCCATCCAGGTGGCGGAAGCGTCGTCTGGGAGCCGTGCAGAGCCTCATCTGGGAGCAGTACAGAGCCTTGTCTGGAACTCAGAAGCTGGGGCCACCTCTCTCCAAGGATCAGAGACCAGAGACGCATGACTCTGTGCCCAGGTGTACTGACCGCGAGAGCAGAGAGGGCCCATGAAGCAAGAGGGTTGTCACCACAGCTCCATCTGTCCGCCGTGTCCTGGGAGCTGTGTCCCAACTGGGGGGTGGGTGGGCAGGGCTGTGTCCATTGCTGACCACTCGGCCTTCCTGTGCGTCTCCACATGGTCCCTGGGCCACCAGGAATGGACACATCTAAAACCCATAGCAAATAAAGCACGAGTCATGACGCCCACAGGATAAAACACACACACACACAAACATGCTTTAGCTTTTGAGAAATAATTAAAACTAGGGCTGTTCCTTGAACCCGGCCATTAACGTGCTCTCCAAGTCAGGCCTCTGGAAGGCGAACCAACCCACCCTTGGTGCGGATGCTGCCACAGGCCCTGAGCATCCCAGGGCTCCCCAAAGTCCATGACGCCAGCAGGGAGGCACACAAGCTTGACCCTCCTTCTGTGGGCCCCACCCCCACATTTGGTCACAGCCGCGTCGTGTCTCTCAGTGACGGGGCACTTGCCGGGTGTTCCTGCACAGCGGGAGTGAGGTCCGTCCCCCACAGGAGGGAGTCACCGAGGAGTCTCGAGGGCCAGGACTGGACACGCTGCCACTTCCCGTTTCTGTGTGTAGATGCAAATATTGCTGCCGTTGAGTCAACAAACATAAAATCATTCGTGTGCGAGGAACGGGTGGCAGAGCTCTTCCCAGGCCGTCCTTCCTAGTTCCCAGGACACCTGCTGCGGACGGCAGTGTGTGTGTGCAAGGCTGTGCTGGTCCCACCCGGAGGCGCCCCTGCACAGGGTGGGGGGCAGCGAGCTCCTGACGGAGCCCATCAGGGCTGTGGACTGTGGACTTCCAGAGGCGAAGTTGGGTTGGATTCCTTCTCACTGATTTTAAAAGTTAGTGATGTGTGCGTCCATTAAGCCATTTTAAAAGCCATGGGATTTGAGGAGCACGTGCTCAAGGGACTTTGGTGACAAGATCTAGTGCCGTCGTAGGACAGCGGGAGACGAGAGCCAGCCGCCCCTCAATTCCACGGCACTCGGCTTCCCTAGTCTTTAAAAGTCCTTCTCTGAAATGGCTTGGGCTTTGCAGCTCTGTTCTTTCACAAACAAGTGTGTTCAAGTGTTTCCTTCTCATCATGATAGGGACCCTTCAGTTCTTCCTGGGGCTCATGTTTTTCCATGCCACGGACTCGATGGAAACCACTTTATCTGGAAACAGAAAGGTCAACTGATGGTAAGTGTGTGTTATTGAAATGATCACTACTAGTCACAGAAAAAATATGTGAAGCACATCATGTGTCAGTCGCTACCGGCAGTATCTCTTTCCGAGCTTTGGGAAGGGGTGGTGTGGGTTCCCCTCTCACCCCATATAGATGAGGGATGGTCTGGCCACCATGACATCACCATCCGGTTAGCAAGGGGTCCAGGATGAGGCTGCTTTGTCATGAACGAGGAGAAAATGTTCTCAGAGGGGCACTGCCCAGAGTAGAGACAGATAATCATCCAACTCCCACAAATAAATATAAAGGGCCAAGTGCAATGGGGACAAGGTCACCCCATGACTCTGATGTGTCAGGAAGGGTCTCTCTGAAGAAGCGGTCATCGGGCTGACAGCTGCGGACTATGTCCGTGAGAACGGGGATGGCAATACAAAATACATCAAACATCTTCAAAATGTCCTCTCTAATGATACAAGGCAGTACTGTTACCATTGAGAATTCTATTTCTAAAAATCTATCATTAATGAATCAATTAAGTTGGCATATGGAGAGAGAAAATAGGACATTCAGGGGGGTAGTCAAAAAACAAAATTAAAATACAAGCATCCTGGAGAAGCTGCATTCTGACCCTTGAGTCTCTCCTACCATTGCTTCCCATTATACTTTTAAAAACTCAAAATTGTTAGAACTCATACAGGAATTCAGCAACGTGGCAGGATATACAATCAAAGCACAACAATCCGTTGCATTTCTGTACACTAAGAATGAGACAGAACAAAGAAAAATTAAGGAATTGATCTCATTTACAATTGCACCAAAACCCCAAGATACCTAGGAATACACCAAACCAAAAAGTACAGGATCTGTTGCTCCCTGATATGAAGAAGTAGTGATGCAACATGGGGGCTTAAGTGGGTAGGAGAAGAATCCATGAAACAAGATGGGATAGGGAGGGAGACAAACCATAAGTGACTCTTAATCTCACGAAACAAACTGTGGGTTGCTGGGGGGAGGGGGGTTGGGAGAAGGGGGGTAGGGTTATGGACATTGGGGAGGGTATGTGCTTTTGGGTAAATTGGAAGGGGTGGTGAACCATGAGAGACTATGGACTCTGAAAAACAATCTGAGGGGTTTGAAGTGGCGGAGAGGTGGGAGGTTGGGGTACCAGGTGGTGGGTATTATGGAGGGCACGGCTTGCATGGAGCACTGGGTGTGGTGAAAAAATAATGAATACTGTTTTTCTGAAAATAAATAAATTGGGGAAAAAATTAAAAAAAAAAAAAGAGTACAGGATCTGCACTCTGACATCTACAGAACAGTCATGAAGGAAACTGAGCAAGACCCAAAGCATGGAGAAACATTCCATGCTCATGAACTGGAAGAATAAATATTGTGAAAATGTCTATGCTTCCCAGAGCAATCTACTCATTCAATGCGATCCCTATCAAAATGCCATTGACTTTTTCATAGAACTGGAAAGAATAATCCTAAAATTTGTGTGAAACCAGGAAGGATAATAAATCATTGAACACTACATTAAAAACTAATGATGTACTATATGTTGGTTAATTGGACTTAATAAAAAAGAAAGAAAGAAAGAAAGAAAGAAAGAAAGAAAGAAAGAAACCAGAAGAGACCCCAAATGGCCAGAGGAATGTTGAGAAAGTAAACCAAAGCCGGACTTCAAGCTCTATTATACAGCTGCAGTTGTCAAGACAGTACGATACTGGCAGAAAAAGAGACTCATAGGTCCATGGAACAGAATAGAGAACTCAGAAATGGATCCTAAACACTATAGTCAACTAATCTTTGACAAAGCAGGGAGTGGGAAAAAGACACTCTCTTCATTAAAGGGTGTTGGTAACATTGGACAGCCACATGCAGAAGAATGAAACTGGACCATTTCCTTACCATGCACAAAAAAGACCTAAATCAGGAACTAAGACAGGAATCCACTGAAATACTACAGAACAGAGGCAGCAACCTCTTCTACCTTGGCCTCAGCAACTTCTTGCTAGTCACATCTCCAAATGCAATGGAAACAAAAGCAAAAATGAACTATTGGGACTTCAACAAGATAAAAAGTTTCTGCACAGCAAAGGAGACAGTTGACAAAACTAAAAGGCAATCTATGGAATGGGAGAGGATAATTACAAATGATGCTACAGATGAACGGCTGGTATCCAAGATCTATAGAGAACTTCTCAAACTCAACAAAGAATCCAATCAAGAAATGGGCAGATAATCATATCAAAAAATGGGCAGAAGATATGAACAGACACTTCTCCAATCAAGACATACAAATCGCGATCAGACACATGAAAAAATGTTCATCATCACTAGCCATCAGGGAGATTCAAATTAAAACCACATTGAGATATCACCTTACACCAGTTAGAATGGCCAAAATTAGCAAGACAGGAAACAACATGTGTTGGAGGGGAACCCTCTTCCACTGTTGGTGGGAATGCAAGTTGGTGCAGCCTCTTTGGAGAACAGTGTAGAGATTCCTCAAGAAATTAAAAATAGAGCTTCCCTATGACCCTGCAATTGCACTCCTGGGTATTTACCCCAAAGATACAGATGTTGTGAAAAGAAGGGCCATCTGTACCCCAATGTTTATAGCAACAATGGCCTCGGTCGCCAAACTATGGAAAGAACCAAGATGCCCTTCAACAGATGAATGGATAAGGAAGATGTGGTCCATATACACTATGGAGTATTATGCCTCCGTCAGAAAGGACGAATACCCAACTTTTGTAGCAACATGGACGGGACGGGAAGGGATTATGCTGAGTGAAATAAGTCAGAAATAGCATGGAGGACAAGGGGTGTTAGAGAGGAGAAGGGAGTTGGTGAGGTGAATCATGAAAGACTATGGACTCTGAAAAACAATCTGAGGGGTTTGAAGTGGTGGGGGGGTGGGAGGTTGGGGTACCAAGTGGTGGGTATTATAGAGGGCATGGACTGCATGGTGCACTGGGTGTGGTGAAAATATAATGAATAATGTTATGCTGAAAATAAATAAATTAATTTAAAAAAAGAGAAATGGGCAGAAGACATAAACAGACATTTCTCCAGAGAAGACATCAAAATGACCAACAGACACGTGAAAAAGTGCTCCACATCACTCGGCATCATGAAAATTCAAATCAAAACCACGATTTGATACCACTTCACATGAGTCAAAATGGCTGAAATTAACCAGTCAGGAAATGACAGATGTTAGTGAGGATGCAGAGAAAGGGGAACCCTCCTACGCTGTTGGTGGGGATGCAAGCTGGTGCAACCACTCTGGAAAACAGCATGGAGGTTCCTCAAAAAGTTAAAACTAAAAAAAAAGACAAACAAAAAAAAAAAGACCCAGCAGTTGCACTACTAGGTATTTGCCCCACAGATACAGATGTAGTGAAAAGAAGGGCCATCTGTACCCCAGTGTTCACAGCAGCAATGGCCACAATAGACAGACTGTGGAAAGAGCTGAGATGCCCTTCAACAGATGAATGGATAAAGGTGTGGTCCGTATATGCAATGGAATATTACTTAGCCATCAGCAAGGATGAATACTTACCACAATATTGACATGGATGGGACTGGAGGGGATGATGCTGAGTGAAATAAGTCAATCAGAGAAAGACAATTATCATACGGTTTCAGTCTTACGTGGAGCATAATAAAACAGTGGAGTGGGGGGCGCCTGGGTGGCTCAGTGGGTTGAGCCGCTGCCTTCGGCTCGGGTCGTGATCTCAGGGTCCTGGGATCGAGCCCCGCATCGGGCTCTCTGCTCAGCAGGGAGCCTGCTTCCTCCTCTCTCTCTGCCTGCCTCTCTGCCTGCTTGTGATCTCCGTCTGTCAAATAAATAAATAAAATCTTTAAAAAAAAAAAAAAAAAAAAAAAAACAGTGGAGTGGATCATAAGGAAAGGAAGGAGAACCTGAATGGGAAGTCACCAGAAAGGTGAGCGACTCTTTACTCCATGAAACAAACTGAGGGTCGCAGAAGGGAGGTGGGTGGGGTTATGGGGTGACTGGGGAATGGGCATTAAGGAGGGCACATGATTTAATGAGCACTGGGCATTCTATGCAACTGATGAATTACTGAACTCTATGCTTGAAATTGATGATGTACTATATGTTGGCTAATTGAATTTAAATTAAAAAGAAAATCATCCCTCATTTCAGGGTAGCTCAGGAATTTACATTGTGTGTGTGTGTGTGTGTGTGTGTTTGTTTTCATGATTTCCATGCATGCTCACTAACTTTGACATTTCCTAGCTTCTGAATATGAACAAAAACCTCTACTTATTTTAGAGAAATGTCCCTCTGCAAAATGGCTGTCTACCACTACTGACAGCTCAAAAATATAATTCTGCTCCCAGACCAGGATGTTAAATAGTAAAAATAAAATCAGTAGAATTCAGATTCTTTTAGCCCAGTTTCTATCATCACAAATTTAATGTATAGCAAAGAGAGAAATTAACAAAATTTAGGTCTGTTCTCATCCTTGATGGTCATGTCTTCTAAAGTAGAAACAGATTCTTGGATTTATTATTTATATATATGTTTTCTTTTTATGCACACTCTTCTCCAGAAAGAATTTTCTTGGCACAATAAATGTGATTTTCAGTCACTACCTATTAAATCATCATAAACCCCTCTTTTTTTTTTTTCGCTTTTTTGAATTTGAATTTGAATTTTTGATTTTTGATTTTTAAAAGATTTTATTCACTTAAGAAAGAGAGACAGAAATAGTGACAGGTAGCAAGAGAGAGGGGGAACAGGGTGGAGAGGGAGAAACATGCTCTCCGTTGAGCAGGGAGCCAGATGTAAGGCTTGATCCCAGAACCCTAAGATCATGACCTGAGCCTAAAACAGACACTTAATGGACTGACCCACCTGGGTGTCTCTCTTTTTCATTTTTTAAATAAACATCATCTACACGCTTCATCAGAAAACGTGCAAGAAATTTTCTATGAACCAAAAGGATCCAAAGAGATTTTGCAACTCAGCCTCCACCTGAGGGGCACACTGAAACACAGCTAATGCCTTGGGAGTGGCGTGGGCTGCCTCTCTCCAGGTCCGTGGCTGAAGAACCCTTCCATCTCAAAGAGCCCCCGACATTCTCCTGGAAGCCTTTCTTGCAGAGCGTCTCCCTGGGTCACGTTCCCTGAACTGGTGTGGGGAGATGGCGCCTCCCCTCCCCCACTGTAGGTCAGGAGCGGGGACCCCGATATCCCCCAGGATCAGTGCACAACCTCTGCTGAGCATGAATCCTGGACTCCACATCTTCTTCTTCTTAGCAAAACCTTCTTTTAGTCACACTGATAAACGCACTTTCTTTTTCTTTGAAGTGGCTGAAAAACAGTCAACTATACGGGCAGTTCAGTGTGAGGCCAGGGGAGCTGCTTCTAGCAACCTCGGACATTTACCCACGCGAAGCGCTGTGGGTCCTCCAGTGGCCATGAAGCCGCATCCTGACGGTTCCACATCATACATCAGAGAGAACAGATTCCAGTGTTTCCTTGATGTCACTTGAAACTAGAAGTGTTTTTTGTTTGTTTGTTTGTTTGTTTGAAGCTTAAAAAAAAATAACACTTTTTAGAAAGGCAGTTTTGAGAAAGTAAAACTTTGAGGTATAAAAATCACAGACCTGGGGACTGAACCCTCTTGGGTTCTGGCTTTTCCAGCGTGGGGGTCTCCACCGCGTCGGCCCCGCAGTTCTCGGGAGCGCGTGGTCTGGCCGCCTCTGCCTCGTGCGGAGACCTGACCCCGGCAGCCCACCGGGGCGAGGGCAGCACTGCTCTTCCTCGAAAGCTCCCTCCTTGAGGGATATCCCACTCCTTTCAGGGCCGCGCAGCCTCCCAGCTGCTGACTTCCTGGGGCTCCCACTGGAGCCTTGGGTGCTCCCCCAACATGAAAACAGGACCTGCCTTTCCCGCTGTTCCCCGGGACTGCCCATGCGCACAAGCCCACTGCTCCCTGGGACTCCAGATGGGGTCACCGCTCCGGGAATGAGGCACCGTCCGTCCTTCTGATGATCCCCTACCAACGCAGGAAGCCCTGCAGGTCGCTCCTCGGCGCTGCCCCCATCCCCGCGGCTCCTCCCACGGCCCTGCCCTACTGTCCCCGCGTCCATCTCCTCCGCCTCGGTAGGAGGAGGTAGGGAGCTGGGCAGGCCCCAGCTGGAGACCTTCCTGCACCGCAGAGCTTCAGCCACCCTGGCTCTGCGGATGCCTGTGCCAGGGCGAGCTCTCCAGCGGCCCCAGAGGCCACGATCGTTACGCACCTGCCGCCCTGGGGTCCCCACGTTGGCTGAGGGACAACACTTTCTCCGTACCAGATGTTGTCCCTTGGTGTTGTGGACCGCGTGTCCGTGTGCCCCCAGAATGCACGTGTCACAGTCCTGACCCCCAGTGGGGCAGTATGAGGGGGTGGCCTGTGGGAGGTGATTAGGCTGAGACGGGGTCACGAAGGCGGAGCCTCCGGGTGGGACCGGTGGCCTCACAGGACGAGGAAGAGAGACCAGAGTCCTCCCTCCCCACCACGGAGGACAGCCAGGGGTTCTCGCAGGAACAGATTGGAAGATGCTTGACCGCGGAGTTCTGACCTCCTGGAAAAGTGATGGTGCACACGGGTCACTGGAGGTATTTGTCGCAGCAGCTCCGCGGACTGAGACGCCTCGCCAGCGGACAAGCCCACCCCTGCGCTTCCGCTGCCCGGGACCCTCCAGCACGCTCACTCTCCTGAGGCTCGCCCAGAAGTGCCCATCGCTGTGCGGGAGCCCGACTTCCCGGCATGGCCTGCTGGTCCCAGAGGCCATTCTTTCTTGACATGCACCCTCACCTCGAGGGCCCCTTTCCGTCCCCCAGCGAGAGTTTTGGTGGAGTACGGCCGTGAAGGGCCAGGTGCTGCGGGCCCCGCCCTCCACCGGGTGCCGCTTCCGCGTACGGGGCGCTTTCCACCGTGGAAGGACACCATCGGGGAGGACCGTCTGGAAGAGGACAGCCCGGGACGCTGGAAGGAGGCGGCGTGCAAGAGAGGGGTCGCCCCGGGGGACGCAGCCCCTAGGTCCAGGTAGAGACGAAATTTCTCTTTTATCCTGGAGGGCCAGGTGCTCCCTGATGTGAACTGGGGCTGGAACCCAGTGACCACAGAGGGGGACACATTCTCCTCCATCAGCCGTTGAGAGGCTGTGGCGGATCTGGGAGAAGACAGCGGGACAGAGAGGAAGGCGAATGTCTGGAACAGCCAGAAATAGAAGCAAGAGGTCTGAGTGGGACAGAATTGTTGAGTGGGGCCAGATCTCATAGTTGCGTCCTGAGGACTTTCCAGTAGTCTGGGGACCTATACCTTCTGTTACATCTGCAAACATGTAGGGCTCCCTTTGTTCCTGTGAAACACTTGGTTGTAGGGTGCGCTGGAACGGATCTGTAATGCCAAGAGGAAAGACAGGCGTTGGGTTGGAAGGCGTCTTTCCACCTGTGATATTAGATAAAGATCCTAAAAAGGCCTTACTTTTACTCTGCTAGCCTCAGTGTGGGCCTTTGATTGGCTAATGAGATGACCTCGGAAGATGGCGGCTTTGGCCCTTAAGCGCCCTACCACCACCCCCGCCCCGCGCATGCCATCTGGGGCCTGGCTTACAGCTCATTTAAAACTACCATCTTTCCCTCCACCTAACATTTTCAGTCCTTGTAGAAAATTCTCATTCACTTAAAATGGCACACACCTTCTGGCTGTAATATAATAAACGTTTTTGACAAAGATAATGACTTCTATGAGCACAAACGTCCCTCAGTGGAGACACACCTCCCTCAGGGCTGGTGAACTTTTTCGCGGTGGCCCCCGTGGACCTGCTCACAGGGACTGTAATTCACACGAGGCAAGGGGCACTAACTGCACTCGGCTGTTCCAAACGCAGAATGAATGGGTGGATCCCATTGGATTACCCAGCAGATGGAAAGCTTTGATTCATTTTATGTTTTCAGGTCTCCTCCGTGTAGGGCTATCTAAGCACTTAAGACATTATCAGCTTAATAGCCTGACCCTTCTACCTCTCAAAATGGCCAGAAGTAAGGATAGAAACACCTGATTGTTGGATTCAGACGTTTGCGTGGGAAACTTACTGGAGAGGCTTCGTGAATGTTGAAATGTGAATGACAGCAAATGACCCATTTTACATTGTGAGCCAGCAAAGAAGTAAGTAGGGATGGAGCTGAGACCCACCAGGATTCTGCTATCCAGGAAGTTTATTTCACGGCCCTTTTAGCCATTGACAACTCACAACTTGAGAAACCCAGGGCTGTTGCTCAAAGGAAGAGATAGGAGAGATTAATCCAAAGGAACACTGAGGAAACAGAGCCCTTCAGAAGGAGTCTGGCTGAACCACAGACATGAAGTAACTGGTCGATTTAGTTGATGGCTGTGGGGTCTCTGGGATTATTTTATTTTTATTGAGATACGCTTCACATGCCATAAAATGCACCATTTTGAAGTGCACGATCCGGTGGATTTTAGTAGATTCATAAACTTGTACAATTATCGAAATGGTCTAATCCCAGAGCACATTATGACTCCGAACAAAACTGTGCTTGTTTAATCTGAGGGTTGACCTGCTCCGAGGACCTGACATCATCTGTGTGGCCACGTATCTGCTGAGAAGTTTTGATAATTTTACATAAGCCCTCACGTGCTCAACTGGATAAGACAATCTGTACCATAAATTGTCTTTTAAAGAGATCAAAAGCTAACAGAGGTTTATGGTGTAAGTATTCAACGTGGTTACAGAAGGACGCCTGCTCTCCTGTCCGAGACCCGTCTGCACACGCGTGGCCAGCAGGCTTCCAGAAGCTCTCAGTGCCGCTGGTGATGCCCCACGGAGGCTCGTGGGGGCTGCTGGGTCCGGAAACATTATCTCAGCCAATACTAAGTGCAAAAGAAACGGCATTAAAGTAGGAAAGCAAGTCACCCACTGACCAGGAGCAGTTGGACGATCCACTCGTGCACCTCGGAGACTGTGTTTTCTTTGTTTTCTTTCCCTGAGCTGTGGGGAGAATTCATTTAATTCCAGTTTTGTCCTATAATTTTCAGTCAGACCCCCCTCTGGGCATCAATCCCAGGCCGGCTTTATCAAGGGCAACAAAACTCTTGACAGTTTGAAGCTTGCCTCTAAAAACACACCGCGAGTGAAGCTTTCAAAAAGAGGAAGGCATTGACTTTCAAAATAGCTCTGTCTATTGCGTGTGATCTTGATAAGGGAACTTTCCAGCGAAGAATTTGCTGGGCGGCTGACTGATAGCGAATCTGTCTTTCCTGGGGAAAGGGGTGGCATCTCCAGGTTACATCAGCTCGCTCTCATCTGAGACAAAAAGTGTGAGTAAAAGGCAAAAGTTGATCCTCTACCTCCGCAGTGGCACATGTGAACATTTTTCTTACGCTCCTCAAATGAGAGAAGGTGGTTGGGACTGGAGTCCACGGCAGCTGTGGGGCTGCTTGGGGACATCTTTATGGGGCTGGGTCTTCTTGCCAGGTCCATCAGCCTACAAGTGTTCTCAAGGTAAGCGTGTGGCCGCTGCCAGCCCCGCGGAGACAGCATGCCTCCCCTGAGCCACCGGCCACTGCAGTCCTTCTGAAGACTCAGTGGCCCAGCTTCCTCACGGACAAGGGAATTTACACACAAATCGGGAAACCTTGGGGGAGCTCTTTCTCTGCCAGGGAGCAGATTGAAACAAGGAATCCAAGCATCCTGTGCTTTCCCTGCTCCCGGCTGCCTGGTGGCAGAGACCCTGGGAAGACTGAGCCACGGAATGAGGAGAGGCCGGCTGTGGTCTTATGGAGGTGTGGGCCCTCCTGGACCCCGGCTGGAAGCTTCCATAGGAGGCTTGACAGGCTGCCGTGTCTGGCAGGTGATTCCCTTGGTTGTTTCGCTATGACCTTCCCCAGATGGGTACGGAGTAGGGGGTGCCGGCCTGGGACCAGCGCCTGCTCTGTGAGGAGCAAGGGGGCCAAACCAGGGCTGTGGGCTTCACCCCAAGGAGATCCATTCCTCATGGCACTCTGAGCAATATTTTCGGGCCTCACACTGGGGCTGGCAAAGACTGCAAACGTTAGCTTGCTGGATCTCACAGCCAAGCCAACTGTGTGTCCCTCAGTGCCTGATTGTGACTCATGGGGAGGTCAGTCAACATGCATGTTTCGAACTGATTCCTTCACCTCATGGCCCTTGTCTGCTTCTAGAAAAACACCCTGTGGCCTATGTGAGCAGTGGGCTGGTCTGACCCCCTTCTTGGAGGAGCCCTGGTGGGCAGGGGGGCTGAGAGTGGCTGCCCTTAGCCTTCCCCGGGTCCTGCAGCACAGCCTGTGTCCCTAGTGCTCACCCCTTGGAGCTGGTTTCTGCGCCCTCCGGGGTTCCAGTGTTTCCTCACCCCAGGGGCCCCATGCCCCCCACCTCCAGTGAGGGCACCAACTCAGAAGCTTGGCATGAGGGAATCAGTGTCCTTAAGACAAGTGTGCAGAGAAGAAAATCTTATACCCAAGGTGGACAGCTTAGAAAACAAGAGAACACGGTTCAGAACACAGGTTAGAGATCTTGACTATGGGCTTTGTGCGTTCAGTAAGACAAACTTAGATGGTCTTTGGAGAAACCGCTATTCTGGGTCTTTAAAAATCTCTATGGACACAACAAGAAGCCAAAATGTGGTATCTCTACTTTGATGTCCACATGGGATGGGTCAAACCGATCTATCCCGACCGAAGGACAGGTCATGTACATGTATATAATGATAACGTGCTGTCCGAATTGGTTAGCCCTGAGTTCGAGTCTCTACTCCACCCCTGGTCAGCTGAGAACCGCTGTAGTGTGGAGCACTGCTACTGAGTTTGGGATATGACTGTAGAACGAAGTGACAGGCAGCCGCACGCACTTACATATAAAGCATCCAGAAAATACGACTCGGTCATAGCCCACAGACGCCTTGCAGCCCAGGGGAACCGCAGCTTTCCTGAGCTCCCATGGCAGGGGAGGCACATTTATCACAAAGAGGGTGCCTATGATTAAAAATATATTTAAAACAGAGACACATTTTTCTTCCCTTTGGAGAAAATATCACCCACATAAGTGTCTAGCGAGACTGGTAAACATTGAATGTCAGGGTCCTTGCACATTGGGGAATTCCAAAAACAAAAGAAAAAGTCTCTTTGCTTTTGCACTTTTTATCCCCCCGCTATGCCAGAGCACATAGGACTGAGGATTCCATGACCCTCATAGCAAGAGCTGGGGACCACACAGGCATGGTGACACCGCGGCTGGGCATTGCTACGGGGGAGTAATCTGGATCTAGTTCCACGAAAAACTGGGAATTGCTTCTGGGCTCCCAGATGGAAGCAGCCACCCAGGGGATGTTTTCTCTACTGTGAAAATGCCCCCTGAGGAGGGCAGGTGAACACACGGATGCTCATGGGCTCACTGGCACGAGGTCCATGACCCTCAGCTTGACTTCGGTGCCAGCTCATGGTTCACTGGGCGTCCTGTTCCATTGGAGAAGCCTTGCTGGAAAATCAGGGTAGCAGGTGTTCCTACAGAACTGCTGAAGATAGGAGCCGTGGGCCTCTTCCCATTAGGAGCTGCAGGATTTTACCCAGAGCCTCGAGGGAATAACTAGCCACGCGTGCTGCTGTCTATGAAATGGCTTTCCGAGACAGGTCAACCCCAGCTGACTGTGGGGCTGGCTTTACTTTCCTCCAACACACATTCTGCTTTTCAGGTCCAAGAGAGCCAAGTTCGCCTTGACAGAGGACGGACAGGCCAGTCAAAGCGGGTAACGTCGCACCTGCTGAAGAAAAGGCTGACTCGGTTCACAAGCCTCACCCGAGCGTGGCTGGGGCTTTCCACCAGAGTCGGGACGCTTTTCTGCTCCAGAAGCCCATCTTCTAGGTGGTCTAAGACCATGCACAATGATGCGTTTGTGTTATTTTACATTTCTGCAAGAAAACAAAAATACATAATGAAACAAGAGAGAGTTGGGAAAGAAAACTTTGATGCGGTTGTGGCAAGTTTCCTTCCAATGCTGCCAGGAAGTCGAGACCCTTTGCTGTTGGTATTCAATGAAAGCAAGGGTGTACTGGGAGCTTGGTTAGCTCTGGGCCTCCTGTGGCTAGTTCCTAAAATACAAACGAGACCTGAACACACATTTGCAACTCCGAGTTGCTACTTTTGTTAAGTGTTGGGGTTCAAAAATAAGGTAACGTTAAATGAAGTGGATGTTTCTTTTGGCAAGATAAAAATATGAAACGTCCTGAAGTTACCCAGTACATCTCAACCACATGCCGGAGAGCCGGGCTTCAGAAACTGGGCTCCGCGCGGCCTGGGGGTACACACAGGTGCTCGGCGGCACTCCGTCCGTAGGACCGCGCGCCCACCGCCCTGCCGCAGGGGTGTTGCAGAGAATGTTTGCCTGCCTGCAGCAGGCCCGGAAGGCGGCACCCTCACGACGCAGGTGGGCCTTGCGTTGTCCTGAAACTCGACTCCGTTTCTGTGATGGAGAGCGCCAAAGGTTGCTTGAAGGGCACTTTCGAAAGTAACTTCTTTGGTTTCTAAAATGCGTGAAATGTATGGAGGGCATTGCATAAGGAACACCGAGGTGTGAACTTTAGTTGTCCTCTTTCGAGAACTAGACCACACACTGGCTTATGGGTAACGTGTTTTTCTCAGGAACGTGTTTGTGCAACTTTGTCCCAGGTTGTTCTGGAGACAACCACGGTCCTGCTGATCCTAGCAAGGGAAGCTCTGCTGGGAAGGCAGTCTTCCAACCGGCCACGATCAGCCCCGAGGGTGAGGTATCCTGAAGTCTCAGTCAGCTCACCGGGGTATTGGGTGGGTTTGGGGCCAGGGAGAACGGGAGAAATTCCTTGTCACGAGACTGTCCTCTTCAGTGCACCGTGCAGCCCACAGCGTTAGAATCTGTCCACCTTGGATTTAAAATCCTGATTCGTTTTGTGACCCTGGCACGTTACCGGGGGGTGTTTCTAAGCTTAGGGTTCCTTTCCCCATCATTCCATAATAATTTTTACTTCATGGGGTTCTTTCATGGGTCAGGGAGCCTGGGGACGGTGCTCAAGCACCGTGTGTGTTCCCGTGTGTGTGCCCGCAAGACACACAGAGACACCCAGTGTCAGTGATAAGGGAAATAGCTAACATTCCAGAAGATTTTCCTTTACCCCAGCTCTTGTTTCCTAATTTATACAGCTTTTCCTCACCGATAAGCAATTTCTTTTGTGGCAGGGGTTCCCATAATTGGGTTAAAGAAATGCTGTTAGCATTACTCAAATATTTCTAATCAACTTGCATTTGAGCATGTCCTGTTTTTATGCACTTCTATAGATTATGGAAAACAAACTCCTTGCTTGGCACCAGTGGGAGTGGGATTTGATGACACTGCTGTCCATGAGAAGATCATTGTCAGTCTTGCCTGGGATGAAAATTCTGAGCTTTGTTATCCCCCGGGGACGTGGGTCAGCAATACTAACAGGCTGGCCTGCTGCACCTGCCTCATTTTCTTAAATGGAGCACTATTTTGAAAAACTGCAAATATAATTTTCTGTAGGGAAAGTTGAACTGATAGTTGTCCTACTGCTGAAATCTCTCAGGGGTGGGCTAGGGCTCCGCTGAGCCATGGCCGAGCCCAGGAAAGAGAACAAGTAGCTCCCAGCCAGCCCTGCTGGTCCGTCCCACCTGCCCCACAGGCTGCTGGGATCAGATGTCCTGGCCGATCAGTCCAGGGGGATTGCAAAGCCAGTGTCTGTCCTGAAAGGGAGGAGCCAGAGTCCCAAGGGAGCTGAGGAAGCCAACCCCCGCAGAGCCCCGTGCCAGGGCAGAAGGCAGTGACCTCCCGAGAACTGACCAGTAACGGCTTTTTCTAGGACACAGATTTGGTCCTCAAGGTATCAGATATTCCAGTGGTCAGCTGATGATTTTACAAGGACACCGGTTATTTTTCTCCCGAATTCCCTCCGCTAGATTGTACGCACCCTGAGTCAGGCCGGCACCTCGTTCTTCAGCTGCTCCTGCGCAGGGCTGCACCTGTGCAGAGCGAAAGGTCGCCGACTGGAGACCCTGGCTGCATCGCGTCTGTACCCCTGTCCGTCTCCACGGTGACACCAAGAAGGTGCGCACCCGTGCCCCCGCGCCCGTCTCTGTCTGTAAGCATCTACACCTGTCTGCATCTGTCAGGGTCGTATCTCTACCTCTCCGTGTCACTCTTTATTCCGTACACTGTCTGTCTGTGTTCCCATCCACGTCAGCTCCTGTCTCTCCCTCTGCCGTGTGTCCTGTGCCTGCACCTATGCCCTGACGAGCGCCCAGGCCACGCCCCCCCCTTGCCGACACCTGCATCTGGACCCACAAAGGTAACAGCTCGACACACTTGGCGCTTGTGGAAGTCACGGCTAAGGAAAGGGATACCGATTTCTCTTTATCTATGGGCCCCTTTAGCTGTTTAGTTTTTTTTTTTTCTCCTTAATAGTGATTTAAATAAAAATAGAATGCTCTAAAAAATAGAATTCTCTAGAAGTATGGGATTTCGGAGACCAAAAACCCGTATTTCCACTCTTCCAGGTGACTGCTACATTGAAGAACTCATTGCATCCAGGTGTGTGTTTTGGGTAGGATCTCGGAGTGTGCTGGCACCTCGCCTGCGGGATCGCGGACCAGTTCTGTCCCCTGGGGAGCCGTTCTCCACGGGAAGTCACCACGGGAAGCTGCTGTGTTGCTCCACACCCCACCTCTTGGTTGTGTACCTGGGCCAGGACTCGGCGGGTCAGACACGAGAGGTTCAAAATTCACTCAAAGAAGGGCACGTGCCTGGCTCCATCGGTTAAGCGTCTGGTGCTTGATTTTGGCTGAGGTCATGATCGCAGGGTCATTGGGCCCCCCGGGTCTGGCTTTGCGTTCAGGGGTGAGTCTTCTGGAGATGCTCCCTTCCCTCTCTCTCCCATGCTCATGCTCTCTCAAAAATGCTCTCTAAATAACAAATAAAGTCTTAAAAAATAAGAGAATAAATGCATTTAAAGGAAATCTTCAAACCACCACCAAAGGAGAAGAGAACTCAGAGGAACACCAGGCACTTTCAGTTTCTGTGTAAATGTTACTGGTGAAATTACTTACACTGTCTCCCTGAACCTGCCTCCGGCAAGAAGGGTGAGCTCCACCGCTTGCTCGGCTCCCTGGAAATCAGGACCAATTTGGCAAGCCCTTTGCTCCTTGGCACAGAGGACGCCTGTGTTGACGTGGTCAGCACTGGTTAGACCTGGTGTTTTTGGACCGAGGAGGAGGCAGAGACCACACTAGTCTGCCGGGCCATCGAACCAGGGGTTCCTTCTGCCTGTTGTAGGCAGAAAGTCTCCTAAATTGAATAGTTATCATTTTTCAGCTCTCTGTGATGCCAGAAATCACTAAAAACCTCATTTAAACTCCCCATTGTAGTTCTCAAGCAAATTTACAGCAAAGGTCAGTCCTTCTGCAAGATTGCTGGTGAGAATTCCTCATCAGAACAGAGGTGTTTTTCTCTGTTGCTGAGCCGACCGCCCTCCGTTCGTTCTTCTCCTCGCCGCGCCCGTCTTATTATGACCTTCACGGGATACAGGGAGTTGAGCACGCGCTCCTTTTTCTGCAGACGGCGCCTCCCCGTGTATGATGTGGTTAATATTGATTAAACCCTGCAGTCAGCCCGGGGAGCTCATCCCCCACCCACCCCCTGGCCTCCCTTCCTCCCTCCGGGGGCCATTTGCTGCCGTTTACCTGCTCTGAGATGCTGCTCTGGGTATTTATTCTTTTAAAATAGAGTCACCACTTCTAACTGTATTTATTTAGAGTCCAAACCCAGCAAGACGGCTTTCTGTCAGTGACAGCATCCAGAAGCGGAATCCGATGAGGACTCTGCCCCTGACAGTGAACCCGGCCCATCTAATTTACCAGCGACTAGAGATCGCCTCGGTATGGGCTCTGGGTCCCCCTGGGTTACTGACTCAGAGGTCAATTGGAGGAGAAGCAAGGCCAGGCCGGGGTCACCTGCTCCTTTCTGATCTGTCTTCTCTTGCGTACACAGTTTCAAGAAACATGCAGTTTTGATCTAAGACGTAAAAGTCCTTAAAGAGTTTGTGTACAGATGCACAGAATATAGGAATAGGTGAGAATATTGACAATTAGTAACCTTGCTTTCTTTTATAAGCTTTTCCAGTGATGCTAAATTCAACTTTGGTCACTTGAGTTTTTAATGTTACTTTAAAAATCCCGATCACCATTAGCTCTTCCAAGGCTGATTTGATTGTGGGGACGTTATTCCTGAGGCTATGGGCATATACTCTTTTCCATCTAGCTGACTTTAGCATAAAAATAAAATTGAATCATAAGCAATGAAATTTTATCTATTCAACTCTCTTCATTCCCAACTGGAGTTAATAATGCTTGATTTTACTCCTCCCTAAATAGCATGAAATATATGAAATTGAAATTAACACATCTCCAAGATGGTTAGGTCACAAATAGGTTTTATTAAGTTTACTCATACAGTGTCCTTTCTTTCTTAAACACAGAGAGGATATGGAACTAGATTTCTTTTATTATTATTATTATTGAATTATGGTAATAGAAGTAATTTTTTTCAGTTACAAACTAACAAACAAAGCAAAGGAGGCACAGTGAAGTAATAACAGAAAAGGAATGACGTTGATGAGGTCACAGGTGAGAATAAGGATGACAAGTTCTTATCACTGGGCGTGTTACTTGGTGCTGAATTCTCTGCTGAGTACTCCTAGTGCAGACTGGTTGTGACTGCACAGTCCTCGTGTGATGGTGAGGCTCTCCTGTTTGAAGAATGGATGAATGTCTGCCCACATCCCCAAGCAACAGTGGGGCCATGCCCGGTGAGGAGCTGGTCAGAGGAGGAGGGCGTTCTAGGAGAGGATGAGCATGGACACGGAAGGCGTTTTGTGGGCAGCTCAAGGAATCTGTGAAGGCAGTTTAGGGTCCAAGTGGGACAGAGGGGGCAGCAAACAAGAGTGTCTGGCCTCAGGCATACAACCCGATGTTCTGATGGGCACAGAAGTGGTGGGGGGCTCTCAGGTGCCTAGGTGTCCAGAATGGGGGTTGGGGGCAGGGGTAGGAGCAAGGGTGAGTGGAAGCTCTTCCCCATGAAGCATTAGAAGCCAGGCTGCCTGCACAGGGTTTCAGGCAGTGGCCGTGGGTTCAGGGAGGTAGGAAGAGATACAAGGGGGTTGGCGGTGAGCTCGCCATGCCGGGCGGACCAGCCAGCCATGAGGGAGGGAGGGGAACCTAACCGAGGGAGATGATGAACCCATGACCAAGTAGCTCAGGTAAGTGGTGCCTCTGGGGGAGAGGGTCCCTGTCCCCAAAGTTGAGTTTCTCAAAAGCAGGAAACACACACCTAAGTGGGTGAGCTCCATGGGCACCGAGTCTCAGGGGAGCTGGGGCAGTCCCTGGATGGGAGATGCTTACTGGCTCATCTGCTTCCCACCCTTATTTAGGATTCTGCAATTCCCGGTGCTTTCTTGATGTGGTGGGAGTTCAGCAGAGGTCCCAAAATGCTGCAGAACATCACTTTACACTGAAAACAAAAAACAAAAAACACAACACAAAGGAAAACGAACAAAAATGTCTCATAGGAAGAATGACTTCCTCTTCCAGAGTTGAAGGCACATCTTTCTAAGATCTGCCAAGAATGACTCAGGAAGGCCCAGAAGCTGATGAGCCTCTCTGGCTCTTTTCTGAAGCCCAGACTGATAATGCTGGCCTTGCTAGGCAGAAGGTATGAGCACAGGAGCCCTCTTCAGACAGCTTCAATGGGAAGGCATGTGGGGGGATTTGGGTGAAATTGTGCAGATCACGGTATTTTAAGGCGGGGAGATGTCCTCAGGGTCATCTGGTCAAACACGTTTTGTTACCATGAGAAAGAACCTACCTGGCATTCAAGGGACAGTTCTCTCAGTGGGGTCAACACTCAGTGTCCCTCTTCAGCTGCCCCAGTGAGGGCATCAGGGCCCTCTCACCCCCCAAAGGCAAAGCTTTGCATTGTCCTGAGACGAGTGTGCTTCAGAAGAAGGTGCCACTCTTGGGTTTAGTTTCCTATGGCTAGCCGTGGATTTCTGAGAAGGTTCCAGAACGTAAAACAAGGGCAGGCTCCTGAGAACCTTCAGGCTTGACCTCCTTCCTGTAGGACAAACATGTGTGACCGATCGACTGTGGAACAGGCCCATCTCTCCACCAGCAGCATGGAAGCCATGGCTGGAAGGATCCTCAGCAAAGACTTTGGCTCCATCCAGTGTGCTGGCCAGTCTCCACTCCTTTAGACATGAGCTCACATGCTCAGGTTCTCAGGGAAGGCACTGGGATGCTTGCTGGGCTCAGAACGTTGAGGGAGCTGGTGACCTACTGACTGATTTCAGGGGCTTCCAGATGGATCACTGCCTACTCTTCTCCTCCCCTCGATTATCCCAGGAGACTGAACCATGCTCATGTCCTGGGACCTAGCTCCCCCATAAAGGGACATTTTGCTCCAGGACACTGGGGAGGCCCCACCCTGGCCATCGCACACTGATCTGAAGGAGACATCTCAGCTCTGCTCCCCTCCGCTCTCCATGAGCTGATAATCTGAAGGTATTGAGAACACGTCGCTGAGCAGAGCCCCTTCAAGGAAAAGGTTCACGTCTCCACAAGCACGTACTTATTTTGCTATGTCCTACCTGCATCTGCTGTAGGCGGTGTTGGGAGATCTAGCACATCAGGGAGGAGCAGCAAGTGTGGGGTGCCATGAGGTCAGAGTCAGGTCCATAGTCCTGGTCTGGATTTACCACCCGTGTGTTCCTAGACAAGGCACCCACCCTCTCTGAGTCTCCAGGTTCCTCCTCTATGCAACAGCAGTAAGAACAGAATCTTACCGGGTCACGGGAAGACATAATGGAGAGACTGCACGGGACAGTGCTGGCCTGGCACGCAGCCCTTGCTGACCTGGGGATGTCCACGGGCTGCCATGATGGCGGTGGTGCTCACATCACCGTGGTTCTCGTGGGACACCTGGACTCACCACGCGGCACGAGGGTCAAATCAGAGCAACCGTCGTACACAGGGTCCGAGGAGTCCGATGCCAGACACTGGAGAGGAGGGAGGGCTCCTGACCTAGAACAGGAGGGCCCACGTGTCCCTGAAGCTCTCGGAGTGACAGGATGGGAGTGACAGGAGGAGGCCGCAGGGACCTCGCAGGGGAGGCCGGCACCAACTCCGCTGTCTGAGCGCAGCATTCAGTTGGCTGAGAGAGAGTCCAAAGGGCGCACAGGGGGCTGGTGCATGCAGGTAAGTGAGTGCTTACCACCCCAAATTTGAGGGTTTAAAATTAAGGATACATTAAATAAGAGATTAGACATATTTTTTTTTAATTTTGCTATTTTGGGCAACACATTGGCCAAAGAATAACATGTTCACCTTGTTGGAGGCAAAAAATGAGTCCTTTGGTTGTTTATTTATTTATTTATGTTCTAGTGGGAGGTTGAAATGGTATCATCAGGGCTGAGAAGTTGATATGTGTCTTGTCACAAACACACAGGGATTCGGTGTTCACAGTCCTTCAACAGCTCAATGAAGGCCTCTCGTGTCATATTTTAATGACTGTATGAATGTTCTTGAGAGGAAGAGCCGGAGACGACCATAAAATAGGATACTATATGTGCGTGGCTTAACAGTCTTTTGGTTAATAATTATGATCTTGAGGATCGTGCCCGGATCTGTTGTTTTCACGGCCAGTGTCACCATGTGGATGGATTCCTTCAGATGCAAAGTTTTCACGTAGTGTCACTTCATGCACATTGATGTACGCCTTTGAAAACGAGCAGATAGAAACGACCCATGATGTCTGGCGGTAATGACCATGTACCACACCCACGATGGTGCTTGAGAAGCAGAGACATTTCAGCTCTTCTCCTGAGCAAACTCCCGCGTGCTCCTGGAGATTCTGCAAAATGTGCCAGCAAACAATCGGAGCATCTTCAAGCGAGCAATGATGGCCAAAATGAAGACACATCCCTCTATTCAGCAGCACTAGGACAACCCACCTCTCCTCACACCAGTGCACAGAGTCCACAGCACGTATCTAATTATATTTAAATAAAAAGCAAAGTTTCTCCTTGTATTTAAAGTGGGAAATCAATGTGATCGCCACTTTAAATTACACATTGCTTGAAGAACAGTAAATCGGTGATTATTTTATTTGGCTTCTAAATAGCCCTGACTCTGCCGGGTGGGTATAGATGATTTAGACATGATTGCAGGGGATTTCTGTAAAAGGGAAAGGTGTTATTTCTCACTACGTATTTTAACTTGTTTGGGCCTGAAAACATCTGATTGCCTTGAGGTAGCCAAGGAAGCATTTCTTCGGTTGATTTTTACAAAGTTAATACTTAAAACATATAGTATGGTTGGAAGGGACTATCTCTAACGAGACATTGGAGACCATAATTGCCATTATGACAGTTTCCCAGTTTTCTACAGGGAAATATATGTGTAATAAATTATATAAAGTATATAACTAAGTATATAAAGCTATATAAACCTTTTTACCATACGTAAGAAAGAATAATTACTCATAAACAGATTTTGGTGATTTTGTTTTGATTTTCTCAGCACATGGCAAACACAGCCCACTGGAATTAGTGAGAACACAGGAAGAGACGGTACATTCTCTGGGAGTTCTGCTGCCACAGTGAGGTGGTGTCATCTAGTCCTGGGAACCCCGGGGGAAGACTGCTCGAGCAGCCACTGGCATCTCAGTGTAGATATGGACTTGGATAGATGATACAGATACACACAAATTAAAGGAAAATGTTTTGTCAGGATCTGCTATTGCTTCTTCTCATATTCTTTTTATTTAATTATGTTCAGAGGTAGAATTTAGTGATTCATATTCTTTTAATAGCACACACACGCATTCTCCCCACCAATGCTAAGACCCTGCACTTTCTCCTTGAGCTACGATGTAGTCAACGATGACCCTGTTCTTGTTGACCTCCATGTCCACCTGGTGACACACTGCCTTCCTTCTTTTTATCTCCCTGCCTGATTCTGCCCCTCACCTGGGCAGGCCTCATAAAGGCTTTGCTCATCTTTATCACCTCCATCTTTCTAGAATACCCTTGAGGTAGCTGTGCTCCAAACAGATCTCGAAGCCCATCCCACCCTTGGCTCCACTGGGAAATGAGGTCCTCTGTGCTGGATTACTGTCTTCAACAAGCTTTCGTCCACATTAATCTTTCTTTGAAAGGGTTTCCCTGATCATCATCTCAAATTCTAACCCCATCTTGCTTTGTTTTTGCTCATAGGAATTGTGGAAAAGCTCCCCCACCCTCCCCGCCATCACACGTAACTGGTACCCGAAGAGTGTTTCACTGTGATGAAAGTTCCTTGGGGCAGGACCTCTGTTTTCTTACTCACTGTCCCATCCTACCCCTGTGACAACTCCCTGAGTAAGAATGATCCCATAAAAAATCCACACAGTGGGACCCCCCTGGTGGGATCCATGCTCTTATGGAAAGAGGTGGTTTACTTGCTTCCTCTGTCTGCTCTCTGCTACGTAAGCACGCAATGAGATGGTGACCATCTGGGTAACCATGCCTGTGCTCTGATCTTGGACTTTCAGAATCCAGGGCTCAGAGAAATAAAGGGCAAATAAGATACGTGATAATGTGTTACAGCAGCCTGAACAGACCAAGACAAAGACCATTCACACTTAGAATCCAGGGATGTCTGCTGGTGTCCGGGGAGGGGACCACATGGCTTATCAAGTTCCTCTTCTCATATTTTGGTGAGTGATCCTAGTTTAAAATTAAGGGGGGGTTACTCTAATTGATTTTTCCATGAAACAATAAAATTCCTTATCTGGTTTTGGTTTTCCTCACCTTTGACCAACGAGGCCAGCTAGTGCCGGCGTTAGTTATCATGAATGAAGAGACTGGAGCCTGTTTGATCAACGAAGTCGCTCACATTACATGTGCCCTCCAGCTAGGACCTTTTATTTGAGCTTTAAAATGATATATTCAGTTGTCATCTATTTTGCATATTCTCTTGGATTTGGATTTTTTGCAGGAATTTCAAGCATCCCATGCTCGGAACTGCAAGATGGCTCTCACTGCACCCCGCCCCCCGGCCCCATGTCCAGCCCTGCCCTTGCACGTGTCTGCCTCCAGCTGCAGAGGTCGGCATCACTGTCCTTCTCCCACAGCCCTCTGCTGTGGTGCTGGCCTTCGGTGCTCCGCAGGGCCAGTCCGCCGGGGCAGCACAGTCAGCACTGACCTGCCCTCCTTCCCTCCTCATCCTAGGCCCGGCTGCCTCGCCTGCCAGCTTTGACTTTGGGCGGGGTGTGTTCTGTGTGTGTGTGTGTGCAAACAGGAATGAAATTTTAGGTCTCATAAATATTAAAATCAGAGGACTCTGCTCCAGTACACGACACCTTCAGTCGTTTCTCACCGGACTTAATACCATGACGAGCTCCCATGGCTGGCTGGACCCTGTGGGTTCTGGTGAGACTGATCTCTCTGCGCGCTGAGTTTCTCCAGAGCCGTCTTCACTCAGCTCCGGAAAAAGGCTCCTCTCTGCTTCATGGCCTCCCCTCTGCTACTTCTGCCTGGGGTACTTTGCCTCCCACCACTCCAGGTCTGGGTGCAAATGTTACTCTCCCTCCTTCCCAGAGCTGGTTGGGCCCCATGGCTGAAGCTCGCCAAGTACCACATGTGTGTCCTGTGCGTGCTGCTTTCATCGTGTCCCATTGTCCCCTCCCTAATGCTCATCACTTCGTGATCCTCTCACCGTGTCCTGACTTCCGTGGGTGCTGCCTGTGTCTCCTCAGAGCACAAAGGTGCTGGGGTTTACCGGCTTATGCCACCAGTGCCTGGCCACAGAGGACATTTAATGCTGGATGGATGTCTGGTAGGGTGGGGGTAGGTGTGGGGGTCGATGAAACCTGAAGGGACTTCAGAAAATGCAAAGAAAAAAAAACAAAAGACTTGAAACCATTGGAAGGAAACCAAGCTTAATCAACTGGAAAACAAGAGAAAGATAATACACATTAGTTCCGTCAATCTGGATTTACTCTACCTTCTGCTTTAATTATCTCTTCTTTAATTTCATTTTTTGAGCAAATTGTAACAATTGCTTCTCAGAAGCTCAACAATATTCTACCCAGAATAGTGTCAGAAAACCCAAGGGCATAATTACTTAGAAAACATGATTTTTCTTTAATAAGGACTTCTCTGCAGGTGTCGATTTGGGCATACAACGGAAGCACGCGGGAACTTGCGTCACCACCCCCCCAATACTAGAAGGAACATATTTACTGTAGGGAGCTGGCTTCAGTCTGTCCTGGTCCCCGTGAGCAGCGACAGCACGGGGCGCCCTCATCCTCTCCCGCGAGCTGTCACTTGCACATTATCGCGCCCGCCACAGTTCAGATCCTTATCGCACACTTAGGCTGGCCATGTTTTCATCTCTTACTTAGACATATTTTTCCCCCCGGATGATAGTAAAGGGCATCTTCAGGCACCCTTACCTCTCATATTGAATTGTGAATTTGTCGTGGTGGATTAGATTAATCAAAATGGCCTTAGAAGAAAAATCTCCATGTGTGCTTCTCAAACTCAATTTCTGTCTTTTTTTTTTTTATAGAGACACTACTTTCTGTACTTCATTCTCACACGCTGTTTTCCTATATCTCATGCAGCTGAAGACGTATTTATCCCAGCCCTTGGTGGCTTGAATTTAAGCTACTGTTTAAATTTATACCTAAGCAGTAAAGGCAAGGATTAGAAAAATACCATCAGAATTGGAAGCAGGCAAGGTTTAAGCTACTTGTCTTCAGTAGAGCAAAACCTTTAGAGTTCTATCACTGGCTTCAAACTTTCAAAAATCACATACTTGGGAAATTTAATGAAAGCTTATCTGAATAATGGGTGGTGTTACAAACCAAAACACCAATATAAAAATAGTTCACCAAAAATGTATCCAATGAATCAGTGTATTGGAATGTTTGCTTTATTCTTTGATTCTCACCTATTTACTTTATCAGAAAAGAAGGAAAAGAAATGAAGAAGAATTAACCAGCAGGATAATATATAGAAAACAACTTTAAAGAGATTTCTTATTAACAACAACAATAAAACAACAACAAAAAACACTTTTCATGTTCTCTCTCAAAACTCAGAGAATTTTATGTTTATATTGTAACTTAGCATTTGAGGGCGTTTTCTTTTTTTGTAATATAAAATAATATTTTTCCACCTCAAAAACAATAGATCTTTAATCATGGAAATAATGGGAGTACTTATAAAAATAATGTAAAGTTACCTACAATTCTCCGATACGTATTTATTCCCTCAAAACAACATCATAGAGTAATATATTTTATAGTTTTTTACTTAAAAATGGAAATTTTCTTATGCATTAAATTCTTTCTTAATGGCCTTACATTTACACAATCTACTCTAATAAGTGGTTTCCAGTTTCTTCCTTTTCAAATATACGATAATGAGATGGACATCTTTGTGGCTACAGCTTAGAATACATGCTTAACTAGCTTCTCAAGAAAATTCTTGGAAATGGAATTGTTTGGACAACAGTATTCACATTTTTAGAAGAAATCAGAGATATGTCACTAGATTGTACCCTAATGATGTTGCCCTAATTCATACACTGAACCACAAGAAATGAGGGTTTCCTACTTTTCTTTCAATTTCATCACCAATGGGAATTATAACCACTATAAACGCTGATGGTTTGATGAGAGAAAAATGAAAATGAAGTGTCCTTTAAGATTTCAGTTCTTTTCTGGGGTGCCTGGGTGGCTCAGTTGGTTAAGCATCTGCCTTAAGCTTGGGTCATGATCCCGGGGTCCTTGGACCGAGGTCTGTGTCAGACACTTTGTGCAGTGGGGTCTTTGCTTCTCCCTCTCTCTGTCCCTGCTTGTACTCTCCCTCTCTCTCTCTCCCTCTTTCTCTCAATTAAATAAAATATATTTTTTAAAAAATGTCAGTACTTTCCTTTCATGAGATAATTGGCTTTTGGATGCCATGTATTAGTTGCCTTTTTGGGAGGGTATTGGTGCTGATATACTTTGGTATTTTTGATATTGGTATTGAGTGTTGGCCAAAAATAAAAATCAAACAAAAAACTTTCAATATTGAAGTAATTCAGTCTTGCCTGGTCTGCATATCTCTGATGTACGTGACATATATATACGTGTGTGGACCTTCAGCTACCCTCGCACAGAGAGGCTGGTATTATACTTACTCTGTGGCCATCAATAGGTATAAAAATCGAGAAACTGGAAGACAATGGTCAATAGTCATCAGATGATAACCAATGTGGCACTACAGCATTTGAGAGGTTTTCTCCCGGATGGCATCTTCCAAATTTTTGGCGAAGCAGAAAGAGCCCAAGCAGAGTGTGACAGTCTCACAGGGCAGTGTGACTAGGTATGCAGCTGGGAATGCTAAGGAGACTGTGATTTATGGGGGTTAGCTACCAGAAAAAACAAACAAACAAGCAAACAGACAAAAATAAAAAAAAAAATTCACCACGGAGAGTGATCTCAAAAATTCTGCAGAAGAATTCTTGGATCTTTGGCTATCCAACACAGGTGCAAGTCAAGTTCCAGAAGCCCCAGCAGAGAACAGCTGATGGGAGGCAGAGCGGAGATCCCAGTCCAGGAGAGCTGTTAGAGCATGCCCAGCCAGGGTGGAGGTATCACTGAACTGACACTCAAGAACAGAGTTCAGCAATCTGAAGTGCTCCCAGTGCCTTCGGGGCAAAGGCCAAATGAAACAGACCCCTTGTGATGAACCTAAGACTCATCAGGATCCAGGTAATGGGCTGGCAATCTAACTCATGTCTAAAACAAATCCAATGTTCCTTCTGGGCAAAACCAATACAAACTTGAGCTTCCGCAATAGTTCATCCACAATTCTTGCACACAATCAAAAATCATTAGACACCTGGGTGGCTCAGCAAGTTAAGCATCTGCCTTGGGCTCAGGTCATGATCCCAATGTCCTGGGATCGAGTCCCACATTCAGTTCCTTGCCCAGTGAGGAGCCTTCTTCTCCCTCTTGCTCCTGCCATTGCCCCTGCTTGTGCTCTCTCTGTCCGACAAATAAATAAATAAAATCTTAAAAAAAAATCATTAGACAAAGGAAAAGGAAGTTGTGTTTGATCACAAAGAGATGAAATAACCAAGAAAAGCAGATCCAGTGTCATCCAGATGTTGGAGTATATACATAAAGGACTGCAATTTGTAAGGGCCGCCCCTCCCAGAGGAATTTGCTTGTGGACCCTGGATATGGGGGTGGGGCAGGCTGGGTGGAGACATCCAATCGTTGGGGCACGCGTATATCCACTAGGGTGAATTGAGATCCGATTGGCCACCTGTGTAGGGGCGGGGCTCAACCAACCGCATAAAGGTTGGTGTGTGAGGCTGTCAGGAGAGCAGGAGAGCTGCTGCGGGAGCAGAAGGAAGAGTCCAGGAGTGGAAGAGTCAGCGGAGTGGAGGAGCTGTAACAGCTCTTGTAAGAGCCATAACCGCTGCCAGCAGTCCCGCCGGCGGCAGTCTCCCGCCGCCTGCGGTACCGCCTCCAGAGGTCCCGCCTCTGGCAGTCCCGAGACATCAGCGGTCCAGCTGTCTGTACCTGCAGCCCCTAGACGTCAGCGGTCCTGAGACACCAGCGGTCCAGCTGTCAGCAGTCCCGACGCCTGCAGCCCCGAGATGCGAGTCGTCCCGAGACGCCAGCGGCCCTGAGATGCCAACAGCCCCCAGCTGCCAGCAGCCTCGCTGCAAAAATGCCTCGCCACCCCGAGCCATGAGCGGCCTTGTCCGCAGCGATGGCCTCCTCTGGGTGGCAGCCTTGTCAGAGTGGCATCGTGGGGAGCAGAGTCTGTGTCATCTGGATTGTCATCGTCGCTGTCATTGTTGCCTCTTCGTCGTCGGGAGCGGCCTCGTCCGGGAAGCGGTCTTGTCCAGAATGGCCTCTTCTTGGGAGTGGCCTTGTCCGGGGAGCGACCTCATTGAGCAGTGGCCTCCTCCTGGGAGTGGCCTTGTCCGGAGTGGCCTCTTCTTGGGAGCGGCTCTGATCATGGAGTGGCCTCATCTGCGAAGCAGCCTCATCTAGAGCAGCCTCGTCTGGAGCGGCCTTCTTGGGAGTGACCTTGTCAGGATCATCATCATCGCCTTTCCGTAAGAGACAGCCCTGACCGGTCAGTTTGATTCTTGATGCTTGGCACGAAATAAAGTTTTGCTTGACCTTCGCTTTCTATCAGTCTCGTTCTTTTGATCACAGACCCTAACAAATTAACCAGGTAAAGAGGATAGCAGAAAATGGGGAAAATGGGTAGAAAGATGAGTATCAAAAGAAATTGAAATACACGAAGTTAGGGTGGCTTGGTGGCTCAGTGGGTTAAAGCCTCTGCCTTTGGCTCAGGTCATGATCTCAGGGTCCTGGGATCAAGCCCCTCATCAGGCTCTCTACTTGGCAGGGAGCCTGCTTCCCCTCTTTCTCTGCCTGCCTCTCTGCCTACTTGTGATCTCTGTCTGTCAAATAAATAAATAAAAATCTAAAAAAAAGTAAATTGCTTTGAAAAAATATGTAAAGTCATTCAGATGGGCATTTAAAAACTATAATATATAATATTTAAAATTTAATATAACTCAGTGTATAAGCTTGGTGGCCAACTGGATCCAGAAGAAAATAGAATTTATGAACTCAAACTTATAAACATTAAATACACAAATTATAACACCGAGATTAAAAAAAAAAAGCAGGGCATATGAGTGGTAGAGCAAGAAGGGAAAGCAGTCTTCCACACACATAAACAGATTCAGGGCGTGTGTGTGACGGGGTGTGTGTGTGTGTGTGTTGAGGATTTGACAAGCTGATTCTAGAACATGAAAATTTAAAGAACCAAGAATAATCAAGATACTGTTGAAAATAAGACAGAAGTTATTAATGTTGGATATCAGGAGTTATTCCAAGGGTATAATAGTTTGGGTGGTAAATACTAGTACCAGGACAAAGGGGAGGAATGAAACAGAGCAGGGACCTTAGAGGAAGCTATACACATGTGGGGACAGTTGATTTTCCACAAAGATGGGACGGTAGATAAATAAAGAAATGATAATCTTTTACTGAATCCTACTTCAAGCCTTTGAGGGGAAAAAACAAAACAAAACAAAACAACTCATGTAATGCCATCTTCTCTTCTTCAGTCACAATAATTCCAAGTTTCTCAACTTTCTGTTGGTTTCTATTTTGTCATAGTATCTGTTAGTTGACTGTGTCTGCGATGATCTCTTTTGAAATATCTCAAAAATGTGGCACCTGAGAGACTATGGACTCTGAAAAACAGTCTGAGGGGTTTGAAGTGGCGGGGGGGTGGGAGGTTGGGGTACCAGGTGGTGGGTATTATAGAGGGCACGGCTTGCATGGAGCACTGGGTGTGGTGAAAAAATAATGAATAATGTTTTTCTGAAAGTAAATAAATTGAATAAAATTAAATTAAATAAAAAAAAAATGTGGCACCTGGAATATTCCAGTGTCCATGTAGTACAGAAGAATTGCTTCTTTTCCTCTTATAAAGATATTCTTCCCTAGGACAGCCATGGGTATATGGCTCTCCTGACATCTCCCCTGCCCATGCTCAGAGGTCTTTGTCATATATCTGCAGGAAGGTGCTCCCCATAGACACCACTCAGTATAAACTAGCCACATGATGTTTGCAGATTGCCCTCCACTTAGCATCAAGCATGGCTTCAAGGAGTGGGGATGATTCTCTGTGATAGAGACCAGGTTAGATTTTCACATTCTCAGTTTTCTGCTTCCCTCTCATCTCCTGTTTTTCTTCGGTTGTCTCACTCAGTGCTTTCTTCCCTTAGGCATTGCATCATCATACATGATGTCTGTGTCCTTTCTTCCTGTGAGAAAAAATCCAGTTTCTGAGTCAGTGGCTACACAGCCCATTTCCTTAGAACACAACTGGGTCATATATGCAATAGATCACTTTGCTCAACTCACGGTATTACATGATTTAATTGTAACAAGTACTGTATTAAAGTCAGGAAACACCCCAGTTAAATTCTACATCAATTGTTCACCTACTAAGTCTTCTTTAAACTATTCTTTGACCGGTCGTTTGTGGTGAAAGCTTGTTGGCTTTGCTGCAAACATCCATTCCACTTCTAGGAATCAAAATAGTACATTGTGGGGGATAATTATTTGCCTTCCACTATGAAGGATGATGAGTGCACAGGGGACAGATGTGTTTCCCCCCTTTTTTACTGATAGTCTCTAAGGGCAAGGTGAAAGGCACGTGGTCTGAGCTCAGTCAATGGGATCACCTCCTGGAGTTTTGCACATGAGCCAGCAATGCCGCGACTGAGGAAGGAGTTGGAGGGTTATTCATCACAAGGGTGTAGGAGCCCAGGCATGTGCCACTACAAGGTTGTGACTGTGAATTCTGCACTTCACTCTTGTAGAACAGTTGGAAATCTCTGAGTCATCTTCCAAAAATTCTTACTGTGAAGTGTCTTGTTTATTTTGGACAATGAATTTCTGTTACTTGTAAACAAGAAGCCCTAGTGATCTATGCCTAACTCTCCCCCTTAAGGCAGTGAGAAACCTATGAACCACCTCCCCCCAAGAATCTACTTTCTAATAGTGAGTAACATCTTCAAACAAGTATATTCCAAGCTTACTTTCCATTAACTTTTTGAATCAATGTCTCCATAACTTTCCTGTGATCTGTCACATTAGAAATATAACTTCAAATTAGGTTTGTTTTAACTTATTTGGTATTGATTAACCCATTGTTCATTGTCTGTATGAAATGTACATATGTACTTTAAGAAATGGAGAGTAACCACTATCTCACCATCCATAATTTCACCACATTTTTATTGAACTCACTAGTATGTAATCTTAGTGGGTATAATTTTCTTCTTTTGAAATTGGTCTAGTATTTGTTGGCTCTGTTGATCTTCCCTTTTACTTTTTTGCATGCATTCTCAAATATTTTACAAAATATCTAATCACAATTGTATCATTGAAGCAAACAAGAAAATGGGGGGAAAAACTACCTAAAATTCATTTTCCTGGAAATCATCTTGGACCAGCTAAAATTTTAATTTATCTTAAAAATGTTTCTCTATTCTGCCATTTTCAAATTGAGCACTAAGTTTCCTAGAAAGAGTGGAGTTTCCAGTGGAATAGTGTAGGAGGGTGTGAGAATGCCTTTCTGTTTCCAAAGTGGTGGCCCTACTTTTTTTTTTCTTTGTTCTACTACCCACAAGTGTGGTGGAGAAAGGCTCCTTTTTGTTAACTTTAGCCTGTAACCACCGATAGAATCAAGAACACCTTTTAAAATAACACATTATTGCTAAGCACCTGGCAATCTGTTTCATACTAAACATTTCTGTCTTCGATTTATCATTAGCTCAGAAGAGCTTTGCATTAGGAATGGATCTTGTATTACTCTAAAGATGGCAATGGAAACAAAGCACTCTATCACTGGTGACCACACAGCTCTGGGTCCTCTGTTAGATGGAAGCATGACTAGGAATCTGTGTTGTTTTTATTTTACTTTCCCACTAAATCAAGTTTTATCAGTAAGTGGTTTTCTTGTTCTGAATTTCATGCTTTAACAATCTTTAGTGTCAGAATTATTTTTCTTTAAGAGTGTGGACATAGACACTATTATAAGTTTGTTAAATATTAAGGGTAATTTTAGCCCATGTGAGAAAAAAAAAGATTATGTTTGGAAAGCCACAATATTTCAACCTATTAGTATATTTTTAGTGCCCCGAAGCCCTAATTGAATAAATATGCTTGGCAATCCTGAAAGTGTTGATTAAGTTCCTTAAAGGGCTTTCCTCATGGGTGAAGAGTTACAACAAGCCAGAGCCCAGTTTCATACAGAGAACTCCATGGTCTTTGGGCCTTTCTTAAACAATCAGTTAAATGATCCCTTTGTGCCCTTGGATGAAACATCTAGTATAATCCTCAAAGAAACTGAAAGAGATATTCACATCCCTTTGGGACTGTCTGAAGCTGTGGCCTCTGTTACAGACCAGCTAACCTATAGTGGGATTGTCAAAAACATTATCTTACTGTGGCTGCAGTGTTTATGGAAATACACTCTTATAACCTTGGCACCTGAAACATTTCTGCCCCAACTGGATCTCCATAGTAGTTTCCTCAGGGAGTGTTTTAAAATATATATAAAATGAATAAATGTAAAAGAGAAAGATGATGTTGTACGTAATCTAATACTTTTATTTGGGCCTTGGTAGTAGCTGGTGTCTTTAATAGCTACAAAAAGAGGAAAAATATATCACACTAATCAATCATGAAGTTATTCCTAACAAGTAAATACATTAAATATATGAAATGAAAGGGCCATTGATCTGCAGGGAGGGTCGCTACCTTTCTTCCAATGGTGAAGTAAAGTCTCACATTAGACCATCTCCTGTATGTGTTTCTTGTCAACATTATCTACCCTTGAGGAGCCATTATTTTGGTTTCTGTTTAAATATTCTTTTTGATGAATTAATTTCAGTGATATTTTCTTCAGATTGTGTGATAACTGAGTGATGTGTGTGATAGTCTCACCCCTCGGTGGGGCAGGAGAAGCCTGGAGGGACAGGGTGAAGTGGACACACTGTCTACAGTGGGTAGCATGAGGCCATCTGTGCAGAATCCACTCTACAGCCATCACAAAGGTCACCCCACAGCAGAGACAGTCCCATATATCCTGGAGAGAAGGGGTCTGTAAAGGGAGAAGGTTTCAAAAACATCACCCTTCTATGTGTACCTGGCAGACTCGAGAGGAATTGCAAGAACCTCCTCCCTAGGCCAGCCTCCAGAATAAGTTCCAAGACTAAGCACAGGATCTGAGAGAGAGAAGCGGGTATCTCAACATAAGATGACAGGCGGACTCAGAATAATAGTAATTGAATTATGACCTTGAAGACAAAGCATAAAAGAGAAGCCTAGATTTTCATTTCTGAAATTCATTTTTTTATCCACAGTTTAAAGTATAAATCGCCAAGTTATTTGAAAATATTAGTCTTCTTTTAAGTGTTGTCTAGAATCAACCACTGATTGTGGCTCTCCCTTCTCCTAAGAGACTGAAGGGATTTCCCTTTCAAGTCCATGGCTATCTTTTAGCAACACGTTTTGCTGGGCTATCTTGGTAAGAAAAGGGAAAATGAAGAGACAACAAGCCTCCACCTGGAGGAAATAAGTGGAGATTTGAAGAAGAAAAGGGAGAAGAAGGAAGGAAGGTGAGCAGATGAAGGCTCAGCATCAACCCTGGAGATGGGACCCTATGGTGGGTCTACTGGCTCATGGTCCAGTAGACCCACCATCTCCTGACCTAGGCAAAACCTCCAAGAAAACGAATGCCTGGCAGGATTGATATTCCTGAGGAAACCTGGCTTGGAGGGCTGGTGGGCAGTGTGGCCTGAGCTAAGTCCAGGACAGAGTGAGAGGACTCATCAGAGTCAGGAACCACAGGAGATCTCCACTAATACTGGGCAGAAAACGCATTTCCCCTTAGACAGAGAATTGGGAGTTTGACCCAATTAGAAGGAATTCCTTGAAGAGAATGGTTTCCACTGATATTGGTATTGAAAAAAATGAGAAAATTTAAATTTAGTATTGGAATGAAAGTTAAAACTAAGATCAGACAGACACAGCTGATCTGGAGGGAGATATTTCTTCCCACGGAACTAAGTCAAATATTTAGCAGATATTTTATCTGGTGAAGGAGACTTGCAAAATTTCTAAAATTGTGTAACTAATTATTTTGATAACATATCTCCTATTTCACACTTAAAGCCAAGTACTTTCATGTTCTTGAAGTATATCAAAGTTACTGAGTGAATACTTCACCGCACTCCTGGGAATCAGGTCAACCAGATTTTCAAATTTGAGATGAAAACACAGACAGTGTAACTGCTCATGTTCAAAGTCATATCTCAAAGTTAATGTAGGGACAATAAGGGATTCTGGATTTCCCTAATATGTAATTAAGTATGACCTCTACCTGACCCATTCTCTTAGACTGTAGGCTTCTATAGTCCTAAGTTCCAGTTATGCTTTCCAAACACAGCGAATTCTTCTTTATCCTTCATGGTTGTGGTGGAATGTTCTTGTTCACCAAAAATTCTCTTACTTAACCAGAGAGGCATCACAGAGGCTCCAAAAGCTCCCGTGACTTTTATAGAATGATAAGAGCATAAGAAAACATACCTAATGGCAAACTACATTTATAGTAGTTTCAGTGTCAAACTTCCATTAATACAAAATTTATCTTTGCATCTGGCTGTACAAATGAAATGAAATGGCTGTACAAACCCCACTTGAAATCAGAAAACATCATCATAGATGTGTATGACAAAGGGTTGTGTGTGTGTGTGTGTGTGTGTGTGCATGTGTGTCTCTACCTCTGTCTGTGTAAAAAAAAAAATAATTTCTCTCTAGGTTTCAAAAGTCACGTGGCCCACTGGGGTCACGCTCAAGAGAGCCGTCCTCGCTTTCCTGTTATTGGGACGATGCATGCGCCGATGGGCTGAGCAGAGCTCCACACCTTTTTCATAAAGGGCATTTTCACAGATTTCCCAAGCCAACTGAACAAGAGACTTAAGAAAATTATAATCCTTTGTATGACTTCCTCGGGTTTAACAAGAATATCAACTCGACATTTCAAACAAGGTTCACTGATTTTTGGAGTGATTTTGTATATATTTTTTTCTATTGTGATGTGATTATTTTTATTAATCTATTTCATAATCAATTTAGAGAAATGAGATATCAACTTGAATTTTGCAACAGACACAGCTGTATGGTGTCTTTTCCTTGGTTCTGATACCATCGTCTAGAAGTTTTGGTAAAATGGGGTGAAATTATCATATGGTTTCACTCATTTGTGGAGCATAACCAATAGCATGGAGGACAAGGGGTGTTAGAGAGGAGAAGGGAATTTGGGTAAATTGGAAGGGGAGGTGAACCATGAGAGACTATGGACTCTGAAAAACAGTCTGAGGGGTTTGAAGTGGCGGGGGGGTGGGAGGTTGGGGTACCAGGTGGTGGGTATTATAGAGGGCACAGCTTGCATGGAGCACTGGGTGTGGTGAAAAAATAATGAATACTGTTTTTCTGAAAATAAATAAATTGGGAGAAAAAAATGGGGTGAGATGTGGAAAATAAAGTATAACAAGAATATAATTGCACACTGACTGAATTCATTTAAAAAATACTTTGTAGATACTCAGACCAAGTGTTCCAACTCTATGGTAGGGGAATCCTGTTATTCCTAAATAAGATTTCAGTGGTATTTTCTATTTTTAAAGAAATCCAAAGGAATGTACTCTAAAATAAAAGTAACAGCAAAACACACCATCAGGATCAAATCTTTTAACCAAGTAAAATGGAAATAAGTCCTTGGAAGAAAAAAAAAAACACAGAAATGTACATTTAGTTACCCTGGATCTTGCAATTACAAGCGCTCAGGATTACAGTAATGCCATTTCTCAGACAGCGTTCAACAATGTGTTCACACATTGCCTTTTATCAAAGGTTCTCACGTGCTCACTCTGAAATCCAAATCACGCCTTTGTGCGACAACAGCCTGGCTCTTATCACCACCACCTCCACTTGCTGATGGAGTTGGGGTACAGGAGGTTAAGTGCCGTCCTGAGGCTACCGCAGTAGTTGGATTGTGTCTTAGGAGAGTGGCAGCGGCCTTGCTCCTGGCATCCATGGCTTTGCATGTGGCATGGTTCCCAGACAACCGTTTCTGGCCGTTCTACCTGTTAACCCATACTCACTTTGGCAGTGGGTGGATACATCAGCAAAGGCTGGATTCTTGAGTGTATCTTTGACAGAACCAGGAACGGCTCGCCACAGGGTTATAGACGCTGTAGTAACCGGGGCGTAACATGTGGTTTTGTTGCCATCTTACACAGTTCTTGAGTTTTTTTGTTTTGTTTTTAATAAAACCAACACTCAGGCACTACTCATCTGACTTCCATTTCTGGGTCCACAGTGTTCTCTGATATTTGAAGACCTGGGAACAAGGTCAACACCACCCAGCTGGTTTGTTGTTGGACAGTGACCTTGAAATGTCAACAGACATGACAACCTTCTGTTTGATTGAGGAGTTAATCTGTCTTTGTTCTTTTTTTTTTTTTTTTGCTTTTTATTTTTTTTTATTTTATTTTTTTTCCCAATTTATTTATTTTCAGAATAACAGTATTCGTTATTTTTTCACCACACCCAGTGCTCCATGCAAGCTGTGCCCTCTATAATACCCACCACCTGGTACCCCAACCTCCCACTCCCCCGCCACTTCAAACCCCTCAGACTGTTTTTCAGAGTCCATAGTCTCTCATCAAACCTTCCAAGAAGAAATAACACCTATTCTCCTGAAGCTGTTTCAAAAAATTGAAGCAGAAGGAAAACTTCCAGACTCTTTCTATGAAGCCAGCATTACCCTGATCCCCAAACCAGGCAAGGACCATACCAAAAAGGAGAATTTCAGACCAATATCACTGATGAATATGGATGCTAAGATTCTCAACAAGATCCTAGCCAACAGGATCCAACAACACATTAAAAAGATTATCCACCATGATCAGGTGGGATTCATCCCTGGGCTACAAGGATGGTTCAACATTCGTAAATCAATCAATGTGATACAACAAATTAATATGAGAAGAGAGAAGAACCACATGGTCCTCTCAATTGATGCAGAAAAAGCATTTGACAAAATCCAACATCCGTTCCTGATTAAAACGCTTCAAAGTATAGGGATAGAGGGAACATTCCTGAACCTCATCAAATCTATCTATGAAAGACCCACAGCAAATATCATCCTCAATGGGAAAAAGCTTGCAGCCTTCCCGTTGAGATCAGGAACAAGACAAGGATGCCCACTTTCACCACTCTTGTTCAACATAGTATTAGAAGTCCTAGCAACAGCAATCAGACAACAGAGAGAAATAAAAGGTATCCAAATTGGTAATGAAGAAGTCAAACTCTCTCTCTTCGCAGATGACATGATTCTTTATATGGAAAACCCAAAAGACTCCACCCCCAAACTACTAGAACTCATACAGCAATTCAGCAGCGTGGCAGGATACAAAGTCAATGTGCAGAAATCTGTCTTTGTTCTTAATCCCAGTATCCTACGTCTTCTGACAGACTGCTAAGAACACCGCTCATTTCTGTTATTCATGTTTGTCACCTAAAGTTTATGTAATCAGTGGCTATGGGTTCAACATGCACCACACATCACCTCCAGGTTTGTGGTGCAATTATGGGAATTCTGATCTATTTTCTATCTTTATGGTGATTCATTGTGTGTATCCTTTATGTAGAGGGTTTTAGTCCTTTTCCTAGGGAAGTATTCATGATACAGAATGTGAGTGAATAAATATCCTGAAATTCCCTTATACCTTTGGTGGGAATATAAGCTGGTACACTCACTCTGAAAACAATGTGGAGGTTCCTCAAGATGTTAAAAATAGAGCTACTGTACCACCCAGGAATAGCACTACTGGGTATTTACCCCAAAGATACAGATGTAGTGAAAAGAAGGGACACCTGCACCCCAATGTTCCTAACAGCAATGTCCACAATACCCAAACTACGGAAAGAGCTGAGATGTCCTTCAGCAGATGAATGGATAAAGAAGATGTGGTCCATATAGACAATGGAACATGACTCAGCCATCAGAAAGGATGAACGCCTACCATTTGCACTGACGCGGATGGAACTGGAGGGGATTATGCTAACTGAAATAAGCCAAGCAGAGAAATATAATTATCTCATGGTTTTATTCAGATGTGGAACATAAGGAATAGGATGGGGAACAGAAGGGGAATGGAGGATAATAACGAGAATAATAATAATGAATGGGAAGAAATCAGAGCGGGAGACAAACCACGAGACACGCTGGACTCTGGGAAACAAACAGGGTTACAGAAGGGAGGAGGGTGAGTGGTGCCCGGGTGGCTCCGTCTGTTAAGCATCTGCCGTCAGCTCTGGTCATGAGCCCAGGGTCCTGGGTTTGAGCCCCACATCTGGCTCCCTGCTTGGGGGGAGTCTGCTTCTCTCTCTTCCACTCCCCCTGCTTGTGTTCCTTTTCTCACTGTGTCTCACTCTGCCAAACAAATAAAAATCTTAAAAAAAAGGGAGGAGGGTGAGGAGACGGGGTAACTGGGGGATGGGTATTAAGGAGGGCACGTGATGTGATGAGCACTGGGTGTTATACACAACTAATGAATCATTGAACATGCAATCAAAAGCTAATGATGCACCTGGGTGGCTCAGTGGGTTAAGCCGCTGCCTTCGGCTCGGGTCATGATCTCGGGGTCCTGGGATCGAGTCCCGCGTCGGGCTCTCTGCTCTGCAGGGAGCCTGCTTCCTCCTCTCTCTCTCTCTGCCTGCCTCTCTGCCTACTTGTGATCTCTCTCTGTCAAGTAAATAAATAAAATCTTAAAAAAAAAAAGAAGAAAAGCTAATGATGGACTATATGTTGACTAACTGAACATAATAAACAAAGGAAAAAGTAGGATTGAAAACAAAGATATTTAATATTTTAATGATATACATATGACGAACACAGTAGTAATGGTCACAAAAACCAGTCTTATGTCCATAATATGGAGTGTTATATGGCTATTAAAAGGAGAGAACATTAAATAGCTTGATATCACTGTAATAGGATTAGAATCTAATATTAGATAAACAATCTACATAAAGTATGATTGAAAATCTATTTTGAAAATATATGTGAATAGAGAGAGAGGAAAATATCCTTCAAAGTGTCGAAACTCTCTGGGTAGAAAGACGAAGAGGAAAATTAATACTTGTTTGTTTGTTTTTTGTATTTCTGAGATTTTAATAATGAATATTTATAATCAGAAAAAAATAATGTTCTAAGCACAGACTGAGGACGTGAGTTCGACTTTCATTTCCCATTGCTAATAAAGTTATATCTGAGAGTTTCCTGTAGCATCGTATCTACTATTGTGGATCATTATAAACTCAATTTTTTGTTTTCTTGGAATATTATGAGATGGAGGGAGAGTTCAGTATCTTTCATAGGAGAGTAAAATGTCCTAAATGATTTGAGGTTCATGCTTCTGAAGCATAAAATAATAGTACCTCTCTACACTAACTGACTGGGAGGGGGACAGAGCCAGGTGGTGGTGGGGACCCCGTTGCCTGCTCTTGGTCACCATTCCCCACTCGTGGCCACGGTTCCACTTGCCTGGTCCAATTCAGTGAGTTCGGGAACTAGGAAGATTTTGTCAGGAGGGGTGGGGGAGGGGCGAACCGGATGTGATCGTTCAGTGCAGCGAAGTGTGTGCTCAGGGAGGAGTCCAATCCTCTGACCCCTGCCCGCCCCAGGGGTTGCTCAGGAACCCACGCGATGGCGTATATAAAGTGTTTGGAATAGAGCCCGCCCTGAGTAGGCTCTGAGGTGACTTATGGCTGGTCAATCCTTTGCCTGGAACACAGCATACTAGCCAGAATGTAATGGAAGAGCGCCCAGAAACTCCAGGTTTTAGGAGGTTTCCTTCTAGGGACTCCGAGGAGGATCCTACTCAGGGGGCAGCTGGCCACGCGGGGGGCGCAGAGACCTGAGGAAGACCCACCCGGGGGGCTCCTGCAGGCGGGGCTGAGTGGGCAGGGCAGAGGGAGGGCAAGGCTCCAGCAGAGCGCGGAGGACGGGGGAATGACCCTGGGCAGAGCCTCTGCTCCGTGGGAGAGCGCAGGGGTTGAGGGATTGAGGGGCTCTGACTCTCATCTTGAGTGACTGCTGACTATGCGCATTCATCCAACATGGAAGTCAAGGAGCCTGTGGGCCAAGAAGATAGTGAGATTGGTTCTGGGCTCCATCAAGCTGTGCTGTCAGGAGAAACATTTTCCAAACACATTCCCTGAGCGGCAGACCGAATCCACACCCTCCCACGATCGGCCCTTGCAGAAATGCCCACACCCGGCAGGTCTAACTTGGCCGGCCGAACTGTGAGGGACCCTGGGGAAGTTCAGGATATTCCCATGGTGTGTGCATTGTCCGGGGATGTGGGCTCCAGCCCCAGATAATTTCCTCTCCCTAGTCTTCACCTGCAGAGGAATGAGTCAGAGAACGTTGGGAGAGGCACGGCACACCCAGGCTCATTACATTCCAGCAAAAAGGCCAGCTATGTCTCTCTAATGACACCGTAACAAATGCTTTGAAGTCAGTGTTTGATTAAACGTGTTGTTATAGGGGAGAACAGGTTCCCTTGGTGAGCAGGGAGTTAGACACACAGCGCGGCTTATTTTAATAATAGCTGCCTGGTGCACACGTAGTTCTTTCTTGGGTGGACTTGTATTATGGAGCTGGAGGAAAATGGGCCACTAACAGTTTAAAATAAAGGATTTACTTCTCTAGTGTGTCACATGGGCCCACATTAGTATTCTGCGCTCATCTTGGGCTTGGAGAGATTCAAAGTCTTTCATGTCTGAAACCTCACGATCAAGGGCAGATCTTTTCTAGCCCTGGAGTCGAGATGGAAAAGAGGCTCCACGTACGGTTTCATCCCTGTGTTTTGCTGTAAGACCTTGGGAAAAAGATCTTCACTGACTTTTATTTCATTAAAGCACACTGACTTTTTTTTGACACTTTCAGAAATTAAAATGGAAATGTTTTAAGATTCAGGCTGTCATTAGACCATATGTTTTATTTGGATGAAATGCTGTTCTTCCATTGGGACAAAACATTTTGCGAATTCTCACCCCATCTTAGATTGCAGAATTGAATAACTATGTAGGAAAACAGTCATCTTTGAATAATTAATTTCATTCAAAATAAGCCTGCGACATGTTTGGGTGGAAGGTTGACGATGACTGTAATCCAAATTAGAGTTAAGAATTTTTTCTGATGCTTCCAACATGGCTGTTGGAACATGGAGACTCCATGCCAGGATCACTGCCTTCGCTTTTCCTACCCTGTGGAGGTCAGACGGAGGCCTCGGAAAGTCCAGAGCAGAAAGCGGAATGCCCCCCATTCCAATGGTGCTGTGGTGGAGAGAGTACTTCTCCCCTAAACTGAAAGCTTGCCATCCTGAGAACAGATCTCCTGAGGTCTTTCTGGGCATACTTGCTTTGGGTTGTCTCCAACGGGCTGTGAACTTGAGGTCACGATATCACGATTGGATCTTCAGAAAGTGTTTCCTAATGTGAAAAGACATAGCCTGGACTCTTGCATATCTCAAGGGACTTGAATCTGAGTTTGAGCTGAACCAGTCTACCTTTAATAAAATGGCATAAACAGCATATAATATGTGCTACCCCTACAGCATAAGTATCACAGCCCATAATATTTTCTAATCGGTCTCTTTCCAAGTACTGGTAAGCAGCTTGGTTCCTGGAAGGACTTGAATAAAATGAGATGCCAGCAATTGCTACGTAAGTTGGGGTTAAACCATGTAACATGGTATTTAACTAATTTCATTGTGATTTTTCCTTGCTTTTGAAGATATAAGCATAATAAGCACGAACAATTGTTTACTAAATGTTCAAAAATTGCTGATTTGTGACTTTCATAGTAGGGGATGTATTCTCTTCCCCAAAACTTTCATCCTAATAATTTAGAGGAGAAAAGTTATGTTATGAAAACAACAACCAAAAAAAGGCCAAATTTCCATAGTCTGGGACTGACGTGAATGCACTGGTCTTTAACCTACAACATAGATATCGGGAGGAGGAAGCATCCGCCTTTTAGCTTTGAAAAGGCCAGTAAGTTTTCCTAGAGTAAATAGTTGAAAACCAGAAATGGTTTAACTATTATTATTTAATAGTTATTAATATTGTATAATTATAACAGATCAATTAAAGTCTGTATTAATTTAATGTCTCATACTGGTAGTAATAATAGCATCAGCACAGTAACAGCAACAATAGTAGTTCTTATTAGAATTGAACACCAGCAAGTAAGAGTGTGTTCCTCCGCCTTTGCTCCGAGTAGCACTTCTGCTCCCAGCACGGCTGTGGCAGGGGCTGCTGTGACAGCAGGGGAACAAAAATGCCAGCAAGAGCACACACCCCCAGGTTCAGGGCAGTGTGGGGCGCCTGGGGTCCTTCCTGGGAAGGACCCGTGTCCCTCCTCCCTGCACGTGGGAGGTCAGGCTCAGCGGCTGCCTGGAGCCCTCTGGGAAGAGAACTGCCAGAGAGGGTCTCCGCTACTCCCTGTCCCTTCTGCTCTCCTTACAAAGGCAGACCTTCCGTGGCCAAGCCCTCCGTGTGCTCCAGACCCCCGGCCCCCCAGCTCATCAGGAGTGTCTCTCCAGCATTGTCTTCACGTCCCCTGCTCTTTATCTAGATGTTCTAGAAGCAACAGGCATGCCGTTCCCAAGCCATATTGGACCGTATTTCTTCCCCTAAAAGGAATTGTTGGCACCTGCTTTCTTGACTTCCTCACTTCAAGATGTGCTGTTGTGGGACAAATGTCGCCGGCCAGAGATTACAACCTACCCACCATCTGCGCATCATCTGTCTGTCGTCTGTTATCTGGCTGGCTGGTCAGCTAGCATCTCTCCGTGCGTCATCTATCTGCCGTTTGAGTTTCTAGCATGGAAAATGAAATAGTGACAGTGTCTGGACATAATTATTTCCAGTTTTCTACTCACACTCACACACACTCATGGAGTATATATATTTAAATAATTAATATATGAATATTATCTTTGAAAAAATCAGAACATTGGTAAAATGTTCTATTCTCTCTGACCTCTTCCCCAAATATGGGGCATTCCACTTTTCTCCACATATAAATAGTACTAGGGATTTGTATCCTTCCACATGATTTTTAATGCTTTTAAACACATATTCATTAAAAATTTAGAGTATTGATTTGCATTTTTTAAACACAAACAGTATTACACCATATGTATGGCTCTATGGTTTGTTTCCTGCATGCAGTGATGTGTTTTCCAAGATCTTTCCATATTCCTAACATTCACTTCATGCACCCTTTCATCTTACGAATATATTAGCTGGTATTTACCCTTCTCCTATGACTATTCAACCATTTTATTTAATTTTTTTCCAAGTTAGCATGGCTGCTATTCTTTCTATAAGATAGCCAGAGAGGAATTACTAGATTACAGGGAATGTGCAATTTTAATTTTAATAGAATCTGCCAGAATATTTCCAGAGCAGTTGGAGTAGTCAGTCCTGCCACGTTATCAGGGACCCGACAGCGACAGAAGTCCGTGCCTCACGCCCAGCCCTCCCCGGCACTCACGCCCACTCTTCCAGGCACTCACACCTATCCTGGCTGGCGGTGCTTGGACAGGCCCAGGCTGGGCTCGGGTGGGTTCAGGTTCACCTCCGTGTCTTCGTTTCTCGGTCCAGGGTTCAGGCTCACAGCTGCCTGGGCTTGCTCTTCTCTGGGGACATCATCAGGGAGACAGAGGGTCGAGAGGTGCTACTCAACTGCCCTGTCACACCAGCCCACATGCCACAGGCCAGAGGACACACACAGCCAGGTCCAACATTAGCTGGGGGCAGGACACTCCATCTCCTGGCCATCTTGCCTGACCGTTTCAGTCAGGCAAGGGGATGAAGACCCCTGTGCCCCCTGAGGTGCCTCAGTGTGCCAGATTTCCTGCCTGCAGTGGGGTTGGGGACAGTTGCTTCCTACCACACTCCGTGTTGTCAAGAGAATTTCTTTTCCAACATGATGAGGGAAGAATAAACCCTTTACTACTTCAGCTAGTTTCTCTGCTTGCTCATGAGGCTGGGTTCCCCTCCATGCCTGCATTCGTCATTTTTATTTTATTTTTCTGCAAATTCCTTAAAAGAGTCCTTTGTCCATTTTTTGGTGGTGCACGCTTCCTTACCATGGGTACACAATTAGGTGACATGCACTGTAGATCTTACTCCTCTCTGAACTCTGATGTCTCTCTAATTTTTTCCAGTGACTTTAACATTATTAAAGGTGAGCCATGAGAGACTATGGACTCTGAAAAACAACCTGAGGGTTTTGAAGGGTCGGGGGGTAGGAGGTTGGGGGAATCAGGTGGTGGGTATTAGGGAGGGCACGGATTGCATGGAGCACTGGGTGTGGTGCAAAAACAATGAATAGTGTTACGCTGAAAAGAAATAAAAAATTAAAAATAAAATAAAATACCAGAAAAAAAGGTATCTTGTCATAAAGGAATTTTTAAAGTTCATCTAATTCTTCAATTTTCCTTTTGTGATGTAAGGAAGTTCTCAGCTCCATAATGATGTTTTATGCAAGTTTATTTCAGACTGGCTTTCCGCACACAAAAGTTAGCTGTGATTTAGATCACTGAAGATTTAAGACATTCATATAACTTTTCAAATGACAGGTGGTTAGTTGTTCATCCTTTACTGACATCTAGTAACTGGCCTTTCTTTATTGCTGGTGTTTTGAAACGGGGAAGCCCTCAGACCCAACTCGGGCTGTGTCTGTCCCTGTGTCCTTTGCCTTTTCCCTTCGTGTGTCTCTGTCCATGGTAAGGATCACTGCTGAAATCTGTGTAGCTGGTAGAACAAGTCACTCCTTCCTTTTTGTTTTAGCATTTTAAAATCGTGTACCTTCTGGCTTCTGCTTGGGAGATGGACCACTAGAAGGACATTGCTCCCACTCAGAAATAAGAAAAGCTGCATAATCTCCTGAAACAAAATTTTGGTTTTGTTTTGGAACTGAGGACTTATGACAACCAACTGACCTAAATCTGAGAAAGGGTCAGTGTTTGGATCAAGGTTTTAGCTGACTAGCAGAGAAATGAAAATCAGGTTCATATTTTAGAAAGAACATTGGTGTGTCCAGGTCCCTGATGGGGCGAGTTTGGGCACAGATCCATGGAACTGGATCAAATTATGTGTCCCGAGATGGTTAGGGGTGCTCTTGGGTTCATGTCTGTGGACTGCAGGGGAAGGGGGCAGGACTGGTGGGCCGAGAAGCTGAGTTTCCCTTCAGCCCGGTGAAGGTCTTGGCCAACTTAGTGGAGACTCTGGGGCTTGGACAATCTTTCAGAATTGTCCACTTTTGGGGGCAGGAGCCAGGTTTTTATAGCCAAGGCATTCCCTAAAGGAAACTGTCCAGCAAACTGATTTGAGACATTCATTTTTAAACTCCTTCAAGCTATGGTCCCCAAACATTACTGCTATGCACTGAATATTTGTACCCCTCAACATTCATATGTTGAAACTCAAGTCCTGATGGGATTGTGTTTGGAGGTGGAGCTTGCGGGGTGATTGGGCCATGAGGGCAGAGACCTCATGAGTAGAGTTAGTGTCCTGAGAGAAGAGACCCAGAGAGCTCTCTCCTGAGCACACAGCAGGAAGAGCAAATCTAGGAGCCAGGAAGACGGTTCGCACTCAGACTGTCACTGTCAAACCTGCCACAGCCTCCGTCTCCGTCTTCCCAAGCTCTCGAACTGTGAGAAATGCCTTTCTTCTGTTTTCAGGCTGCCCGGTCCGTGGTCTTCAGTTATTGCTGCTCAAATGGGTCAGGACAGTTGTATTTTGGTTGCTAAAGGCTTATATTAAGAAACAAAATGATGCCCTTGCATGAAACACATTGTTAACCTAACCCAGTGACATTATTTGTTGCCGCGTGCCCACAGGGGGAGGGGCAGGTGTATGGACGGACCGCCATGCGGCGGTGTGCTGGGTCACGCCAAACAAGGTGGGTCAGCCTCGTCTCACATGTGTTTTCATTGACTTAATTACTTATTCTCTTCGTTTGACTATTTTATTATTATTATTATTATTATTAATCATTATTGCATTTGACTATTGAGAACTTGCCAGCAAAGTCTCTTCCTCAGGGTGAATTGCACACCACAGGTTTTTCAGGCCACACTTCTCACACCACATCAGGAACCGAACTCACGGCTGCCATGGGAACTGCCAAGCCTAGGCCTCATGAGAGGTAGAGTATGATTCTCTTAAAACTACTTCAGAGATAACAAAGTGGTTTCTTGCTCTAAACCTTTCCACTCAAATTATTTAAGGGGCCAACTTCAGACAGAGAGGGAAGCATCTTTCATTTTTCTACCTGGTTCTTCCTTTTCTGAATGGCTTCTTGGTTATGTACTAAACATGATTCAGTAATCCTAAGGTGACAAGGGATCAAGTTTGAAATAATTTATAAAACCATGAAAGTGTGTTTCAGTAGATTTTCCATCCCCCATTCATGAGTAACCCTGGTGCACGGTCTTGTCTATCAAAGTTGCCGGTCATCAGACGGTACATGCAGCTGGTAAAGCAAACCCCGGGGGGCTGAAGCGGTGTGACACAGAAAACAGCCTTCCAAACAGAGGAAGAAGTGAATTTCAGAAGTTCACATGTCATTCTTTTGCATGATTTTAGAAAGTAAAAAAGAGGAGTTGTTTTGGTTTCATTTGGTGAGCATATCAAGTCCGTGATTAACTGAGCACCTACTGTGTGTCAGGCATGGTTTGCGTCCCTGGAGACGGGTCACTAGATTATGTGGAGGGGAAGGGGGAGAGAAGGTGGAGGAGGCAGGAAGGAAGGACACTGAACAAATGTGGGGGATTTCCTTGCCCGGTGGGGGTCACACACCCTCGTGACCCCGTGGATGCTGACTCACCGAATTCTGACCCACTGCTCCCAGGGAAATAAGGCTAGGTTCCTGCCAGCCCCTGGTCATGGTATTGTTGTCAACCGACCAAGACATAACTTTGTGTTAAGTGTGTTTCTGTTTGAGGACACCTTACCGCTTACGTACTGTCAGTTCATTCACACAAAACCCTGGAAGATGAGCGTGGAAGCCTCCAAAGACACTTCTGGAGTACGGCAGACAAAGCCAGAAGCAGGGTCACGTGGCCATTCCCCGCTGGGAAGATGCATGTCGGGCGGTCTCCCTCCTCGGCTCGGCCCACGTCTGCGAATGACCGGAAGGCCCCGTGGGTATTGATTTGGGAGTTAAAAATAACTTTTCATGCGTACACAGATTTACAAATGCCGAATCTGCACAGATCCAGCGTGGCTTGTCTATGAACTCCAGGAACAAACTAGAGGACGACCCCCATCCGATCTCTGACTCGTACTTGAAATCAATAGAGTCAGACTCGAATCCCGGCTCTCTCGGATTTATTTGTTTTGAAAATGTGATTCAAATAAAATGTTCTCTGTGTACTTATGCTTGGAAGGCTTGAGCCACAATTCCCTGGAGAGTCTGTGACTCCGTGCTAGATAAGCTGTCAGGACCCAGATCAGAGAGGAGGGGAGGGTTGCTCCTGTCTGGGTCCCCCAGCAAATGCCTGTGGGGCAGACCCTGCAGTCACGGCAGCATGACGTATTCTACAGACGCAAGGAGCACACACACGATCTCAGCCGTGCCCTCCAAGTTCCAGGTGACACCATGACGGTTAGGAGGGGCTGTGCCCATTTTCACAAGAGCCCCGAGCAGCGAGCATGGCGCTGTGGTGGAAGGCTTACTACCATCTTCACCTTACGGCGGGCTCTGCGGATGGGCTGCTGTGTCCGTGCCCCAAGCCCCAACTTGGACACATTAGCTCATCGTTCATGCTTCCTGTTGATTGTTTCAAATAACTTCAACATTCTGAGTTTTCCCAAAGCAGCGCATTCTTTTCTAAAATTACTTCCTATAGGATTTATTTGATTTAAACTTTGACTTTGTTACGTTCTACTGCAAGAAAACCAATGAAAGGTCTTCCTTATATATTAACTCATCATTTTTTCAGAGTTTCCATTGAATGCTCTATCTTATCTTTTCAAACCAAAGTGATTGTAAAATGCCTCCCTTTAAACTGATTAATAGGAACAGTTACATTAGGTAACATCATGAAACATTAACAGTAATTACCTTGACAATATCAAACATGAACTCAGCATTGAAGATGATTCTATAATTTTTTTGTGTGCTAGAAGATAATTTAAATCCTGGAAAATCTGTGCATGAAGAAATATGATCGTCAACTCAGAATTAGTTTCCAAGTTGGTGTTTTCTTTCTTCCTTTCTTTCTTTCTTTCTTTCTTTCTTTCTTTCTTTCTTTTTTTTCTCAATTTTTGCACAGGCAAGATAATGTAACAACTACGAAGACAGGAAAAAGTAGAAAAGATGCATTCTTTAAAATGCATGAAAGCACACAGCTTGTCCTCAGCGTCGACCCCCCTGTCCCTTCCTGCCCCTGCCTCTGCTGCACACACACAGCCTCTGGGGGTTCCTGCACACAGGGCAGGTGCCACCAGCTAGGAAGCAGCTGCAGATTCTGGGGTGTGCTTTTCAGGAGGGGTCTGCTAGCTGCTCAGGCAGGGGCTAAGGGGCAGGGGGCAGGCCCTGGCTTCAGGAAGGTGAAGGGCCCAGCATCTCCTTCCTTCTCCAACCACGCCAGCCTGGGTCTGAGATGAGACAGCGGGCTGAACTGTGGGATCTGATAATTATGGGACAAGGTGGGGAGGTCGGCTGCATGTGGAGGGCTCCGGTACCCTCCTTCCAACGACTTACTTCAGGGGCAGCTGCTGTACAACAGTTATGAGAACAGACAGGGTCATTGTTTTCAGGGTGGAATGTTCAGGTTTGTGCACATTCACGCAGTATTCTGGGTGCTGGCGGGGGCTCGGGTGGTGGTCCACCATGAGGTCCATCACGTGCAGCGTGGCTTCCGCTCCAGCAGTCTCCATCAAAAGCGCTCATTTTGTGATGGGATGCAGTGCAGGTGCACACTAGAAGAATAATTACAGGTGCATTGAAATGGTTAATTACAGAGCAAGAGATGCTGAGACAATTTAGTTTTATGATGCTAATGGATAAACACCCCAGGCGACGGAATTTGATTCCTTGAGACCTGTCTGTGCTTCAGTGTTTCCCTGATATGACACAGCCTTTGACCGCGTAACCATCCGCTGCAAGTCCCCAGCACCCCGCTCGCACGTTTGCACGCGCTCCAACCGTTGAGATGGATAAAGGGGTCTCAGAGCACACTCCCACCAAGGACATCCTTTTCTCAAGCATTTCACTTGATCCTTAGAGAAAACTGCTTGCACATCACTCCTCTGGGCCTCGCCATGTGTATGAAAACAATGTCATTACACTGGGAACTGGGGTTAGGCAGACACAGAAAATTACACATTTTGGAACAAGCCACCTTAGGCCCTATTGAAATTTCCTTAAATGAATGCTCCCCGGGAATCCGTTTCCCCGGCTACTCTGTCATCCGTGCTGTGAGGCCTTGGTCCTTTATGAGCCTGAGCACACAGGGCTGCTGAGAAGATGGCTCGCTGCTCCGACATTGTTTCCTGCATGGGATGGTGAGCACTTTCCCAAGCAAAGTGTGAGGCCATGCCAAGTATTTTCATCCCCTGCAGCTTCTGACAATGGGAACGGGTCTGGGGCTCCCTCCCAGAAATGGAGGGGCTCTTCCTAGTTAGCTCACAACATAACGCCTCCAAAAAGACGGCTTCAGGATAATGAATGGTTGGTGGCTGGGGATCCCAGTGAGTCTGAGGGACGCGCAGAGTGGGCATAGATCACGCTGCTGGAGCTTGACCCGAGCTCTGTGAGATCTGGCCCAGCAGAAAACAGTCGTGCGTGCGCAGAAGAACACATCACCGCCCCTTGCAGGCTAGACGATTTGTTCAGGGAATTCCAAACAGGACCAGGAACATTTAGCCTGTGTGTTTTTCTATGCGGCTGTTCTCCTGATGCACAGATGAGAGTAAGCTTCAAACGGGACTCGCAGAGGGCTGCTCTCTTTTTCTTCCTGTCACCACTGGGACAAAACACTGAACTTGTTGACCCACGCGTGACATGAACGCAACAGCTTTTGCTGTCAGAGTTGGGATAAAGCCTGTGCCGTCACAAGACACCAGGGAAAAACTGTAAGCAATGGCTCTGAACTCAGAATGGTCCTAAGCAGGACCCGTTAAATGGATTAATTGTTTAAAACCCTTTCTGAAGTTCATATTCTAGCTGAGTTTTTAACTGGGGTAGAGGTTACTTGGATTCCATTCAAGTTCAGTGGGAGCTGGTCCTCCTCCCCCGACGGGTCCCAGGACCAAATGCTGTCAAAGCCGCAGTACAACAGAGCAGCCGGCGCAGCTGTGCTCCCAAGTAAGGAGGCAGGGAAACTGCCAGGGACACACGGAGCTGTGTGGGGGCCGAGCACCGCAGAGAGCCGGCCCCCGGGAGCACGCCGCACACAGTTCCTCCTTGGCATGGCAGGCAGAGGACATGCGATTCAGCCAGAGTCCTTGGCCAACAAGTGTCCTGTGGGGATGGAGTCACCAACTCCATCTTTGAGATCTTCCCATATTGACTGATTTTTCGCACTGAAAGATCTGTTCCCAATAACATCAGAAATTCTCTTTTCTTTAAGACAGTCATTCCCTAAGGATTTTTTGTTCTGAAAGAAGTTTTTTTTTTTCTTTTCCAATCCAGTATTAAGTGAAAGCTTAAAAGTGACAGCGCATTTCTTTCCTACCTGTTTAGCATGGCCTCCCTCTGCTTCTGTGACCTTTTAAAGCTTCAACAGTGCTGACTTTTTGGATGAAGCTATGAAATTTTGTCCCAAAGGGAAATATTACATGCTGAACATTTTTTTCCCCCTCTACAGCATTAGGGTGTTTTGTTTTGTTCTGTTTTGGTGTGTGTGTGTGTGTGTGTGTGTGTGTGTGTGTGCATGCGTGTATGCTTTCCTGGCAACCTAGTAGAGGGATGTAATGATGTTTTATGTTCAATCTGGACATTTATCTAAATTTGTTTGTGATACATAAGACAACTCACCATCCTTTTGAGAAAATAAGCCACAGCCATGTCTTTTGCTGGCTTTTTATTCAATAGTTAAGATTTTTCCTATTTGATCAAAACAGGAAGAAAGCAACAACATGTTCCTATTTCTGTCACCCATTTCAGAGGTTAGTCCATTAATTGTAAGGCCCAGGAAAGCCCCAACATATGGATTTAGTTTATATTTTACAGTCAGATGACGCTTTTTATGGCCATCGAGATTTCATCGAACAGCGGAGGGAACTATGGATTCGTACCGTGAGTCTGACGTCCCACCGACCCTGGGGGCCCGCATCAGTCAGGGCCCGGTGGGGGGGTAGGAGCTACAGAGCTCAGAATATGTGAACAGGGGAAGTTCAAGATAAAGGCTTATTGGTTATGCTAGAATACAGGGATCATGGGGGACTGGCTAGAAAGGGTAATAGAGAACCTTAAAGAATGTAGGACTGGAGGGTTGATCGTTGGGTGCCATCCAAGGGAAAAGTTTTCAAGAGCCCCCATCCTACAGCAGGACCCAGACCTTGTGGCAGAGGATGGAGGGGGTGTTTGCTGAGTGGGATGCTTCGGGGCACTCAGCGGGGGTTTACCTTCTGGTGTCAGGGGAATCATTGGCGGAGAGGTGCTGAGCCTCAGAATAGCGGCAAGTCCGATCTGCAGACGTTGTGTCCACTGCAGGGTCATGCCCAGAAGGAATAGTCCAGAGGAAGGATAAGAGCCCTTTTCTCCTTCAATGCCTTTCCACACCCTTACTGGTAAAACTTACCTGGTGCTGGATGGAAAGTGAGAAATGTACAGGGTCCCACCCCGTTGTCACCAAGTGGGCAATCAAGTGTGGGTGTGGGCCTGAGACTGAGCTGGTGAACGACCCAGCCCTGTCCCAGCTCCGTTTTCTGGGAGAAAGAGTGGGAGTGTATCCCCTAAGCGTGGTGGGAATCTTGGGTTGGCAACTGCAACATTAAGAGAAGCCCAAATCCTGCACCTACATGTCAACATCTGACTGACATTTGTTTTAAAAACATATTAACAGGCACACCTTTGGGAGAGTGATTTGTATACCAACAGCATGAGGCCATTTTGAGAGAAGTCTGTACAAATCTCACAACTAGCAGTCATGAGAGAAGGTGAAACTTTTCTAATCATGAGGCTTTAAGTGTGAAGCCATTTGGGAGTTGTCTTAGGCACACAACCACCTGCGAGGTTGGCCAGCGTGCCAGGAACACTTCAAGTCTGTGCTTTTGTGGCTACAACACTGTCATGGGCAAAGGGGCGTTGACCAGAATAAGCCTCCTTGTCTAGGATATGGCCCAGTTCTAAAGACGGAAGACACCGGGTCCCAAGGTGGTGAAGTTCTCACAAGAAAGACTATGTCCTAGAGAAAAAAAAGCTTTTCGGGAAGATCACACCCTCACAGGGCATAAGTCATTGACTAACACGAAACTGGAGAGAAGACTCTCCCCGAACCATCCCAAATGCACAACTGAAATTGACCAATTAAACCAACTAAAATGAAATCAACCAATTAAAATGGATGAGGAAGATGTGGTCCATACGTGCAATGGAGTATGATGCCTCCATCAGAAAGGATGAATACCCAACTTTTATCAACATGGACGGGACTGGAGGAGATGATGCTGAGTGAAATAAGTCAAGCAGAGAGAGTCAAGTATCATATGGTTTCACTTATTTGTGGAGCATAAGGAATAACACTGAGGACATGGGGAGATGGAGAGGAGAAGAGAGTTGGGGGAAATCGGAGCGGGAGACGAACCATGAGAGACTGTGGACTCTGAGAAACAAACTGAGGGTTTTGGAGGGGTGGGGTGGGGGATGGGTGAGCCTGGTGGTGGGTACTAAGGAGGGCACGGATCGCAGGGAGCACTGGGTGTTATAAGCAAACAATGAATCATGGTACATCAAAAACTAATGATGTACTACTGTATGATGACATTATATATACACACACACACACACACACACACACACAAAATATGTCTAAAAACACTGAGAAGTGTGATGTTATTACCAATCTTTAAATCACAAAACTTGTCATCTGAAGTGTAGCTCTAAACTTTCATCCCTGAATAATCCAGTTAAGGTTAATATCTAACTTTTGTTTGACTTCCAACATAGAAAGCATTGTGATGCTGGAAGTACTCATTTTAGGCCTGAGTGCCCGTAGGCCACGTTGTGAGGTTCACCTGCCTTGGGCTGCCTGACATCCATTTCTAAGCCTCCTGCCACCTCACCAGCTGGTCCCCTGAGAATAGTGCTTAGTCACATGACTGGGCATGTTCACACTTGCTCGATGCCAGGACCCTGGGATCATGACCTGAGCTGAAGGCAGAGGCTTTAATCCACTGAGCCACCCAGGCGCCCGGAAAGAGAGGATTTCTCATGAAATCTTAAATTCCAGTGTAGAGGTTATGTCTTCACATGGAGACTGGTCTGTTTGGCAGCCTTCCCTCCCCCGAGCCCAGAGAGGAGGCACATCAGGGTATCAAGTCAGAAGAGGATGCAGGGAGATCACCAACCCACCCCAAGAATCTTTCCCAAACCCCCTCTACCTGGCATTTGCTCCATATTAGTGACCGCTCATATCTTCTCTAGCAAGAGCTGTTGCCTAAATCATATCGCAGTAAGAGGAATGGAGATTTGTCCACTAAGTGAATACTTGAATTTCTGAAACCTTCCTAGCCGAGGGCTTCCCAAACATTTAGGATCCATGGACTCCTTTTGCAATGATATAGCTAATGAATCCCCTTGGGAATTTCCTCTTTTATGAAACCATTTCATCTATATGTAATAAAAAATGATTTTTATTTAAAAAATTCAGTTCAGAATGTCATTAACATACTATTGCAATTTTCCTTCTCATATAGTTTACAGTAATGGTTAAGTATAGGTTACAGAAATGGTTTTCCCATTTCACAGGTACACATGTCCTTAATTTATTTTTATTTTAAAACTTTTTGTTTTAAATTTGTATTTGTTTATTTGACAGAGAGAGACACAGTGAGAGAGGGACTACAAGTAAGAGGAATAGGAGAGGGAGAAGCAGGCTTCCCACAGAGCAGGGAGCCTGATGTGGGGCTCGATCCCAGGACCCTGGGGATCATGACCTGAGCTGAAGGCAGACACTTAATGACTAAGCCACCAGGCGCCCCTCCTTAATTTATTTTAAGTTAAATATTTATGCATTATCTGTCAAATTTGGTTAAAAGTGACATCTTGTTTAATTTGATATCAAATGATATTAAGATACAAATGAATTATTTTAACTTTTAATTTTATTTTATTATACTTCTTTGTCAGAGGATATGCAACCCACTGAATCATGGAAAATTTACAACTTTTGCAAATACAAGACACAAATACAAGCATATCAACATACGGTCATCCATATGCAAATATTCGATGTTATGTTTATATATCGAAAAATTTTAAATTTCTTTTGTGAATGCTACATAAAATGTTTTCTTAGCCACTTTATAGAGATATGATTGACATACATGATACTGTACATATTAAATGTAAGCAACATGGTGGGTTTGATGGTAAGGATACCCTCATGAAACCATGACTATCTATGCCATAAACATATCTGTTGCCTGCAAAGTTTCCTTCCTGTCCTCTTATTTACTTGAAAATCTGTTGTGTGATAAGAACTTTTGACATATGATCTGTCCTCTTAGCAAGATTTTAAGGGTGCGGTACAGCATTGTTTACTGTGGGCACTATGTTATGCATTGGATGTCTAGGTCTTATTCCTGTTTCATAACTGAAACTTTGTACCCCTTTATTAATACTCCCCAATTTCTCCTCTCCCAGGCTCTGGCAACCACCATTCCCCTCTATGCTTCTATAAAGTTGACTATTTTAGATCCCGCAAATAAGTAGACTCTTACAGTATTTGATATTTCTCAAAATAAAATAAAGATATACAAATTGCCAACTAATATATGTAAATATGCCCAACATCTGGGAAATGCAAATCACTAGATAGAATGGCTATTATAAAACAGAAACAAAGCAAAACAAAACAAAACAAAAACAAAAGATGGCAATTGTTGGTTAGATGTGGGGAAAGGGTAGGTGGGAATGTGAATTGTACAGCATAGGTGGGAATGTGAATTGGTGTAGCCACCATGGAAAACAGTAGAGACAGTCCTCACAATCTTAAAAAAATAAAACTACCATATGATCCAGTAATCCTACCTTTGGGTACATATCTGAAGGAAACAAAATTAGTATCTTGAAGAGATATCTTCACTTTGTTTTCATTGCAAATATTATTTATAATAACCAAAACATGAAAACAAACTAAATGTCCAATGACAGAACAATGAAATATTATATATATATGTAACATTTTAAATTTGTATATAATTCATGTAATATATGCTTTGACAAAGTTAATAAACTCATATTTTATATAATTTTATATTATACACATATGAATTTTATATTAATATCACATATATATGTATATGTATGTATATTTTTAAAAAAGGAAATATCCTGACATTTACAGCAACATAAATAAACCTAGAGAACATTATACAGAATGAAATAAACCAGTCAGAGGATATACAGACAAACTTGAAGTACAAGTTATGGTATTGAAGATATATGAAACTTGCTATATGAAGTCTCTGCATTTTGTCTTTTGTATAATCAGTTGCTTTACTTTTAATAATTCTCAGGTTATTTATAATCATAAATTATTTCTAATCACAATATGAAAGGAAACTTCAGTCTGTTATTATAATTACTTCTTTTTAAAATTTTTAAATTATTTTTTAATTTAAATTCAATTAGCCAAGGTATAGTGCATCATTGGGTTTTTGTATTTTTTAAAAAGATTTTATTTATTTATTTGACAGACAGAGATCACAAGTAGGCAGAGAGGCAGGCAGAGAGAGAGAGGAAGGGAAGCAGGCTCCCTGCTTAGCAGAGATTCCCAATGTGGGGCTCGATCCCAGGACCCTGAGACCATGACCTGAGCCAAAGGCAGAGGCTTAACCCACTGAGCCACCAAGGTGCCCCCATCATTGGGTTTTGATGTAGTGTTCAAAGATTCATTAGTTGAATAACACCCAGTGCTCATCATATCACATGCCCTCTTTACTTTTTTACTTGTACATTTCAGGTGTGATTCAAATTGTGTCTAAATAAAGTCAAGAAGCAAATTGGTTATCATAATTGTTATGATTCTTTTCCTCACATTATCTTTGAAATATGAAAACCAGGGGTTTTAAAGGGGAGAGGGGTTGATGGGTATTAAGGAGGGCACACATTCCATGGAGAACTGGGTGTTATACCCAATGCATCATGAAACACTACATCAAAAACTAACGATGTACTGTATGTTGACTAACATGACATAATAAAAATAATAATTATTTTTAAAAAGAAAGCAATCTTGTCTGAATTTGCCTCTGTGAATTTCCATACTTTCACTTGACTATGCATTTGGTTGTTGTTCTTGGGAAACAAAATGCAAAGTCTTGTCTTCCTTCAGCTCAGAAAAGTTTTGTTCTAGATTTTTATTTTAAAGGTTGTTTTTTGTTTTTGTTTTGTTTTGTTTTGTTTTGCTTTATTCTTCTAGTCTCTTTTGGAATACATTTTATGAATATTTTGATATCTGTTTCTGTTCTTTACATTTCTAATTCCTCTTTGGGAATTTTAATCACTTTGAAATTTTATTCTATTTTCTGAAGATTGCCATCCACAGTACTGATTCTCTTTCCTATAGTGTTGATTTAGGACTATAATGATCCTAATATTAGTGTATACTCTTCAATTTCCATTTTACTTAGTTTTCCCCTTAGTTCATTTAGCTTCTTTTATAAAAATTTCAGCCCATTACCTTATCTTATTTTTTATAGAATCCAAGTTTTATTTATTTTTTGGAAAACACAAATTATTTGAATAAATATTTTTTCTAGTCTAAATTTTACAAAATATTTACAATATATTTTACAAACTATGTTCATTTTTCCTCTCTGTGGAGATTTTCTCTCTTTCTTTTCTTTTTTTTTTTTCTTTTGTTCCACCTGGGTCAGACATTTCTTCCTTGATGCATGGATTCTCCGTGGGGCTCTTCTCTCCCTGGCTAAGTATCTTTCCAATTCTCATGTCAAAATGTAACTCCTAGGTCCAAATGATGGAGATTTCCTTCATAGTTTTTTCATGATCTTGAGGTTATAAAGCAAAAGGGTATGACAAAAGTGAAGGGGGCATGTGATAGTTATAAAAGTTTCAGCACAGGACAAGTGTAGCTGTGAATAATGTAGCTGCAATTACATAGAGTGAAAATTGACTGAAGTAAATTAAATAAAAATAGAGAACTCCAAAATCATGGTAGGGGAGATTGACATGATTTTCTTATAAAAAAGCAAGAAATAGGAAAGTTTTAGAAGACATAGGAAATGGAGGTATGGAAAGGGTATAAGACTGAGAAGATATGAGATATTTGAACAAAATTATTAAGGAACTTTACATAGTTGATATACATGTATATACAACAGTCAGCCGTGGCAGAATACACACCATATTTGAGTATGTTTACAAAATTTGCCATATGCCAGTGTGTTAACTCAATATCCTATAAAAATGCTGTATGCCTTGATCAGATTTACGTCAGCACAATTGAGAGGGGGAGGTGAGGTAAGCAGAAAGGGCAGCATGGGCATGAAGATGCTGGCACCATAGGCAGCACTGAGCACTTATGGACTTCAATAAGGAAACATTATGGACAAGTGTCATGAAACACACAACACATGTGTAAGGAGGCCACTACATGACCCACTTGTCAGTGCAACATGATGGTCACCTCCTTCCCAAAGGCCCTAGCTATTCCTGGATATGTCATAGAAAATGGGAGTAGGGAACAGGAAATTATGTGTATGTGTGTGTGTCTGTGTGTGTGTGTGTGTCTGTCTGTAGATGACCCAATTCTAAATACAATGAATAAATGCCTCTAAATCTGGCTTTATGATTCCATGTTAAAATATCCTAATAATTAACTTCCTTACATGCAGAATAGGAATAAGAATTACAAGATAAATTCAGATTGACTAAACAATACTTAACACCTACAGCATTTCTTATGTTCAGAAAAAAATGTGAGACCTCTTAGAAATCATTGTTTCTCCAACACTTCAGATTATCAATCATCTATCCACCCACCCACCCATCCATCCATCCATCTAGCTAGCTAGCTAGATACAGACAATGCATAGATGCGCATAGGTTCTTTTGCTGGCATCCATCTGGAACATTACCTGAGAATCACACAAGCATGTTTATGACCAAATTGACTTGCTGACCTTTCACACAAGAGTTAAGCACACTTTGAACCTTAATCCTAACCCTTTAGAGCATGTGGCTCCCAAAGGGTCAGTCTTTCGATGATGATTCTTGCCCAGTCTGTCTTGTAATTTCTAGATTCAGATTACTCTTTGAGGTTCCATAGAGCCTTATACAAAAACTCAAAGAGTACGTATATTTCTACTCCTATCTAAAACTAGCAAATTGTGGCTTTCTTTCGTCTAGAAAAAGAGCCAAGTTCTTCTGACGACTGCAGCAGAGTTAAATCATTGGTATATAAAGAAAGCTCAGCCATGGCATCTTCAGTGCGGTGAGATCCATGATGAAATACTACATCCCATAATATTAGCATGTCCTAAACTTTTCCGGCTGCATTCAGAAACATTGTGTTAGTGAAACTCCCGATAATTCTGGGGGCAAACGTGTCCTTTTCCTTGCTTTACTGATGAAAACATTTTGCTGAGAATGCCATTAAAGAAAAGACTTGCAAAAATAACCATAAATTTAATGTTCAAGGTAGAACACGGTGCTCTTTCCACTAAGGCATGTGAGCAAATTTAAGACCAAACATAAGGTCATTAGTTCTTAATTTAATTAAAATGCATCAACTTAGATTGTGGCTATAATGCCTTTTTCTGGATAATTTGCCTCATCAAATAAGACACTTTACCATCTACTGAAATGTGTTAGATGTAGTAATTATCAGTGGATAATAATAACAGTAACTAATGTTTCTTAACCTTGTCCTCTGTGCTAGATGTTAAATATCTTATATGCACAGACAGCTTGTCCAATGTTCATTATCTGAGGGCATGGGTTCTCTTGTTATGCTCACTGTGCATGGGTAGGCACACTTTAATTGCTTAACAAAAATGTTTGGAGGCTGTTTAGCTCGTAAGGGACGATACTAGGGCCCAGTCACCAGTGAACGGCTGTATACTGTGTCCTGACCACTATTCCCTCTTCCCTGTTACTGCAGGAAGGCAAAATAATGCGTACAGTGATTCTCAGATAATTTTGAAATAATCTTTACTACTGTGAGCACAAAGGGTGGGATTGCTTTTTCCTTATGAACCATTTTAAATAATAAAATGCATAGTTTACAACAGCATTTCTCTAAGTGTTGTCCATGGAGTACCTGCATCAAAATTATTTGGGAATCGTATTAAAATTCCAAAGTTTATGCCTCATTATTTTAATCAGAAGCTTGGGAGAAGGAACTTACATTTTAACTGATATCTTGTGTTGCTCGTATCTCACTAAAGCTTGATGGTCATTGCCTTAACTAAACCTTAGGAAACTGCAAGAAATATACAGCTTGAAATACAAAGTAATGCCTTTATATGGAACCATAATCCTTTTTATGGACTATTTCAATACCCAGTTAAAACAATTAAATTAGCTTAATGCTGCTTATGCTACTAAACATCAAATAGTACCTAAATTTTCAAGTCAGTTCAACATCATCGAGGTGAGTTGAAATTATGGCAATCAAATATGTCTGGATAAAATACTTTCATAAAACTTCCAACACATTAGGCACCCTTAAGGCCAGGGTCCAAAGGCCAGACTTTGGTGTGCCATCAGTGTCACAGGTGTGATGGGAACATCATGCGTGTTGGAGGGGCTTCACCACACTTCTGTTTCGCTGGACCAAGCAGCACTGCAGTGAGCTCAACGGCACGCACCATCCACCTCTCCAACGGTGGCTGGGTCCTGCAGCGGGTCGTGGCTTCTCTTCCTTCTTAAGAGTGTCGTTGGGACCTATTCAGCTGACCTAACATGGAGTCCCCTGGACTGAGGACGGTTAGAACGTTTTGTCTATTTGCTAAGGAAATAGTTATTAGTTCTAGGACTAATACCAAACAGACTATTTGTTCAAGGTTGTTATTTTTTAAAAGATTAATTTATTTATTTGAGAGAGAGAAAGTGCGCATGTGCCTGTGTGGGGGAGAGGGAGAGGCAGACTCCCCACTGAGCAGGGACCCCAGCATGGGGTTTGATCCCAGGGCCCCAGGACCTGAACTGAAGGCAGATGTTTCATTCACAGAGCCGCCCAGGCGCCCCTCCAGATTACTTTTCAGAAATGATTAACTTGTGTGGTTGTCTTATTCGAGCTGTATATAGCTGCTCCTGATGATCAGTTTACATGATTGTCAATCGAACCACTTCTGACCCTAAAACCCCAGTAGCTTTAGGTCCTCAGAAAGGCCTCGTACACTGTAACCCTACTCTGCCTTGGACACACCTCCCAGAACTCTCCTGAAGGATCCCGGTGTATGGGTCAGCACGTGTGCGTGCGTCGGCCTGGTGAACGACAGTGGAAAATACACCTGGACCCATGGTATATAGTCGCTTCCTTTCATGGGACGGACTGATATAATTAGATAACAAATTTAACAAAACAGTACATTTACTCGTGTTTTGCCCACGTAATTCCGAGCGAGCATCAGAAGCCCAGCCTGTCTTCACCGAGTGATCTAGTTTTATCTAGAGAACAAAGTTTTCCTCTTGTTTGGTGTTCTAGCGGAAAGCTACCTTTCCTATACTTTTCAACTATCCCAAAATTAACTTAATTTCGGTTGACACATGGATTTATTTTTTCTTAATTTCTAACTGTTTCCACTCCCCACCCCTCAGCCCCAGCATTTTTAGTCTAGTTAGTGTTTTCTGCCGGAGCTGGAGACCCACACAGATCGTGACCGAGAGAAATAAAGAAATGAGCAACCACGGGACCCCTGGGGTGCTGACATTGATTGTCATAAATCTATGTCATTTGACAGCTGTAAAAGTCAAGAAAAGGAAATGCTTCCAAAGTAGAAATAAGTAACCTTTGACCTGTCTTTTCTGACGAGTTTGAGACTGAATTTTTCACCATTTTCAGAAACCTAGAGAGTGAAATTCAGCCTCACAGCATAGTCATGGGAATGAGATTTGTTATTTACGGGCCACCGCCTCACCCCGGACATCCCTTCCTAAGCATTCTTCAAAGAACTTCAGAAGCCGTTAGTTACTCATTTTTTAAAAATAATCACTAATTCCAATTCAATTTAGAGGCATGTAAGCCATTTACCTGTGGCTTAGGTTCATTTTATCAGCAGATCACTTTCTGACTTCATCTTTAGATGTTAGAAAAATGAGTCACTGTTCCATACGTGCAAATCCTTGACTTCTCGTTTCTCTGGAACGTGTGGCTGATGAACTTGTTATTAAACGCTGGGTTTCCCTGGAGCTCGGCGACATCTGGATTCTGGATCTAAGTTTGAAGTACATCCAAAGCCTTTTTAGTTACATCAGATAAGACTTCACCTGTACAATTTCAAATCTCACCATCCTTCAAGGGATTGAACATAATGTTATGTTTCTTTATGGTGGTTTATGCTTATTAAATATTAAAACCAAACATTACCACTATAAAAAGACTTTTACAGCCATGGGCATTTTCCCTGCTAATAAAATTTTACTTAGTTTTATTATTCCTTCTGTAGGGCATATCTGGGATCTCAGAGAAACTACTGAACTAGAAACATAAGTAATATGGAACAGCTAGGAAGGGACCAAGCTATAGAGGACTAATAAAGAAAAAAAAACCCTAAAAGCTGCATGAAATTCTATTGAGCACAAATTACCTGTGGAGGGAAAAATGCTTGTATAAACACAGGTAGAATGTTGCTGTCCTTTTAAAAAGTGCACCTTGTGCTAGATATTTAACATCGTAAATTTGATTAAAATGCTTCTATTATTAAGTAGCAGGCAGCAGCCCAAACTTCTGGAAACTGAGGGAGGGCACAGAACGCGATTTCCCTCCCCCATCCCTGATGACGATGAGATCCTGTGACGTGGATAGTTTCACTCACCTTGGGTGCATTCTTCAAAAAGGCATCTTCATGGTCCGAACCCGTACGCTGGCCGGTGCGGATACCAGGAACTCGCCGGGAGACCGGACCGACAGGCTGCCCACATGAGCGGGTAGACCCCTCGCGGAACCAGCAGAACTTCCATATTCATGAGGTCTCTGGAAGGGGTTCCACGGCCCCATGAATGTCTCAGCAAAGCACTCTGAATTTTCAGTGGGATGAACTATTAAATAGGCACCACCAACTTCACATAACTTTTGGTTGTACTTAGTAAGAGGAGAGGAAACCCCCCTTAGCTGCCGCGACAAAGCTCACTCACGTGGCAAAACTCCCTTTCCTCCCACAAGTCTTGGGTTGAGTGGCCTTGGCAGACAGGGAGGGGGCAGGCGGCAGACCTGAAATGTAGCAAACGTTCGTGGACGTGTGTTTCTGATGCAGGCAGCCCGGGGAGGGGCTCATGGCCGCATCTACAGAGGGCGGGGCTCAGACCACACTCGGGGTGAAGGCTGAAAGACAGCATTGGGGAGGACCCTTCTGAAGCACGTCCTGGCCCATTCGTCACTTTCCTGCGGGGTGGTCCGCTGACTCCCTGGAGGTCATCTCCAGCTTCCCTCCTCGCCTCGCCCCTGACACAGGTGAGTGGGCCTTTCCCCTTATATGCTTACCCGGTCCGTATTGCTTATGTTCTAGTTGAATGTTCCTGTCCTATCCATAGATGGTGTTGAGACTTTGCAGTCGTTATTTCCAATGAAAAAACGCTATTTCTTCACTTTACTCCAGAGACAGAGGATGATGAACCACCTTATTTCTGACTGTGCGATGCTCGGCACTGGCGGTCGTCAGAGGTCAACCCGTGGACGCTCTTACTCATAGAAGTGCGTGAACTTCAATGAGCACCACTGTGGGTTTGTTGGTCATGGAGGCCTGTCCTGGCTGGAAGCAAGTCTGGGCCCAGCTCAGCACCAGTGGGGGAGGCCTGCCACCAGACGCCTGACCAAGGTCAGCTTGGTGGGCAGTGGAGGGGGGCGGTTCTCTCCACAGAACACATGGTGCCTTCAAAAACAGGCCACAGGCCCCCTGCGCTCCACAGGCTGCCCGAATGCCGCAAGGTTCTTTCTCCATCACCATACTTGTTGCTTTCTACACAGCAGCCCAATATCAGACATGCCTGGGTTTTCTCTTGACAAACTGTTGGTGCTAAGGCTTGACAGTTTGGGAACCAAAATGGCTCCGCTGCATTTTTGCAGAGCCTGAGGTAGAGAAGATGTTTTGGAAAATAAGAGTGAATTCAAGGGAAGTCAGAGAAATGAAAACAGCAGAACACACTCTACATGAGGCCAGAGAAAATGTCATGCTTGATCAAAGAAATTAAACACTTTTTTTATTTGCTTGTTTTGATCACTGCTTTACTGGTTTGCTATGAATTCTGGTATAATACATGGAAAATACCCGTGAAGACTGTTAGTTCAGGTTACACAATCTACAAGCAAACTAAAGCTGGAAACTACGCTTCAGTACATACAGGGCTTGAGAAAGGTGGTGACGACTTTATCCATGTTTCTGGAGATACTTGGGACACATGGACTTTGAACAGAGTCCTCAGGTCAGAGAATTCCACGGCACCTGGATTTTCATTGACTATGTTCAGCCCCCAGCAGAGGGACATGTAGAAGACACCTCCGTAAACCCCTTGGCCCACCAGAGCAAGAGTCCTACTAAGGAATGCCAACAGCAACAAATATCTGCCATAGCATTTTGGGTAGTCTGCAGTAACTTTGTTTGAATCTGCACAACGGATTTCAAAATATGTGTCAAAATGATACCAAGAGATTTTTAACTCTGACCTACTTAATTTTGCAAGAATCCTCACAGGACACAGCACGGCCACCCATGCCTTATTCTTAACATGGACCACACATCTCATGAGACCTCCTAAGATCATTTCCCGGACCTCTGGTCACCCAGGATGCAGTCCAAGATCTATATCCTGATGCAGTGTTGTAATTTCTTGCCATAAAGATGGGGCCAGGGTAGGAGGTAGAAGACTCATCACTGGGACAGAAGTGGAGCGCAGAGGAAAGGAACCTCAGGCTGACCTGAACCTTCAGGCAGGAGTGGATGCTGGTGCCATTCCTTGAGGTGGAGACGCTGGGGCAGGGCTAGGTGCGGAGGTGGGCAAAGAATCCAGAAGCTCCATCGGAAAGGCTGTGCAAAACCTGGAATCATCAACCCGGATTATTGGCTACGTGTTGCTTCTTATTTTCTGTAAGTTTTCTTACAGCTATTAGCTATTGTGTTACAAGAAAAATATACAATTAATGTATCAGGCTTCAGTAAAAGAGAATGAAATGTAAGTATTTGGATCTTTCCATCCCTCTCCTGTACCTTCCTGCTGTGGCCCTGGGACAGGACCTCGTAGCCCAACACTGCCTGGGGCAGCTCAGCTCATCCTGTATCCTTCTGAAGAAGGCTGCTGTTGAGATGCCCTAGGGGAAGTCTGGTTCTCCTCTGGCTGGTGCAGAATGGACCTAGTTTTCAGAGGATCTGTGGCTGGGGGCAGTGCTACCCATTCTTACCTCACAGTCAGTTTGCTGTGGCTCTTTGCCAAGAAAGGTGAGTCTCTATGACAGTGTGTCTGCTGTGGTGACAAAGAGCCCCCAAACCTGCGTTGTCTCATCTCATCAGCCAGTGCGGGATGCTGGGGGTGGAGGAGGCCTGCCGGGACGCACGGCTCTTCCGTCCTCGTGCGAGCACCCCACATCATCTCTACCATCTCTTTCTTGGCCAGTCCATGTTCTAGAACATCCAGCTGGCTGGTTTCTGGGCAGTGTCTCTTCCATGCCCTTTGTACCCACCCCCCACGCACACGTGTGCGTGCGTTTACTCCATCCCATGCACAGTAGGGGGAGGAGACAGACCAGCCAGAAGACCAGGGAGTCCGTAACCGTCTCTTCACGGGCAAATCCGCACCTCACGATGGCTTAAGAGACAACAATTAAGCTCCCTTCTGTTTAAGTCTTGTATAGTGTCTTGATCAGAGGGGAAACGAAATCTCTGCTGCAGGTTGAGCTGGTGTCCCTGGAATTGACCCTGAGGCATGGAAATGAGGAGCGGAGTGCCATCGCTCCTGAGGACCGAGGCCCCCCGATAAAGGAAACAAAGTGTAAGCAGGTGGTTCCTTTGACGCGTGGGGAGAGAGAGGTTCTCTCACTAAACTGCTGCTCACGCTCCTAAAGCAATGAATTAGAAGAGAATGTAATTTTGTCTTCCGTGAGGTCTATTCATAAGATAATTAAATATGACAAAACAGCACAACATTCTTCTGGTTTTCTTCGAGTCTTTTTACCCCCAGGTAGGAAAACACGGAAGGCAACAGTCTGAAGTCCGTGAAGACTTATTTCCTTAACAAACCCCCGTGAGGTCTCCTGCGGGGTGCCCAGAACGCTGGCTCGGGTTAACACGGTGGTTTTGAAGGTCCGCCCCGCGGAGCAGGCTGCCCACTCCCCTTCCCGAGGGCTGGCGGGCCTGTTTCAAAGGCACAGACCTCGGGAAGCCATGGAAGCCGGCCCACGGGCTCAGCCACGTGTCCCTGTGTGCCGCGCAGCTCACAGCCCGGGGGCAACTTTCCTGCCTTGAGAAAGCAAGTCTTGCTGTCAGCGCTTTCTCAGAGAAAATGCATTTCTATTTTAAGTGTGAAGAGGGAAGTGTGTGTGAAAGAAGAAAGCGGAGCCCGGAGACGCGTCTGTGTGCGTGTTCATGAGCAAACCCCTGGAAAAACCATTAGATCTTCAGCTTTCGAGTCAGGACAAATACCGCAGATTTAAAGCGGGTGCAATCGCGTGGCTTCCGACGACGGGCAGCACTTCGCTCCGCGCTTTCATCCTTCCCGTTCATAAACGGATGGGAACAAATTTTTAAGACGCTCTTTTTCGTGTTGACTCCTGGCCAGCCAAAGCCTCAAAGCCCTGCTGGAAAGGGCAGGCATGGACGTGGGGTCCGTCCCACGAGGCCCGATGTATGAAAAATAAATAAATGAAAAGGAAAGCCAAACTCTATTTGTGGAGATTATAATGAGGACGGTATGTTTCTTTTTAAAAGAGAGCTCGGAAGAGTGAAACAGACTGCGGAGGAGCGAAGCGCCCGACCCCGCCGTGGCCAGGAGCTGACGGCAGTCTGGACGGAGCACGGCAGCTTTGCTCTGTCCTCCTCAAGCGGCACCGGCGGGGGCTCCGGCTCCTTCACACACGGCAGGATCACACACCGCAGGCCTGACTCGAGCTTCAAAGCTTCTCCACTCAGACGGGCGATGGGTATCTTTGGGGACAGTGGGGAGATTTAAGTCTGGCGTCGTGGCTTGAAGGAGTTGGGGCCACCTGGGTCAGAGCGGACGGGAGAAGCGCCTTCCTTCGCATTTTAGCGATCCCCTGCCCTTCCGGGACCTTTTCCACTCAGGACAGGAAAGCTCTTTCTCTTGGGGCCTTTCGCGATGCCTGGTCTCAGGCTGCGCAGGCCCCCCTTCCGCAGAGAGAGTCGCCCTGACCTTAGACCTGCCAGAAGGGGGACACCTGGAACGCGACCTCCTCTCCTGTCCTCCCCTCCAGGCTGAGTAACAGGCGACCTCAGCAGAGAGGACGAGCCTGGGGCTCGTGTGCTGCCCCATGGACGAAGTATCCATGGGTGACCAGGACCTCGAGGGCCTTCACCCGAAGCCGGAGCGCTCGGCATGCGGCTCTTCTGCGTCCGTCTTGTCCCCGTGGGCGCCCGATCCACACTTCGGGAACTCCGCGTCTGCTCTAACAGGCCATGGGGCTTGCACACAGGCACACACGGCTGGTCTTGCAGGTCCCACGACACGAAGAAGGAGATATGGCGCCGGTGGACCATCTTGGCGGTCGTGAAGGGATTTCTGACCTGATGCTATTCAGGAGGGGCCCAGCAGCCGACGGGCTCCAGTAACGGAAGGTCTATGTAGAGGCTGGTTGGGGTCCCGGCACTCAGTGATCCTGAGGATGAGGCCAAGTCACAGAACAACACGGCAGGCCTGGGGGCCGGGGCAGGCTGGCTGCTTGCGGCTCTCCTGGGAGCTCGAAGGACAGTCATGAGCTCAGAGTGTCAAGTCCCCGGCTGGAGGGGTCCCGGAACCGGCGCCTTTGCCTGTGCTCACAGACCCCTCGTCAGACCGCTTTGCGGCTGAGGGCGCCACAACCAAGCCCAGAGTTGGAACCAGTGAGGAAGCTGGTTGAACTCATGCCATTCTGGTAATCTTGCGTGAAAGCTGGGGCTTGACAAGAAGGAAGGGAACCCTGAGCATTGCAGTGAGGTCATATGGGGACTGAGCATTGCAGTGAGGACATATGGGGACTGAGCTTTGCAGTGAGGACATATGGGGACTGAGCTTTGCAGTGAGGTCATATGGGGACTGAGCATTGCAGTGAGGACATATGGGGACTGAGCATTGCAGTGAGGTCATATGGGGACTGAGCATTGCAGTGAGGACATATGGGGACTGAGCATTGCAGTGAGGTCATATGGGGACTGAGCGTTGCAGTGAGGACATATGGGGACTGAGCATTGCAGTGAGGTCATATGGGGACTGAGAGGTGCTGGGTCCTACCTCTTAGCTCCTTCTGGTTTTTACTTGCAAACTCTAGTCAGTTATAAATAGTAGAGGCCACTCTAGTGACCTGGGTGAGCAAACAGCCTATATTCTAGGCTATTAGGCACCCTACAGACTCCTGGGGAGCCCAGACTGCCCACTGCTACTGGCTTTTATGAAAGTCACACCAGTAAGGCTGACCACTGGACCCCAGAGCCCCCAGCGCTGGCACTGTGTTGGCCACAAACCTGCTTCACCTCCTCCCCAGTGATGGGTCCTGCCAGGGACCTGCTTTCCCAAGAGATCCTTCCAAATGCAGCTTTCTTCCTCCCTCCTGTCTGTCCTTCCTTCCTTCCTCCCCTCCCTCCTCCCTCCTTCTTTCCTTTTCTCCCTCCCTTCTTCTTCCCTTTGCCTCATCCCTCCCTCCCACCCTCCCTTCCTCCCTCTCTCCTTCCCTCGCTTCCTCCTTCTCATGCGTTGGTACCTGCTCTGGCAAGGAAAATAGAGCACGTGGTGTCTATACGGTTATGAGGGAAGCCGGTTCTCCTGCCGCCAAGGAGCGTGCTCTGATGGAAGGGAAAGTTACTGTGATGCGAACTACAGCAGACGGAAGACGAATTGACAGACTGTCGATGCATGCAGCTCCATAACACAGTAGAATCCTATTAATCTATGGCAGAGGGGACAGAGGATAAGGAGTGGTTGGAAACAGTGGTTTGCTGGGAGCCCGTAAACGTTCTTCTGGAGCAGCACTGGCCACCACATGTGGCAGAGTCCGCAAGGGGAGTCCGTCCTGTCAGGTGGGGCGTCCTGTCTGAGAGCCGGTGCCACACTGCCCACCTCGGGTGGACGACTGATGTGTGCACCTCCACCTCTGAATCTCAGCTCCCTTCGGGAAGTGTTTGTGACAAGGGACTTTCCCAACTGAAAGCCACTACTCTTCTGAGATGCTTCTGAAAGGGCAGGCAGCTGTGAAGAAGGAAATGAAGACCACGAAAGGGCAGGACACACGTGTCGGGTTTAGGCTGCAGATGGTCAGAGCTGTGACTGTGTCCACGCAGCCAGCGGGTGATGGTGGTGGGCACCCTGGGTCCGTGCTGTGCTCTAGCGTCACATGGCTAGCCTTGGCGGGGCTGCACGCCCTCGCGAGGTGGTCCGAGCTTGTGTGGAACCTGCAGAGGGATGGCCGTCCATGAGGACTTGTGCCCGAGACAACTTCAGGAACGGGTCTCCCCAGCAGCTGCGGACCTTGCCTCTCCCCGCCCCATCACTTTTCCAAACAGACCTCGAGCCTGATCCACATGGCTGCGGCTCTCAGCGGCCTCATTTCCCCAACTCCTCTTTGTCGAAGCTCTAAATTAAACTCTGCTGGATAATGAAGCAGTTCACATCATAATAATGCCTGTCAGTTCTTTAGCTTGCATGATGAAGGGTAAACCCTTTAGTCAACTTTTTTTTTTTTTTTTAAGTAACAAATGCTAGAAACTGTTCTGGTTCTTAGTACGGGCACACTTGGGTTCCTTCCTCTCTCAGTTCCACCTCTGCCCAACTGTATTTCATATTCTCAATCAATTATCAATACAATTATATAATCAATACAGTTATCACCACAAGTGACTTGACGGTACTTTCTATTTTTGAAATACTGTTTGAAGTTGAACAAGAACTTGAAGTCTACTCATTGAGGGTTTCTTGTCATAGGCTCAGTCTATGTGATTTTGACTGAAATTTATACATTTCAAGAAAACATGCCTGCGGTTGGTCAGGATACTAATTGGGAATGCAGTAAATTCAAGTAAAAACAATTGGGTTTCAAAATAAGGAATTGGCAAACTCAGAATGCCTGCATGATATCAGCTCTGGACCTTGCAATTATGTCTCATATGCTACTGGGTTCTTATAATTATAATATGGTACTCGATGCTATATTGTTGTCATTAACTCACCTCCTCCGAGTAGTACAGATTTGTGTCTTACTTACCAGTGTGTAATACACATGAAACTAATAAAACTGTATTTAAATACACATTTCATGGGGCACCTGGATGGCTCAGTCGTTGAGCGTCTGCCTCAGCTCAGGTCATGATCTCGGGGTCCTGGGATCAAGCCCTGCTCCGCAGGGAGCCTGCTTCGTTCTCTCCCACTCCCCCTGCTGGTGTTCCCTCTCTTGCTGGCTCTCTCTGTCAAATAAATAAATACATACATACATAAATACACATTTCATGATTCACCATTATTCCTGATTAGGAGGTCCTTTCTGTGCTTAGAGAAAAATGGGAGCTCTCCCGGTCTGGCTGCAAAGGACCTGAACACCAGTCCAATAAACTCTGCATAGATTTTCTAGGTGAAAAACAACACCATTGCTTTTCGTTGATGAAAAACAGTGACAGTACCTCATGGACGCACTTACATGTGAGGAAACACAGCCATCATTCCCCGGGAGCACAGACAACTTGTTGCTGTTGTCCATCTGTTCCTTCAGTCTGAGCAGAATGTGGCTGGCACCCGAGGGGGGTTCCATGGGGAGACAGGGGCGCTTGGGGTTAGGTCCCAGCAGGGGTCGGCGACTGTGGCCTTGGGGAGAGGACACAAGACTTGACCCTTAACTTCCTGGGGTGTGTGCTTCCCAGAGGAGGAGTGGGGTTTTGGGGGGAGGCGGAGGGGTCCAGGGGCAGCCACGGGAACCCAGGGCGAGGTCGGGCTGGGCTGCGGCAGCTATGAACCAGGCCCGGGCACAGGGACAGCTTTGATTTTTCCATTCCTGAAAGAATGGTCACTGTCACATGTATGCAGCTGCCCTTTGAGCTGGGTCCCGGTGGCGGTGGGACAGCAGCCCTCTCGTTTCTCACACTTATGATGAACGGGCCAGCGCGTGTACGTGTGGGTTTCATGTTGATCGAATCACGGACTCATCGTACAATCTTACTTCATCACGTCAAATGGAAAACACTCCAGTCCCTAGAGTGAAGGGGATGGTGTGGACCATGAGGCCTTCCTTTCAAGGGCATGGTGCTAATGCTGATTTGGTCAGAGAACCATTTATGCCTAAATTCAGTGCTCCGTCTAAACATAATTTGGTAAACCCGATCGTGCTGGCATCCAGCGAGCCAGGATTGTCTCTTTCAGCTAATAATACAGTTTACAGATACACATGTACTGGAAACAATGATGCTTCAGCCATACAGGGGAAAATAAACAGAATCTCTTGAATGCTTATAAATAATTTAGGAAAAAAAAAACCCAGAGAATTCAATTTACAAGCTTATATTACATTAATAATAATTTAAAAACCAGGATAGCTCATTGAATAGCCAGTAATGTATATTTTAAATTTAAAACATTTATACCTGTATTCTTTAGCACTCAGATAATTAAAGCAACGTTTTGAAAAAGCTACCTCATGTTCAAGAACCCTCTTCCCCTTTGCACAGACGTCTCTTTCTTCTCGGTGAGGAGGTTACTGTCTGTCTGTCATCGTCACCCAGGACCGGGTCATCAGCAAGCCCCCGAAGGGCCAGATGGTGCTTGCAAAGCCCCTTCTGGACAGCAGCGGATGCAAAATGGGCTTTGGGGAACACAGGGATCCTTTATCGACACCTGGAATGAAAGTACTCTATCAAGTGAATTTCTCATGTATGCAGCGCTTGTATCTTAAATCACTTTGTTTGTACACTTGCATCCTATTTAACAGAATTTTATGCACGTATGTGACTTCTTTAGCCAAATATACTGAGCATAGTTTTATATTTTCCTTGTCATGCCAGGAAACTATCCCAAAATCAATTACAAGTGACCCTGTCTGGATTCCAGATACAGAGAGAAGCTGTTCAATTCATATTGATTCTTTTTCTTTCTTTCTCTCTCTCTCTGTCTCTCTCTCTTTTTTAATTTCTACACTACCATTTTATTTTTCCTGTCCACTTGGTCACTCTTAACTCACAGCTAAGTGATTTCTGCGGCTTCATTGTTCCTTTCCCAAACAATATTTCTGGTATCCCTTTTCCTTTGCTGGCTCTGGTCTTCTTTCACTGTGGAAGAGTTACTTGGGTTTGTTTGGACTGTGCACAAAAACAGTACATGGTACACCTGCTTGGAAAAACAGCCCGGTGGTTCATCCTGAGCTAAGCACACAGCTACCTTCTGACCCAGCAACGTCACCCAGGTCCGTACCCAAGAGAAATGACAACGTGCCTGCACACAGAATCGGGTCCACGGGTGGCCGTAGCAGCATTGCTCAGGACAGCCCAGTGTGGGAACAACCCGGATGCCGACCTGCGTCTGGCTGGATTGTGGGATGACAGTGCGCCCCGCACAGGGACAGAATCTCCCTGTACACAAGGACGCCGTGCTGACACCTGCCAGAGCACAGGGGAGCCTGGAAATCACGATGCTCGGTGGAAGAAGCCGGCCACAGAGACCGCATCTTCCGTGACTGTGTTTCCAGGCAATGGCCAGTGTGGGCGGACCCGCCGGGATAGGAGCAGGTCGGCGCTGCGCAGGGTGGAGACTGGGTGGCCAAAGCGCTCCTTCCTGAGGCCACAGAAATGTTCTAAACTGGGTTGTGGGGATGCCTGTCTGGCTCCACGAGTCCACCAAGAGCCACTGAGCTGTCTACCGTAAGGGAGGAAAGCATGTGGGGTGTGACCTGTACCTCAGTGAAGCAGTAATCCCAACAAGAGCTCAGAGCGCAGGCCGGCGCCCGGGGCTGTAGCGGCTCGCTGAGTGGCCCCGTGGCTCTCCCACTTACCTTCCCACTGTCTTTGGCTCCTGCATATTTCCCGGAGAGTAAGTTCTGCCACGTTTTGAAGGTTAATTATTTTTATGCAAAAGAGCCTCCAGTGTTTGGGGACACATGTTTTAGTCCGGCAAATGGAAAATCTTGGCATCAACACCTGAAGGCGTGTTCAAGTTACACGTTCAGGAGGAGTGCTGCGTAAGGCAAGACGGGGGCAGCTTTGTGGGGGCCCAGAAGCCCTGTGGGGACAGGGAGCCTCAGGAAGAAGAGAGCAGAGAGGGGAGGACAGCTGGTCAAGCAGCGATCGCCCCCACCAGCTCTGCCCCTTGTTGGGGTCCGGTGTTCGCACTGGTCCCCCAACAGCACATCGCGACCCCGCCTTCCCAGACAGGAGATGGCGCCCCCCCGGGGCAGACTATCCCCCGCTGGCTCCCTTCTTGCCTCTGCCCTTCTGAGGTCCACAGGCGAAAGGAGCACAACGCGAGCAGGAGGGCTTGGAGACTGGAAGAGGAGTCTAAAGTCGTCCGCGGGCTCAGATTATGTCCAAACTTGAGTTTCAATAATGCACAAACACATTTATGCATTTACGCATTTCGTGCATTTAATAATACACAACTGCTGGTTCCAGTGTGACGCGCTGAACGAGGAATTTAATTCCATAATGAAGGAAAGCAATCCCCCAGCTCAGGAGCCCAATCGCAGGGGAAGGTGGACACCCTGCTCACTGGCGGCCGGGGTCTGTGCGCACGGGGCGGGGGTGCAGTTATGTAACCTTGTATCACTCTGGCCTCAGCTTAAAATAGAAGGAATTCCCATAGAGCCTCAGCCTAGTATTCCGTGAGAGCAGACAAGGCCGGACAAGTAGAAGGTCAGAGAGAGAAAAGCTCAAGATCATGCAGTTTTCCTTCTGGCCATGAGAGGAAGCAGATTCCCGAACTATGTGAACAGCAGGTGGAAAAGTGACCCATGTTTCATGCAATCAGCCGGCATGGCGTGATCCGTGTGTGCCCGTTCCCCGAGAAGAAGAGAGCAGAAGAGGGGGAGGGGGAGAGGAGGAGGAGGAGGAAGGAGAAGGGGAGCACCACAGCACACGGCAGGACAGCATGGGCGCCAAGACGACGCAGGGAGCGCGGCCGCCTCTGGGAGTCGGACTGTGACGCTGGGACCCATCGTCTCATTTTCTCCCTTCCTGTTGCCCGTTTCTCAGCTGCTGTAGATTGAAGAAAATGGGAATAAGCATCTTTCGACCACAAACAGATGTGCTTGATAAAGAAAATGTCAGCAAAAATACTAAAGCAGCCCGTCACAGCAGCTTTCTGACAGATAGAGGGAAAAGGTAAAAAATGTTCTATCATGTCCGACAAGGTGTTCTTTTTGAGATTTAAAGATCACTGTGCAACTTTAAACATGTGTGTCACTCCGGCTCTGACTGCAGCTATCTGGGTTCAGAAGAACTTTATCAGCTCGGCAGAGGGGGGGAGAAAGCCGCCGTTCCCATTTATCTCGGCTCGGTTCCCTTCAAAGCCAACAAATAAATTACAGTGTACATTTGATACAAATTGATTTCTTAACTCAAATAACAATGTTGCCCTCCCGGTCGGGCCATGTGTCACTCATTCGCGAGGCTGAGTGAAAGCCTCAATCTGTCTGTGTGACAGAAATAGGGCTGACGGGGCTCACCGGGGAATGCTAATCACCGCGGCCGGCCGGCCTTTGTGGGCCAGACGCGATAAGGGGGATCCGGCCGCCCCGGCTCGCGCGCCGGCCCGGCCCTGTCTGTCCCGGCCGGCTCTCCAGGCCCCGCGGTGGCCGTCCCATTGCGCGCGGGAAAATAGGATGGGGCCGCCGGTGGCTGGGACGAGGGCCCGGAGCGGAGGTGAAAAGACCCATTGAATGTCGGGGCTGATCTTATCAGCCGCCGAGAAATGAGATCTTGGCAGGGGCCGCGCAGCTCCTCACCGCCCAGCAGGTTAATGAGGTTGGGAGGTGGGCCGCCAGCTAATTGGATTTGCCCGCGCTGGATAAACAGCGGCGCGGGCGGCGGGCGCAGCAGAGACCCGGGGGCTTCTCCTTTGTTTACCTCGAGGCCCGGAGGGGAAGAAACCAGGCCGCCCTTTGGAAGCGGGGGAGTTCGCAGCCATGCCCGCGGGACGGATGTCACCCTCTGTGGCTCAAGTGGCTCCCGAGGGTCAGTGGGCGGTGTTTACCTCCACTGACCCCCAGCCACGGGCGCACAGCACGTTGCGGGGCGGAGGGTGGTGGTTCAGAGCCCCGGAGCCCGCTGGAAGGGAGGCTGGAGCCGGGTGGGGGGGGAGAAGGCTGGATCCCAGGCCCCCCGAGCCTGGCCGGGGCTCCCCGAACTGGCCCTCCGAGGGGCGTTCCCCTGGTGGGGGCTGAGCTGCGGCCTTTCAGCCCCTGAAGGGACAACCGGGGGGCATGTGCCGCGCAGAGCAGGCAAACCATGGGCGATAGGTGGGAGCCGGTATGCGGTCCGGCCCTGTCCCTAGGGCATCCCTGCACGGGAGAACCACGGGGACATGGGAGAAGCCCACCCCTGCCCAGGACCCCCAGGTCAGGACCGCAACTGCCTTGCTAATGTTGATGGTGATTAACCCTGACCTTGGTCCGCAAGACAGGGAGGCCTCAGCACACTGACGGAACACCTGGGGTAGTGACCCATGATTCTACCCAAGATGCGCCATTTTGGTTGAGGTGAACATACTGGAATTAATTGCAGGGTGAGTTTCAGTGATGTGCATATTTTTTTTTTTTTTTTTTTTTTTTTACTTTATATTACCTTACATGACATGAGCTCTTTACATTTCTTTACAAAATATCCTGACCATCGAAAATCACTAATCTAGGATGACTTCACCCATTCATTGTGAGGCTCTGGTACTACCCTGTCCCCAGGAGAGAAACAGTATATTAACAAACGCCGGCTGACAAGTATATAATTTTTCCATAATCTTTTGCTGGGTACCTTGAAAATGCCCCTCATTACAGATTTTCAACTCAGCCAATTAATACAAAAATAAAGTTACATAAGGTGTTCCTAGCGGGTACATCAGAGAATGTTTCTGTTATAAATAAAATCATGTTCAGTGTCTCTCTTTTCCTGCTTAGCAACATTTATTGGACAATCACAATCACCCCTGGATTGTTGTTGGTTTTTTTGTTTTTTTTTTGTTTTTTTGTTTTGTTTTGTTTTTTGAGGAGAAAAAACAAGACTTATCATCAAAGGGCTCACTATCTAATTGGTTTCCGCGTGTAACGTTGAAAATCTAGGGGAGCAGCACCCCGCCTTTACTCCTCATGGATGATTCAAATTCAGCTGAGAAATGCAAGAACTAGGTTGGTTCAAATATCTGCTGTTTCCAGTAAGGCTAGCTAAGAGGCTGCTGCGGGCACCCAAGGCTTCGTGTGCCCATCCCATTCAGTGTGGCCTGTGTGCGTGGGGCCCACTCAGGACGGCAGATGGCGGAGGAGCGTGGGCTGTCACCTGGCCCCAGGGGAAGCAGCAGGACGCTGGAGAGCTGGGAGCCTCGTGGGGTGCACCGGTGCCCAGAATATGTCACCAGTGAGAGGGGTGGTGACTGCAGTTTTTCCACATAGGGGGCTCTCTGATGTGAAGGGAAAGAGCTGAGAACCTGGGGAGAAGGCCCTTCTGGGAGTCAGGGGCTGAGTCTCCCCAAAGCACAGTATCACAGACACTTACTTTTTTGGGGGGGGAAGCAATATCCCCAGTGGGTCACGGAGCTCCAGATTCCAAAGCCCTGAGTGAGTTTCCCAAAGTTAAATGATTTATAAGGTTTTTTTTTCCTTTTAGGATATTAGCTTTATTAATGTATTTATCTAAGAATATTTATGGAGTGCCTACCATATGCCTCTAGTGCATCAATGAACAAACAGACAGAGACCCTGGGGATCGAGAGCTTCCATCATGGTCGAGGATGACAAGTGACATCAACTATAAACTTGATTAAATGTACGTAAGTCAAGGGCGCTTGGGTGGCTCAGTGGGTTAAGCTTCTGCCTTCGACTCAGGTCATGGTCTGAGGGTCCTGGGATCGAGTCCCGCATTGGGCTCTCTGCTCAGCGGGGAGCCTGCTTCCTCTCTCTCTGCCTACCTCTCTGTCTACTTGTGATCTCTGTTTGTCAAATAAATAAGTAAAATCTTTAAAAAAAAAAGTGCGTAAGTCAGTGTGTTTGCAGGCTTGGAGTGTCACTGTTCTTTAAGTAACCGGAGCAGGGTCAGGAAACAGGAAAACCACGGAAGGATGTGGCCGTGTGATTTGGTATGGTCAGGGCTGGCCTTATTGAGAAGGTGCGGCAAGGGAGCCGTGGAAGCCTCTGGGGTGCGGAGGGCCGGCCGGGTGCTGAGCAGGGCAATCTGCGGCGGAGGCCAGTTTAGCAGAACCATCGGCCATGCAGTCCCCGTGAAAAGTTTACGGGCTTGTTCACTATTTCTGGACATTTGTGTAGAGGTCAGAATATAGGCGACAAGCTAAGTAGATTAATCTGAAATGTCAGCCTCTGAGTGGTGTTGGATGCCACGGAGCTAGTAAGATCACTAAGGAGCCTAACGGAGATGGAGAAGAGGGGGTTCAACCCTGGGAGTCCCAGGGGAGCCGACAAGCGGCGCCTGGAGGAGGTGGACTGAGAGGTGCCTGTTCTGGGAGTGAACCACTGGGGGGCAAAGGGGAACGTCCCTCCCGGCAAAGGCACTCGCTGGCCAGGGAAAAGGTCCGTGTAGAACTGGCTGATGGGCCTGGGAACATGGGGGTGTCAGGACCCTGAGGAGGGCAGGCGGGTGGCGAAGGCCAGTCTGGAGCAGACTGCAGGACTCCGGAGAGACGGTGCGTCCGGAGACCCTGCTGCAAGGAAAGCAAAGACCTGAAGGCCTGCAGGGAGCAGGCAGGGGCAGCGGGCCCAGGGAAGGGATCTTGCTGGTTTCTTTGCTTTTCTGCGGAAGAATTAGTGGGAAGAGCGTAAGGAGGTGCTGAGCAGATGAAGTGCCCTGGGAGCCACGTGGCGAGTGGAGGGGGACCCAGCGGGCAGCTGAGCAGTTCCCTGCTTCCTGCTTCCCTCAGTGTGTATGTGTGTGTATGTATGTCATGGCAGGGAGCGGGGGTGGGGGCACACGGGGCAAGGATGCATCCCTGCGGCCCTTTGTTCCTTAAGTAAGAACCATCGGTGTGTGGCTCGGGTCCCTGAAGCAGATGTCAAGGCAGATGCAGGCAGTTAAAGAGCCCGGGGGTCCCAGCGTCTTTGCACCCAGCAGCCCACTAAGCAGGTGCCAGGATGCCTGTGAGGTGTGACAGGGAGGAAGAAGGGCTCAGGTCCCCTTTTAATTTTGCGCTCCCACCGATGTCAGGCTTATAAACGATGCTCACAAAACGGTAATAGGCATTTTAGAGTCCTTGTCCATTGGATATGCAGGTGTGGGAACCTGAGTTCCACTGGTGTTTGTTTACATACATTTTCCAGAGGAAAGCAGAGGGCTGGTGTTTACATTGTATCCTACGTCAGCCACACTCAGAGACCTTGCCGGGGTCCTCCTCTCCGCAAAGGTGGTGTCTCCAAGAGCACAGACCCGGCTGCTCTAGCTGCAGGCTTGGGGCGGCTCAGCCCCTCACCTCCGCTCCCTGGCTGCATCCCCCAAGGGCTGAAAATCTCTGTTCTAGGTCACCCCACTTTGGACTGAACAGCGGCATATCTGTTAACACTTCCTGAGCACCAGGCCTGTTATCTCTCGGAATTTTTGCCACATGGGAGCCATGAAGCCCCGAGTCAAGGGAACACAGTACTATTCCACGACGTGGTCAGAGCAGGGCATCTGCACACAGCACTGTGTAATGTGTCCATGACCTGGTGCCTCCCCTGAGTACAACACGGAGGCATCACAGCACCCACTACCCAGGGGTCCCAAGACCGCATTTCCCAAGGGAGGGGAGCTGCAGGATATGCAGCCTCTGGGGGAGCCCCAGACCCAGAAGGGCAGCCCAGGGGCCAACTTGGCCCTGGGGATGGACAGGCTTTGGGAAGGCAGAGAACAGGCTTGTGCTGCCTCTGGACAGTGGGGTGAGGGAGCAGTAGTGGATTGTGCTGGGCTTGGAGAGGCAAACGGTCCCGATCTTGGAGACCATGATAGACAGATGGGGAGAAGGCAGACCCAAGAATCTATTCAAGAAGCCAGGATGCCACATGCACATGGTGAAATGTTGGGGGCCTTGCCCCACTCTGCTACCTGGTCCACACCTGAACCTAGAGAGAACCCTTTGTGACCTGGGGCACAGAAAGGCTCATGCCAGCACAAATAGGTCTCACCCAGACCACGAGTTTCCCTGTGGGGGAGGAGCGGGACCTGTGTCTTTCCACCCATTTTCCTGATGGTGCTTCCATAACAGCACCGCGAACCCGGGGGCTGAAACGGAACTATGTTCTGTCCCAGTTCCAGAGGCGGGAAGCCTGAGACCAGGTGTGGGCAGGGCTGGCTCCCCACCAGCTGGGACGGGACTCTCACCAGCTGGGACGGGACTCTGCTCAAACCTTACCTCTGGACTCTGGCAGCTGTTGGCCAGCCTGGGTGTCCCTGGCTCATGCCTACATCATCCCCCTTTCTGCCTACAGGTCAAATGGTGTTATCCATGCTCGTGACTTACCTGTTCTTCCAAGGACACCAGTCATGGTGGATTAAGGACCCACTTGACTCTAGCCTGACCTCCTCTTAGTGAATCACTCCTATGTCGGCACAATATCATCTGAGGCACTGGGACTTAGGAGTGCAAAGGATGGACTTTGGGGGACACCATTCACCCCACAACGGCAAAAGCTGCACTTCTTCTTTCAGATAACCCGTGGGTCTAATCAGCTTCTTTCCTCATGTACCAAGTTCCTTACGTCCTGCAAGTAATCCCCACAGCAGTGATGTTGCTAGAAGTACCCGGCACACTTGAACTCATTTGATCATGGTGAACCTATGAGGGAGGGATGAGTCGCATTCTCCAGATAAGGAAAGTGAAGGGAACAAAGGGGAGGCTCAGGAGGTCAAGTGAGTTACCCAAGGTCACACAGTGAGGAGTGATGGGGCAGGAACTCACGTCCAGTAGCAGTGGACGGCCACCTGCTGCGGAGTTTTCTCAAACAGGAGGATACAGATGGGATCCTAAGGACCCTGTGTAGTCCTGTTTTCAGGAAACCTTTCTCCAGCTGGCTGTGCTGTTTTCATGAACCCAGGAAGGATTTAATACCATAGCATTGTGCCGACGCTACTGGGTTTTTCCATATTTACACTAATGAAAGCAAATCTTGGTGGAAGGTTGGTGTGAGTGCCTGTGTGTGTGTGTGTGTATGTGTGTGTCTGTGTTTAAGGGCTTTTGTCTAATTACCTACTAGAGACGTTTAGTCCCCAAAGCAATCACAGGCCGAATGTTCCGCTCATTCCAGTGTCTGCTGCAGAAATGGGAAATATTAAATCAAGCCTTGCTCTCTGGGAAAAAAAAAAAAGACAGTCTACTGAATAAAATACAATATTATAAAAAGTGTTCTGTAACAGAAAGGAGCACATTCAGTCAGGATAAATAAAGAAAGGAAAACAATTTCAATCCAACTTTCTTCAAATTAAAATGCAGGTTTATTTTTAAAGAAAGAAAAATCACCCCTCGGTGTAAGTGTGTGTCTGGGACACAAACCTCTGGGACAAAATTGGCTCTGCCTTCAAATATTTTATGTATAATGATTTCTTCCTTTAACGTTTTGAGAGTTTTATTATCTTTGGATACATATCAACACATTGTAGATGCAAAAGGGAGCAGCCTGCGGATACCAGAGAGAATTTTCAATAACATAATTAGAGTGTCAGAGCAAATCAGCCGGTCCTTCCTCTTGTATTACATTCGGTGAGCGGAGAGACTTCCTAAGAATTTAGTGAAATCTCTCTTGGTCTGCTGGGTCTGCCATGTCAAAATACTACAGACCGGGGGGCTCAATCAACAGAAATTCGTTTTCTCACAGCTTTGGAGATTGAAAATCCAAGATCCCAGCAGATTCCTGGGGAGAGCGCTGTGCCTGGCTTGGAGACACTGTCTTCTCCCCCTGTCTGCACACGGGGAGCAGAGGAGGCACGGAGAGCTCCCTGCTGTCTGTTCCTGATAGGACACGGGCTTCGTCAGACCCAGATCCCACCTGTGAGATCCATTAACCTGAGTTACATCCTTAATGCAAATGCAGTCACATTAGGCTTAGGGCTTGGACTCATGACTTTTGTAGGGACACCTGTCAGCCCCATAGCCCACATGTGATTGTCGGAGGGTGTGTTAGCCCATGCCTGAAGCCTGGGACTGTGTCCACATAAGGTGTTGCTTCTGGGAAAACTGTAGGGAAAGCATAATCTATACACATCATTACACCCCGGGATCCAAACATTTTGAGCACAGCAGGAGAAGGCCAGGGGATTTCTGGAAGCTTGCATGTGGGTCATTATAATTAAAAACTCTCAACTTGCAGGTTGTACATTTTAAGAGATTTATCACCACTCTCTGGCACCAGTCAGTTGATCAAATTCATGGAAGATCCCACTGTTTTGGAATCTGCAATGATTGCTTGCCTGACATCACAACCTTCACTCACCGAGGTTTTAGTTTTCATTGAATAATCTCTTAGCTGTTACTGGTCACTGTAACAGATCATAGTTACACTGTTTGTCCGTATACTGTGTGCCACTATTTTTTTTAATTTTTTATTTTTTATAAACATATATTTTTATCCCCAGGGGTACAGGTCTATGAATCGCCAGGTTTACACACTTCACAGCACTCACCATAGCACATACCCTCCCCAATGTCCATAACCTCACTCCCCTTCTCCCAACCCCCCTCCCCCCAGCAACCCTCAGTCTGTTTTGTGAGATTAAGAGTCTCTTATGGTTTGTCTCCCTCCCAATCCCATCTTGTTTCATTCATTCTTCTCCTACCCCCCTTAACCCCCCCTGTTGCATCTCCACTTCCTCATATCAGGGAGATCATATGATAGTTGTCTTTCTCCGCTTGACTTATTTCGCTAAGCCTGATACCCTCTAGTTCCACTTTTTAAACTAGACGTGTCACGGCCATATTGGACCCGCTCTTCTGGGGATGGCATCTGTCATGGAATTTCTTAGACCTAAGAATTTACTAATTATGATACCATATCACACTGTAAAATCATTTTACCGTTTACAAGGGCTTTCATGTACGTTTTCCAGGGTAGTCGCAACACCACCATGAGGAAGGGTCCCCATTGCCGTTTTACTAGCGGGATGACCAAGTGACAGGGAGAGCAAGGGGGTTGAAGGGAACCACTCCACAGGGAAAGGGCAGAGCTGCAGGGTGGGCTTCCAGAGTCTGATTAAAGAATGAACTGCCCATTTTTTGATATGTTTGCCTGTTTCGTGTGTGTTGAGTTTGAGGAGTTCATTATAGATCCTGGATATCAACCTTTTGTCTGTACCGTCATTTGCAAATATCTTCTCCCATTCCGTGGGTGGCCTCTTTGTTTTTTTGACTGTTTCCTTTGCTGTGCAGAAGCTTTTGATCTTGATGAAGTCCCAAAACGGATGAATGGATAAGGAAGATGTGGTCCATATACACTATGGAGTATTATGCCTCCATCAGAAAGGATGAATACCCAACTTTTGTAGCAACATGGACGGGACTGGAAGAGATTATGCTGAGTGAAATAAGTCAAGCAGAGAGAGTCAATTATCATATGGTTTCACTTATTTGTGGAGCATAACCAATAGCATGGAGGACAAGGGGCGTTAGAGAGGTGTAGGGAATTTGGGTAAATTGGAAGGGGAGGTGAACCATGAGAGACTATGGACTCTGAAAAACAATCTGAGGGGTTTGAAGTGGTGGGGGGGTGGGAGGTTGGGGTAGCAGGTGGTGGGTATTATAGAGGGCACGGCTTGCATGGAGCACTGGGTGTGGTGAAAAAATAATGAATACTGTTTTTCTGAAAATAAGTAAATTGAAAAAAAAAAGAATGAACATACTTCTGGAATAAAATACAGAATTGCATTCCCAGGAGGCATTTGGAATACATTTCTAGAACTTTGTGTTGTAATATACACACAATGATACTCTTTGAAGGATAGACACAAAAAATGTTTTTTTTCTTTAAAGTATTAATTGTAACTAATGGTGTCCTATGCATGAAGCTGGCTTGCCACGTTGTGAAGAAGACACATCCCACAGAAGATATTTCTCAAAGACGGATTTGTGATCCTCTAACCTTGGGAGTTAGAATGAAGCCATGTAGGTCATCAATCAGCACACTAGGGTTTGCCCTGCATGGGAGAGTGTCTCTTTTCCCTCCTTGAGAAAGAGATATACATGCTACAGAGATATTCTGGGTTAAGTAATTAACATGATTGTCTTTAAAATGTATAAAGGATCAGAGTCAAGCAGATCATATTCTGGTCCCTGATACATGAATCTCTTATCTCTGGGGTGAAATAAGATAACTGAATGGCTTCCTACTCTCAGTGCTGTGAGCTCTCTAGCTCAGTGGGATGGGCAGGGCACGGGGCAGCTTCCTAAGAATCAAGTGCAGCCCTGTCTTGATTCACAGGGGCTGTCTGAGATCCACTTCTATGTTTCCTGGCATGCCCTGTCCCTAAATGCAAAGTAGCTGAGAACCGGGCTCCCCATCTAGTCCTGGACCAAGCATGGCCAGCTGCATCCCCTTCCTCAGGACTGCAGGCCCCCGATGTGGGAGGTCACCCAGATTCCAACTTCTCTGCAAAATTCCCTCACCCGTAACAGCGCACTCCATCGGGGAGCCATCCTGACCGCAGAGGCCTTGGACTCCGTGGGGACTTGGGCATGGCTTATCCAGCCACTTGGCCTTTGGGCAGGAAGCTGGTGGAAGACATGCAATGCCATCTTCCCATATGTGACAAGGGCTGGAAAGGAGAAAACCATAACCAACTTCACAAAGATCAACCTATGCTCAAGCAAGTGACTGAAACTCATGGAAAGACAGCTTCAGACATAGCGCCCATGGGAGGGCTTCCAGAAAGAATTCTCTAGTGAGGTACATTCCTGCCATGGGGCAACCTCCCTTTGCTCTGGCTAATCTCCACCACTATAAGGTCATTCAGTAGATACTTCATGAGCACCTACTATGTGCTGGGACCCTGCGAGCTCTGGTCTGCACCTTCCCAGTCAGCAGGCGTGTAGGTGGACACTACAGGAACCAGAATCCAGGAACCTATTTCAGCTGGAAGGATTTAATTTCAGTGTCTGCTCTTCCCAGTCATCAGGACGAGCCCCATCATAGGCAACTTGGCTTCATGCCACTCACAGTTCGCTGAAGACCTGGACAAGAGGCATTGAAACTCCTGAGCCAGGCAACCAGGTGGCTTCACTGGCACGGGAGGGAGCAGAAGGTCGTGACCTGGGAAGTGAGGAGAGGGCTCCAAAGGAGAGCCGGGCCAATGAGGAGCCCGCCCAGGGAGCCAGCTTGGTACGAAGGCAGTGGGAATTTGGGGGGCTCTGGAAGCAAACGGAGATACTTTTCTCCAAAGCGAATCACCTCCTATACCAACAGGACTCCTGTGCGCTCCTTCATGCAGTTGTGAGACAACAGAAAAGAAATACTTGGTGTCTATGCTAAGTTCTTGGTACTTAACCTGAAACCCCTGAAATTCCCCCAGTGATGAGAGCACTCGGAGCATCTTGTGTTCTAGTGAGGGGACTCTGGGTGGGCTCCTGCATGGCCCCTGGATGGGGTTGCTGGCCGGAAAGACCAAGCCATGATTGGAAGCCTGGACGGCTCAGCAACAGCCCATCCTCTGGAGAGAAGACGGGGCTGGGCATGGAGCTGGTGACGACCACGCCTCCGTGGGGAAGCGTCCGTGACGTCCCAGTAGTGCAGGGTTCGGGGGCTTCTGTGGGAAAACGCACCCACACGGAGACAGTCACGCCCCCCAGTTCCACAGGACAGAAGCTCCTGGGCTCGGGACCGTCCCCGAGCTCGCCCTGTGCGTCTCGTCACTGGCTGCTCTTCTGCGTCCTTATCCCGTCCTTTACGAACCCGGTGAGAGTCGGGGACGGCCCCTCGGAGTTCTGTGGGCTGATCCTGCGGATTCACCAAACCTGAGAAGGGGTCCCGGGAACCCCCGGTTTGCAGCCCAGGCTCACGTAGCTGGGGCACCTGCTGTTTGTGTCTGAGGGGGCGTCTCCCGGGACGGAGCCCCGGACCTGTGGGGTCTGGCCCCAGCTCCAGGTCCGCAGCGCCGGAAATGAGGTAATGGTAGGACCCCCAGCTGGGCCGGGGGAAGCGCTCGGGGCGGGAGAACCCGCGGGGCGGTGTCTAGTGCGTGGGGTGTGCGCGTGCAGGGGAGGGCGGGGCCACACGGATGCAGGGCTGGCTGTGTCTGTGCAATGATGTATAAAGTGTGTTACATTCACCCTCCACGAGGGCAACGAGAACATTTCTAAATGGTTTTTAATACCAACATAACAACCCCCAGGTTTTTGTCCACCTTGGTGAGGATCTGAGAAGCAGCAGAATATACTTCCTTCTTTCCTGGCCAACATATCGGCCCTTACTGTGGGGCTCAGAGGATGTTAGTTAGGGAAAACACCTCAGGTGCCTACACAATATAAATACCACCTGTTTTTCACCATTATTTTCTCAGAACATGACAGCCTGTGGTACTCTTTGGGAAGCATTATATAATTTTGTCAGAAAGTTTTCTCTTCTAATGCAAAGGCATACATGCACCTGATATTTATGGCAGCGTTTTTTTAATAATAGCCAAATTATGGAAGCAGCCCATGTTTCCACTTATAGATGGATGGATAAAGAGGATGTGGCATATGTTTGTCTTTACACACACACACAAACATACACACGCACATACACAACTAGGACTCAGTCATAAGAAAGACTGAAAATAGAACTGCCCTATGACCCAGCAATTGCACTACTGGGAATTTACCCTAAAGATACAAACGTAGTGATCCAAAGGGGCACGTGCACCCGAATGTTTATAGCAGCAATGTCCACAATAGCCAAACTATGTAAAGAACCTAGATGTCCATCAACAGATGAATGGATCAAGGAGATGTGGTATATATACACAATGGAATACTATGCAGCCATCAAAAGAAACAAAATCTTGCCATTTGCGACAACATGGATGGAACTAGAGCGTATCATGCTTAGCGAAATAAGTCAAGCGGAGAAAGACAACTATCATATGATCTCCCTGATATGAGGGAGTGGTGATGCAACATGGGGGCTTAAGTGGGTAGGAGAAGAATCCATGAAACAAGATGGGATAGGGAGGGAGACAAACCATAAGTGACTCTTAATCTCACGAAACAAACTGTGGGTTGCTGGGGGGAGGGGGGTTGGGAGAAGGGGGGTAGGGTTATGGACATTGGGGAGGGTATGTGCTTTTGGGTAAATTGGAAGGGGAGATGAACCATGAGAGACTATGGACTCTGAAAAACAATCTGAGGGGTTTGAAGTGGCGGGGGGAGTGGGAGGTTGGGGTACCAGGTGGTGGGTATTATAGAGGGCACGGCTTGCATGGAGCACTGGGTGTGGTGAAAAAATAATGAATACTGTTTTTCTGAAAATAAATAAATTGGGAAAAAAAACAAGAAAAAAAAAAGAAAAAGAAAAAAAAAAAAAAAAAAAGAAAGACTGAAAGGTTGCCATTCGAAATGACATTGGTGGAACCAGAGAGTATAATACTAAGCAAAATGGGTCCCTCAAAGAAAGACAGATACTGTACGTTTTTACTCATGTGTGGAATTTGAGAAACAAAATGAATGAGCAATTGGAAAACAAGAGAGAGAGGCAAACCAAGAAGCAGACTCTTTACTGCAGAGAACATACTGATGGTCACCACGGGGGCGGTGTGGGGGTGGGTGGACGGGAGAAACAGGTGACGGGGATCAGGAGTGCACTTGTCACGATAAGCCCTGGATAATGCACACAAGTGTTGAAACATTGTATGTGTACCTGAAAGTAATATAACTGGATGCTAACTACACTAGAATTAAAATAAAAACTTTAAAAAAATATATAATGGAGGATAATAATGAAAAAAAAAGAAAAAGAGAAGTTTTCCCAATATTCTGAGGAAAAATAAATATCAGGTTCTTGCTGGCAGATTGGCCCCATTTGTTTGGGGAAAACAACGATGCATTTTCTCATCCCACAGTGGGGGTGGTTCGCAGCTACCTTAGCAGATGCTCCATGGCCAAGAGAAACGAAGCAGGTGCTCACAAGAAATAAAATTAATTATCTCTATTTGCTACATATACAATATTTTACACATTAAGTGCACCATTAATATATACAAACACTCGATGTTGTACAGTGTTTTATTAAATTCACTTATCTTGCCCTTTCACTTTATTATTGCACTACAGAGTAAAAAGCACTACTAACATATCTTATGCCAGATAATTGCATTTTGTTTCTTTTGTTTCTTTCCCCTCTCAGAAGAATAGTCTATCCACAGAATATCCAAAAAAGATAATTCATATTCAGATTCCACTAAAATTAATCAAGTGCTTACCATGTACCAGACACGGCATCAGGAACTTCTCAATACATCACCTCATTAATGAGGAAACTATCCTCAGCCCCAGGTTTGCACCAGGGCACCGAGAGATGAGGTGGCTTCCCTTGAGCGACACCACGGGTACGGACTGGGGATCCGTGTTCGAAAGAGATTCCATCTCCTCATGAGGACGAGGTCCTCCGTCCCGTGCGTCTCCTTCGTAAACTGGACAGGGGACTGGTAAGCCGGAATAACTGGAGGGAAAGCGTTACTCCGCACAACTCAACAACAACCATCGACCAACAAACAGCCCCGTTGGAAAATAGATGAAGGATTTAAGTTGACGTTTCTCCAAAAAAGATATACCCATGGCCACAACGTCCATGAAAAGATGTTCAGTGCCAGCAATCATTAGGGGATGCAAATGGAAACATTAATGAGGCACCACTTGGTACTCATTCGGGTAGCTGTTATCAAAAGGACGAAATGACAAGTGCCGGTGAGGATGTGCAGAAATTGGATCCCCCGTGCGTTGCTCATGGAAATGCAAAGCTACTGTGGTGAAAGTTACGGCAGCTCCTCAAAAAATTAAACATAGATTTACTGCACAATTCTGTAATTTCTCTTCTGCCTATATAACCCCCTAAGTTAAGGACAAAGACAGACGTTTGTGCCCCCCTGTTCACAGCAGCACTTTCCATAATAGCCAATAGTTCGAAGCAACTGTTGAGTATTATTCAGCCTTGGGAAGGAAGGAGGTCCTGATACATGTTCCTGCAGGCATGGACCTGAGAGACGTGGGCTGCTTGGAATAATCCAGTCACAGAAGGGCGAATACTATGTGATTCCACTTAAATGAGGTCCCTAGAGATTTCAAGTTCCTAGAAACAGAAAGTCACATTTAGGTGCCAGATGCTGGGGAGGGTGGATAGGAGACGGTATTTAGTGAGTGAACCACGGTTGCTCGGCAGTGTGCATGTGCTGAACGCCACTAAACTGTACACTTAAAAAGGGCTAAAATGGTACATTGTACATTATGCATACTTTACTACAACTAAAATTATTGTGGGTGTAAAAACTATTCCTGCCAAAGTTTAGACAAAAAAAGTCGATTAGAAAGAGCACAGTATCATATAAAGTGATGCGAAACATCTTTCAGGTTGGCAGATGTCCTGAAATCCAGTGTGGGAACATAAAACTGTGAATTATTTAGTTGTCTTTTGAAATGACAGCTTAAATGGTGTAAGTAAATATCAATGACGCGATGTATAGAGATTTTCGTGGCAGTGACTGCTAATTCATCCCCAGGGAGGGCATGAGCGCCATATCCACGGCTATAACCAAGTAATGGGCGGCTCTCCCAGGGGCCCCCTTCCCTGTCTTCTCTTTCTGCTGGAGGCACCGAGACACCCGAGGTGGTCCTGAGGATGCTCTTCTTTCACGTTCCAGCAGCTGGTTAATTCCTCCCCGCACACAGTCAGCGGGCAGGTGCGAGTGCCCCCACGGAGGCCGGCACGGTACAGACTATCCTCCTCCCTTCCAGGCTAGAATTACGGGGCACTGACACCGTGAATATGGCTGACAAGGATCGCCCCTTCGGCACTGGGCTAACATCCTGACATCTATACCTGCAGGCTCTCCTGACCGGCACAGGACACAGTGGCCATGTGACACTTGGAGCAGGATGGCCAACGAGGCAGCTCTGTTTGGGCCCAGCCGTTCTCCTCCACTTCCTTCACTCCCAGGGGAATCAGAGCCGACGAGAACAGACAGAGCGCTGCTGGGTACATTGTGTGGAGACGGACAGACACACGCGACATGAAGGGGAAGTGATTTCCTTAAGGAAAATTTTAATTAAAATGACCACATCCATAAGTTCAATCGTAGTTTTCTTCTCAAGCTCTTCTTTGGTGCAGTGTCAATGGAAAGCAGGGGAAGAACCACAGAAAGAGTCATGACCTTGGCTCGGTTCCCGTGACAACACGGCTCAGGGCCCTGGTAACGGGAAGCCGCCGGCGATGGGTACTGATGACCCGCCGGCAGCCAGGCCCGAGAGGAAGGGACACAAGTGGAAAGTGCAAAGCAAAATGAAGGGTGCAGAAGGACACACAGGATGGGGGCTGGTCCAAACCCCAACTCCGGTCACCCTCCAGATTGAGGGCATCTGGGAGCGTGAGCAGAAAGTGTGCCCCTTTCACTCAGGTGGTTCCTTCTCAGTGAGAAGTCAGCATTGCGAATCATCCGTTCACTGTTCCAGCAGGAAGGGGCCCAAATGCAGGAGCCAGAGGAGACGGATCTGCCCTCTCTTCTCATTTTATCCACGTTCACACACAAAAAAGCAGGTTAAGACCCAATAAAGATAGTTTGTTGGTCACCATATAACTGATATTCCCAGGAAAAGTTTATTTTCAAGATTACAAGATCCACTTAAGCTTATGGTATATATTCAGGCTGAAATTTTCAGGTAAGTTTACTTTACTTTAAGCTGCATTGATGTGAAATAGAAGACTTTATACATAGGAGAAAATTAGAATTAGTCTAGTGCTCTTTACAAAATCTGACATTTTCCTGGGGCTCCTGGGTGGCTCAGTTGGTGAAGCATCTGCCTTCGGCTCAGGTCATGATCCCAGGGTGCTGGGATTGAGCCCCCCATCAGGCTCTCTGCTCAGCGGGAGCCTGCTTCTCCCTCTCCCTCTGCCCCTGCTTGTGTGCTTGCTCTCTCTCTCTCTCTCTCTCTCTCTCTCTCAAATAAAAGAAATTTGAAAAAAAAATTTTTTGACATTCTCCTGACTATATTGTTTCCTCTTTTGGGGCATGAAGACAGTTGTAAGTATTCTCAGTGATGGGTAAAAATGAAGTAGACTGGGAGCCTTTGGGAAGGAAACACCATCTTCAGCAAGAAACCCCATCTAGGATATGGGCTGAGACAACAAACCTGGAAGGTCTTTTCTGGATGCCTCAGGGGTTCAGGTCTTACAGCGTGGAGATTTCTGGAGTCTGTGCATCCCAAATACTTTAGAAAGCCCTGGATCTGATCACATAAAAAATCCATAGTGGCATCCCCATGAGAATGGCCCAAGTCTGGAACACTGACAACATCAAACGCTGGTGAGGAAGGGGAGTCCCAGGAACTCGGTGAAGGTGTGGCGCGGAAGTCCTGCTCACTCACTGCTCACTCACTGCGCTGCGGCCACTTTGGGGGACACTCTGCTGGTTTCTGACGAACAACGTGGTTTTTACCATGCGATCCTGCAATATACTACTTGGGATTTACTCAAATGAGTTAAACTTTACGTCCAAACAACAACCTGCACGTGGCTGCTTATAGCTGCTTTATGCAGAATTACCAAAACTGGGAAGCCACCAAGATGTCCTTCACGAGGTCAATGGATAAACAGAGTGGTGCCCCCAGACAACGCAATATTGTCCAGCGTTAGGAAGGAGTGACCCATCGAACCATGAAGAGACAAGAAAGAATCTTACAGGCATATTGTTCAGTGGAAGCTGCCGGTCTGACAAAGTCATGTGCTGCGTGTGTGATTCCGACTCTGTGACATCCTGGAAAAGCCGCAAGCATGAGGACAGTAGAAAGATTATTTGCCGGGGTCGATGGGGGAAGGGCTGAATAGGTGGAGACGGGACATGCTTAGGGCAGAGAAACTACTCGGTGTGACGTTCTAACCGGGGGCTCCTACCACTTTGTCCAGACCCACATACCACATCGAGAGGGGACCTCACGGAGCCTGTGAACTCCGGGAGATGAGGAGTCAGACAAGCGGCACAGCCCTGCTGGGGGATCCTGATATTTGGGGGGCTGTGTGGGAGAAATCTGCACTTGCTACTCAGCTTTGCTATGACCCTACAACTACTCTAAGACTCAGAAGATGGGCGCAGACACGTTACCAAAAAATGGATAAGAAGGACTGACGGCCCCCGGAGAAGATGATGAACGTTGTTGGTCGTTATGAAGACACAGACGAGACCACTAGGAAGCCCCACTACACGGCTAACAGAAAGTCTGAAGAACGCAGGAGGAAAGCGGACAGTGCCCGGTGCTAGTGGGCGCGGAGCCAGCTGTAACCCTCGGCGTGCTGCGGGAGCGAACGTGGCGTGCTGCGAACCCGCCGGGCAGCTTCTCAGGAGTCCGACACACACTTACCATGAGGTCACCCCTTCCCCTCCTAGGTATTGACCCAAGAGAAGTGAAAACGCACAAGGACACATACGCGCACACGGACGCAGCATTACTCGCAGTAATCCAGAAGGAGAAACAGCCCGATGGCCCATCCGCAGGGCAACGGCTGAGCAGTGCGGCGCACCCGGACGGTGCAGGGCTGCTCAGGTGCGGAGAGGAGAGCACAGCCAGGCCAGCGACACACGCAGACACACACTACACCGTAAATCTCAGCAGCTAGACGCTGAGTGAGGGAAACAGACACAGACGGAGACGGAGAGTGTAATTCCGTTCTGGAAAAGGCAAACCTCCAGAGACAGACGTACGCTCAGCGGTTGCCCGGAGTTAGAGGTGGGGAAACCAGTGCCTGCCTGGGGCGTGAGGGGACACTCAGGGTTCAGTGCTGGTACCTGCGGGGTTTACAGCTACAAACACTATCAACGGTCAGGGACTACAGGCTCCAAGGGGTGATTTTTATGGTGTGTAAATGATACTTCCACAGGTCTGATAAGAAGTAGAAAATTAATTTTTTTGTGATTAGGTTTGATTTTCCATGTCTTTCCTATAGGACGGAGTAATGTTAGAGCTGAGGGGACGGGCAGGAAGGCCTAAGCCTGGCGTTCTCCATCTGAAAACAGTCTCGGGGGTTTTAAAGGAAGGTCGGGCTGCTCTAGTTGGCGAGAGGGCACAGACTATCAGGATTCTCATGAGGTTATGGGGAGACCCATTCTGCAGTGTGAACAGGGACCGAGCAGAAGCCAGTGTCTCCAAGGACTGGACGGCCAAGACCCTCTGACTCCTAAAACCAGACACCTCACTGCAGGCTCTGGTTGGCTCTGTGCACACCGGATTCGCTGCTCGACTTGCCCACTAAAGGTAATTTTCCCCATCAGAGCGCCGTGCAGACCAGCCTACAGGGGTGTGCAACATGGAAACCTTTTATGTTGTTTAAGTCAAAAGCCATTCCTTACCGCTTGGGTCCCTTGCACAGGCTTCACGTGTGCCTTCAGAAATGCGTTGATTTATTCTTGAAAATCCATTTCCCCTGCATGCACTTGGCGTGCAAGAACTATCCTTATTCAGGGGTTAAGTGATTTTCAGTGCAAACGTCCTTGATGACTCTGACCAGTAGCTCTTCGCCTTGGCTGGACTGTTTGTAACAACAGGAGGAGTTGGTAGAGGTATGTTTAATTTAGTAGTGGAATTTCAAAACTGTTACATATCACCTATTGTATTTTTAAAATTCGAAAGAGCCTAGATACATGTTAATTCTTTCCGCTCGTATGAGAAAAAGCATTCTGCGTAGTGTGTGAAGAGAGCCCGAAGCTTTTAATTCAATGGAGACTCGTGCCCTCCCTCTTGAAGCCCCCTCTGACCCTCAGCACCTACGTTCACCTGCACACTGAATTCTCCATTACTGCACATAGATTGTCTTTTTTGGATCATCAGATTCTTAATTTTACCACCTATGGCCCAAGCTAGTTATTAGTGAAGCCTGTGCAGGAAAAGTCATACTTTATTACCCATTATCAATCAATAAGATGAGTTTTATTTTGCTCATGCTATAAAAATCGCATGAAGGCAGGAGAAAACTCCGTCTGTGGCATTCGTCGGGAGCTGGCTGCGGTGGCCGCGGTACTCCATCATGCATAAACGCAGAAATGGCATTTATGAGCCCACTCGTGTGTAGCTTGAGTAGGCAGATTCATGAAATTCGCCGAGATTTGGATTAAACTTAAACCATTCTATACAGCTCTACTTTTGATTAAGGCTCTGTGTGCAGCGAGAGCCTCACATCTGAAGAGAACTTGGGTCTTTAAGAACTTTGAATGCGCACACATCTAAATTGAGCTCTGAGCTTGATCTCGCAATGTACAGCGGGTCGATTTACATTCAGTATTAAACAGGGGGACGGAGGAGCTAACATGCCATGCTTTCAGAATTTTAGCTTTGGACCAGAGCTTATTAATATCGGGATAAACACAGAGATGCCTCACTCCGTCTGCACTTATCAAATTACAGACGTAAAGCCTTAAGTAGAGGGTACCAGCAGGACAATCATAACCATCAAAGGAGGGAAAAAACGGTGGCCATGTGTGGACACACCTGCCACTCATCCCTAGGAAAAGGCAAGCCTGTCAGGTGACACAGACTGGCCTCTTGGGGTCTCAGAGGTGAATATTTCTCTTTTTTAAACAGTACCCAAGGACACAGTTAGCATAGCACTTAAACAAAAAAAGGAATTACTTCTGCTCAGACTATGCCAACCTAGTATTTTCCCTTTGCATAAAATTCTCCACTTCTGTCTGTGGCTCTTCTCTTTTTTCTGATTATCAGCAGATGTGGGCAGAATGTCCTGAGCCTTGGAGCTTATTTTAATATGTTTAAAAGATTCTCATCTCATTCTCCAGGAGACATAGGATAAGAGATGACGTTCTCCAGTCCACAGCGAGACACAGGCAGACCGGTGGGCAGGGGGGATTCGGGGCAAACCACTCCTCAGAGCTGGTGGCCGACTGTGCCCGTGGCCCAGGTCGGCCGACGGACAATCTGGCTGTGGTGGGGTCCCAGGAGGGGACGCGGCTCCAGGCTAATGAAGATGAGTGTGGTGAGGGTATGTGGGAAATTTTGCGACCCAAGGTGGGCAAGACAACGGCTTCAAATCCTTCTCCATGAAGACGTGTTCACTTACCTGCTAGCAAGTTTCTGTGTCCTTGGGCCATAAGCAGAGACCTTCTCCGCCACCCCCCATGGTGAACGTCTCACTCCCCGGCAGGAAGCCTCCTTCCTCTCTGCCCCGACTCCCTCCGCCCACCGCGGGCTGAGAAAGCTGTGTGCGCCGCTGACGGACCGGCGACCCAGCGAGCACACGCTGATGATGGCTTCGAGGAGGCAGAGGCCAAATTCAACAGAGAACAGCCCCCAGATGCGATCAGCGTAAAGTGACTGAGTGACCGAAGGACAATGGGTCTGTAACGGGGTGTCGTTTCGTCCCTGTGGACGGGAGGCGCAGAATGGCCACAGGTTGGCCTCAGCTTCAGTCAGGAGCAGACGATGTGTTAGGCTTATTACCCGGTACCTAACCCACCATGGGGGGGAAAATCCTACTGCGTGTCTATTATTATAGATAAATATCCATCACTGGCGGCAGACATTCCGCCTCTGGAGTTTGTGCTACGGCTTGAAGAAGAAATTCCATTAAATCCCATTTTGTAAGGAATGCAGTCTCTGAAGCAACAAGCTATGCTAACCCTTGAGAACTCCTCGGAAAGGCTGCATTTCCCTCCTTTTCCAGATGCTCCTGTGAATGCCCAGAGAGCCACCGGCTGAGTGGCTGAGTTAGGGAACCCCAGCTCCCGACCCTGCACACCAGGGACGTTGTCACAGACACAGGGTGATCGTATGCCTGGGAAAGCACATGGTGGGGATCCCACGCATGACTAGCAGGTGACTCAGCACAGCGTCCCCCGCAGCGTCCCCCGCGGGGTCGTGTGGCCCTCGGAACGCCGCCCGACAGAAAACACTGCCCGTCGTGAGGCCAGGCGGTGGAATCCTCCGGACCCACGCTGAAATGCACTGCGGGGGTCACTCTGAAATCTGCGACACGGAAGAATTCAGGGACCGGGGGTGTGAGCAAGGCCCGTGGCTGCAAGCCGACCGCTGTGACTGGTCTGCCGGACCCCGCATCCAGGCCCGGCTCCTGGCCGGCCTGTGAATCGGATTAGTGGCCGAAGTTGCCCAGTCTCGGCTTCCTCGTTTGAGGGACGGGGTTAAGAGATCGCTAGGAATAGCTTCCCACGTTTATGTTCCAGATTCCCCACCCATTTCCCACCCGCAGCTGTGTGCATGAGATGGGAAAAACACACCTGTCTCAGCTTCACCTCCTGGCAAGCTCTTGTCCATTTTCACGTCACCGCTCACAGTAACGCAAGACATTAGTCACTTTTACCAAATCCTATTTTCCCACAACTGGACAGGAGGATTCTCCAGAGGCCACTGGGTGTGGGGTATCCCAAGGGGTTCAAGCAGGAGCGGAGTGGAAATCCGCTGTCTTCTATTAAGCCGGACATGAAAAAAGGTTTGCAAAAAATGTAAAACTATGCTACCCGTGTCATCAATAATTTTATTGTTTGTTTTGGAAAAAAAAACAGTTATTTTCATAAAGATATGTGATGTATGTTAACATGCCATGGTTTCATTTTTAAATTAATACGGAAGATTTAATATTTTTCTAAGTTTTAATTTCTACTATAATGAATATTAATAGGTTAAACCCATAGAAACAAAAGCTCCTTGGGATTTTCAATAATTTTTAAGAATATGAAAGGGTACTAAGCTCCCCAAAATAAGAGGTCCACCGGGCTAGTTAATGCGTAACTTTTTTTTTTTAATTAATCTAACAAAAACAGAGGTTTCATGAAGAAAATCAAATGAAATAAGGAACATGCCATACATTATTGGTGAATAATTCCTAAATGATGTTATTAAAGTTTTATAACATTGAGTACAATAGATGTTTGTCTCTGGTAAGAACGCGTTTGTGATTTCACCAAATAACCAGATGTTATTACAATGCAATGATAAAAATATATGTTCAATAGTCATTTTTATTGGCTAGTATATGACTAAATATACACCAAAATTTTCTTATTTTAATGCATAAACATAAACATACATAAAATTAAATCTTAATTTAATGTATAAACATAACATATAAACATAATGTACAAAACATAAAACTTTATTAAGAAAGGATAAAACCTGACATTTGGTTAAAAGGAAAGAATGTCTAATGTGAAGTAAAATGAAGAACAAAAGCTTTAGAGATGTCTAATTTTCTTTTTTTCTTAAAGATTTTATTTATTTGTTTGATAGAAAGGAGTAAAAAGATGGAACACAAACAGGGGGAACAGCAGAGGGAGAGGGAGAAGCATGCTCCCCGCTAAGCAGAGAGCCCGATGCGGGACTCGATCCCAGGACCCTGGGATCATGACCTGAGCTGAAGGTGGAAGCTTAACCGGCTGAGCCACCTAGGTGTTCCCAAATGTCCAATTTTCTTAAAAAGAAAAAAAAATCATTGAGCAGATGTGGCCAGTTTGCAGAGGAGAGGGTGGAACAGAGAAGCACAAGGAGAAACAGAGTGGAGGGCGGGGGAGGGGGTTGGAGGGAGGACGGCCGAGGGAAGAGACCCCTGAGAGACCAGAGCCCGTTTCTGCAGGCCCAGCTGTGCCTCTGTCAGTGGGTCCGGATCCTGCCTCTGTGGGCTTCCAGGTCTAGTGGGGTTTCTCTGTGAGCATGAAGAGTCCTCAGACCAGCAAGTGAGGGAGCCCTGCACGCTCTCATGTACCCAGCATTGCCGTGTTCCTAACAAGCACGCATCCGTGCACGTTAAGTCGTGGGCATGAAGGGAAGACAGGAAAGCAGGATCAGAGGAGGCAGAGGGAGAAGGAGAAGAGGAGAAGAAGGGAAGGGAAGGGACACGAGGGGATGGGGGGAAGGAGGGAGGGAGGCTGAATACGATAAGAGAACCCTGCCTTGGCTGACTACCATCAGGATTCCGTCCCGAACTAGAGGGAAGCAGAGAACTAGGCACTAGAGCACATTCTAACCCACTTTTCTTAAGTATTTTATTATTTTTATTATTATTTATTAGTATTTCATTCCAGTGAGCGTTTGCAAATGCTTTCCCAGTAAAAGTCCTTCCCTACAGCACCGTGGTGGCTCTCGCCTTGCTCGGCAGCTGGCCCTGTGTCCGGGGGACAAGATCGTCCGTTGCCAGCCCTTGTGGACCATCCAGATAGGCCTTTGGCTTGCAGACTCACCCAGGCCTCTGCCCCAAAGCCAGAGAGACACTGGGGTGCTGTCTCGCCCTCTCCATAGGGTGACCAAGAACCCCACACCCCAGTGCAGATTGCCCTTGGGGTGCTGTCCTGAGTGATCAGCTTGGGAATCTGGGTACGTCCGGTGGAAGGTTTGCTAAGAGATGAAGATGCTAGAAACCCTCTGGGCTAGGCGATCGGCAGAGACCTCCGGTGGGGTTGCTCTTAGTATTAGGAGAGACTCAAGGGAGATGAGCTACCCTCTGAGGGTCTCGGGGTCCAGACAACAGAGGTGAGGCTAAGAGGAGCAGGGAAATGAGTGTGAACTCTGCTGCCTCCTGCCCTTAGCGCACCTGCCCCAACCCGCCCTCCCTCTGGAGCCCCAACCTCCTCACGTGTAGGTTTTTCTGAATTCTGCTGTCACTAGTCCTTCAGTCCCCTGTCCTTGTCCACCCACATTTCTAGACTGTTTGACCTGTAGATCTCTGCCACCCCACCCCAGCGCAGGAGGTCAAGATAAGGCCCCGTCCTCCTCCCAATTTATCCTGAGTCTCAAGAGTCAGCATAGTGGCGACCACCTCTATCCATGACACGTCGGTCGGAGAAGGGTCCGAGTTCTGCTGCAACCACGTGTGGTCTGTCCTCTCCCCTGGGATGCTAGGCTCTGGGCCAAGGGCTGTGCGATAGTCTGGTTTGCTCCTTTCCGCAGAGCACGGCAGGAGGAGAGCCCTCGCAGCCCTGTGTGGTCATCAGGGCTGGATCATCAGGTCTCCACCAGGCTGCTGCCCCTCCTCTGTCTCCTCCCTCTTCAAGCCTTATCCATTCTGCCTCATGGAAGCTGAGGGCCCACTCCCTGTCTAGATGCTCGCTCCGACACGGTCGCCCCTCGCATGGCTGGCATGACCCCAGCTGCGATGTCAGCTGAGAATGAAAGATGAGTCAGGGCAGTGGGGGGCTAAGGGGACGGGGTGAGGGACAGTGAGAACACCAGGGACTGTTCCAGGTGTGAGGAAGATGCCCACAGGAAGGTCAGAGCAGGGACTGTGGGTCCAGGAGAAACGGACCACTGAAGGGAGGAGGTAAAGGGAAAGGGCTAGACCAGGACAGGCAGAGAAATGCCCCATGGAGAGCAGGAGTCAGGCAGGTACCTGGAGCTCTGAGTGTCCCTGGGAGAGTGTGCTGGCAGGGAGCCAGAGTGTGGGTCTGGACCTTGTGAGGAGTGGCCACATGTCCCTCTGGATGCAGTCACGTGCATGGATGCGGACATCACGCCGAATCCAGCAGTGAGTCAGGGTCTGGGCTCTGTACGCTCTGTCCGGCTCCCTGATCCCTGCTGAGCACTGAGGCTCTCCCACCGCACAAGTCAGGCTTGCGGTTCAGTAGGCGTGAGCTCTCTGATCTACTGAGGAAACACCGTGGAAGGTCCGGGGGCCCAGTCACTGGGGGCAGAGTGTGTCAGGGATGGGTACGTGAGTGTCCCGTGAATCAGTGCTACCGTCGCCTCCTTCCTCTGCGGAGGGGCTGCTCAGTGGGGATGGCGGGACCTTCTCCGAGTCTGTGTGTGAGCCCCCAGATCACAGCCAGCCCCCAGAGCTGACCGCCCTCTCGTGCTTTCCTACTGGCTTCTTCATCCAGGACTTGAGGGGGTACGATGTCAGCACATTGCTAGAATTCGGTGCCCCAAATATTTCTCATTAAGCTTTTACAAACGCTTGCCAAATTCAGGGTATTTTCAGGATATTTTGTCTAAAATTGCTTACCTTCAGGCCTCAGGAGGTCTCCGAGCATTTAATTTGAAATAACAAGGCAATATCCCCATGTTGAACACTTGCCCCAGGGAAAGAGAGAGGGTAGAGCTCCAAGCACTACAGCCTGACCCAGACTGGGCTCAGTTGCTTCTTGTGTCTGAGACCAGTGAGCTGGTGGGCAGAGCACACACGGCTGAGGAATGGGGCGTCTGGAGCCCACTCAGGTGGGTGCTCCGAGTAGACGAGAACCCAGGCTGGGGACCTACCGACTAGCAGATCTCAGGTCAGCATATGGCCACCTCCGGGTGCGTCTGCATGCCACGGGACCACAGCGTCAGTCCCGTGTGAGTAGGCCCATGGCTCTTTCCTGGTGCTCCCAGCTTGGGTCCATGTGGCTCTTCAAAACCCTGACCCAGGAGAACACAAAACCGTACCACACGAAAGCTTGTTTGTGGAGAGCCGAGTGCAGCCTGGAGGCTGATGCTCTGTTCTGACAGAGCTGGGGCGGGGAGGGAGCGTGGGGGCGGGCGCTGCTGCACATCTGGTAGAAACAATTTCATTGCCAAAGATTAACATCTGTTGCTTAAGCACGAACGTATAGTGGCTGGAAATGTAATAAGATTCATGGTTCTGTTCTAAGTAGATTAATTTTGTAATATTTGCCTTTCACCCCTGCATTGAATGTTCAGATTTGGTCTTGGGAATCGCCACAAAAAATAACCCTTACAAACTCAGCCCGACGGGGCCGTGGGACAGGCTGCCTGGCCAGACGCAGTCCCCTTCTCTTGTTGCTACAAGTGTCCTCCTCACATAGAAGCACCGCGGCCCCTCCCCGGGGAGGAATGGACAGGCTCCGCCGTGCTGCTCATCTTCCAGGGGCTCTCTCCAGCCTGTAGTCCCCAGACGACAGGTGCGCACACCAGCGGATCGCAGGCGCAAGCCTTCCAGGAACATGTCTTTAAGAATCTGTACAGGTGCGTGAAAAACTAATCATGTGTTTTATGGTGGCTAACATAACACAATAAAAATTTAAAAAAAAAAAAAGAAGTACAGGTAGCTGATAATTATCTATTGGCGACTATAATCAAGGTAAGATCGGTCACATTCTGTAAGATGCTGCTGATCAGCCTTAACAAAGTCCCACCGACTGCGGGCTTAAACGACAGAGAGTGTCTTCCCTCAATGCTAGAGGCTGGAAGCCCAAGATCAAGGCGGTGGCAAGGATGGTTTGTCCCCTTGGTGTGAAGACGGCCTCTTCAACCTGTGTCTTCTCACAGTCATCCCTCTGTGTGGGTCTGTGCCCTGATCCCTCTTTCCACAAAGACACCCGTCAGACTGGCTAACAGCCCACCTTAAAGGCTTTGTTTTCCTTTAATCATCTCTTCAAAGACCCCATCTCCAAACACAGTCACGTTCCGGGGCACTGCGGTTAGGATCCCTACGTATGGATTCTGGGGGCCATCGTTCAGCCCAGACCATCCTCCTATAAGCCTAAAAACAGGTCTCCAAGGACAGCCACTGAGCTGGGTTCCTGCATAATCCCAGCACTGACAGAATCGTGTTTCCACTAAAAGCGATTTGTCAGGATGGTGGAATAAGTCCGCATTGCCGTCTCAACTGGTCGACCCCTGCTTATGACTTATTGAAGCGTGCAGGTCTGAGGACGGTAAGGGAAGGTACAAAGGAAAGTGCCGTGCAGCCTTCTGTGGCGAGGACACCTGCTGGAACTGGGAGAGAGCGCCTGCCACCTTTTATTAATAATGAAGCTCTTTTATTCACTTGTTTATTTTAAGCTCTCTTTTAAATAGCAAAATTCTGAAACTCCCTTCAGAGTTTCTGTTGTTCAGCTAAAAAGCATCTCAAATGCGGCTTGGATCAAACTGAGTACCAGTAGGTCAAGAGTTCTGGAACCGATGAGTTCTACAGATTTTAACTTGGTGTCTGACTCCTCAAAGTTTGTAGGTGACCGTGTCTTGGGAGTTCGGTAGCGCCTGTGTCCCTGGAAGCCTGGGCACCCGAATGGCCAGCTCAGGCCTCTCTCCTACAGGTCACAGCGGGGAAGAGCGTGGCACGGGCTCCTGGGTGGCCTTCCTCCGCTAAGATGACAGCTTCACCCTGAGGTCATCCAGACTTTCATTTCAGGATTTCTTAAAATGCAACGTCACTCTGTCCTTCCCTCCATCTGTGCGGGGAGAGACAGAAGCCGAAGAAAACCTCGGCCTCCGAAGGACAACGGATGACATTTCCATGGGAGCCTTCGGGGTTCCTGGCCTCTCGGTCGCGAATCCGGCCACAAGCGACACTCTAGGATTAAGAGCTGGGAGTTTCGTGATAAAATAAAAGAGTGTGTGGGCAGGGCCAGAGGAGTGGAGAGGCCCCGCCAGCGCCGGCGGGGACCACAGCCGGCCTCCTGCCAGGGCTGCCATGGGCTCGTCCCCCAGCGCCCCTGGAAGAACAAACAGGCCTGCACACTCGTTGTCACACATGTCCCCGCCCGTCGGACACAAACCACGGACGTGTCCCGATGCAGACGTGCTCCTGTGCGGAGCGGGCGGCCCCTCGCCTGAGGCCAGGCGTGCTGGGGGCTCGTTGGGGGCAGAGAAGGGGCGGTGGGACCTGGCGAGGCGCCCCGCTCCCCCCCACGCGCCGTGAGGGCAGCTCGTGCCGTCGGCGAGGGGCCGCGCCGCGTTCGGGGCCGAAGGCGCTGGACACGCATCGATGCCTGGGTTCGCTCCTGGAAGGTTCCCCAGAGAGGCTCCTGGAAGGTTCCCCAGAGAGGCTCCTGGAAGGACACGGCCCAGGCCGGGGCCAAGCCCACCGTCACCTCCCCCTGCACAGCCCTGGCTTTCTCCTCCCCATCGTTAAGCACATGTAAATGGATTCCTTTTTCTTTTTCTTCCTTTTTCCTTTTCTTTTCTTTTTTTTAAATTTTCTTCCCAGAAAGGACGCTGTACAAATAAAAGGAAGCAAACAAGAAAAAAATGACAAATCCCCCCGTCCGCGCCTTCTGGGGTCCTTCCCGTGGGCGCGCCGGCTGCATGTATAAACCTAACTTGATCACCTTCTGAAGAATTTATGAATCATGCTTAATAATCAGCTTTAGGCACTTCTGAGGGACGAATCACATTTTGAAGCTACAAAGGTCCCCCAAATAGCTCCTGGGAAACGACCCCGCATCCCATTAAACGGAAAAACTCGCTACCGCGGGCCTGGTGTCAGAGTGAAGCGCTTCCCTCTCCGCTCTGCAAAATGTCAAGGAGCCTCCGCTTAAACGCTTGATTAATCTGAAAGGACCAGAACAGACAGCTTCTCCGGGAAGGGAAAAATACATTTTTTTTTCTTTAAAAAAACTTTTTCTTTGCACTTAAGGAAAAGAGGAAAAAAAAAAAAAACAGGCACAACACACATCTCCTTTTCCCCTTATATTCATTATTTTCTGTCTTTAAAAAGGCTTTTATCTGACTTTTATCTCTTCCATATGCCCATGGCAAACGCCAGCATCTTCTTCCCATTTTGCAAGTCTGCCCAGGAACAGGCTTTATCTGACTCTCGCTGCCGCACTATTTTCCTATTTAAGTGGTTGGTGCAGCATCAAAGTCAAACGTGAAGGTCAGAAAAACGGTTTTCGGAGCACTGGGATCTAAGACACAAATAGGACTCCCCCCATGGAGAGAGGGTGCTCCAGGCAAAGGCAGAAGTCCTCTTCAAAAATCGCCACGAAGGAAATGCCAGTCTTTCGTCCATCTTTACAACCTAAGCTTGGAGTGATTTGCATTCTTGAGTTGCTTTGTACTTAATTATTATAAATAGGGATATATAATGATTTTATTGTGTGGCATGTGTATTTTTATTGATAAGACCCTTAATATTTCATTTGTTACACTTATTGTAATTAATAAATTACAATGATCATTCAGGTAATTTGAATTTTAAGTTGTACTAGGTTCCATAGAGTCTACAAAACTAGATATTTTATTTGGAAAGCATTACAGAATCTGTAATTCTGGTAATAATAACCATCATCATATAATCCTGATATTCCGGAAGATCGGTAAGTTCCTGAGTATTTGTGACTTTGTCCTGGGGACTCCGTTGTTTACAGTTGTCTACATGTTTAGGTAAAATGTGAATGTTCCAAGAGCCAAAAAAAGTGTGATCTGGCTGTGTCCTTGAACTCAGCATGTTGGGTGTGTCTTGGATACCGGTTCACAGTAGCCAGTTTTGGTGAGTTCTGAGCTTCTGGAAGTTTCTCCCCTGGGCTGTCTGTGCCTCCTTCCTCAGCTGTGGACGGAAGCCGGCCCGATCGCCGCCGTCTCTCACCCATCCAGACCTGCTAGTAATTTCCATTTTTGGAGTTCACGTCGAACTTTGCTGAAAGAATGTATATGTCAAGTGTTCTTACCACACATTAAAAACAAAACAAAACAAAAACACAAAGGGACAGGGGAAAGTCTGGGAGGCATTGGCAGGTCTCTTGCCTTGACTGTGGGGCTGGTATCAGGAGTGTGCGTACATCCAAATTCATCAGAAGGTAAGTGTCAAATGCTCGCGGAGTGTTGCCGGTTCCCTTCAGCTCAAGGACACCGTGATGAAAATGGTAAAACGACGGCCCCCTCGAGGGACCACGGTGCATCACAGCTTACAGAACTGAGTCAGGAAATCACAGCGCCCAGACCGTACTTGAGGCCGGAGTGGACCCTTGTGCCGCATCCCCCACACCGAGACCCCAGCTCCATGCGGGAGACGGTCTCCTGAGGACGCGGAGGGTCCACAGTGCGCGTCGCACCCCAGAGCTTGCATGCAGGGCTCCCCTCTCTCTCCACACACCTCTCTGAAAATCTCTGTGCAGTCAGACGACCCTCAGAAACTGCTTTCTCGTGAGCCGTGCCCTGGGGCGTGCTGCTGGGGCGGGCGTCAGCTCCCGGGGGCTGGTAGCCTGGAAAGGCAGGAACATCTGGGCCCCAACATGGGCGGCTAGCACTAGCTGACCTTGTGTCCTGTCCTTTGGGGGAGGGGCAGCAGAGAGCGAGGCAGTTTGGGGAGTTGGGCTCAGGGTCCTTGGGGCCTCCTCATGGTCTCTCATTAGGTCCTTGAGGGCCCCGAGGGAGCAGGTCTCTCTCTGCAAGTCAGCTCCCCGCCTCTGGGTAACAGTGGCCCTGGCTGGGATGGCGCCGTGACCTGGGCCGCTATCCTGGCCTCCTGGTCCCCAGCCTGGCTTCCCTGGCCCCCTCTTGGCCCCCAGCCGCGGAGGGGAACTGGGCGTCTGCAAGGGGTCTGCAGCGTTAGAAGGTGTGTTTTCAGTAGACGGCAAGGCTGAGAGGCCCTTTATCCACCCAGCTCTGCTTGCGCTGGTTCCCCGCTCCTGGGATGCAGAGGAGGGGCCTGCAGACCAGGGTTTGGGATTTGATCAACACGAGAGGACAGTGTTGACCTGGGATTTCTATGCGAGGAGCCGCAGCATTCTTTCCAGTGGAGTTTCAATAGCTTCTGGAAACATCACAGGGACACTGAGGCTCCAGGGTCTGACTTAACAGCAACAGAGCAGTTAACAGGGAGCTTGAACCTTACTTTGCCAAAGGAGTTTTCTACACAGTGAGTGCTCACAAGGCACGAGCCCTGCTCGGCGGACACTAGCTTCGGCGGGGGGATCTCCTGGTCCCGCGCAGGGTGGAACAGAAGTGTCGTCTTCCTCGTGAGGTGAAGAGCCCGTCTTCTCTGGTGATGACAGAGCCTCGGCCTGGAAGGACGGTCACAGCGGGCAGGGCAAGGCAGGCTGTCTCCTTGCTGATGAGGGTCCCTCCCCGTCACCTGCGACCCCACTAGCAGTCTCTCTGCATGGCCTCCTCCTGCTTCCTCCGTCTGTCTGTCTGTCCTGGCACAGGCATGACTGAGACAGTGGCCTGACACCCGTGACAACAGAACGCTGCCCCCATGACCCCCGCAGAGCTGACCCGAGCCCGTGGGCCCGAAGCTCAGGGTTCCAGCCACGATTGCGGTTTGCTTCACTTGTCTGATTTTTGACCCTATTTCCCAGTCAGGAGGGCACAGAGAAGGCAGATAATATACCCTGCCCTTGAGAATCGGGGCGCCTTTCTTCCAGGCAGCTGTCCAGACTCCCAGCCTCCTGCCCACACTCCCTTTCTCCCCATGACGTTGTCCCCCTGTCCAGCCTACCTTGGGTGCCCTCCCCAGGGCAAGCTCTGTGCAAATAGCCTGCACTTGCTCTCGTTGGGGCTGTGACGATTCCCACAGTGGCCTGGAAGTCCACGTTCAGTAAAGGCACAGTGTGCTGGCCGGCCACCCGGCACCGCTGTGGGTGCACACATGCGGAGCACGGAACCACCCTCTGACACTGGGCCCATCCCACGTCCTCTGCTGTGGTTCTTCCAGAACATGAATTCCACTGGACCGGCAGCTTCCATGCAACCCGGGTGCCCAGAACCCATGGCCTTTGGTCCATGCGGGCAGCACAAGGGACCAGGGATGACCCACTCACAGCTCTGAGAGCTATGCGCTCCCCGCAGAGAGGTTTCTCCCGTGTCTGTCCATGGATGGACAGCACCAGACCATGGCTCTGTGTTTTCGGGGTTTTCACATCCTGCTCTGAAAGATGCCTGAAACCTCCCCCTTTTCCTCCTTTGGCTCCTGGGCAGATCCAGGATCTGCTCTCCTCCTGCCACAAGAGAGTAAATGCTGCCCAGGGCACAGCTGGCCAAAGGTCCTTCAGAGGATCTCCGAGGTCCCACACCCTGGTGTCCCACAGACCCCTGCCTGCTGTGCACTGGCCAGGACTTTGGATCGTCTGGTAATGTGGCCTGAGCAACTAAAATCTCCATGCTCTGTAATGTTTCTAGAACAAGAAATGGTTCTTTTTGCTGTAAGACTGGGGATTTATTAGTTTCAGAGTCACCTTGGGTCGTCGACCGAAGTTACTGAGGAGAACCCAAATCAGCAGGTCTTTTCCCACAAAGCTCAAGCTCCCCGTCCTCCATCCGTGAGTCTCAAGAAGACCTTCCCTTCTTCGCTCTGCTGCTCGCCATTCTACGTCGAGCTCAGCTCTTCACGCCACCCTGGGAAGCTCTCCCGGAAGAAGGAGCAGATGGTCGTTACCCGTGGTAATAACACCGGTCTCAAGATGAACGCTACCTCCGGGTTGGAGAGTCCTGAGTACCACTGACACCTCACAGCAGCACAGCCCTGCTGGTGTGGACCCCAAAACAGGGTGTGGATGGGAGACACATTGGGGAGAGGCCTGTGTTTCTATAGTTAATTTGAATAACTCTTTGAGCTGAATATTGACAAATAGCATCTCGGGGAAAACAAAAATCACAATGTATTGCATGCAATACTACAGCACGTCATTACTTACTTGACTGACAACTTGGGGAGATGATGTACTGACTGAGTTTTGGACCAGCCAGGTCATGGACTAAGTCAATAAATGAGAACTAGCTCCCTAGCCACATGCTTCTTATGTTCCAGAACTGTGGGATTCATTAGTGGGGTAACTTAGGACATGATTTTGAAAAATACTCATGACTTGTGAATAATTATAAAATTATAAGGAAATATTGTCCTAGTTTGCTCACGTTGTTATAAAATAACACTACAAATTGGTGGCTTAAACAATAAACATGTATTTCTCATTATCTGGAGGCTTGAAGTTGGGGGTCAGGATGCCAGTGGGGTTGGGCCCTGGAAAGAGTCCTCCTTCATGGTGCAGGTGGTGACTTCTTGCCATGGCCTTGTGTGAAGAACGAGAGCTCTCTGTTGTTTGTTCTTATAGGGTCACCAACCCCATCAAGACCCCCTTCATGACTTCAGGTGACCCTGACCACTCCCAAAGACTCCATCACCAATGCCCTCACACTTGGGGTCAGGGTTTCAACACACAGGTTTGAGGGGAACTTAGTCAGTGCACAGTAAATATCTATCATAAAAATGTAATGTATGTGAACAGTAGACACATGGGGGGCAGGGAATGTGGGAGCAAGGATCTGAAAACTGACAAAGGCTGGCCACGTTGACAGAAGCATCCTTAGTGGGCCTCTGCTCAGGATGGTCTCTGATGTCAGGGCAGGGTTGGGTCCCTCCTGAGCTGTGTTTTCTCACTTTAATTCTATGGTAATAACTGAAGTCCCGTCAATACCTCACAATGCAATGACTGAATCATCCCCCGATGTTTATGGTATCGCCTATGTATCAAGTGTTTTGCAGGACACTGAGGTGCAGGGTGAATCAGGAAGGATGTGGGATGCACTTCTGCAGACACAGGAACCATCCAGCATCATGCCCAAGTCACCTGAGCCAGCCGTGGGTGGGAGGCAGATCTAAAAGGCGTTTTCCCAGGTGGTGCTGGACTACACCGGGATGTGTTACTCCAGGCAATATGGTCATCCTGTAAAATGTGAAAAACAAAACAAAACAAAAAACCCAAGCCATAAAGTTTGGTTGGTGCAGAAGCCATCCCAGTACATCTGGGGGAGAGCCTCTCAGAAGAGATGTCCCAGGGAAGGAGGGCACCCTGTGAGGCAGAAGGACACAGCCATCCACGCACATTTGGAGCATAGAACCTTCAAGTCACACAACTGTGCCCTTCCCCTGACTGATTTTCTGAATCTTGATTATAATTTGGCTGCTCATATCATTTCCCATGAGGATAGAATGTGTTGTCTACAGCAGAGTTGACTGGGTCCCATTAACAATGGCCATGGCAGGGACTTCAGCAATCTGCTTGGGTGTTACGCATTTGTCTCTTGAGTGAGGTTCGTTCAACTGAATTTGCTCCCAGGATGTAGCTCAGCTCTTGGGGGTTAGTGATGAGATCACCTTCCTTCTGTTTTTTGTTTTGTTTTCCAAAGCGCTTATCATTGCCTGCTTGTCTCCTCTGAGCCATTCCCTCCTGAAGACCATGCCACTTACACTCACCTTAGCCTTCTTCTTCCCACAGCAGCACTGATCCGGAGAAGTGGAGTAGGATTTTTTTTTTTTTTTCCAATTTATTTATTTTCAGAAAAACAGTATTCATTATTTTTTCACCACACCCAGTGCTCCATGCAAGCTGTGCCCTCTATAATACCCACCACCTGGTACCCCAACCTCCCACCCCCCCGCCACTTCAAACCCCTCAGACTGTTTTTCAGAGTCCATAGTCTCTCATGGTTCACCTCCCCTTCCAATTTACCCAAATTCCCTACTCCTCTCTAACGCCCCTTGTCCTCCATGCTATTGGTTATGCTCCACAAATGAGTGAAACCATATGATAATTGACTCTCTCTGCTTGACTGATTTCACTCAGCATAATCTCTTCCAGTCCCGTCCATGTTGCTACAAAAGTTGGATATTCGTCCTTTCTGATGGAGGCATAATACTCCATAGCAAGCTCTTGTCGTAAAATCCTACTCCACGGAGAAGTGGAGTAGGATTTTACGACAAGAGCTTGCTTTCTGGACGCTGGCAAGCTGCAGGAGAGAATTTCAACGTGTTCCCTGCACCCTGCAAGCATCTTATCTTTACAAGACTCACACAATTAGGTCACTTCTTTCTTCTCTTTCCCTCAACCAGAATATATTCGCTCTCTTTACCGATTTGCTTTAGATTAATGGACTTCCATAAGGGCTAACCTTTCTATACACAGCTACTTCCGGTCTTTCTTTAATTATTTTTCTTTGAGAATCACAGAGTCTTTTCTTTTGTATGTCCTGTTCACAGGAAGCACGTAGAATATTGACTTTACTCTCTGGAGTTTGCAGTCCGTCTCTCTCTCTCTCTCTCTCTCTCTCTTTCTTTCTCTCTCCTTCCTTCATTCTGTCTCAGGAGAGTTGTTCCAGATCAGACAGATCTGAGTTTGGGTCCCTATTCTGTCACTAACTAGACATGTAAATTTGAGCAATTTACCATAACTGTCCACCTTTTTCTCCAGATCTGTAACATTCGGATTATGGTGCTTACCTCATTTGTTCATGGTATCAAAACTAAGCAAGCCCATCTGAAAAGCATCTAAGGTCTGACACACCCTGGCTCTTCTTCTACCCCAGGCCACTGTCCACTTTGTGCAGGTGGTCGGGGCCATCATCTGAGGGAGGGAGAGGTACAATTTAGTCCACTCGTCAAGCCTTGGGCCTTCCCAATCAAGAAAGCAGCTTTATGGGTTAGTCACAGCCCTGAATTCACTCTATCTCTCCAACATTTCTAACTTTCCTGTATTTTGAGGAAACTATATACAAGACTCTCCTCTCCACCCTCACTTAATATTATAATTCATTTCTAACACCAGACATTCTTCTAAATGCTAACAAGGATTCTATTTCCAAATATTGCTCATGAGAAAAATTATAGTATATGACATGTCAGTCCCAAACCTAAAACTAATATTATGAAACACAACAGAAACACAATTGAACTCTCATATTAGGATATAAAATGCTTAAAACACTCTTTCCTGGTGTCCAATTAATATGGTTAACAGTTACTTGCTTGCAGTGATACACCCTTTTTTCCCGAGTTAGCTAACTTTTTTCTCAGTAATTATTTCACCATATTTTTCAAATAAGAACTAAGCAAAAATAAGATCTAACTACAAAATGCACAGTGGGAAAGCAGTCAGTATAGATGCACCAAGAGACAGTGTCTCACCCTGAGATGCTGAGATGCCTTTTGGCACTGGCACATCTAAGGGTTCATGTCTTCTTCTATAACCATAGTGCATTTTTCAAATAGACTATGTGTGATTTCACTGAATCACTAATTGTCTTGTGAAAGCAACTCAATAGTTGTCTTTTTCTTTTTTTAAAGATTTTATTTATTTATTTAACAGAGAGAGGGATCACAGGAAGCAGGGAGGCAGGCAGAGGTGGGGGGGGAGCAGGCTCCCTGCTGAGCAGAAAGCCTGATGTGGGCCTCGAGCCCAGGACCTTGAGACCATGACCTGAGCTGAAGGCAGAGGCTTAACCCACTGAGCCACCCAGGCGCCTCAATAGTTTTCTAAAACACTGTTTAGTTAAAAATATATATTAAGATTTAAGAATGTCATTATAAAATATTCTTTTATTATCATTGGGCAGAAAATATGTAATTGAAATGTATATATTGTAAGATGTTGAGTCTCAGATGTCAAGAGTCAATCTCCGTAAAAAATATTAAGCAATAATTATCATCCCACTGTGTCTATGGTTCTTTTCAATATTTGTTAACAAATTCATTCATCTAAACCTACATTTAACAAGCAATTATTATATGGTCTCTGTCATGTGGATTAGAAATAGAGTTTTGGGAATGGTATAAATATAAGCCCTCCTTTTTTAGAAAAGATTTTATTTATTTATTTGTGAAAGAGACAGTGACAGAGATGGCAAGAGAGAACACAAACAGGCAGGAGAAGGAGAAACAGTCTCTCACTAAACAGGGAGCCTGATGTGGGGCTCCGTCCCAGGACTGCAGGATCATGACCCAAGCCAAAGGCAGACACTTAACCACCTGAGCCACCCAGGTGCCTCCAGATCCTGCTTTTATAAAGTTTGTACTTTATAAAGAAAAGAGGAAAAAAAGCTGAAGTGTTTTCAAAATGTACTTCCTATAAAATTTGGAAAAATAAAACACTAAATTTATGTCATATATATATTTATATTAGTGTGTGTGTGTATATGTGTATGTGTGTAATATATGTATGAAATATATGTGTGTATATGTATATATTTATATATATTTATATTAGTGTATGTGTATATGTACATACACACATACATACACATACATACATATATGTACACACACATACACACACACTAATACAAATGTGTATATATACACATATCTGTTTCACTATATATTGCTATGTATATATACACACATATATACAATATACACACATATTGTTTAGATTGTTTCACTATATATACACACACAATATATAGTGAAACACTCTAAACAATAAATAATGAAACAATCTAAAGACACAAAATAATTAATGATCTCTTCCTCTTCATCTCTTTCTTAGTTTGATATCTAACGTGGCTGTGAGTGTTTCTATTCACACCTGGAACATATGTTCTCCATTTCACACCATGTTATTATAAAATATATGCATATATATAAGAAAAAAATCATTCTAATTTGTGTGTGTATGTGTGTGTGTGTACATTAGACTTAACTTTTTAAAAATTTGACAATATGTCCTTTGATTCACATTCAAACGGGTTTAGTTTACTTAAAAATGATGAGGTGCCTGGGTGGCTCAGTGGGTTAAAGCCTCTGCCTTCAACTAAGGTCATGATCCCGGGGTCCTGGGATCGAGCTGCTCATTGGGCTCTCTGCTTAGCAGGGAGCCTGCTTTCCCCTCCCCCCTGCCTGCCTCTCTACCTACTTGTGATCTCTGTCAAATAAATAAATAAAATATTTTTAAAAAACCCAAAGAAACAAACAAAAATGCATATGGGACACAGTAATCAAACACAAAAGAAATGTTTTAAAAAAATGTAAGAGGGGCGACTGGGTGGCTCAGTGGGTTAAGTCTCTGCCTTCGGCTCAGGTTATGATCTCAGGGTCCTGGGATTGAGCCCCACATTGGGCTCCCTGCTGAGCAGGGAGCCCTCTTCCCCCTCTCTCTCTGTCTGCCTCTCTGCCTACTTGTGATCTCTCTCTCTCTCTTGCAAATTAAAAAAAAATATATTAAAAAATGCACTCGGTGTGGTGCATAAACAATGAATACTGTTACACTGAAAAGGAATAAAGAAAGAAAAATGAAAAAAAATGTAAGAGATAAAATGCTAAGCTTTTCTAAGAGGAAATTAAATAGAATCATATCATGTTCAATTAAAGCAAGAGAGGACATAAAAAGAGGGGAAGAAATGAGCAAGGAACAAATAAAGCAAATGACAATAATTATGTATTTGGGAAAAATCAATCCAATGACAACAATTACCACTTTAAATGTGAATGGTCTAAATAGATGGATCAAGGACAATGATTTCCAGAACACATTAAAAAGAGGATTTCCAAAACCTTCTTTTTTTTTCAATTTATTTATTTTCAGAAAAACAGTATTCATTGTTTTTTCACTACACCCAGTGCTCCATGCAATCCGTGCCCTTTACAATACCCACGACCTGGTACCCCAACCTCCCACCCACCCCGCCACTTCAAACCCCTCAGATTGTTTTTCAGAGTCCATAGTCTCTCGTGGTTCACCTCCCCTTCCAATTTACCCCAACTCCCTTCTCCTCTCTAACGCCCCTTGTCCTCTATGCTATTTGTTATGCTCCACAAATAAGTGAAACCATATGATAATTGACTCTCTCTGCTTGACTGATTTCACTCAGCATAATCTCTTCCAGTCCCGTCCATGTTGCGACAAAAGTCGGGTATTCATCCTTTCTGATGGAGGCATAATACTCCATAGTGTATATGGACCACATCTTCCTTATCCATTCGTCCATTGAAGGGCATCTGGGTTCTTTCCATAGTTTGGCGAACAGTGTGGAGATTCCTCAAGAAATTAAAAATAGAGCTTCCCTATGACCCTGCAATTGCACTCCTGGGTGTATACCCCAAAGATACAGACGTGAAAAGAAGGGCCATCTCTACCCCAATGTTTATAGCAAAACCTTCTTTTTTTGTCTAAAGAAATCACCTTTAAATTTAAAGATATAGCAAAGTTAAAAGCAAAAGAATGGAAAAAGATATATGAGGGTAACAGTAATTAAAAGAAAGTCAAAACAGCTGTATTTACTTTAAGCAAAACAAATTTGAGATCAAGAATATATACCCAGGATGAAGAGGTATATTACACATTAGAAAGAGATCTATCCACAAAGGGGTCTGATGCACCTGGGAGAAGGGTATCAAGTTAGCACTAAGAAGAGCAATAGACGTCAGCCCACATACCTGAGGGTCTTAACACTTCTCTGGCATCAGTAGATAGATGAAAGCAGAAATGTAAACAGCATTATGAATCCACTTTTCCTCATTGACTTTCGTAGAATGTTCCATCAAACCACAGTGGAATGCACATTCTCCTCTAGCTGATGTGGATCATTCACTGTGATGAACCACATTCTGTGTCACAAGAACACATTCACAAAATTAAAATACTGTAAATCTACAACAATCTCAGAGTGCATGGAATCAACTTAGAAATAAATAACAAAAATGATTGGAACTCTCCAATAATTACTAACAATTTAACAATACCTGTCAAAATATAATGTCTGGGTCAAGTACAAAGTCTTAACTTAACCCAGAAGTGAAAAATGTATTTTGAACCAAGTATGAAGATACAATGGTCAGAGAGTGTGGGTTGACACAGAAGCAGTGCTTAGAGAGAACCTGATATACTATACTTCCATATATGCACCTCTTGTCTATTTATCATCTATCTGTCATCTGCCATACCCCCCACACCTATCTATACTAGAAAAGAAGATGATATAAAATAAAAACAAAAACCTAAGCTTTCATTTTAGGAATCTAGAGTAATAGAATATTTTAATCCTAAAAAGAAAGCAAAAGAAACAAAAGAGTAAAAATTAAAGCAGAAACCAATGAAACTGGAAACAGGGAAACAATAGAACAAAATAATACAATTAAAAGATTTATTGAAAAGACCAATTAAGGTTCTACTATGTGACAAACTAATGAGATATACCCTAGGTGTCTAAGCTTGATTCAACAATCAAACTTTAATTAATGTAATCCACAAAAGCAATAGACTAGAGCAGCAAAATCACATAATCATGCCAACTGATGTAGAGAAAGCATTTGCCAAAACCTAACATGTGCTCAAGTTGAACTCTCGAAGCACACTGAGAAAGGAGAGAACAGCCTCAAGCTGACAAAGGACACTGACAAACAACCAGCCCCATATGGGGTCCCGCTGGACTCAGACCTAATGGTGAGATGCTGGACCATTTCCTCTAGTGTTGGAAACAAGCAAGAATGTCCTCTCTCCCAACTTCTAGGTCCTGAAGTTGTAGCTAATGTAATATGTGGGGGAAAAAAATATACAGATGTGAAAAGGAAAACAACAAAACTACAATAAAACTAATTTCATTTTTCAGATGACATGATTTATAGAATCTCCTAAATTTAACAAAAAACTACCGGAACTAATAAGCAAATATAGTAAAGTCAATATGAATTAGTCCACTGTTTTCCTATATGTCAGCAGTGAATAATTGGAATTTTAAATTAAAAAGCCATACCATTTACAATAGCACCAAAAGTGGAGAAATACAAGGTATAAAAAGATGTCACTATGTGTGTGGAAAACCATAAAACACTAATGAAATAAAGCAAAGGAGATCTAAGTAAATAGAGAACTACTTTGTGTTCATGGAAAGGAGATTCAGTTTTGTCAATTCTTCCCAATTGATGTGTAGATTCAATGCCATAGTGATCCCAATAAAAATGTCTGAGGGGACATGGAGAAAGGGGAACCCTCTTACACTCTTGGTAGGAATGCAAGTTGGTGCAGCCTCTTTGGAGAACAGTGTGGAGATTCCTCAAGAAATTAAAAGTAGAACTTCCCTATGACCCTGCAATTGCACTGCTGGTTATTTACCCCAAAGATACAGATGTAGTGAAAAGAAGGGCCATCTGTACCCCAATGTTTATAGCAGCAATGGCCACGGTCGCCAAACTATGGAAAGAACCAGGATGCCCTTCAACGGGCGAATGGATAAGGAAGATGTGGTCCATATACACTATGGAGTATGATGCCTCCATCAGAAAGGACGAATACCCAACTTTTGTAGCAACATGGACGGGACTGGAAGAGATGATGCTGAGTGAAATAAGTCAAGCAGAGAGAGTCAAGTATCATATGGTTTCACTTATTTGTGGAGCATAACCAATAGTATGGAGGACAAGGGGCGTTAGAGAGGAGAAGGGAATTTGGGTAAATTGGAAGGGGAGGTGAAGCACGAGAGACTATGGACTCTGAAAAACAATCTGAGGGGTTTGAAGTGGCGGGGGGTGGGAGTTTGGGGTACCAGGTCGTGGGTATTATAGAGGGCACAGATTGCTTGGAGCACTGGGTGTGGTGCAAAAATAATGAATACTGTTATGCTGAAAAGAAATAAATAAAAAAAACATGCAAAAAAATGTCTGCACACGAGTGGTTATATATCAACAAGTTTATTCTAAAGTTTATATGGAAAGACAATAGACTGAAAATAGTCAACACAAGACTGAAGAAACATAAAAATAGTTGGGGCTCACATGACTTATACCATCTGATCTCAAAGCTTATTCTAAAGCAACGGTAAGCAAGAAAACCCTATACCAGTGGAAGAATGGGTAACAGACCCATGGAACATAGGAGAAAGCCCAGGAAGGGGCCTCTGCAGTTATATTCAGCTGATTTTGGATGCAGTCACAAGGGCAGGTCAACGGAGAAAGGGTAACCTTTGCTATTCACGAGGCTGGGACAGCAGAGCATTATAGGGGAAGGGAAAGAAAAAGACCCACACATAGAATTTACACGTTTTGCAAAAATTGATCCTAAATGGATGACAGACTTAGGTGTAAAATGTAAAAGTCTAACATTTCCAAAAGAAAAAAAAAAACCTGAGAAAATAATATCTGACTTAGAGCTTGGTGATGTGTTTTTAGACACAAACAAAAAACACCACCCATGAAAGAAAAAAATGGTAAGTTAGAATTGTTTAAAATTAAATCACCTTGCCCTACAAAAGATATAGTTATGAGAAAAAAAAGGGGAAGCCACAGACTGGCTGAAAATATTCGTAAGACACATATCTGATGGAGGACTTGTATCCAACATGTACACAGAGCTCTCAAAACTCAAAACCTAAAGAACAAAAACGGGCAGTCTGTATGAACAGAAACTTCACCAGAGGCACAAACAGATGGGAAAGATATGCACGAGGAGATTCTCAGCATCTTCTGTCCTCAGGGGGTTGAAAGTCACCACGATACTCTTATGAGGACCACGAAAATCCTGGTGGTGGGTATTACAGAGGGCCCAGATTGCAGGGAGCACTGGGTGTGGTACATAAACAATGAATCTTAGGACACTGAAAGATGAAATTAAATTTAAAAAAAATCCAGCCTTAAAACAAATACAAAAAACAAGGAACAACAACAACAACAACAAACCTGCCACAAAAATCCCACTATGGGGAGAATGCCAGTTCCTGGTGAGGATGTGAAACACCAGGAACTCTCGTTCATCAGGTGGGAACGAAAAACGGTCCCGTTACTCAGAAGCAGTCGTCTGGTGGTCCCTTTCAAAGTTAATCATTCTTGCCGTACAATCCAGCAGTCACACTTCTAGGAATTCATCCAACTGATCTGAAGACTTGTGTTCATACAAACGCCTACATAAAAACGTGGATAGCAGCTTTTATTGCAATTGTTAAAAATTGAAAACAAGCAAGTTGTTTTTAATACGTGAATGAATACATGAACTGCAGATTTGCCAAACAAAGAAATAGCATTTGGCAGCAACAACAAAATAAATTATCAAGTCATGTGAAGACATGATGATTCTTCAATTCATGTGGGTTAGTTAGTACAAGAAAGGGGTCTGAAAACGGCGCATGCTGCATGATTTCATTGGAATGGCATTCTGGAAAAAGCAAATTGTAGAGATTGGATGGAAAACAAATTCTTGATTGCCACAGGTTCCAGAAGTGGAAGGATCAGTAGGTGAAGACAAGGGATTTTTTTTTTTTTTAACAAATACCATACATATTCTGTATCGTACTGTAATGGTAGACACATGATATTATGCATCTATCAGAGCCTGTAGGACTTACGGCAAGGAGGAAACCTTAACGAGTGCTCTTCTTGGTAATTCCTTAGCCCAGGCTAGTCGCAGGGAAAACATCAACAAATCCCAGAAGAAGGACATTCCACAAACTGTCTGACCAGTTCTCTTCAAAACTCTCAAGGTCATCAAAAACAAGGACAGTCTGTCTGAGAAGCCATCACCTCCAAGAGGAGCTTAAAGTGACAAGATGACTGAAGAAAATATTACATCCCGGAAGGGACGCTGGAACACAGAAATGATTTCAGGGGAAAATTAAGGACATCTGTATGAAGAGTGGACTTCAGTTAATAGTCACATATCAAAGTTGGCTCTCGAATTGTGCTAAATGTGGAACACTGAGGAGCAATGTTAGATATAAAGGGAAATCGGCTGAGACACAGGGGGACTGTCTATTCAGTCTCTGCAACATTTCTGTAAACGTCAAGCTTTTCTAAAACCAAATGTGTAATTAAACACATCTAATTGTTGATTCAATCTTTCTTTTTTATTTAATTCAGGCATATTTAATACACAGCGCTGTATCAGTTTCAGCTGTGCAGTGTAATGATTCAATTCCACACCTCGCCCGGGGCTCACCCCAAGGAGTGTCCTCTTCAGTCCCTACCACCTGTCTCACCATCCCCCACCCACCTCTCCTCCGGCAACCACCAGTTGGTTCTTTATCATTCATAAATCTTTTTTTTTCTTTTTTCGTTTGTTTTATTAAATTCCACATATGAGTGAAGTCATATGGTATTTGCTTTCTCTGAGTGACTTATTTCACTTAGCATTATAATCTGTACCTTCATCCATGTTGTTGCGGATGGCTACATTGTATTCTTTTTAATGACTAATATTCCATTGTACATATATATACCACATCATCATTATCCATCTATGGGGTGCCTGGGTGGCTCAGTGGGCTAAAGCTTCTGCCTTCGGCTCAGGTCATGATCTCAGGGTCCTGGGATCAAGCCCCGCATTGGGCTTTCGGCTCAGCAGGAACCCTGCTTCCCCCCTTCTCTCTGCCTACTTGTGATTTCTCTGTCAAATCAATAAATAAAATCTTAAAAAAAAAAAAAAGAAACTTCTTCCCATCATTATCCATCTATGGTTAGGAACCTGGGTTGCTTCCACATCATGGCTTTTGTAAATAACAGTACAATCGACATAGGAGTGTATCTATCCATTTGAATTAGCATTTTTATTTCTCCAGTCTTCCTATGAAAGTTGGTAAGAACGTCGTCAGTATGAAAGCATGCATTGACCATGATGATGACGAGCTAGGATCCAAGAGACGGGTGGAAGGAAGCCCCCCCACCCCCAGAAGCTGTTTGGTTGGGATTGTGGCTGCTGGACCTCGTTTTGCCTTGATGGTGACAGCATCTCTCCTGGCCTATGTAAGCTATTGGCACTTATGGTTTTGTCTCTATGTCGCTATACCAAATAGCTCAGAAGCCTCCAGATGATAGCATTTCTAAGTCTGGAGAGGAGTCACAGCAGCAGAGATAACTGAGTGAGGACAGTCAGCCGGCAGCTAGAGAAGCAGGGTCCCTATCGCTAACTTAAATGCTCTCAGGGGGGCCATACTGTCCCCAATTACATGAACACTTCTGTCAAGTAGCACAGTGTGCCAACTGAACTGTTCACCTCCAAAGCACCGGTTTATTTAAACTCAATTACTTACATGACCAGGGCCAGTGATTTCTAAAAAGCAGCCTCTCATCTACTGTGATAAGTGTTCTGCCAAAACTCAGCATGAATTTTGTTTTCTTTAAAAACTACCATTCCCATATAATTGGATTAGCCCAGCATGTGACTATGGCCAGATGTCGAAGCTTCCCAGGTTGAGTAGATCCCTCTTGTGACTTTTCTCAGGCTTCTCTCCTAATACTCTGGGAGTAGAAAATGGAACCCTTGGCTAGAAATGACTTTTAAGTGTCCTTAAGAAGTTATAACTGCTGGCCAGAGGAGAAACTACCTATGGCTCAATGAACACTTCAGGCATTCAAACAGCGATGGTCAGAGACCAAGTAGCCATTGATTTATTAACTGCTTGCAGGAAACTTTAATTTTTCTTAGGCACGTAGGAGGAAAAGAGTTCCCAGGCGATTATTAAATTGAGACAGAATCTAGTTATTTGAACTGTCAAATCTCACCTAAGAGAACACACATCAAAATCCTGCTGGGTGCTGAGTGGATAGGGCTCAAAAGTCTCTGCCTTCAAGGAACTTCCCCTCTTACTGGAAATCATCATGCAGGAATGTCAGCATATAGGGGAGAACAACAAAGTTCCGTGTGTATAGAGGGCAGCATTGCCAGCGGGGGCATGTTAGCCTGCCGTCCTTCCTGCCCTCAGCAACTTTCTCTTCATGACGCACAGAGCCTTGTGTTCAGTGGAACCCTTTGGGACTGACTCCCAGAGCTCAGCCATAACACACGCATCCCAGAAGAGCTTACTTACAAAGGACTTCCTCTCCATGTCCTCTTAGACTCGGCCCAGCTCTGGTGGAATTCCTCCTATTTTTTTTTTTTTTTTTCATCAGGGGCCGCTTTCAAGGTTATCATTTCTGTGGAGTAGGATGGATGTCCACCAGTCCTGGAGGAGGTGGTGGCCATCCTCTCTGTGTTTATGTATTTAAATTTTTGGATCCCAGTGAAAAAGAGAGATAGAGAAAGAACATCCTTAGGACAGAGAAAGTCAAGGTGAAGCAGCTGGACTGGAAAGCACACAGGGCGTTCAAGGGCGGGGCTGGACTTGAGTTATACCCAGAGAACGTCAAGAGGCAGAGGGGTGTATTGATGACAGAAGGGGCCCCTGGATACTGAGAAGACCATGGACCATGGAGGACCTCTAGGTCTCTCCAAGAGAAGCGGGAGTTTATAGGAACATCAACTTAGAAAGAGCCAAAAGAGGTGTTCCAGCCATGTAGTTAGAAAGAGTAACTTAGCTACATCCCCAGTACTCCCAGCAGGGCCTCCCCCATTGATCACAGAGACGGCAGGTGGGCAGGTCCCGCTGCCCCATAACTCAGCTAGACCCACCTCTGCTTTTCTCTGTCTGCAGTGACATTGCCTGGTGCCTCCTGTCTTGCCTGGGGTGCTCCATCCAGGGTCCAGTCCTTGTGATTCTTAGGTATGGTGTTTGGGAGGCAGGACAGGGCCCTGTAGATCCCCAAGGGTGGGGATTGGGTCACATCAAGGGAACCAATGACACCTCACGAAGGCCTTTCAGCCATCCCTTCAAACTAGATGCCTAATACTTACATTTCAAAACTCAGTAATGTCAAGGCATTGTTCTCAAGTCTGGTTGCCTGTGTGAGACCCAAGGTCTTCAAGGAGCACTTAGCGACTGAAGAATTTCAGTCTCCATGCAAAGCAGTCATCACTGGCTGGACCTTTGTCTTAGAAATCTCCGAATATTTCCAGGGGAAAGCATGGTCTTTCATGCAGCTGTTTGTCATGTTTGCACAATAATCCATTACTCTTGCCTTTTCTGTGGGTCCCCAAGCCCTCTGTTCATCACCCCTACCAACACTTTTCAACATTATATTTTATAGAAGCTTTATTCCATGAGTGAATACATGGGGTGAGCATATTTAAACCCTAATATAAAACACTTCCACTTAAGGTCAATATGTTAATGTACTCTGCAAATGTGCTTGAGGCATTCAATATTATCAGTGTTTAATTATAAACATTATCACTTTAATTAATTTATGTATACACTGGCATATTTAAACGGTAATAAAATAATCATCATAAGAAGAGATTTGTAGATGTGTTTATAATAACATTATCAATAGTTAATCTATGTCCAAAAGTAGCAGAAGGTCTAGGTTAAAATTAATTTGAAAAGCTAGAGTTTAACATACACAGTGTGAGCAAAGAAGACGACTTCTCAAAGATGAGATAACGGTTTATGAGCAGGACCGGAAATAGAGCAGCTCTGGAGAGGAGTCACAAACACCGGGATGATGGGACGCTGTGAACAGAACATCAAAACCCAGGGCTACGACCTCTAATGATGTTTGGGGACGGCTGGGACTTTAAGAGAAAGTAGATGTTTTTCCTGCATTATTTGTAAAGAAAAACTTCAACAAGATCTAAACCTTGTCCATGTGGCTTTTTAATTACACATCTATTGGTTGGGCGAAAAACCATGCAGACTCAAGGAGTCTTAGAGACACTTCAAAGTGTCTCTGAGTGTTTTAGAGACACTTCAAAACAGATTTCAGCAATTTCTGCGAACAAATGAAACAACAGCAACAACAAAGCAATCCACAATGAAAAACCTCACAGGACCCCAGACATTTGCAGCTGTAATCAAGCACGAGTCACCAGAGAGAGAGAGAGAGAGAGGGAGAGAGGGAGACGCAGTTGTACGGGACCATCACTTCATCACTCCTGTTCACTCTTGATAGAAATGCTGATCCAACAGTCAGCTTAAATGTAACGAAGCAGCAGAAAATCCGGGGTAAGTGGGGTACTTAAGAATGGCCGGGGTCTCTGTGATGGGAATTCATTCCAGGTATTCTAAACAGGAAGGGGCACAAGAGGTCAACGCGGTCAAATGTGTTGGGAAGACCAGAGAGGCCAGTAAGTGGAAAGTTTCAAAACGATAAATAAACAGTCTGGTGAAGAGACAGGTTGGGGAGGAGCTGTTTAAATAATCACAAGAGAGGCAGTGGAATGGGAGGGCAGGGGCTGCAGAGAATATTCCAGTACAGAACGGGTGGTCCTCGAGCACAAGGACCCTGAAGACCATGGAGCTCACTGGGGACAGAGCAGAAACAAGCACGCTAGCAGGAGAGGAGTGGCCTGGAGCTCCCCGAGTGTCGGAGAGGAGGAAAGAGGAAGTTCCCCACTCCCTTGACCTGTGGAACGGTCTTTCCCAAAGTCTACTGGGGATGCCGCCAATAGTGAGTTGATGAATATCTAGGTGTGGACAACGCACATGCTCTAAAAGGGGGGAAGTGATATTCCAGTGAAATGGCACATAGGACCTGGTACCTAAATAGAATTTAGCAGTAGGAAAGGTAATAAACTCATTCCCACCTCAAAGTTTTCATTTAAAAAGAGAGCTGGATCATTCTTCTGGCCCTAAAGTGTATCCTGTTCAGCTCAGGCTAAGGGGGTCTCACCCCATTCACTGCACAGAAGAAACGGTCATGATGTTGGAAGTTACTGTATGAAACCCATTTTCCAAACTGATGTCCAACTCAACTAGCAACTAATTTCTGGTCTCAGATCCAGTGACGACATGTGCCACAATAACATTAGGTAATTATTTAGAGATATCCAGGCCTTTTTAGGGGAAGAGGAAAATGTTAAAGGAAACCATTGATCAAGTAAGTAATAAACAAATGGGTCCCACAGAACTAGAAACTGAGTTATGGAATTCACGGTATGCATTAACGGCAACAACGGAAGTTACTGCTTAGGTGTCAGATCATGCTTCCATGGTATTGGATGTATAAATTACCCTTAAATTCACATGATAATCCTTTGAGGCATACATTAACTAAGTGCTTCTTCCAAGGACTCCATCTTACAGATAAGGAAACTGAGACATAGTGTACATTAATGATTTACCCAAAGTCACACGTAAGAGGTGAAGAGTAGAACGGTGATTGCCCAGGACTGGGGAGCTCAGGAAATAGGAAGTTCTTGGTCAGAGGGCATAAACTTCCAGTTCTAAAAAGAGTAAGTTTTGGGGATATAATGTGCAGTATGGTGATTATAGTTAATAATACTATATTATAAAGTTGAAATTTGTTCAGAGAGTATATCTTAAACGTTCTCACCACAAAAAGGTAACTTGTAATTAAGTGGCACAATGAGGATGTTAGCTAAGCCAAGATGAGAATCATTGCAACATATAATGCTTCAACTCAACAAGTATACACCTTAAGCGTATATAGTGTTACATGAGAGTTCTATCTCCGTAAGCCTGGAGTGGGGAGAGAAGCAGGGACAGATGTGAAATCGAGGCATCTTTAGTTCAAAACCCCATGCTCAGGTCGCTGCAAAGTATGGGTTTCTCTCATCAGATAAGTCTGGGGGCCATGGTCTCCCACGGGCAGCCCATGAGAGCTGTAAAAGCAGTGTTAGATTTGGGTCGTGCTTCTGCCAAGCGCCGGCTTGTGGACAACTTCTCACCCCCACCATGAGATTTTTCAATATTGGGGAAGTCCGAGAGGAAATAATAAATAAATAAATAAATAAAAACACAAGTAGCTCACGACCCTTGTCTTGAACCAACCAGGTAAGAAGAAACTGTTACTGTTATTTTTGTAAGTCCCATTTGCTTCTTGCCACATCCCATTTTTCCTTTCACCCCCGGATCCTTCTTCTCACTTTCGGGGATCACATAATTGTAACCTACTCTAAGATGGGGGCATTTCTTTCACTTTCTGTCTTCGATTCTCTTCAAACCTGGCTCACTTACCCTCGCTTTGCTGCCACTTCTCTCTAAGAGGTCCTCTGTGCTCACCACATGCTCTGCTGCCTGCTCCCCACTGTGCAGATCAGCATCTGGGACTCCAGCACTCCCCATGCCCCACCCGTGCCCAGCCCCGCAGCCCCTCAGCCGTCCCAATGCCCCTCTTGCACACTCCTCAGCCTGTCCTTGTCCTGTGACCTTTCCACTTTCCCTGGCTTCTGTGCTCTTTTGTCACGGGCTCTGCGCTCTCTTGGTGCTCTCGCCATCAGATACCTCGTGGGGTCTGACGACGGTCTGGTTCTAGAAACCCAACACCTATCTCCTTGCCTTGTACGTCCCCCAGACCCTGACACTTTTGGCAAACAAACCTGTTCCTTACCTGTTTTCCTCCACCGTGGAGTGCACGCGCGCCTCGGAGCTACCCCACCCTCTCTTTCTCTGTCACCCATCATCATCTGGGAAGGTTCTTTTGCTTCCTTCAAGGGTCTTCCTCCACGCCCCTCCTTTCTTCCCCAGGACACATGCTCTTGCTCTTACCTCTCTGCAATAAATCCTGAGAGAAGTGGAGGGAGCCACCCTACCTATGTCCCATCTCAAGGTAGACTGGATTCTTTATCAGAAACAGAGAAGATCTTTAGAAGAGTGCATGACTCCCTGTGGTCACAGGAGCACATCCCAGACCCCTTCCAGCCTCTCCTTGCCTCTCCCCAACCTATTCTTGGTTCCAGCCATACCTAAAGGCTCTTCTATGCCCACCTCCTCTGGGAATCCTTCCCAGGACATTCTGAGCTGAATTTTTCACTCATCCTATCCCTGTATCACCTGTCCCCTGGAGGAGGAGTTTTCTTAACTGGCTCTCTGGTTGCCATGGGAGCCGGGGCGGGGGGGGTGCTGTGCCTTACCCTTTTTCTGTGCAGCCCAGTGCAGAATAAACCAAGGCTTCCTGTATGACTGCATAGGGGTTAGGGTTACTACGCTGCTAGTATTGATTTGCTACTCTAAAATCAAACACCCTCCGAGCTTGATTTCCTCTCCTACCTCCTCACCTGCCCTAGATTTGCCTGCCAACACCCAAGAGGAAAAGTCTATTTTCTAGAAGCAAAGGTTGTGCAGAACAAGAGCCTGTGGGGGCTGCCAGGAGAGCGGCCATCACTGGCATATTTGGCATTTCTCGAGCTGACTCCTCTTCCCCTGAGATTTTTCGTGGAGTTGAGCAATACTCAGCCCAGGGAGAAGCCCACAGGCCAGCCGCATTCATCTTCAGATGATGCCTAGAGAGGATTTTTCAAACAGGTGACGGGTGCAGAGGAGGGGGTGCATCCAGCCGGAGTTCATAAAAACAACAGCCGTGTGGGAGACACTGTCCTTGAATCCCGCTGCTGGCTACTGGAGCTGGTGGCATTGCGCCCTGGGTGAGAGCGGCAGCTCCCGGAGCTGAGGACACGTTTACTGCTATGCCCAAAGATGTTTTCTGGGGGCAGGTGGTGCAGGGAGACACACATTCTGTGTCTTCATTTTTGTCTGGGTCCCTGCTTCATGCATAACTCATGCCACTGCTTACCATGGGATTTTCCAGTTTCCCTAAATGACTCCTGAGTCATCAAAACCAACGGTACCTTTTTTTTTTTTTTTTTTTTTTCAGTCCTTAAGACATAGGACCTAGGCCTTCTTGTCTACAGCCATGCTGGGTTTCACAGTACGTGCGGACAGACAGACTCTCTGTGACCAAACTACAGACAGGCTCCTTAGGGTCGTCTTCTTGACCAGAACTTGACCGTGGCCTGCCCAGCCTGGTGGCAGCAAGGATCCTCCTACGTCACATTGGCAGCCCTGCCCTGCCCTCGCTGTCTCTGCACTGATCTCGCTCACCTGCACCACCTGCCCTGCTGTGTTCTGAGTGGAGGTCACCCTTTCACTCTGCACAGCAGCCGTGAATGAAGTCTTCCTCATCCTTTTAATAAATGTCAGGAGCAATTTTCTTTCTTTTTTTTTTTTAATTTAAATTCAAGGAGCCCACTTATCGTACATCATCAGTTTTGGAGGAAGTGCTCAATAATTTATCAGTTCTGTGGAACGCCCAGGATCAATTTTCTTCCAACAATATGCACTTAAAGTCAGTTCTCCCCGCCTCTGCTAGCAGGCCTGTTGCGGCGACCAAAGCCTTTGGCCATGTGCCTCCGACCTCAAGGACACAGGCTTGTTCCACGTTGTTCTTTCCCTCCCCAAGCACACTTACTCCAGTCACTGCTTCAGTTCCTGGGTGCAAACTGAAGCATAAATTTAAAGGGGATACAGTGTTCATAGTAAGAGTCTGGTCTTCCTCCAGATCGGTTTGATGAAAACCAGCATCACAAATTCCTTCCCGACACCCGGGGAGGGGGGCGTGAGGGGGAGCGCGTGCATGGTTACGCGGAGCCAGTGCTCAGGATTAGTTGCCGGCACTGTGCTGCCACCTCCCTCTTCTATTTTAAGGACTCACTCCCAGTTACAATAAGATGACAAACTAATTTACTATTTACAAACTAATTTACAAACTAATATACTATATAAATGCAAAATTTTCTTTTGCCCTTGTGTTTTTAGATTTATATAACATTATCTTTAAAAAATCATTTTAGGACAATACAAAATATTTATCCTACTCAAGGCAGCCCTATACACCCACCTACCCACCCACCCACACACACACACACCCCTTTTCAAAATAAATATTTTGCTCTAATTTCTTTTTTTCTTTTTCAAGGATTTATTTATTTGAGAGAGAGAGAGTACGATGGGGAGGGGCAGAGAGGAATCTCGAGTGAACTCCCCACGAGGCCAGAGCCCGACGTGGGCTCGATCTCACAACCCTGAGATCATAGCCTGAGCCAAAATCAAGAGTCGCTGCTCAGATGACTGAGATACCCAGATGCCCCACTGCTCTAATTTCCCTAAGAAAATTATTTACAACAGAGTGGTAAGCTTGTAGCTTTGGTTAGGGTTTTCTTAGATCAGTACAATCAGACCATAGTCAACTTTCCCTACTTTTTTAGAAGTTTAGAAAACACAGAATTAAAAATATACAGTAAAGTGCTGTGAAGTGTGGTGTAAAGACTGATGAGTCACAGCCCTGAACCCCTGGAACAATAATACATTATATGGTAATTTAAAAAAATAAAAATAAAAAATATTATACAGCAGAAATTGAGTAATACCTAAAAATAGGCAGTTGAAGCCTTAAGGAGAATAACTGAATCAAAAGTATCTCTACGGAGGGGGGTAGGGAGGGTGGGTGAGCCTGGTGGTGGGTATGAAGGAGGGCACGGATTGCATGGAGCACTGGGTGTGGTGCATAAACATTTAATCTTGGAACACTGAAAAAATAAAATTAAATAAAAAAATACATATCTCTTGAGATGGTGCTACTTTTGTGAAGGCCCCAGCAGAATGTCCTTTAACTCTATCAAATTCACTGGAGAGAGATCTTAAAGGACAGATCGCTAACTTACTACCATTGGCAATTCCTATTCAAAGGGAAGTACATTTAAGATAAAAAAAAATTCTCTAAAGCCTCTGGAGATTGGACAAGTCTGACAGCCAGTGGACTGGACAAAGTTATGAGGAGCCCGTGAGATGGTGTCCACACTCATGGAGAGCCTGCCGTTTTGCTTCTAAAAAAAGTGGAAAGCAAGTCTGAATTATTAAATGTTGGGTATTTCTGGATCTGAGATACCTTAGAGACCATAAATACAGACAGTGCAGTGCTTTTAAAACCATGCCTAACTCCAGAGAACAGGACCCAGGGTGAGGGGAGTGGCCGTGGGAGAAGCCACCAAGAATGACTGTCCATAATCCACAAAAAAAGTGCACCCCCCCAATGACTTATTTTCTAGCATCCTTTCACCTAGATTTCCTCAAAATAAAAAGTTTCCCTACTTTAAAATATGTTGGACAGCAATGATAGTCTAGATGAATGTTTCTCAAATCATGTTAAAAATACAGATTCTGGAATGTTCCCTCTATCCGTACACTTTGAAGCGTTTTAATCAGGAACGGATGCTGGATTTTGTCAAATGCTTTTTCTGCATCAATTGAGAGGACCATGTGGTTCTTCTCTCTTCCCTTATTGATTTGTTCTATCACATTGATTGATTTGCAAATGTTGAACCATCCTTGTAGCAGAAGGGGCGGGAGTGGGAGGTTGGGGGAACCAGGTGGTGGGTATTAGAGAGGGCACGGATTGCATGGAGCACTGGGTGTGGTGCAAAAACAATGAATACTGTTACGCTGAAAAGAAATTAAAAAAAATACAGATTCTGATTCAATGGGTCTCGGTTTGGCTGGATATCCTGAATTTCCCACAGGCTCTTGTGTAATATTGTTGCTGCTAAAACAAGGATCATATTGCTGAAGAATTAAGATCTGGACTGGTGATCCATTGAATTATATAGACCAATGCTGTAAAACGCAGGCCTTGTGTACTATTTTAAATACTTCAGTAGTCCCATTTAAAAAAAGCAAAATTATTTTAATGGACTTTATGCAATCCAATATAGCTATCATATTCTCAATAAAGTACACAATCATTATAAAAATATACCAATTAGATATTTTGCTTTCTTTTTCTGTTTGCTGGGTCTTTGAAATTTGGTAGATATTTCACAGTCGGAACACATCTCAGTTTGGACTGGCCCCATTTCCAGTGTTTGGTGCCATACCTTCTACCATGTTGGAAAACAGATCTAGATAAAGGACCAAGCCAGTAATGAAATGATTTTCAAGAATCTTCCAGCAAGGTATCCTTAGCCAATCCTCCAAATATCTCGCATACCATGAAGCCCACTGCCTCTGGAAGTTGTCAATTTATCTTCAGTCAGGTTTATTATTTCTTCTCCCTGTCTAGGTCAAAATTCCTCTGTGTTGTGCCCAGTGGTTACTTCCAGCTGTAACACTTGGCACTGCACAGAACCAAGCTGATCTATTTCTGACACAAAGTGTTTCAGGTATTGGGGGTCATTTACTGTGTTTGGTTTTTCCAGAGTTTTATGAAGTCTTTCCTTCTCTGGGGCCACACAGGCCTAATTTCTTTCTTCTGACCTATTTTTGAGTTCTTTGACCTGTTCTTTTCTTCCCTGGAGAGAATTTATCTTTGCTTCTCTTAAAGTTAGAGCGTGGGTCCCACCACAGGTCTGAAGCTCTGACCTGGGCAGCGTGGCCCTGTACTCAGTTCACTAAGTCTGGGGCAGCTCGGCTTTCTTAGAGCAGTGGCCTCAGGAAGGACCTGCATCCCGGGAGCTCACTGAGTGCTGACAACCCACGGGCCACTGGGATCCTATGGGCAGCACCTATACCTGGCAATTGTCGTTGTGTACAGTGTAGTTCATTGCCTAAGTTATGAAGATGTTTTGGATATTCTTTCATGCAGCAAAATTATTATTACTTGAAGCTTTATACCACACAGAAAATTTGGGTGGCTTGACCTCAGTGTCCACAGCATCATGATGGCAAATAGTAGCATGGCTTTGAGTTAATAAACTACATCTTTTGGAAACTGTCTTTGAACAGGGAGCAAGCTGAAGTGCATGAATATGCCATCAGTCTCTCCCTTGGGTCCAGAAGGAAAGACAATGGTATTTGCAATTGCTTTGCTGAGGTCCACACTCAGCTATGTCTATGTTCTGTTCCTCATCTAGAAATCCATTACATTTGTCCAAGAAGAAGATGAAGTTTTCCTGACTTACACCTTCGTGAGCCTCGTTAACTCTAGGAGCTCCTTCTGCTCATGCTCCTGGGCAGTCCTTAGGCCCACCTCTGACCCAGCATTGATGTCCTGCTCTCTGAACTACAGCTAACAAATCTACTTCCTCTCATGAGAATCCAGACTGCACCGACTCCTCTGAAGTCTCCTCCTGCCTTCGCTGCCCTGCAGCTATTCAAGATCTTTTGCAATACCCCAATGATGCCCGCCTACCTTCTTTCAGTATCCCAGGATGTAATTAGTCTGGGTCCAGAGGTGAGGACTCTTTTATAGTTGGAAAGTTACCTTCTTTCCATCTATTTATCTAACTTGGACTTTAATTTCCATTCCAATATTACTTGATTTATGTCTTACAACCCCAAGTATCTTTGACTTCAACAAAGAGTAGCAGTAGAACAGTGTTTGGGAATTGGGAGGCTCCCACTCAGTTGTAGGAAGGATGCCAGCAGCAAGAAGCAACCAGTAGAAGCTGCTTTCCTTCCTTCTTCCAGTACCGTGGATTCACCTGATAACCATCTTACTGATTGGCTCCTGTGTGTGAGAGGAGCTGTCCTGGGCACTGGAAACAGCCTCTGGCCACAAGAACCTAGATCCCAGTGGTTTGTCTGTCCCATGGAAGCCAAAGCTGGGCTCCTGGGGATGTCAGTGTCTAGTCAAAGATCAGGCATGAAACAGAACCCAAGAGTTTGCACATTTCTGAGAGGCATGCATGGAAGGAAAACATCACTACTCATCTGTTGTTTTATTTGTCCTGATTCATGAGATCTAGGTTCCTTTAGATCGAGGACACGGACTACACAGAATTACCAGTTCCATGATTTTAGCCTTTAACGCTTGCACCCGGTATGAGCACCTCGATCAAGTTTTAAATTTGGTATTTAAAGATGGTTATTGTGTTGTTTTACAGACTATATTTGAATATAGATATAAATATATAAAGTGAAATCATATTTTATGAATTTATTCCCAAATCTTATTTAAGATCCTTAGCAAAATGGGATAGAAGGTCAGTGAATGATGTAGTAGCTATAAACACCCCTTGGGACCATAGGCCCTCCTTCCTGAGTGTATTTTAGCATTTGTACAATAAGCATTCTTTTAATAGGGTTGAAAGCACAGACTTTTCATATTCTCAAGATAGTTAAGTTTGCTGATTTGCTTATTCATTAAAACATTAATATTTCCTGAAAATGTCATGACTGCATAACTACAAGTTATGTACCAGTGTGCAATTTTACTATTCAATGTCAAAGAATGAAAATCTTGCTGTCTCATAATTTTATAAAGCATAATGTTATGCAATTCAAGAGATCACAAAATCCGTCAATCAATAATTAATATGCTGCTATTAATCACATGATAATAACACCTGTTACACCTTCTTCCCTCATGTCACAGTCAAGACAAGCACACAGTATACCAACACTACCCCATAGGGTATTAGGAAATATGAAGTAAATCCAGGAGAAGAGAAAAAGCTAATGATTTCCCTTAAAAATAATTCTCTTGCATCTTTTAACTTTTTTTTTTAAATAGTATCTCACTACAGTTTTTTTTTATTTCATTTTTTCAGTGTTCCAAGATTCATTGTTTATGTACCACACCCAGTGCTCCATGCAATCGTGTCCTCCTCAATACCCACCACCAGGCTCACCCACCCCTCCACCCCCCGCCCCTCCAAAACCCTCAATTTGTTTCTCAGAGTCCACAGTCTCTCATGGTTTGTCTCCCCCTCCGATTTCCCTCAACTCACTTTTCTTTTCCTTCTCCTAATGTCCTCCGTGTTATTCCTTACATTCCACAAGTAAGTGAAATCATATAATTGACTCTTTGCCTGACTGATTTCACTCAGAATAATCTTCTCCAGTCTCGTCCATGTAGATATAAAAGTTGTGTATCCATCCTTTCTGATGGCTAAGTAATATTCCATTGTGTATATGGACCATATCTTCTTTATCCATTCATCTGTTGAAGGACATCTTGGTTCTTTTCATGGTCTGGTGACTGCGGTCAGTGCTGCTACAGACATTGGGGTACAGATGGCCCTTCTTTTTGCTACAGCTGTATCTTTGGGGTAAATGCCCAGTAGTGCAGTTGCAGGGTCATAGGGTAGCTCTATTTTTAATTTATTAAGATAAAGGATCTGTACTCAAGGAAATATAGAACACTCATGAAAGGAATTAAAGAAAACACAAAAAGATGGAAAGCATTCCATGCTCATGGATCAGAAGAAGAAACATTGGTAAAATGTCTATACTGCCTAGAGCCATCTATACTTTCAATGCCAATTTCATCCCAATCAAAATTGTACTGGCATTTTTCATAGTGCTGGAACAAACAATCCTAAAATTTGTATGGAACCAAAAAGACCCCATATTGCTAAAGAAATGTTGAAAAAGAAAAACAAAGCTGGCAGCATCACGTTGCCTGATTTCAAGCTTTACTACAAAGCTGTAATCACAAGACAGCATGGCACTGGCACAAAAATAGACACATAGACCAGTGGGACAGAGTAGAGAGTCCAGATATGGGTCTGCAACTTTATGGTCAAATAATCTTTGACAAAGCAGGAAAAATATACAGTGGAAAAAAGAGTCTCTTCAATAAATGGTGCTGGGAAAATTGGACAACTATGTGTAGAAGAATGAAACTCAACCATTCTCTTACACCGTACACAAAGAAAAACTCAAAATGGATAAAAGACCTCAACGTGAGGCAGGAATCCATCAGAATCCTAGAGGAGAACATAGGCAGTATCCTCTTCGACATCGGCCACAGCAACTTCCTTCAAGATATGTTTCTAAAGGCAAAGGAAACCAAAGTGAAAATGAATTCTTGGGACTTCATATTATAGAGGGCACGGATTGCATGGAGCACTGGGTGTGGTGCAAAAATAATGAATACTGTTATGCTGAAAATAAAAAAAAATAAATTAAAAAAAAGATCAAAAGCTTCTGCACAGCAAAGAAAACAGTCAACAAAACAAAAAGGCAACCCACGGAATGGGAGAAGATAGTCGCAAATGACACTACAGACAAAGGGCTGATATACAAGATCTATAAAGAGCTCCTCAAACTCAACACTCAAAAAAACAGATAATCACATCAAAAAATGGGCAGAAGACACGAACAGACACTTGGCCAAAGAAGATGTACAAATGGCTATCAGACACACAAAAGAATACTAACCATCATTAGCCATCAGGGAGATTCAAATGTTTTTACTTTTAAAGAAAAAGTAAATGTTTTACTTTTAAATAAAAGTTGGGTCTTTCAAAGAATGCTGACTGTTGTATATCATGGTTATCACAGAAAGTTTCTCCTTTGTGTTACTTGGCTCTAGGCAAATCTGTTAACATTCAGTTTCTACGTAGTGTTTTGATCTTAACCTGAACTCAGGCTCCTTGTTCATTGATTAGGTGCTACATAGGGGCCCAAGGAGTAGCAAGAGGCCTTTGACACTTCCAGAGAATCCCCCCAACCCCAATCCAGGGGCCAGATGACCACACAGACTGAGGCATATAGTAGGGAATGTGCCACCTATCTGTCTTTTGTGATGAAAGCCCAGCAGCAACCCCTCCTCTTGGCTGCTGGTGATGTTGGGGATAACATGAAGAAAGTGTAAGGAAAAGATAGCCAAATTTAGAATATAAGCAAATTTAGAAGAAGCCCATAGTTCCAGACTGAACTAACATGAATAAGATTCCCATATAACTATAATGTCTGTACAATTTGTAAGTTCTTTAAAGCACAAGCATGGCAGTGTGTAGAGTGGAGATGTCTGTGTATACCTCATTGTTTTATGTTCGGCATACACTCTCACGTGCTTGTTTACTGAGGAGCTTGATAGAAAACATGCCATTCTTTCCAGAACATAGTATTCCTGTGGCCTTTGCAGAAAACAACTCTACTGCTGGTCTGTGGCCCTCTCTATTCTTCAAGTGCCTCCTGCAGTCCTGGGAACATGTGCCCAGCTCAGCGCAACCAGAGAGAGGGAGGGAGAGGAGTCAGAGAGAGGAAGGGAAAGAAGGAGAGAGCGGGGGAGACAGTTGGGTGCTCGTTTACAGCATATTTATTCAGCTCCAATATTAGCTGATTTCATCAAGGGTAAGACTTGAAGCTCGCGGCTCATACTGCTAACACTAGTTGTCTGAAATCCAGTTTGGGTGGAGTCTTCTCCACAAGGTGTGGGGAGTGTGCGGCAGTGGGGGGCGGTGTGCAGGGCGGAGGCACTGGGCGCCTGAAGCTCCGTCCTCACCACATGAATCCAGCTTGTCATCCACAGGGAGGTCCGGAGAGTGTGTGTCCCTGAGTATGCGTTATAAATATTCTCTCAAACTTGTAGGAAACGTTCAAAGGCATTTTGAGCACTGTTTTCATTTAATTCTGGTGTGGAGAAATGTGTCTGCAAACTAGTGTCTCCTGAACCCTTGTTAGTAGCTTCTTACAAACCAGGGGCTGGACAGGACAGTGCCTGTTATACCTTTCCTGCCCCGCATGAGAGCTGCCAGAGATTTGGGGAATGATGGTAAAGAGATGTAGACAGAGACCCACACGCCCCATGCTACAGGGATCAGAGGTACACAATTCAATGCACAATTCAATCCGGCGTGCCAGAAAATTAATGACTTGCTTGTTGTTCCTGCTATTTGATAAACCGGAATCAACTGAACAGCCAACTGTGGGTAAAAGTCAGGTTGATTCCATATGTCACCAAATCACTTGCTCCGCTGCTCTGGCCCTGGGGGACCTCCCCCCTTCTTGTCCTCCAACAGGACCGACTCAGTACGATGGGTATATTGTATCGCTGGGTCAGTGGGGAAAGTCAGGGTCCCAGAGAATGGGAATCCTTCCCTCAGTCGTTGCTCAGCTCTTGTCCCCTAGCTCCTGCTTGCCCTGGGCTGATGTCACTCCTGATTGGGTGTCTGTATCTCCCACATGGGCAGAGCCCTGGGAACTTCCTCCTTGGCCATGCCCCTCTGAGGGACCCTCCACACACTGCGATGACATCTGGGGCTGGGTGGGGACAGCGGTCTGCCCTGCTCTTCCTCACCCTGCGACAGGAAACTTCTGTCCTGCTCCCAGCAAGCTTAGTGACTTTGGCCCCTGTCTACACCTGGCAGAGCTGGAGAAGGTACAGGTGACATTGCCTGGGGGCCTCCCCAGTTCCCAGTACCAGGTGGCAGGGGTGGCCTGGGTGGCCTTCTCCCAGAGCGAGGAATGAGAGGGACTCCATGCCTCATTCTGCCTTTGGGACTCTCTTCACTTAGGGGTTAGACTCCCCTCTGGGCTGAGGTCCTAAGAGACAGACCTGAGAGGCCCATCATCTTTGAGTTCATGCCCGTCTCCACCTCCCCACAGTGTCCTTCTAGCTAGGGGATGGGTTTGTCACCCTCTCCCTGCCACGGACCCTGTCCCAAGGCACCTTTAGGCCTGGGGAGTGGAGGAGGCTGGATGAAGGGTTCAGGGTGCTCCTCTTTCAAGGCAAAGCTGGGCTTGCTGAACTAACTTTGACCACATGGGTCATCAGCAGGTGCCTATCACCAGGAACTTGTTCTCCATGTTTCTCCACGACAAACACCAACCTCTCCCGGGTGTGCCCACAGCACTGGGGAAGGTACATGAAGGCCTGTGCTCACGAAGACCAAACAGAAAAGACATTTGTAGTTGGGACACGCGAGTATGCATGTGGCCCTATCACTCAGCGGGGGTTTCCAGACTGATTCCCAGGGGAGAAGCCTGCTGTGTGCTTTGTGAAAGACAAGGTTGGAAAGAGGAACAGACTCCTTTGAGTTAAATGATAACATCCATGGCGGGGGTGGGGGGCAGATAAACCCCTCCCCCAGCGAAAGCTAATGAATGATCAGTAGAAGCAGCTGCCACAAACATTAATCGGAAATTTCCTAAATTTCAAGGCCATTTAAAAATACTGCTCCTGAAGGAAGCCTGCCGGTGCTGACTCCATCCCACGGGCGGGTCCCGAGAAAAAGGAACGGGGGCCTCATGGGTGGACACTCTCAGTTTAGTCGGAAATAAGAAGTACAACCCAAGGTCATCTGTTTTGGGGGAAAATCATGGCTGTGGGTCCAGGAATGGTTCCACACAGGACCGCCAGTGGGGATCTGCCTCTTGGTTTTCGGTGACCTGAACTTGAAAGTCAATCGTCTTTCGCCACGGACTGTCAGAGGTCGGATCCTCTGACGTCATCTGTGAGCCATTGCCCAGGCATGGGAGTTTGGGGGGTCATCCATGCAGCCGGGGTGCAGAATTGTCCCACAGGACAGCCTACGTTTGCTCACACTCAAACTACCGTCCCTAAGAAATCACATGTTATCAGCAGCCTGCTGTGCTTGTGATCTGCCGAGAACTCCGGCCCCCTGGAGCCTCGGAACCCATCCTGAGCTGGACAGGCAGTGGCTCCGGACAGCGCGGGGCCGGCCACCACCGCCCAGCTCCTCCTGCCGCTTCCACTCCCAGAGATGCACCTCAGAGAAGCGAAGGTCGTGGCGAGCAAGGAGGACGGAAAAATACTTTCTGAGGGAGGAGGCAGGACTCCGGCTATCAAGTTCATAATTAAGCAATAATCCCAAGAAACGCGGTCATTACCAGCAGTTAATGACGACTTTGTTGGTTAACAGCTCGACCTGAAGCTGAAGATTGTTAACACTCCATCAAACTCCTTGTTAAGGGCGCTGAGTTTTTATGGAAACACACTTGGGTCACAGCTGGAGAGCTGTGAGGGCATCGGGCATCCCCCAGTGGCTAGTGACCGGGTTTTTTCCATCAGTCAGAGCACTGGGCGCATTCCATTCTGTTTATATAATAGTTGTTAACTGCCGAGGACTGGTGCCACCGCGTTTGGGGACCTGCCGTGACACAGGTTCAACTCCTCCCCCCACCCTTCCCGTCAAAGGCGCGTTTTGGGTGGTGATTGTGACCGTTCTTTGTCGTTGACCTTGCCAGCATTTCCACCCCGGCGATTTGTCCCAGCCTTACTCCATCCTAGACTGAGGAGATGGCACGGGAGTCGGGGGAGAGTGTCTGCTTGATTCTGGGACATGCTGCTCTAGGGTCCACTCACCGAGTGGGTCCCCCACATCCCCTACTTGGGAATTCCACGTGGCGACACCTCCCAGAGCTTCCGGCATTCCCGCTGGAGGCCGCTGACCGCCTGTCCAATCGTGACCAGAGACACAGGAAACTGCCAAGAGGGATGCTGGCTTTTTAGGGCCTTCTCCTCCTGAGTCCACCGTGACGCCTTTCTCCTCTTCTGACAGAAGTGGGAGGTGTGTGGTTGCGTGCAGCAGACTGACGGCAGCCGTCACAGGTGCACGGGGAGAGCCGCGCCTGACTGCGGCCGGGCGGGCATACTGAGCCCGCGGTGGGCAGCTGTGAGGTGGGCAGCTGTGTGGAGGAGCAGGAATTCTCTACCGACACAGAACCACACAAACTCTGACTTCTGTAACCTTCCTGGAAGGAAAGAGTCAAACACTTGGGGACCCACTTGGATCGCTGGGCGTGTCCAGACTGTCCACACGGAGCCCACACCACGCTGCGTCCCCAGATCTGCGAAGTGACTGTCCGGAGAACCCATCCCTTTGTTGTGTCTGTCAGCGGCATCCGGCATTCATTACCATACTAATGTCAGGGCCGGGCTCCTCTGAACCTGGGAGTTTTGTCTGTGCGGGGGCTTCCCGGGGCGCGGGAGGGGGAGCGCAGCCTCTGGAACAGGAGGCACGCGGAGCGCCGGTGCAGATGGGCCTGGGCCCTTTGTTCTGCTCGCCCGGGAGGCTGTTATGGGAAGCAGCCAACCTGCGTCTGTCACGGTGAACATGGTCGCGCCATTGTGTGCCTTTAATTGTTACTATGTACATGGAATCCGAGAGGTCGCTGTGGATCTGGAGAACAAGCCCAGGGAGCCCTTGGCCAGACCAGACAGATGTCCTGGGGCGCGCTCGCTGCCAGCCGCAGTCACCTCTGGCTCAAAGAAGGACCCTTCTGACAGAGCAATTAAAAAGTATGATTTATTTACAAAACAGTCTCTAACGAAGCCCCGGAATGATCTGTCTCTGGCACTTTCCCATGTGGCTGCCTGTGCAGGATCCTCCACAATGAAGCAATTATTTCGGCCCTGTGATAGGAAGGCTGCAGACCACTGATTAAAAAGCTGACCACCGCACCGCCCAGAGCGAGAGAACAAGAGGCAAAGCCGTGTTTCCGAGGGGGAGGGGGCGCGTCCGTCTGGTCCCCAGCCTCGAGGCGTGAGCCTGGGCTCTCCAACAGGTCCTGCTCCTGCCCCCTCCTGCGTGATGCCCACCGCGCCCTCGGCAGTCAGGGACGCCGCATTCACGCCTCTACTGTTAGGACTTGGGTAACCAGGGGGATGATGTTACCTTTGGGGAGAAGGCAAATTTTTACTTTTTTATTGGTTTATTATTATTATTATTATTTTTATTTTAAAGAAGAGCGGGTTTAAAGTTTGTTTGCTTGTTTTTAAGTCAACCAAAGTCAAGACCTGGTGGTCTTAGGTACAAAGTCAAGACAAGATGCACCCCACCCTCTGACCACCCTTCACACCCACCTAATTTCCCTTCTTCTGTCTAGTTCTGTCTGCGCTGCTCACAGGAGACTTGCCCAGAGTCCCAGAAAGTCCTTCAGCTGTGGTCCTTGGGTTCTTCTCCACGGCCTCATTCTAGACCTGCTCTGCATCTGTCCTTGCGAAGGAGCCTGCTTGACTCAGCCCACGGCCTCCCCACGGTGGGTCCCCTCATGCACGGGCTTTCCAGGCTCGGAGGTCAGGAGGACGCTGTGCTCAAGTCTGCCTGGCCCCTGAGTTGCTCCATGGAAACTGACTTCCCGTCCCTCGGGAAAGGACGCAGAGGCAAGGAGAGCAGCTCCCCCTCACAGCCGGTCCTCCGCGTATCCTGTGAGCCCACTGTCAGCAGAAGGCTGCACACCAGCCACACATGAGTACCGAACACATGTTTCCTTCAACGAGGCTGGGCATTCGCTGGAACTGCTTTACCTCTAAAACCCTCTACCCTGAAATCTGCTCTCTGGACACAACCTTGCATTTCCCCATCTTCTCTGCAAAACACCATAAACAAAAGATGTGAATACAAAAATATCTTCTTCACTTTCTAGAAGGGTCCGTTGGCTGTCGGATAAGCGGATGGACCTGCAATGTCCTTAGACTCCAGGCTGGTCTAGCGACCCACCTGTTGACTTGCTTCTATGTTGTTTGAATCTGAGGTTGACTTTCGTTGCGTCTGCTCATCCCTGTGCTCAGAGAGTTCACAGTCCTGGGAAAGAAACCTGAAGGGCACAACTGTAATCCCTGGTTTTATTTCTTTTCTTTTCCTTTCTTTTTTTTTAATATTCTATTTATTTATTTGACAGAGAGGGAGCACAAGTAGGGGGAGCAGCAGATGGAGGGAGAGAGAGAAGCAGGCTCCTCGCCAAGCAGGAAGCCTGATGCGGGGCTTGATCCCAGAGCCATGGGATCATGACCTGAACAGAAGGCAAACGCCTTAGCAAATGAGCCACCCCGTAACCCTGGTTTCTTGGAGGGGTACGGGGTCCTCCTCCAGGTAGAGCTTGGCCCACACCTGCGTGTGCTTGGTGACTGTCCCTCCCACTCTCCGCGCCCTCCCCTTGGCTCCAGCTCTGCCACCTTCCTTATGCTTCAGAGCCCTTGCAAGCCGACCTCGTCCCCTCTGGTTCTCAGGGAGGCCAAGATCCTTTTCTCGGTGTCTTTTGGGGGCCGGGCATCTGAGCGCACCTGCAGTGGTGTTCCGGACGTCGGCTTCTGCCCTCCCTCCTCACCAAGTGCTCTGCCAGAGAGCCTGCAGGGTGCAGACACACGGTCTTCCTCCTCATCTTCTGGCCCGAGGTTTGCAAATGGACTGGCCAGGACTGCCCGGCTTCCTGCCACCTTTTCGGATCCCTCATGCTCGCCAGAAGGTGGTTTCCCTTCTTGTCCAGGTGGCCTCTGACACTGGGACACCCCACCTGCCCCACCTACCCACCCCCCCAGCCCTCCCGTCAACCCTGATGCTGAATCTTCCTCTCTCCCAGCGCTGTGTGTGGGGGCTGTCGTCCCCCCCCCACCTCCTGCCACCGCCTCAAGTGACCAACTCTGATGTTAAACGTGGGGGTCCCAGGTGCCCGGCAGACCTCTGAGTCTCACAACCTCGAAGGGAAGGCGTCGACAACTCCGAAATGACTCCTTCAGGACTCTGCTCTCCCTTCTGACTTTATTTCTACTAATGAAGCTTCTTCATTCCTCACTTGACTGAAAGCCAAATCCTGGTGTCACCTTTGACTTTCCCTCCTTTATTCTTGGACCTGCCGAGTCCCCAGGCTAACTGTGCTGCCACGTCTTCTTTCCCACACTCTTCTGCTTCTGCGCTTTCTAACTGGGCTCAGCATCTCTTGCCTGGACAAGAGCAGCTGCCTCCCGCGGGGCTGCCGGGCTGCCCCACATTCCACGCACGCGTCCACACCCGGTTCCTTTACTGCGCCGCGCTTCTGCGCCTGCTGACGGGGGCGTGGCGGTGCGGGAACGGGGGGCAGTGAGCTCCCGCTCTGCTCTCCCCCCTCCCACTGCCATTTATTGGTTCAACAATTTCCACCCAGCCGGGGCCATTTGCCAGGGACATGAGGAAATCAGAGGAGGAACAGGCCCTGCCCTCATGGAGCTTAGGCTCCGGCTTGGAGCCAGACACAAAATCCTCGAAAATGCCAGCATATTCAGAATAAGTCACATCCCCCACGATGAGGAAGCGCGGAGTGTGATGAACACACATCAGGAACAGTGAGATGTGGTGTGGGGTGATGACAAATCAGGAGAACCTTTCCTGGAAGTAGTTTTGAACTGAGCTCTGAAGGGTGAGGATTTGCTAGCCAGGAAGGAAGTGGGGGGCTGGGCTCCCAAGACGGGCTGCCTGTGGGCAAGTCCGGAGAGGGGGCCGGGCTCCTGCCACACCTGCCAACGTGGGGGGAGCCCGGCAGGAGAGTGGCGCGCCCCCGGGAAGGGCTGCAACACCCTGGGCGGCACTCCTGCAGGAACCTGGTTCATCGGGCTGGGATGTTGCTCTTCATGCAACAGCCCTCATCCTACCGCCCACACTGTGCTTTAGCCTCCGGGAGGAGGGGTTGGAACAGAGAACAGTGAGGCCAGGCTTGCAGCTTTTGAAGCCTGCTGCTCGGAGCAGAGGATGAGTCCTGGTAGGGTGTGGCTGGAGGGGGCGAGAAGATGCTGGGGGTGTTTTGGGGGATGGGCTCGCTGGAGCAGAGAAGCAGAATCCCCCCTCTCTTCACATCTATGTAAGGCAGGTCATGCGGTTCCGAGGATGAATCCACGCTGAGGGTGCCTGGTCCGTTGCCCCTGCCACTGAGGGTCTCCAGCAGAAGTGCGCAGACTCATTGCACCACATCTCTGCAGGAACGCAACATGGTTTCTTCACCCCGTTACCATTTCCTCCTCCCTAAGGATGACAAGACAACAGCAGGTTTAGAGACTCCTGGGCGGGCAGGCTTGGCGGCAGGGCAGGGCTGACCTGATGATGTACTGTGCACACTACAGGGGCTCAGGAACGGGGGACAGGCCCATGTGGCTGCTGGGTACCCTAGGCCTGGGCTTCTCTTCTTAGGGGACACTTAGCCCTCCACACTGGAGACTAATGTGTAAGTGCGTATTCCTCATTCTCCCCAGAAACCAAATTAGAATACATAGGGTCCACCGAGGAATGAACTTCACCAAGACATTGGGGTGAGGGGGTCACAATCAACAAAAGGCAAAAACAAAACAAAAGCCAAAACAAAACACAAAACCCAAAAATGAAAAACAACAAGAAGAGCAAAAATAAAACAAAACAAGAAAAGTCTGCCTTGAGAACTTCCCGTAAGTACTTCTCCATTTGGGTTGCTGTAACGGAGTACCATAGAATGGAGGACTTATAAACAACAGAAACATATTTTTCTCAGTTCTGGAGGCTGAACGTCCAAGATCAAGGGGCCAGAAGATATGGTGTGTGGCAAGAGCGTCCTCCTGTCCCCACCGGGAGGAGGGGGTGAGGGAGCTCGCTGGGGTTTCTCTTATAGGGGCGCCACTCCACTTGTGTGGCTCCACCCTCGTGACCTAACCCCCTCCCAGAGCCCATCTCCAAACACCATCACACGGGGGTTAAGATTTCAGTACTTGAATTCTGAGGGTACCAGAGCGTTTCGTCTATGGTGCCATATGTACATATATATTCCCCTGGTATTTAGTTATGTGATAGGAGTTTGTGGCCCACTACTGAGTACTTCTACCGTAATCATCACTATGAACCAGATGGCTAGAACAGGCCAGAACAAGGGCACACCTGGGTAGAAACTGAAAAACTGTGGGGCAGGCAGGCTGCGGTAATCCCATTAGGTGATTCTTCTGGAGGGATCTCAACGCTCAGCCGTTGAGGACAGTCATCACCACGGACTCACGAGGAAAGTGACCTGAAATCCGTTACCAGAGATAACCTGTTTCCTTATGTTACCAGAACATTTTTAAAAATTTTTACATACATTTCAAAGATATTTTAAAAGTTAAAAAATATGGTTGAGGGGAACCTGGATGCCTCAGTTGGTTAAGCATCCGACTCAGTGTCGGCTCAGCTCATGATCTCAGGGTCTTGAGATCAAGCCCCTTATGGGGTTCCGAGCTCAGCCAAGAGTCTGGTAAAGGTTCTCTCTCTCTCTCTCTCTCTCTCCCTCTGCTCCTCCCTCTGCTCCCTCTCTCTCTCTCTCTCAAATAAATAAATAAATATTTTAAAAATAAAATAAAAAATATGCTTCATGTTTTAATACTTGCTTGGCTTAGTATAGTGATCCTTTATCTCATTGAAAGATAAGATTCTGCACTATGTCAGTAAGACAGATATAAAAGCTTGACACTAAACAAGAAAATTCACTTGCAAAGGCACAAAGTTCAAAGTTCAAAGTTCTTGGTTCTCTCAGATTATGAAAACTTCAGTTTTGCTGGAGTTAAGTGGCTTGTTACTTAACTGGGAATTAGAACTCAGGTCCTACACTAATTCTTTCTTGTAGAGAGATATAAACTAGTCTCAGACACAAGTTCACTTTTTAAAAAAATAATTCAACACTAGAAAAAGATACATATTTTTTAAGAAAATTACTTTCCTTACTAGTTTTAAGTTCCATCTCAAGCCTTTTGTTTGGAACACCCCATTGTCTTGTCTGTCTTGGTTTCAGGGTAACTCAGCAGAGCTGGAACTGCAGGAGAGGGACACCCTTGCTTCGCTCATGGGGCAGGATAGACCTGAGCACCTGCCAGGCGGCGGGGGGCGGGCAGCTCAGGCGGGGCTCCTCCTGCTGCGGCCCCCAGACTGGCTGTCCTGGTCTGGTTTGTCTTCCATCAACTGTGTCTCCTGATAGGACTCGGACTGTAAGCCGCCCAACTATGCATTGATGTAAACACTGTCCACTTCTAGACCAGGGAATTGCAAAATGAATATCCTGTTCTTTTTCTTAAGATAGATGTTGACACAGTAAATTAAATGCAATCAACATAGGAAAACCAGGGAGCCCAGCTCCTCTTCCAAACATGGGACTTCCTTTGTTCAGCAGTGATAGCCAATTCCTATGCAACAAAATTGTCTAAGAAAAAGAAATCTAAGTATTCAACTCTGTTATTAGCATTTAATTCCAAATCAGATTTCTAGGGAAAAGAGTCAGGGATTCAAACTACAAATGTCTTCCAGCTAGAATTTAATAATGTGTGAATTATGCATTAATACTACAGACACAGAAAATATTGCCATCCTGGTCTCATTATCAACAACACCAACCTCCTCCTACGTTTTCGGTGTGCCGATGATCTCTGCTCCCATCTGCCCACCCTTCCGGTCAGACAGGAACCTGTCAGCACGCAACCATCTTACCCAAGTCCTCCTGGTTTCGTGCTCACTTATCTAACCTTCATGGATTGTCTCCTTGTGCATAACCAACACGCTCTATCAAAACAGAGGGCACCTGCAGTGGGCAGACTGTATCAACTAAAAGTGAGGGTTTTAGAAAAGGCTTTCATGTGCCTGCATATCCCGGAGCCAGAATAGCGGAGCCGGGACCAGGGTGGTCCCGTGAGCCTGATGCCCGGGGAAAGTTCACAGGAGACGTGCACCTGTGCCACACGCCCGAAGGTCTCCAGCAGCGCTGTGTTCATGGCCGCATGGAACACCTGCCTGAAGCTGAGACAAAGGGACAGGGTGACCATCTCACGGCATGGATCAAGGACCACAGCCACCCAGGGGTGGTCCTCTTTTGTCTCGGGCTGCCTGGTGGGGACAGTGCCTGGTTGGGCTCTACCAACGCAGAGATTCCTCAGGGCATCTTGTCCTTTTCTGCAGAATCAGGACCAAATCATCACAGGCTGAAAAGACATGTCTGGTCCAATTCAGACATACTGAACAGCAGAGTCAGAGCCAGGGGACGGGAAGGGTGTCCCTGCCTCAGGACGATCCAATTGCCCTATTTTTTGGTGGTCGTCCTTCATTCCCACCGCTGCCTGGAGGTACGTACACAGCCTTCTGTAGCAGGTCCCTAAAGGAGAGACATGCCCTCAGGGGCTGTCCGGGGTGCTGCTGGGCACGTGATGAAGGAGTTCCTTTCACAAGATTTGTGTGAAGGGACAGAGTTAAAGTTCTAGTGCACTTTGTAGCCCCACCTGGCCCAGAGCTGCCTGGAGCATCACAACATCTCTATGACCAAGACTTGACAGTGTTCATGGAGAGAGTAAACATAAGCCTTGCAATGAAAGGAGAAGCTTTATTTAAATTTCCATTTAGGGGACACTTGGGGGGCTCTGTCGGGGAAGCGACTGCCTTCGGCTCAGGTGATGACCCCAGGGTCCGGGATCCAGTCCCACATCAGGCTCCCTGCTCAGCGGGAAGCCTGCTTCTCCCTCTCCCTCTGCCTGCCGCTTCCTCTGCTTGTGCTCTCCCTCTCTCTGATAAACAAATGAAATCTTAATAAATAAATGAACAAATAAATAAAAAATAAATAAATTTCCATTTAAAAGGTGGGGAGGGGACACCAGGAAGCAAGGAAAGGTGAAGGTGTACGGTCAACTAGGCGACAAAGAAGGAAGGTGCCTCTGGGGAGCCTGGGCTGATTTTGGAATTTTGCCCAGTATCGGCCCCAGCCTTTTCCTATCCCTGCAGAGACAGGTCTCAGCTCCTGATCTGGTCTCTGGAGGGAAATAGATGGGGGGGGGGCGGTCAGGGAGCTCTGTCTCCTCAGTGCACCTCCCCGCAGACCAGGATGGGGTGCGCTCACACGCTCCGGAGAAGCGAAGCCCGAAGGAGGTATTTATACAAATCGAGCAGGACTCACGAGAAGGATCTGACTTACGTGGCTCTGGAACTGGCGAGTCTGAGGTCCACAGGGAGAGTCGGGGAGGGGGTGGCGGCCAGGGGAGCTGGTGCTGGGCTGGAACTCTCCTCCAGCGCAGAGATAGAACCACCAGGGTCGCAGTCAGGCAGGCAGACTTCCCCTTCCTCGAAGGAGGGTTGGCCTTTTGGTGCTTTTCCGTCCTTCAGTGAGCTGGATGGGACCCTCCCACACGGGCTAGGTCAACCTGTTTGGCTCCATCTACCAATTCAATGCCAGAATTACCCAGAGACCCCCTCACAGACCCACCCTGGCTACGGTTTGGCCGGGTGTCCGGGGATCCCTCCTCCCAGCCGAGGTGACACATACCGCTCGTCAACAAGGGGCCAACGCAAGACGTGAGAGGGTCACGCCTGGAGACATGGTGCTCGCGGAGTGTCCCTCCTCAGGGCACACAGGCCCGCAGCCCCAGGGGTCTTCACCAGCCGGCAGGGCAGGACCACTGCTGCAGGAGGCTCTGCGGGGACAAGGGGTTCCTGCCTGCATGTGGGGCGGCAGCTCCTCACCGTCCCTAGATGGAGAATTGGGCCAATTTGCGGTTTAGGCCCCAGTCTAGGGAATCAAGCAATGATTTTCTTTTGGAATTAAAGTACAACAAAACAAAACAAAAATTCCCTTGAAGAGCAGGCATGTTCCCCTCTATCAGACAATGGGAAATTACAGTATGACGAATATCCTTCTTTGCTGTGACGGCCAACAAAAGTAAAATTAAATGCACTGTAACTAAACTACAACAGATGTTTTTAATGATACTTTATCTCTCTTTTTGTATTTTAAAGTATTTTTTAGTTTTCATTTAAAGATATTACTTTGTGTGTGTGTGTGTGTGTTGTGTCTTTTTTGTAAACATTATCACATCCTTGAAGGAAATGAGGATATGAATTATACAAACTCTGAATATTTTCATGTATGTCTGCACACGAAACTTGCGCCCTTGTTTAAAGGCCTGTGTGTCTTCATAAGGTAAGTAGGAAGGGCAGGCGTCAGAGCAGGATCTCTGTGCTCACATTCTTCCCCCCTGAACTACGGTTCATTCTTGCGAGATCATGAGTGTAAAGCTATCAGGACATGGTGGGCTCTTAATAAAGGGACTTAGTAAAGGACTCGTGAAAATAAACATCTAGCATCCCTCCCACTTCCAACTTTGTTCTTTATTAAACATAAATGTATTTTGTGTGATTTTCACGTATTTTGGTCAAATTTTCAGAACTCTTCATTTGACTTCCTCAGAATGATCCAACACTGTTATGTTCTTGTTTTTGCAGAACAAAGGCACTGCTGAAGCCTGCAGGGTTCAGATCTTTCTCAACACTGCCTGGATGGCTGGAAGTCCCTGGTGCCTGTGCTGGTCAGGGGGCACTGCATTGAATAGGAGAGTCTAGGTACTTAGGCTGCTTTGCATGGACTGGCATCCTGTGAACTTGGGTAAACCTTCTGACTTTTCAATTTCTGTGTCCTCTTTTGTAAAATGAGGAGTCTGGAATAAATATTCCTATGTGCTCTTTGCCCCTTTCACAGAATTTAGAATTCGATGCCATTTAAGAAAAGAAAAGAAAGGCTTAAAAAAAAAAACCAGGACACTTAATAGCCAAAAGAATATGCAGAGATTCTGATTTGAGAAATTCAGTCAATTTTGATGGCCAAAACCATAAAACAGGCATCATTTTTGGCAAGCAAATCCATCTGCCAGGGACGACAGAGGAAGCCCTGCTGTGCTCGATGCCGAGATGCCCACAGATCGGAACATCCCTTCCTCTACAACTCAGTCTTGGCCTGCCATCCGAACATCATGTCTTTGCGTAAAATTCTGACAGCTCTCAAAATGCAAATATCCCTGGGGTAAGATTGTGGCATCTTAGTAAAAATGAGCAATCTATTAAGTTTAATAAAGACTGGCTTGAAGGTGATGGTAGAGGGGGAGCGCGGGCATGAGGCCCAATCTCCTGACATCGGAGCAAGGAGAGGTTGAGGTTGGGGCACAAAGAAGAAGGAATCCGGGCACCCACCCAGGTAGCAGTGTGTGTGGGAAGAACTCAGCCCACCACTAGACCTTCCCAGCTCTCTAGTCTAACAGGTACAATTCAGCAATTTCAAAATAAACTATTCTTTCCCTCATTCAATGAATGATCCTTTCATGCCTAAATATTTTGTCGACTCCTCTGGCAACAAATGGCTCCATATTAAGTCAATTTGTCCCACTCACGTGAAAATAAATTCTGGATTCAGATCATTAGAGCTGCTCTTGGGAGAGTATGATAACAAAGGATCTTCTGCTTGTGGAAAAAGATTTCTTCCACTATAATATCAAGACATGGACTGTGGAAAGCTCTCCTTTATTTTCATACTGGATGCCTTGTGATTCATATTAATGTTTTTCTGTGTGAGCCTTTTTTTTTTAATTTAAAAAAGCAATAAAACAAGGGCTTCAGCATTCACGTCTTCTCTGCATGTGAAGATCCAGGCACGCAAAGTGCAAACTGAGAACAAGTAAATCACATGATTATTCCAACTTACAGACTTTTAAAGGTGAAACTCCAGTATGCTTTTCCCAGCTTTCTGAGAATGGGGATTACTTTTCTTTCTTAAAACACATTTGTTTTCTTGAAAATCTTATTTATTTTTCTTAAAAAAAGTTTTACATAGGAATTTCTTTTTTTAAATAAATTAATTTATTTATTTTCAGAAAACCAGTATTCATTATTTTTCACCACACCCAGTGCTCCATGCAATCCGTGCCCTCTACAATACCCACCACCTGGTACCCCAACCTCCCACCCCCCCGTCACTTCAAACCCCTCAGATTGTTTTTCAGAGTCCATGGTCTCTCATGGTTCGCCTCCCCTTCCAATTTCCCCCAACTCCCTTCTCCTCTCTAACTCCCCATGTCCTCCATGCTATTTGTTATGCTCCACAAATAAGTGAGACCATATGATAATTGACTCTCTCTGCTTGACTTATTTCACTCAGCATCATCTCTTCCAGTCCTGTCCATGTTGCAACAAAAGTTGGGTATTCATCCTTTCTGATGGAGGCATAATACTCCATAGTGTATATGGACCACATCTTCCTTATCCATTCGTCCGTTGAAGGGCATCTTGGTTCTTTCCACAGTTTGGCGACCGTGGCCATTGCTGCTATAAACATTGGGGTACAGATGGCCCTTCTTTTCATGACATCTGATCCTTGGGGTAAACACCCAGGAGTTCAATGGCAGGTCATAGGAAAGTTCTATTTTTAATTTCTTGAGGAATCTCCACACTGTTCTCCAAAGAGGCTGCACCAACTTGCATTCCCACCAACAGTGGAAGAGGGTTCCCCTTTCTCCACATCCTCTCCAACACACGTTGTTTCTTGTTTTGTTAATTTTGGCCATTCTAACTGGTGTAAGGTGATATCTCAATGTGGTTTTAATTTGAATCTCCCTGATGGCTAGTGATGATGAACATTTTTTCATGTGTCTGATAGCCATTTGTATGTCTTCATTGGAGAAGTGTCTGTTCATATCTTCTGCCCATTTTTTATATGATTTTCTGTTGATATCAACCTTTTGTCTGTCCTGTCATTTGCAAATATCTTCTCCCATTCTGTGGGTTGCCTCTTTGTTTTGTTGACTGTTTCCTTTGCTGTGCAGAAGCTTTTGATCATGATGAAGTCCCAAAAGTTCATCTTCACTTTTGTTTCCTTTGCCTTTGGAGACATATCTTGAAAGAAGTTGCTGTGGCTGATATCGAAGAGATTACTGCCTATGTTCTCCTCTAGGATTCTGATGGATTCCTGTCTCACGTTGAGATCTTTTATCCACTTGAGTTTATCTTTGTGTACGGTGTGAGAGAATGGTCTAGTTTCATTCTTCTACATATAGCTGCCCAGTTTTCCCAGCACCATTTATTGAAGAGACTGTCTTTTTTCAACTTTATATTTTTTCCTGTTTTGAATTTCTAAAGACAGTACATCCACAGGGATGAATACAGATCTAAACAGACAATTTAAGCTGAAAAATAAGCAGGGGGTGATCTAGCCCAGGCTCAGGGCTCTGTGTACAAGTGTGTGAGTGTGTTTGCATGTGTGCACCCTGTGCCATGCATGTGTGTACACTGGGTATGCCTGTGTGCATTCATGTGTGTATGTGTGTCTGTGCACATGAGGTTGTGAAAAATGCATGTGTGTAAAGTGTGTATATGTGTAGAGTGTGTGTGCATGTGTGCATGTCTGTGCCTGTGAGGCTGTGTACAATGTGTGAATGTGTGTGCATCTGTGTGCATATGTATGCATGTGAGGTTGTATATGTGTGCACGGTATGTGTGTGTGTGCATGTGTGTATCCATGCATGTGTGTGTGCATGTGAGGTTGTGTACATGTATGTGTGTGATGCACATGGTTCTATATACCCTGCAGCACTGTCAAGGACAGACACCTGCCATGTGCTCTTTGAGAAGGAGACAAAGAGATACCCACTCCAAATTTCCCTTCAAAAAAATCCCTGTTGTGATGAAACAACAATGTGTCTGGGAAGCTGGAGCAATGGTTCCTCATGTCAGCAGTGACTCAGGAGCTTCGGAAATCCTGCAGTGATGTCCCTTCTCCTATGCCCACTGTCCTCACTGGAAAACAGTGGTGTGGTACTAGATGGCCCTACCAGAGGACATGGAGAGGTCAGTGACTTCATGCTGTGTGAGCAGATGAAGGAACCATCATGACAACCTGAGTCACACTGACCAGCTCATCTGGAGGCTCTGAGGGAAGGTTCTCTGGGACTGGCTCCAGCTAGGTGGCAAAGAAAGAGGAGAGCAACCTGGAAGCCATGAGGGGAAGTGGCAGTAAAGACCCATGCTCTGTTGGCCAGCCTGCTTCAGAGGGAAGGGAGATAGATCCCACCTCCCAAAGAGGGTGGCAACTTCGTGTGGCAGAAAGGACAGCACAGAGGGGTGACCTGAGCCGGTTAGAAGTCAGCACACCTGTCTGTGATCACAACGTTCCACGTTGCTGGTCAGTCACGATAGCAGGTGTGGGTGGTAAGTACCTGGGTGGTGCCTGTGGATAGTGGTTCCCGAAACGTGCTTCTTTCTAGAAAACACTCTAGAAAGCACTCTAGAAAACACGCCCTCTCCCGCTTTCAGCTAGGATGCGGAGCTAGCCCAACAGTCACACAGTTGTAACCTTAGGACTGATACTCTGCGGGAAGGCTTCAGTGCAAAGTTCAAGACACTGAAAAACGTGGCAGACAGAACACGGAGATTTTCCCACCAGAGTCACTGCACCCTGAACCACACACACATACGAATGCCGACGTGCTTTGGTCATCCCTGTTATTACTTTTCTGCTATGTAATGTGGCTCTTATGAAAGGAGGAGAAAATTTGCAGCAGAGTATTTACCCTGACTTGGTCTCAGTGGTAGCTTCTTCAAGACTGTTATGTGAGACAGTGTAATTCAATTTTCTGCATTTTAGTTTAGTAAAAGTTCAAGGAAGTCTTGGAAGCCATCCCACCATCATGGCTGATAGGAGAGGAGCAGGAGGACCCTCGGGACAGCTACTCCTGCCTCTGCAGGGGTGTGGGCGTCAGAGTCCGCCCACGGTGAGGGAAGGAGCGGTGGGGGGGGGTGGACCCCGCGGGAGCCACAGTGAGCATCCCGCTTCCCTCTGGGCCTCCAGCACTCTCTCCTAGCTCACGCCCAGCTTCTAGCTTGACCCCAACTGTTTTCACATTTTTAAAACTGGGGCTCTGCTTTGCTTTTAGGCCCTTAAAAATGCGGAGACAATATTGTGAAGAGGTGTTGGGAGACGGAATTCCGAAACTTCAGAGCCTGCAGACAATGGAGTGAACACAGACGTCTCAAATACCTTCAGAAATAAGTTGCCGCTGGTGTCAGTGCTGACTGACAGCTCTAATAAACCCCTCCGTTTTCAGCAGACTTACATTTCATACGCGCTTCCTCCCCTCTCCCAAGCAGAGCGGAGCATCTATTGTCAAATGCATAAAATAACATTAGAAATGCAAACCTGATGTAGCCAATGGTAATGTGTTATTTAAAACTTATGAACCCAAATGAGGGTTTATTTTCTCCAAATTGAAATTTATAGTTTCATTTTAGAGTGCTAACCTGCATACTGATGGGGCCAAGGCGTGCAATCGTATATAAAATGGGGATGGAAAACAAAGCAGGTAAGCACCAGGCACTGGGGGGCGATTATGGAAATGCATGGACTTGAGGTGAAAAATCGGATCCTGTCACTTCTACTGATGGCTACAAACTTAGAGCAGATTTTGTGCAGGTGATATGCAGACCCGGATTGCCAGCATTTTATTTGCCTTTGCACCACATGATTTAAATGAAAAACAACAGCAAGGAAACCGTCACTGTCCTTCACATCTTCCAGGTCATTAAACAGATCACAAGAACCGGAAGCGTCAGCTCCGCGATCCGATGGCCCCTCCGTTAGATCCACGGGGGACTGAGGGTGCCGTCACCCTGGCAAAATTATTACAATATTTAACTCATTCCAGTTGGAAGACAAGTCAATCTGCCTACGAGACATTGAAGGGCAGAGAGTCAAATCAAGCAGAATAACCTGTCTTCAGGGCGCCTATAATCCAAACAAGGATTCAGCTTTCTGTGTACCTTCAAGTGTCAGAGTGAAACGCACATGATATTAAATACACACACACAGCACTTAACTAGGGAGCACATCAAACAACACAAAATAAAATACACAATAAATATATAAAAATAAAAGAAATTAGAACACAAAATAAGTTCAACAAAAAAACCTAGCTAATCATTGCAATCTGAAAGACAAGGAAAATAGAAAGGTTGATTACACTAAATTTGGCAAAATAATAATGTAGTATTCCTGAGTATTTGAAATATCTTAACTCCCATTCCCTAGAGAAGTCTCCCAGCCCCGGTCCTGGACACGGAGAGCCATTTCCAACATCTCTGTGCGAGCGAGACCCCCTTTGTGGTCTGCATTCTGCTTCTGAGACTGTTCTGGAAACGCAGGTCCCTTGGGTCCCTATCCCTCCCTCTAGCTCTGGATGTTTCTCCGACTGACTGGGATCCCAGCCTGCTAGCAGCCTTGACAGAGGCTGCAGTTCTAGACATGTGGGATTAAGTTGTTCCCAGCGTTCTTCGGGATCAGTGGCCTCCTGTGCCCCTCACCGTGGAAGGTGCCACGTGGCCCACAGCAAGCTCCCCTGTGACCCCATTCTGGAAGGGGGGTGACATGGGAACCAGGAACGGGAGAGGAAGGAAGTGAGGGACTGTAGTTCTGGGGGTGGGCCGTTCTCCCCATGCAATGTGCGTACACACGCGCGTGCACACACACACACATACACACACCCCAGCCACAAGGAGAACAGCCGTCTCAGAACCAGAAGGAGGACAAGCCCAGCCTCAGGTTTGTTGTAGGAGCAGCAAGGGTCCGCCTCAGCCTGTCAGCCCCAGGAGCGCCTGCACCTGCCGCTGTGAGCTCGGACCTATGGCGGCTTCTGAATCCCTCCAGAGAGAAGTGACTGGTTTCAGGGGCCGGGAAGACCAGGCCAGTGCAGGAAGGTGGCATGATGGTCACACTGTGGCATCCCGGAAGGGGTGAGGGCCACACGAGTCCTCCTGACATCAGAGTGGAGCCTGATTTCCTCGGCAATAAGACGTCAGACTCACGATACCATGTAAGCACAGTAATTAATGCCCTTTGCTTAAGACCATGGCCAAATTGTCCAAAAGACAGAAGGGAGTTGACAGGACCTTGTTAAAAAATCAAGATGCTTGTCCATCCTGGTGGGGAGACGCCACGGGGGCCCTGGTGATGAGTCGACCAGCTGGGGTAGTTCTCCATTCACATGCTCCTTCCTGGGGAGCCGGGTGGCCAGGCAGGTCCCTCACCCCCTGGATCCTTTCTTCTGCCATCAATTCGTGTTCTTTGCTCTTCTCCGCTGAACCAAGAAGCCCTGGGTAGCGCCACAGAGTGTGACCATCTCAACTCATCATTCCCCTTACGTGGGAGAGTCAGAGCAGCTCAGGGTGCAGCTGAGGTCCAGCCGGCAAACATCAACACTGAGACGTGATCCGTGCCGCTTGAGGCCCAAAGGCCCGGGAAGACCCTGGACACGGTCACTTTGTCCATGGCCTGCCCCCTGCCCTGGTGTGGGGAGAACGAGCACGGGGCAGAGGCACCAGATGTCTGCTTCCTCTTGTCTTTTCGTTCTTGTCACAAGCAAGAATGTTTCCACCCGCTTCCTTCCTCTCTGCATTCTCACAGACGTTTCTTCTTGAAGCTCTTTAATGCTTCCCTGTGTGTTGAGATGACCTTGGGAATTTACAAATGCGACACAAGGTAGGACCTCTGCACACGTCATAGCAAAATAAACACTATTTTGACATGCCTGGAACTACACACTCATGCACACAGGTGCCCAAGTTTAATTTCAAAGTTGGTCACGATAGAACACTGGACAGCTGTGTGCTTTTGGCAACTTCCTTAACTTCTCTGTGCCATTTCCCCGCCCCCTGCTATTCAGTGATCATAATGGTATTTGTTGCATTGACTGTGCTGCTTGTTAAATGCACACTCAGGACGTTGGCATATATCTTGTTTTGTACTTAAAAACTACCAGCCATAATTTCTAGTATAAATATTTGTACTACTGACTTTGTGAACTTTCCAAAGCAAGTCACTAAACAGCCATAAAATTCATACACATTTTATTTAATGCAATAAACTTACTTCCGTCAGCATTTCAGCGTATTTTGAAAGTGGGAATCCTATAATTCGTTGCTCTTACTGTCCTTACAAGTGGAAATATAATGCTTTCCTGGGGTCACTATGCTCTTGCAATCTATATCTGTTAAATGTACAATTTCAACATCAAATGCATAAAATTTCATTAAGACAAGAGATCTCAGGGGGATTCCAATGAATTACACATTCGTATTTGTTCCATTACAACTCAAAGCTCTGTTATACATTCCTTTTGATCACTTTTATACATGTGTCCCAAGAATAGCTCTTAGGTTAAATGATAAAAACCTGCTTTTTTATATGTCAAAAATGGACAAATACTGAAAATTCATATGCCTTTACCCTGATGTCTAATTTGTGAAATAAACACAGGTGGACCCATTTGTGAATTTTATCATCTAAATATCCAAATTCATATTTTGCAGACAGTTTGAAAGTTTGTATGTTCTAAATGAAGTGTAAACAATCCCCCATATGTACATCATCATTGTGAATTGAGTAGCTGCCTCGTTTAGGGCCAAATAAAATATTTATGGTAGACCAAATACAGAAGCTGTGTAATGGCAAATTCCTATATCTGGGGACATCGCTGTCACTGCAGGCACCAGTGAACTTGCTCTGGCCTAATTTACTCTGACTTCGGATGTGTGCAAATCACAGGAAAAGGTGAATTGACTGTAAACTGAGAAAATCAGCAAAGACAGAAAATCATTGCAAATCAGAACCTTATCAATATTTCACTAGGGCAAGACCAAACTTCTTACTCCTCCAGAAACAGAAAGCTATTTTCTTGAAACCTTAACATTAGGATATAAAAGTTCATTGCAATATCGTTAAATGCTCAGAATTTAGGTTAGACCTCAGAGCCCTTTGTTTGTCTAGATCTACATCGTGTGAAAGGGAAAGGTGCAAGTCTAAGGTCAGAATCTGTTCCTGATTGAGATTGTTATAGCTTATTATGATAGGTAAACCATTAATTAGTCTGTGCTCTGCCCCTTGTCTACAATATACTATTAGAGAGTTGCCTCATAATCTGTTGGTCACCATTTTCATCCATTCTAACCAGGGTGACCATGACCTGGAACCCGCCCAACATCCCACGATCCCTTTTCCATCCTTTCCTAGACCAGAAGGAAAAGAGTGTTTCTTCATGGCCTTCTTCAGTGTTATTCCTAACATCCCCACTGGGACAGCTCAAAAGTATAAAAACAGATAGGGACCTCCAACCTAGACCTCAATCACAGTGGATTCTCTATTTGATCTGCCTGGGGCTTTCACCAAGGAGTATACTCAACTGCATAAAGCTTTTGAGATATAAGTCTTTGTTCTGTGATAAATTTCCCTTGGATGGAGGCAAATAAACCAAGAAAAATAAATAAAACATACCAATTAAGGTTCAAGTTAATACTTCACGTAAACTGAGAGAACATTGATAAATTTAGCCACTCACAGTGTTTGGAAGGCTTATGTTTTCCCTTGTCATTTGAGTTTTTGCCTTGAGGAAGAACAACAACAACAAAAATCCTGCCAATGTTTATAAAAGGAGGAGCTCTGCAAGGGAAATGTCTTAGAAACATCAGAAGTTTTGTTAAAATTAAAATGTTCTAGGCAGAAAGGAATGGTCAATTGAGGGAACTTAAAAATGAAAAAAAATAAAATAAAATTATCTGTGACACTGGATTTTCTCTCCCTGCCCCAAACACGCACAGTTGGCTTCCTTCCCCTTCCTCAGAACATACAATATGACTCAGATTCTACTGACGACTTGTTCCCTCCTCATTCTTACTCATTCAAGCCTCCCTCAGATGCATCCAAAGTCATCGCCCCCCACCCCCAGCTCCCACGCATCCCTGAACTTCACTGAGCCCACCCAGCAACGAGCATGGATCCAGTGAAGGATATTACCTCCTCTTCCTTACATCAAAAGGTCACATTTTACCCCTTATCTCACTGAAAACCTTCTTCCACATTTCATACCCTTTCTCATCCTTTCCTTTGTGACATGCTCAACCCCCATGGCCTCCTGGCACCCACCTCTAGGCACATCATGTCTCTGGTTTCTGTGGGTTTCCTGTCTCCATCTGCCATGAGTGTCTTCTTGCTCCCAGCCTTGGCCTTTTGTTTTTCCCACTGTATACTCTCCATGGGAGCAGAATGCAGGCTCATGGTGTTTCCCATCATCAACAAGCTCGTAATTCACCAATAGGTATTTTTATCCCTATCTTCTCTCTGTGGTTTTTGAGTTGTGTATCTAGATACCTGGAAATATGGTAGACATTAATTCTGCAAGCTAAACAACTCCAAGATGTTGCAGACATCCCTATTTCCAGGACCACTTCTAACTTGCAGAATTTCATTTCCAAATAGAAAATGCATGATTCCTTGTTAAAAATATTAAGAATTTCAAGGTGACAATAGTAAAGCAAAATCAACCACTAGGTCCCAAGCACATGCTCTAGTCAGACACAGTTTCTGAACTTCCTTTGTGCCAGGTAGATCCTTTGACTTGCATCTAAGCTTCTGAAGAGGTAGCTAAGCCTTCCTTGTTAGAAGTCTATCTCATGATATCTATTATTGAATATGCAAATATAAAATGTTTATATTCTCCCAGTGCTCAAAAATAACATAAAGGCTACTGCCACACAAAACAGTACCGAGCACCCTTACGACATACATCTTCTCCACTGCCTTTCATGACCAATAACAAGGACTGAGTCAGCACAGCCTAGCAACTTCTTGGCCAGCAACTGAGATGCAGAACCCAGAAAATATGTACCAGCAGGATCTAGCAGAGCAAGTGTTCCACTCCGTCCTCAGGGTCTTCGGTCAAAGAGGGTAGACTACACACTTCCATGTCATGAGGGTGATCTATATGGAAATTGCTCTACCACACAAGATTTAACACTTTGGCAGGGGTTCTTAGCCCCATCGTCTCTCAACATAGTGCTAGGATCCTGCTAGGTTGGCTCCTGGGAGAGAGCAGTGACCCACTCCAGTAAGTAGAGATGCTAGAGTTGTCATGGAAATTGATGGAATGATAGAGGAAAGAGGCAAATGTAAAGCTTAGAGTAGTGGACTAACTAGAATCGTGTGTGTGCCTGTGTGTGTTGGGGGGTGGAGAGCATCTGTCACTGAAATGTGCGAGAATAGACTTGTGAGAAAGGTACCATCGATGTTGCAGTATTTAGTGGCATTTCTGACTAAAGGCTAGATCTGACAGTGGGAGATGTTGTCAAAGAGCTGGGCTTCTTACAGCCACATGGATGAGAGTATTCTGAAACAGCAGAAGCCCCATCTGATCTCCCAGACCAAGGAAGGTGAGATTACTGTAGTAAATGTCAGTCTTGGATCCATATCAGAGAAGCCTTGCCCATAAGCAGCAATGGATATGGTTAATGGAACATGGTGACCCCAGGAATAAGGAAGATGGGCAATCACAAGGGTGATGTTCAATCTGCACAACCGAAGGAAATGAAACCAAAAGAGCAGGTTGCTTAGCCATCTCTACAAACACGGCAATGATCCTTAGCCCCATTTTCAGATCAAAGCCAGCTTCACGCATTAATTCACCAACTGAAGCAAGGGCCAGGTCCCCATGAGGAAGACAGAGATTGAGTGTGTGGCCGGGGGATCCAAGACTAGAAGCCAGAATGACCGCCCTTACTGTCATTCTCAGGGGTTCATTGGGGAGTTTGTGATGCTCCTCACCATGCTCCAGCAAGACTATAGGTCTAGAAGTCATGGTTCCTGAAAGCAAATACTTCCCACCAGGGTCCACAGACAGAGTTCTGTGGAGCCTGATTCCGTGGCTGCTTCTTCCATCCCTTCAGATTCCTCATGCTGATGGCCCAGCAGGCAAGAGAAGGTGCACCATCTGGGCAAGGATTGGGCTGCTCTTACATAATGGACCCTGGGAAACATGTTTGGCCCAAATGACAACTGGAGGATCATCAAGTGCTCTCCTTCCCACTCCGGTCATTAGTGGGTAAGTACAGCAGCCACAGCCTAAGAAGGACAGGTGTCCAGAAGAGGAACTGTCAAGGGGAGGTGAGTCTAGAATAGAAAGTGCAAGGGCCAATAATGAGGGTCATCTGTAGCCTTGTGGTCAGCTGCAGCAGAAGATGTTGTGGCTGACTCCACTGACCTTCTCTTTTGAGTTCTTCCAGGATGTACAACCACCCAGGATCGTGGAGCCACTGTCCCCATTGGGATCAACTCACTATAAAACCAGTGGACTCAATGACACAAAGGTTAGCCTGCAATGGGCACCATGGTCCACTGCCCAAGACACTCAAAATAGCCAAAGCCTCTGTTCCTTTAGCTGTGGTCCTGCTGTTGTTGCTGGTAACTTGGCGAATTCCCTCTCCAGGGACACTGCCTAACAACAAGTACTGATCCTTCCCTGGAACAGCATAAGACGGCAGGTCCCTGAGGAATTACAAAACCTTGGTGTTCTGCCCCAGCTGGGTCACCTTTGAAGAACCCTGGCAGCATAAGCTACCCCCCAGGATCAACCAAGGCCTCTTCTGAGTCTGTCTTGTGTTTGCCCTCCCTCTCGACTCAGCCCTGCTCCCCTCACCCTCACACCTGCTGTTCCTAACAGCACTTCTCAACTCACTGCCTGAATGCACAGTTCAGTCTCAGAAACTTTCTCTAGGAGCCTGACCTTTGATACCTCCTGTCATTTCTTCCAGAGGAAGAACTACCTTCACGGGAGCACAGGGGATCAGAGAATTATGTTCCTTGCTCTGGAAGAAGATAGGCTACTGACCAGAAGAAGTTCATGTTTCTCCTAGTGTATTTGAGGCAGACCTAGAGAACATGCAAGAATGGACCTCAAAGGTGTTGGATGAGGGTGGTCAGAATGTCAGTTTGGATGGGGAGAGTTTGCTGACACAGGAAGTGTTCTTGTTACTTGGGCTTCACAATTGTGTTGAGGCCAAGATGAAGAAACCTAGTACACTCCGATCTGGCTTCTTAAGTCTTAGGTCTATTGCTGGGTTAGAAAAAATAGCATAAAGAAGCTGCAACCTATCAGGCAGGGGGTAGGAGGCTCTAAGGGATGGGCCTGGAGGTAGGTGTATTACATGAGACCCCAGTCCAGGCCGTCAGACTGGGGGCTCTCCTTACCTAGACAGTGAGGATCTTTGAGTAGCTCAGTGGTGGTTGTCATCCATAGGACTGACTTGCCCGTAGGAAATGCTAACATGGAGTGGGAATCCCAAGCACTAATGGGAATGGTAGAATTTTCCAAAACAGAGCTTAACCATCAGTGACAAGGTGGACACAGTTCTGCGGCAGACGACAAGGCACAGTGGCAAGCAGAGTGCCTTGACCTGGAAGGGTCAGGAAAGATGCTAATAGACCATGGCATTCCTAGGGGTGAGACATATGGGCGGTCAACCAGGGTATTATCTGATTTATAGAGCCAAAAAAGAAAAAAAGTAACAGAAAGAGAGACAGACAGGCAGACAGACAGAAGGAGAGAACTAAACAAAAAGCCAGAGTCAGCTCTGCATCACATTGTGCCCATTTTATTAGAGTCAGTCCAATAGGTCTAGGTGCCCACCCTGCTTTCCTTATTTGGCCCCGGCGGACTTGTCCAGTACTCCATATTTTCTTGAATTCTGTTTACCTCACCCTGATTGGGAAGCCATGACGGCATTTGGTTACCCTGGCATTAGCGAGTGACTCCTCTGTCGTGAGTTCTTGGCCTGTGTTATGTCACATAATAAAATACTCAACAAAACCTTCTGAAGAGGTCATCATTGTAACTGTCCACCAATGAGAGGTGCCCAAGTTCAGGGATCTCCAGTGGCAACCTGATATCCAGGCTCTTCTTGTGTGTGACTCTGAATGATTTTCAGTCAGTGCTGCTTTCTTGGGTTTCAATTCATTTTTTCAGACCAGGATTTGCCTATTTGTTTTAGATTTGTGGTTTTATTTGCAATGACTTAAACACTGCAGCATCCCTTTGATCCTTCTGCAACCGTAACTGCGGGTATGTATCGTCTTCTGCCCTCCCTGTGCTACGTTGTTACATCACATTTCCTCCTTGTAGAGAGAAACTGTAGTCTTTTCTACCTACATTTAAATTGTGCCAAAGACATGCAGTTACATATATTTGCTTTGAAGCGATAGTTAATATTTCTTTTGTGTTGTTTTATTTGCTGCGCACTGCTGGGATTATTAATGACAGCTCAGTGAGTGAAACGTTGCAGCTGAATCCCTGGCGGAGTAAAGACTTCCAAAAGATAAGCCTCATCCAAGGCCTTCCCATGATTTTTCTGCCTTACTCTTCTCATTTGTACCCCATGCCAGAGGGCAGCGTCCACTGTTGGATATGACCTCTGTGCCAAAAAAAAAAACAAAAAACAAAACAAACAAACAAACAAACAAAACAACAACAAAACAAGCAACAACATGTCCAAAAAAATAGGAAGCAACTACATCCACTTTGCCTCTGCAACTCATTCTTTTTTTTTTCCCCCTAAGTCGCTGCTTCCCTGGGCAGCGTGTCTGTTCTATGTGGACGTGCTCAGATTATCCTGTCTGCATTGCCTAATAAACACAGCATGCCGATGAACGCCCCCAGTAATGTCATGGACAGCTACCTGGCCCATGATGGTGAGAAGTGGACCCACGTCTGGGTCACACCTTAGGGTGTCACATACTGAGCTTTAGGGAGTTGAATATGATGACTTTTTCTGGGTTAACCTTTCAAAGCTTTATTTTTATGAAGTGAATATATAAATACAAAGGGCAAAAACTACACCAGCAAGTAGGAAAGGGGGAGAGGGTTCTGTGACCACAATGGAGCTGCCCCATCCGTGGCTAATGGAAGGGTTATGGGATACCGTAATCCCTTCACTGAGCTCCTTTACTGCAGTCATGATGACTAAATTTCTTGTGTCTTATCACACTGTCACAGACTGGAAGCAGGAGAAGGGGCTCTGAAGGAAACAGCATGAAAACGAGAGAGACGACGATCAGATTACCAGCCCCGGATCCGTGAGCTCGTCCCAATCTGACCAGAGCAGGCTCCATTCCAGACCCACAGGGGACTGAAGCCCCCAACCTCGCCGCCATCAGCCCACACACATCCCTCTCTTTCCAATCATCATGGTGTTGTTTTCTTTTTCCCCTTGCCTTTCTGTTATAAATCTTCTAATAAGAGACAACAACACTTCTGGAACATCAGGGGTGGAAACTCAGATGTGTTGATGGATTTCAGATTAGAAATCCTCCCCAGAAGAGTGAATATCCAAAGCGCTGGAGAGGTGGAAACACAAGCTCTTGGCCCTTCAAGAAGTCTGTGTATCTCACGCAGGCCTTTCCACAGCAAACACAGTAGGTTCTTGAAGACACACAACATGCCCTCACTGGTTCCAAGATCCTGAGCCTTCACTGGAGCTCTGGAGGGACAGACCAGACTCAGCTATGTGCTCAGTATCTCTGTATCAGAGGGGATTCGCCTGGTTGCACTTGGAAGGATAAAGATTTATTTTGCTTATCAAAGTGGTAAAAAATTGCCCAATGCCTGATTTTTACTATCGGAATTTTGGGGGTATTTTTGGTATTATACCCAAAGACTGATTGTGCTTATACCAATCATGGTAGCATTTGTTTTCAATAATGTAAATAAATCTGCATTACTTTTTTTTTTTTAATTTTTTTTCCCAATTTATTTATTTTCAGAAAAGCAGTATTAAATCTGCATTACTTTTATGATCTACACTGCATCAGGCATGGGGTAGAGGTAGTCCATTGGGTGTAACCTCTTCTTGAAATGTCACAAGGAGCCACTTATAGCATCATGGAGAACAAAGATAACACACCTCCTACCGGCCATGTTTCTCAGCCAGGTACTGTCACTCTGAGGCAATCTTTCATAAGCATGGGGACGATGCTGGATGCATCCAGGTGAGGAACACCTGTTCCTTGGTCATCAAGCTTTTATAATGGACCACAAGATCAATCCATGTTAAAAAAAATTATGAAAAGATAATCATGTACAAATCATGTACAAAGAGAAAGAAGACTCTGAGGAAGAAATCATGCACTGGACAAGCAAGCCAGCTGCGCTGTGAAAAGAGATACGAATTGAAATGTTGTGACAGAGACCCTTGAAGAAGCAGCAAGGATGCCGAGAAGTCCTTCTAAAAACAGCTTCCCAGAAGTCTGTTCAAGAAGAAGGTGAATGGTCCCAATGACACACACCCTGGAGGCAGGGTTGGGTGGGCAGGGTTTCCTCGAGGAGGCCAGGAGGTCTCAGCTGTGTGCAAAACAGCAAGAAGGGCATCCCTGGGAAGAACAGGAGGGCTTTTGTTCTGTAAGTCACGTGGCAGGGACAGTCCAGTGAGGGCAAGAGCACACGTGTGAACTGGAGCCCTGTTTGCTTCTCGAGCATCAGTTTTACCCTGTTGTGTTTTCAAGGTGAGAAGAAAACATTGTTGAGGACTGAAGAACTTTCTGAAGTCCATGGGGGAAGCTGCAAGAGCAGACTGATGGGATTTCACAGCTGGAAACGAGGGACAAGAACAGGTGATAAAATACTTATGTTATCATGTTAGTGCCCAGAGCTTACAAATTCTGATGAATTACCTACATTTTAGTTGTCTTTTTTTAAAAAAAATATTTATTTATTTATTTGACAGAGATCACAAGTAAGCAGAGAGTCAGGCAGAGAGAGAGAGGAGGAAGCAGGCTCCCCGCTGAGCAGAGAGCCTGATGCGGGACTCAATCCCAGGACCCTGAGATCATGACCTGAGCCGAAGGCAGAGGCTTTAACCCACTGAGCCACCCAGACACTCCTACATTCTAGTTGTCTTAAAAGAACTAGAACCCATTGTACCTAGGAAAGTTATTAAGCTTCAAGGAAAATTTTACATATTGGTGAAATTATAATGAATTTCATTAATATGATACAACAAAATATTAAACATTATATTAAACATTATACTCAATTTTGGGGAACTGGTATTGTTTATCTATTAACAAACATTGTCTTTGAAATGATACACATATTAGCCCTGTGTAAAGAATAGTTTACATGTTTAAGTATAAATCGTTAGTACTTGAGAAAATATCAAACATAGTATACTTTGTGGTTGCCAAACAGACCTAGAGAAACTTTACAACATGCAATGTTTTGTAACACTTTTTAAAAACATTATCTTGACATATAATTAAAAAAAATGTCAGATTTGCAAACCTAGGAAAAAGTCAATAGAACTAGGGGAAGGAAAAGAAAAGAACATATGTGCATACAGACAATGTTGATAAAAGCATGCCAAATACTTTCGCAAAATACAAAGTTAAATAAGGTAAGTATATTTTAGATTAATTATACAACAGAAAATCTTAAGCTTTTAAAACTTTTTTTTAAATGAAGTTAAATAGTATCTATTGCAGATAATACATTATATATATGGTGATGGAAAGCAGGTAGATTTGAAAGTCACTAACTCTGTCTTTAGAGCCCGAGCTTAAAGCTCAGCCCTGGTGTTCCCAGCTGAAATTCTGGCGTGAGTGGTTTGGGGAACCTCCCCAAGGCTGCATTTCATCATCTGTAGAAGGGGAGTTCCATTGTTCTTCAAAGGATTGGTTGAAAAACAACAACAACACAACCCCCCCCCCAAAATGTAAAGAGTAAAATATCCATGAATATTGGCTACCATTATTAATCATGGATTGTGTGTGTGTGTACATGGGTGTGGTGATATTAAAGAAAGCCTTATCGTAGGCATATAGATAATTGTATAATTGGATAATTTCTCCTTCCCTATAGCTATGTTTCCTCGGAGCCACAGATTCAAAGTGTGTGAGAGAATGCACACGCTACTGGCTTGTCAGGACAAAAATGGTTCTTCCCGCAGGTTTGCATTTGCGTAGACCTTGGTGCCTCAGTCTCAACGCTATGGATGTTCTAGACCAGACAGTTCGTTGTAGGGGATGTTCCCTGCTTTTTGAGGTGATTAACGATATCACTGGCCTCTGTCCTTAGGTGCCAGTAGCATGCCATCCCCCAGCTGTGACAATCGAAACAGCCTCCAGGTATTTCCAAGTGTCCCCATCGGGCAAGCTGACCCACAGTTGAGAACCACTGATACAGACCCTCAGACAAGCTGCAGGAGGCTCAGAGCAAAGCAAGCAGATTGGTTCAGAGAACAGCTCTGGGTGGCACTAGCTCTGGAACAGAAAGGGTCCTCTGGTGCAGTTGACTGCACCTGTCTCCACCTGCCACAGGTAGATGAGGACAAGCAGTGGCACCCACCAGGCTGGCTTCAGGAGCCAACCTTCTGTTTTAAGGTGGAACAAAAACATCCCTAGACTGTTTTCGAGGACTCTAGACACGGCTTCTACTTTTCTTTTTTCTTTTTTGACAACTCTGAGTCTGTGAAATAGTGTTTCTAAAAGGAGAGTGTGGTGTGCTTTCGTAACAAAGGGTAGGGCGATACGGTGTGAAGCCTCTCAATCTCCAGGAGAAAGCAGCAGAATAGGGGCATCCTGCTGGGGGTGCAGTGACATCAGCCTGGATGGGAGCCCCTTTGCTGGTCTCTGGAGTTTCTGGGCTACAAGAGGCACAGCTCCAGGCTTCAAGAAAATCAAGTGGGATCGTTTAGTTATCTAGATACTTAAGAACCAAACCCATGCTTTGAAAGAGTGGCTAAACCTTAGATCGATTTTGTACCTGCCTTTTATAAGCAAATTTTATTCAAATTCTTTCATTCCCATTGACAGTCGACCGCTTCACTGCATGGACTATTGGTACACATCTGAGAAAACCTATAGAATGGTTAGAATTTTGGAGTTGAGAGGTTTCCTGAACTGGCCTAGAAATTTTAAAAATATTCTTAAAAGTTAGACTTTATGCATAAAGCAATTTATTCTATAATTGATTTAAGATCAAAATATTCTCTAAAAACAAAAGACAATAGTAGCTAAATTACAAAGAAAAGGATTATTGAACTTGGACCATTTTTTAATGTGCCAGTCTCATGTGTATGCTAATATTTTAACTCTGATCATAGCAAAGATGAAAATGTAAACTTGTTACATATTATTTGTTTGACAAGAGAAATAAATGGGGAAACTGCAATTTAGAAGATTTAAAACATCAGCGGATTTAGTTTGTAATGAAGCCTCCAGGAAATTCAATGAAACAATTCAGGAGGAAAAGTTTGTTCTTCTCAAATATCTCAGAATATGGAAAAACAGAAGCAAATGTTTTGGATAAAAATATATTCTTTCACACAACGTTGTACATTCAGAGGAATATGTTTTTCATTTAAACAATTTGATACCCTTATTTCTAAGTAATATCTGTGAAAAAACAATTTTTTTAAAGGATGAAATTTGCTGGAAGCTCTACACATTTGTTAATGAATACAGTGAAAATATTTTATGTTGATTTTATGTTAATAGGATTCTGCTGTAATGCATAATCTTCTTTATAATTTTACCTTAAAACTAATTTTTAATTGATTTAAAGATGACTTATTTTGTAAAAAAATCTTGAAAGAAAACTTTAGTTTTATGGTTCTGTTTATGATACTTAATGCATTTTTATGATTTGTTTTCTTTAATAATGAAAAGAGGGAACACATAAAGAGTGCTTAGAGTATCTTGTGGATTAAATTTTGTACATCTCATTTCATTTAACATATACAGTGATTCTCTGCAGTAGGTAATATCAGTAAAATATCATATGAATATATGTTTCTATATATTTACTAAAATTCTCATCTTAATGTATACATGAATCCATCCTTGTATTTTAAACTTAATATCTGATACTGATTTTTAAATATATTTTATTTATTTCACATTATTTTACTTATAAATTTATCCCTTTTGTATTACTCTACTATTTGTCTGGACTTTCTTTAGCTAAATCTCTACTACTGAACATTTACTGGACATTATTACCAGTTTTCCTCAATACATAATTCAATATGATGTTGCAGCATAAATCTTCTTTGATTATTTCAATCTAGAATTCTATATTATACAAAAAAATCACCTACTAATGTTTATATCAGCTCTTTTCATAATTACCAAAAACTGATAGCAATTAAGATGTCTTTCAATAAAATGGATTAACGAATATACGGTATTTCCATTTAATAAAATACTCAGTTATAAAAAGAAATGAGCTAGCAATCCTCACAATGTGTGGATGTCTTCAATATATATTTCTAGGTGAAAGATACCAATCAGAAAAGCCTACTAGCTGTATGGTAACACTTGTAGAACATTCTAGGAGAGGAACTATTGTAGAGACAGTATAGAGATTAACAGTGGTCAGAAGTTCCAAGGGTTGAATAAGTAAAGTGACGGGGATATTTTAGGACTGTGAAACCGTTCTGTATAAAATTATAAAGGTAGATACATTTCATTATTCCTTTGTCAAAATCCATAGAACGCTACATTACAGCAAGTAGACATTAATGTGTGCAAATTTTTAAAGTTCACCTAGAAGTTTGAAAAATCCTTTGTTTGAACGCATAATGTTAGCAGAATCTTACTATATTATCAATGTACAAACCTCACTGAGGGGTGGGTGGTGGAAAGGTGCTGACCTATGTCTTTTTGGAAATGAGTGGGGTCTGTAACGCAAACCACAAAAAGGAACTCTGTGCCAGCACTATACTGTGGTTGATAAAGCTGTTTTCCACAGCAGTATATGTTAACAATTCTGAAAAAATATATGTATTACACTGGCGTGGAACCAGCACATAAGTGGGTGGTGGAAGGCGGGAACCAGGTTTCTCAGGGTTGGAGTGAGAGCAAACAAGGGAAGGAGACCAACATTATCTAAATAGTAATGGACAAGGATTACAGACGTCAGTAGGAACCCATGTAAGAGATGCAGATAAGGTCACATGCAGGAGTACGTGCACGTAAGTCTACATGCGTGGCTTGCGATGCATTTGCAGATTTCCTCGCTGAGGACTGGAAGCAATGACCCCGCAGGAATAAGAACAGCTCACACCTGAAATTTGTTTTCCTTTTTTTAACTTTTATTTTTATTTATTTATTTATTTATTTTGGAGAGAGAGAGAGGGGTTTTGTTTTTGTTTTTGTTTTTGTTTTAAGATTCTATTGTTTATGACAGAGATAATGAAAGAGAACACAAGCAGGGGAACTAGAAAGGGGGAAGCAGGCTCCCCACTGAGCAAGAGGCAGATATGGGGCTGGATCCCAGGATGCTGAGATCATGTCCTCAGCCAAAAGCAGATGCTTAACAACTGAGCCACCCAGGTGCCCCTGAAATTTGTTTTCTAAGACCATTCCCCAGTGCAAAGAATCAGGGACATTTGTTAAATTGTTGGTTCTGGCAACAGGGCAGGAAATAGACAAGATAAGCCTAGATTATCTTACATCTTGTTGTGCCAGAAAAGCAAGGAAGTGCTCAAAGAAAAAAAAAAAAAAAAAGAAGAACTCTGCACTGATAGAGATATGTTGAAGGGACACCAAACTCCCTGCAAGCTCCAATAACTAAAGTGGGAGCAGCCTGTGTCAGCAAACAGATAAAGGAGCAGTAGATCATAGTCCAAAGAACAAAATAAATATCCATGAGTTCATACGGATATGCACGAATAAATAAATAAATAAACACATGAATAAATAAGTGAGAAATAATAGAAAAATCTTCTGTGCAGAAAAAATTCAAATTATGTCAATATTTTATCTTAAAGAAGGTGGAGCATAACTTTTCCCACATGAAGTGGGAGATGCACGTGATGATATCCCAGAAATGACTTAAAAAAAGGGAAGGGGAAAAAGTAACTTTACAGTGGAGACATCTGAGAAGTCCTAGCTCAGCAAGACGAGCCAGACTAAACTAACAATTTTAAGTCACATGAATACTATTCGCCATGTTATGATGTCAATTCACCTGTATTGTATTCTTCCCTAAGACCATCAACTTGGCCAACCCTGAGAAAACTCAGACAAATACCAACTGAATATTATTCTACAAAACACCTGACCAGTGCTTTTCAAAACTCACAAGATTATCAAAAACAAGGGAAGTCTGAGAAATTGCCCTGACTCTAGCAACTAAATGTAATGTGGTATCTTGAATCGGATGCTAAAACAGGAAAAAAAAAAAAAAGCCATCTGATAAAAAATGAGGACATTTAAATAATATATCATCTTTAGTTAATAATAAAACATTAATACTGGTTTGTTAATTGTGGGAAATGAAAATAAGAGGTTACCAATAGGGGGACCTGAGTGTGGGCTATATTCTGTTATTTTCCAGTAAAACTAAAACTGTTATAAAACGTAATGTTTATTTAAGTAACTCACTGGATGGACTTAACACAAAATTGGAGTCCACATCAGAAAGTATCATAAATTTAAATATAGACCAACAGAAATTTTCTCACACAAAGAGCAGAAGGAAAAGATACTGAAGAGAAATAAACAAATCCTTAGTGACCTGTGGAAAAAAATAATATTTTCCTAAAATATGTGTCATTTTAGACCCAGAGAGAGGTGAAAGATATTGGAACAAAAACAAATAAAAACTTAATGACTAAATATTCCCCAAATTTGGTGGAAAATATCAAGCCATGCAAGAAATATATGAACCCCAACAAGAAGGATAAATACAAATAAAACTAAACTGAGGGACAAAATACTCAAACTACTGTGTACTGAAGATGAAGTGACCTGCTGAAACAGCCAGAGAAAAGAAAAGACACATTATCTTTAGGGGCATAACAAAACAAATGATGGCTGACTTCTTACCAAAAACAACTGACACCAGAATTATACAATAAATTTTAAGAGTGATGAAAAAAATCTAGTCAAAACCTCATCATAAATAAAGGTAAAAGCTTTTCATGCAATCCATAGCTGAGAGATTACGTCAACAGCAGATCTGCTTTACAAAAATTGCTAAAGGAAATTCTTCATGCTAAATGAGAATAAAAACAGAAGAGAGCACAATAAATGGTCATTTTTGTGGACAGACATAAAAAAAAACTATATTTAAAGACGAAATTTAGTAAAAAAAATAACATATTTAGTGAATATATATAAATGACGTTAGCACAAAGGACAAGAATAAAAATTATATTACACTAGCAAATTTTTATATTGCACTTGAATTGGCATATTTCATCTTTCTGTATAATGTGGTAAGTTCAGAACATATATAGTAATTTTAAAAGTAATCAGACAATGTGGCTATCTATAGTGGCATATCCAATAGAACAATTAAAATAGAATATTTAGAAATATTACAATAATCTAAGAGAATCCAGAAATGAGGGAGAAAAAAAGAAAACATATGAGACAACTAGAAAGTCAACAGCAAGATAATCAAAATGAATCATATCAATCATTATATTAATTACAAAAAGAATAAATATTGCAATTAATGACAGAGATTACCCAATATGGCTAAAAAATAGCAGAATCCAGTAGTTTCTTGCCTAAAAGAGATGTACTTTCAATGCAATGGCTGAAATATCTTTAAAATATTAGGATTAAATATTTTTAAAAATGTATACCTTACAAGTTGTGAGCATAATTTTGCCATTGTCGATACATTTGTACCAGGAAAATTGGACTTGAGAACAAGAAGTATTACCAGAAGTAAAGAGGGAATTCTACAATAATAAATGCATGAGATTATTATGCAGTCATAACAATAGTAAATTTGGTGTATACCCAAAAGCAGCACATCAGTGTACGTGAATCAAACAGTAACAGAAAAAAGAGACTATAGTTAATTTACAATCATAGTTGTCTATTTATTCAGCATTTCATAGAACAAGTAGACAAGCTATTGGTAAGCATATAGATACTGAACAACACTGCCAGCTTCTTATCCTTCAGTGACAGACTTAAGACATGATACCTGACAATGGCAGAATACACATTCTTCTCAAATATACATGAAATGTCATTAAGACAAATCATATATTGGGCCATAACAATTAATATGTATAGAATATCTAGAAATCACAGAAGAAATTAAGAACAATTTCAAACTAAATCAAATTGAAAATATAGCATATCAAAATTATATATATATATACACATAAATAAGCAAAAACTCCCACAAATAAAATCTAAAATTTCATATCCAAGTGTTTTTTTCCAGTGAATTCTTTCAATTGCTTAATTAAGATATAGAACAAATATTACTTTTTTTTTCTTTTCTATTCTTTTTTTTTAAGATTTTATTTATTTATTTCACAGATCACAAGTAGGCAGAGAGGCAGGCAGAGAGAGAAGAGGAAGCAGGCTCCCTGCTGAGCAGAGAGCCCAACGCGGGGCTCAATCCAGGACACTAGAATCATGACCTGAGCTGAAGGCAGAGGCTTTAATCCACTGAGCCACCCAGGGGCCCCTCTTTTTTTTTTTTTTTGATAGGGAACTAGAAGGGTTGTTACCAATACAGATTAAATAGAAAAAAATAAGACTCTATAAGTAGAAAATACCTTTATGAAAATTATTTAAAATTATTAAAAATTATTTAAGAACTAGAAGGGTTGTTACCAACAAAGATTAAATAGAAAAAAATAAGACTCTATAAGTAGAAAATACCTTTATGAAAATTATTTAAAATTATTAAAAATTATTTAAAAACTAAATGAATGGACATTAAATTAAATTATTAACTATGAGTTACTATGTATTATGTTACTATTAACTTAATTAAAATTAATACACTAGAATACAAGGTCACCACAAAAACTACTTGTTTTCTATGTGTAAGCATGAGCATTTAGAAATAAAATTAAAGCAATACAATTTATAGAAGCATCAAAATATACTACGTGTAGACATAAATTTAACTACATGTGTTCAAAGTCTAAACACTGGAATTTTAAAGTATTGTTCAGAGAAATTAAAGAAGATCTAAATAAATGGAGAGATATACTATGTTCATGGATCAGAAAACTCAGTATTTTTGAGATACCAATGTTCCCCCAAATTTACCAATCATTTCTATGTAGTTTCAGTGAAAATCTCACCAGAGTTTTGTGGAAATTTGACTAACTGATCTGAAAAATGTATATGAAAATACAAATGACTAGCATTATGAAACAAAACAACAAAAAATGGTGTCATGAATATCAACAACATTGTCAAATAAATTAGTAGAAGGTTGTTGTTTTTGGTACTGTGACTTTAAATTTAATGAATTAATGCATTGTATATATGAGAAGAAAGCATGTAAAATCATAATAAACAGTTAAAAATGAAAACTTCAATTGAAGAGCTAAGACCATTTAATTTCATGACTAAGACAAAACTATTGCAATGAAGTCTTATTGGTGTGAAAGAAGAGTTGCTTAGTTTAATGGAACAGATAAAACAGATTGGAAACGAACATGCATACATATGGTCAATGGGTTTTGCCAAACATGCCAGGATACTTCAATGAGGAAAAAATAATCTTTGTACAAATAGTGCTGGAGAAGTTGTATATCCTATTCACACACACATGCACACTGAACATTAATTCTTATTTAACATATCCACAAGGTCTTAACCCAAAATATAGACTCAAATGCATAACCTAAATCTGTAAATTGTCTGGTAGAAAACACAAGAAAACTGGATAGCTGTACATTCAATGTAAAACTGTCCCTTGTCTTATAGCATGCACAAAAATTAATTCAACATGAGTTATCTACCTAAATATAAAATCCCAAAACTATAAAGCTTTTTTAGAATAAAATATAGGAAGATATTTTCAGGCAAATATTACCTAGAAAGGAAACAAAAGAACCAACCATAAAAGAAAAATAAATTGATCAATCAAACTTTACCAGATAAAAAAACCTGTTCTCATCAAAAGATATTTTTGAGGGGGCGCCTGGGTGGCTCAGTGGGTTGAACCGCTGCCTTCGGCTCAGGTCATGATCTCAGGGTCCTGGGATCGAGTCCTGCATCGGGCTCTCTTCTCAGCGGGGAGCCTGCTTCCTTCTCTCTCTCTCTGCCTGCCTCTCTGCCTACTTGTGATCTCTCTCTGTCAAATGAATAAATAAAATCTTAAAAAAAAAAAAAAGATATTTTTGAGGGAATGAAATAACTCGCCAGAGATGGAGAAAGAAAATAAGCACAATACATATATCCATATTATGTATAGGTCTTTTATAAACCAATTATAAGAAAAAAACAACAAAAAAACTGGTGTATAACTTGAACATTCCCTTAACAAAAGAACATAAATGAAATGGCCAGTAAGTTCATCAAAATACGTTCATCACCATACTTTGCTAATGGGAATCTAACACATGTTCCCATCTCTTTGGATAATGTTTGGCAGTTGGCAATAACACGCAGCTTATAGCTATTCTACGGTCCAGCAATTCCACTCTCATGCATTTACCCAGGAGGAATGAAAGCATGTATCCGCCACAGAACTTGCTCAACCATGTTTATTTTGGCTTTATGTGTATACTCAAATACTGGAAGTAACTCAAATAAGTATCAAGAGGAGAATGGATAAACAGGTTTTCTCTATTTGTGCAACACTTACACTACTTTGTAACAAAAAATACAAACTTCTGGAACATGTGTCAACATGGATAAACCTCACAAAGTTTACGTTGACTACAAGAAGCCAGATATAAAAGAGTACGCCATGATAATTCCATTTGCATGATGCCTAAGAACATGCAAAGCAAACCCACGTTGACAGAAATCAGAAGGGTGGGTTCCTATGGGGTGTGTCACATATGAGAAATTTCTGAGGACAAGCAAATGTTCCACCTTTTGACAAGGGTATGAGCTGCACAGGCCCATGCTCTTAAAAAACCCATTTAAATGTCCACTTACCAATATTCACTGGACTCTGCAAATTCTTAGTAGATACATGAATTTAATTACTTCTCCATTCTTCCCGCAATCTGGAGTATCTATGCATCTTGTCACACTACCTGTTTCTGAAGAGATAAAAAGTGATACAAATAATACAGCTTTCTCCTTTGAAAACTGTTTATTTTTCACATGTTTTAATATTATTAGATTTCCATTTTGGTGAGAATATGATCACCACATTATATGCTTATTTCATCAACACAGATTATTATCTCTGTACAGTTTAGATTTTTGTTTTAATTTGAAATCTTCACCCGGCATTGATGCTGCTCCTCTGTTGATGTACTTAGTAAGTCTCTTGTAACTTTTCTATAGTCCTTAGGTCTGGCTTTTCTCTTGTAAACAGGTTTTAGTTGAACTTAATTCTTTCTTTAGGTGTCCTTGTTTAATTCTTTTGTATTTATTTCAATAAATAAATGTGTTTGATCATTTGGATTATTACCTTCTCCTATGGTTTGTTTTTATTGGACTCTATTTGCTGTGTTGGCCTTTAGTGATGTCAAAGGCAAAATCTTAACTATTAAAGTCAAGAATGCCCACAGGTTGCTTTATTTCTCCATCAACAGAAAACAAATTTGTAGCTACTGTTATGGGAACACATAAGATGAGACATCAGGGACTCTCATTGACCTTCTCCCTACTCCACTTTCTACTTTTCATTAATGTTATATTAATGAGTTATTTTAATCAACATATTATATTTATACTTGCATTTTTTTAAAATCAAACCTGTATTTGGTGTCTTTGGACTATAATTTGTCTAGGATGCCATCTGCTGTTGGAGAATTTAGGATCTGGGCCTGTGTCTCCCAACCTCTGGATTTTAGGAAAGGATTATAGTAACCATACAGAGGCTGTGAATCATGCAGATTAAACATTAGGGAATTGAATCTGTTTCTTAAATTTTATTAAATAACTTCCGAAGAGTGGTCAAGCAATTCAAATTGTATGTAGATTTTAGTTTAGGAGGAAAGTGTGTACTATGCAAGTCGCCTATTTCCCAATCTATGAATGACCTGCAACAATTTAGACCACATACACGCTTCCATAGCCAGGCAGAGGCGCAGAGAAAGCAGATGGCGCGCGGTCCCAGACACACAGCAAACCACCACGGTGGCCCTGCGTTCACTGTCCCATCTGTGACTTCGACTACTTCTGCACTGCGGGAAGACGGGTCCTACCCCGGCAGCGAGGTGTAAGGAGATGTCTGATGGTCTATCCATGTGGGAGAGGAGAGATGGAGTTCGCTACATTTTTGAATAGAATGAATTTATAAAAAGTGATAGTTAAAGAAAAATCCCTCCAATGTTGAAGAGGAACATCTGTCTGCTCCCCTCCTTTGTGTTCCCAGCTTCTCTGGGTCACAAATAGGACATCCATGTCTTCATCTGTAGTCTCGATGCTCTGTTCTCATTCCGAGTGGAAGTGCACATTCTTGGCAGGTTGATGACACGAGAACTTGTTTCTCATATTTCTAGCACAGAGAAGAAATACAGCCGCTGCATGTGGTCTTCCCACCCCGTCCTTCCCACTCCTGGAAGAGAGAGAGGCACCGGAGAGGTGGTGTTAGAGTTTCAAGGAAAGGAGTCACACATAAGTGCGTGTTTGCTGACAGCGCTGGTATATTAAATGTATTCTTGTCTCTGAATAAGATAAATCACTAAGTATATATCATTAATAAAGACATATGAGACCTTTCACATTATGTCAAATTATTACATTAAAAAGCTTGAGAGAGAAAGGGCAAGCCAATAAAACTTGAATATGCTAAGTGATCATTAGAGCTGGGTGTGATAATTGAAATTTGCTTTGCAGTAATTTCATTAAAAATTCATAAGTGTTCTGGCTCCTTCCTGTCTCTGCCTGTATTAGGAGGAGTCAGTAAAGGATGCTGGGGCTGGACGCACATTGTTGACCGCAGTGCTGAGCACAGGGCCCAGGTGACCAAGGTGAGGAAAGGTGTGATACGCATTAGCCCAACGCTTGCTTCGTTCTTGAGTTTCAGTCTTTCCTAGGAGACCGTGTGTCCCTGCCATTCAGTTTTAAACTCCTGAGCAAGATACTTTTAATTTATAACCTCATAATGCCTTATCCAGTGTTTTGTGCAATGTCGGATACTTGGCAATTATCCTGGACTGATTAATGTTACAAACTATTTCACCTCTTAGGATGATATATTTTATTAGCTATTCAGCTATTATTATTTTTTAAATTACATGTGGGAGGAAGTAATTGTCATTAATGTCTTCTCCCTGGTGTCTTCATGAGAAATTTGAGCGCCTGGAATGGAGTATGTAAACACCCAGGATATATCATTTGATGCAAGAGTCTGGAAGGATATTCTTTCACAAAGGTGTACCTTTTACCATCTCACGGTCATTATTGATACACAAATCTGTTTTTGAAAGCTGTGCGTATTGAGTCTGGAAAATCAGTTATGGTTGGAATTCTTCAAAATCCCCTACTTTGTGTTAGGAGGAGTCTCAAGAAATTTAAAATGCATTTTGCTGAATATATTTTCTTTAAAAAAAATAAGTCCTGTGTGTTTTAAGGACAACTGACCATGTGTTTTCATCCACTTAAGGTTAGATTACTAAAATGCCTTGATGGTAAGAGCTCTTAGAAACCCAAAAAGCATTAAGAATTTAACCTACTGGTGATTTGAAGCTTTAGCTCAAAAAAGGATAACTCTGTCCACTAAGAGAAAACCAATTAGAATCTCTCATGACTGGGCTTTCCATAAATCTTGAATTTCAAAATGTTTTGATTCTATTACATTCTATAAATGTAATATCCATGGTCATTTTTATCTTAAGACTCTAGATCCTAGATTTCATGATGGAATAGTATACAAATGCCGATCTATTTAAATCATCCAAAATATGTGTCCTAAGAACAGTGATGTATTAAAGGAACAGGCTTATAATTGTTTATTTAATTGTAATTGTATATCGTGGAAGACAAAGTTGCATCCATTCATAAATTTCTCAAGTGGGATTTGCAATGTTAGGGTCAAGCATTTGACACATTGGTGCTATTAATGAAATATCAGCTCATATCCCCTATTACTTTATTTTTAACAAAGACTTGACCATAATTTATTTGGCCCAAACTTAGATTTTACTAATTTGCTTTTGGCTTGATGATATATACTGATGCAAAGTGTTTCTCGAGCAGTCAAAACATAAGGGACATATTAAATAAAGGTGGAAAATTATTTAAATTTTGTCACTAATTTTACTTCCTAAGCAAGCACTGATATATAGTCAACTTACAAAGTCTTAGTAAGTAGGAGCAATATATGTTTATACATATACATATATCTGTATACATAGTAAATATACACACACTTATATATATGTATACATGTATAATCTCCAATATTCAGTGAGCAAAAATTTAATATGAATTCCCTATCTTGTTTATTTGGATTACCTTATTTTTCAATCTCTAAAAATTCAGAGGAAACATACAGAAGCCCATCAGGAAACTGTCATTCTAGGGGATACCTCCTTCAGGGGCCTCATGTAATGAACTGGAGGAAAATCAAATTGCTCCCCGACAACCAAAGTTAATGTAATTTTATAGGACCAAAAACCAAAACCAAAACCAAAACAAAACAAAACACACAAACAAACAAAAAACAAAAGTGTCTTCAAAGCAGAGTCCTGACTCGGACGATTGTCGTGCCGTCATCTGCTCTTCTCTGGGTCTCCACACTCGTGCAAGACTGGCTCAGGCTCTTGGATTACCCTTGTCCTTATCTATTATCCTCACCTCAGCTTTCACAGATGTCCTTGTTCTAGGAACTGTCATTTTTGTCCTTACTACTCTCCAAAGCCTCCGGAGGACATTCCACCCATACGTATGGTCTGTGCTGAGCGCACCGCACACTCTGCATTTTCCTTTTGCTCACACGGTGTGTCTAGCAGAGTTGGCAGTCGACCCTCAGCCAAGAACACTGCTCTGTCTTCACACTCGTGGTGGCCAGGCCAGGCCTCTAGCTCTGATCTGCATTTCAGGACATCCTTAACTACTCTGTGTCCACGACTCCCTTCCTCTGCCCAGCAGTATTCCCAAGCATTCATATCACTGTTTTGTTTTTTGTTTGTTTTTGGTTTTGTTTTTTAAGAAAACTGAGAACACCTTGGAGAGGAGATGTGTCCATCCGTGCTCCCTACCCACCCCCAGTTTATATCTGCCTTCACTTTTCCTTCTAGGACGTACACTTCTATATGCTTTTATACTCTCAAAGTTCCTTCTATCTAATGGTTCTTCTTTCCAGTCCATGTCCTGCTGTCCACATGTTTAACCTACATGTATCATTTAAACTTCCCTCCAGGAGGAAACCTTCATACTCTTGTCTTGAGAACTTGCACAACTTCATGTCTCTATAGGAGATCTGATACCTGTGTACAATTATCAGTATATAAATCTCTCCTGCATGCATAACCCCCTAAAAAAGCCCATGTGCTTCTCAAGGATAAGGGTTATTTCTTACTCACTTCTGTATCCCCTCACTTTCAAATGAAGATGATCCCAAAGTTTATTTAATTATGTCCTATGAGGACCAAAACTTGGTGGTGTTTAGTGAATGAATGAAGTATAGTGTCTTTTTGAGATCAAAGAAAGATTGACACTATTTTAGGGGCTCATTTAGCTGACATAGTGCTTAAGATTTAAACAGATTCTTGACCATTAATCATTGTATTTCCAGAGGTAGGAATGCTCTTATTTTAACCAACCTGTACTTACTCATTGACACGCAGGTCATCTTTCTCAGGTCCCTTGCTCCCTGTCTGATTGCTGCCTATCCAAATCCCACATGGGTCTCCCTTTCTCCTACTCGGAAGACGTCTTCCTCGACTTACCGTGATTTTTTTTTTTTCTCTTTCTAGAGTTTATTTCTGGCTTATCTAATCCAACCTCTTGATCTCTTCTCTGCAGTGACCTTAAATTCACACTCTTGCTTTTATTTCCTTCCAGGATTGTCTGTCTACTAAGTAACTCTACCGGATGAACAGAAAATCTCCAACTCAATCCACGTAAAACATAGAAGACTCCACAGAGAAACTGTGGACCTGCTGCCCAAGGACAAAAGGGCATGGGTTTGTGGAAACTTGGGCATGAGTCTTGAGATCTGAGTAAACTCCAAAATGTCTCTAAGTGTGTTGTGTCATATAAAAATGTGAGTACCATTGGCCACCCCAAGAAAGGGTGCTGCGAGTGTCTAAGCTAATAACCACACATAGTGCCTGGAGGGACCCCGACCCCTAAGTGGGTCAGCAAGTGACAGCTCCTATTGGCAAGCATTCGGGTCTCTGTTGTTTGATTCCCCTTAGACCTGAAGGGTGTCACGGTCCTAGAAAGAGTTACTTGAATGTGTCCATTACAAAATGTTATACATCTGGCTTATTTTCCAGTCTGAATAAATCGTAGCTACAATCTTTAACACTATATTCATTAAGAACACCATATCTATGTTTTACCAGATTGGCTAGAATTAATTTGAATCTCCCTGATGGCTAGTATTCGAGGAACTACAGAACACTCATGAAAGAAATTGAAGAAGACACAAAAAGATGGAAGACCATTCCATGCTCTTGGATCGGAAGAATAAACATTGTTAAAATGTCTATACTGCCCAGAGCAATCTGTACTTTCAATGCCATTCCGATCAAAATTCCACGGTCTTTTTCAAAGAGCTGGAGCAAATAATCCAAAAATTTGTATGGAATCAGAAGAGACCCCGAATCGCTAAGGAAATGTTGAAAAACAAAAATAAAACTGGGGGCATCACGTTACCTGATTTCAAGCTTTACTACAAAGCTGTGATCACCAACACAGCATGGTACTGGCATAAAAACAGACACATAGACCAGTGGAACAGAGTAGAGAGCCCAGATATGGACCCTCAACTCTATGGTCAATTAATCTTCGACAAAAGAGGAAAAAATATACAGTGGAAAAAAGACAGTCTCTTATTTTCATTTATTTGTTTTAATAAAATGCATATAGGTAAGATATATTGCACTGTGTTTTGATGTACGTATGCATAGCAATCACATAGATTTTAGAAAATCCTAGTCTAGTCAATAAGTAACGTTTTATTTTTATTTTTTTTAAAGATTTTATTTATTTATTTGACAGAGAGAAATCACAAGTAGATGGAGAGGCAGGCAGAGAGAGAGAGAGGGAAGCAGGCTCCCTGCTGAGCTGAGAGCCCGATGCGGGACTCGATCCCAGGACCCTGAGATCATGACCTGAGCCGAAGGCAGCGGCTTAACCCACTGAGCCACCCAGGCGCCCCAATAAGTAATGTTTTAAACCCCAACAATTCTCTCTACAATAGTAAATACAGCATCTTCTCTATAACTGAGGCCAAAAATGACTGAAGGTGATCTCTGAAGTCAGACTCTGAGACTCCATCTGGCTCTGCTCCTGACATGGGGACCCTTGACCTGTAGGTTTGAGCTGATTGAGCAGAAAGTGTCCTATGAAAAGCACAGGATAGGTCACACCTGCAAACACTCAGCAGGTGGTACAGGGAGGGCAGTCCCAGTGAGGAAAGAGCGGAGGTGGGTCCGTGGGCATCTGAGCTTCTCTACAGCACTTGAGCTGTAAATGATTAAACTTATCTGGAAAAGTTGTTGTGAGGATTCATTTGGACCATAAGGGTTAAGAAGTAGTTTAGTGCCTGGAACACAATCAACTCTCAAGAGTGGCTAACTGGGGTGCCTGGGTGGCTCAGTGGGTTAAGGCCTCTGCCTTCCGCTCAGGTCATGATCTCAGGGTCCTGGGACCGAGCCCCACATCGGGCTCTCTGCTCGGCAGGGAGCCTGCTTCCTCCTCTCTCTCTGCCTGCCTCTCTGCCTACTTGTCATCTCTGTCTGTCAAATAAATAAATAAAATCTTAAAAAAAAAAAAGAGTGGCTAACTGTTTTACCAGATCTTTCTGGTAAAGCTCTTTCTTCGTCCTGCCTAATTTTCTTAACTTCAAGGGCACTAATGCAATGATTATCACTAACCCAGTACTGGGACAATGGCATCAGCCGCAGTCATATTTATGTATGAGTTCAATAAGCAACAAATTTTCTCCTAAAATTTACCCAAAAGCTGCTATTTCATGCTAAGTGTCCCCTTAGAAGATTTAAAAAAAAAATTGTTCCTACTTTAAAAAATAATGTTTTCATTATGGGAAAATTTTCAAAACTGGTTCTTGCTGTTTTTCACCACTGGAAAACTTACAGTTTTTTGTTTGTTTGTTTGTTTGTATGTCTTACTAATTATGCCTGGTTATTAAATTTAGGGGGGAAATATCATTTAGAGGTCACTATTTCAACTGTACCATGTTGACAACTATTTCCCTATTTTTGTGTTTTTATAATTATTGATTACTTTATATAAAAAGTAATACTATTATAAAACAAATAGAATCATTTCTTCATTTTTCCATTGAATGTATTTCTATCAGGAATTATTGATTCCATGTAGGTAACATGTAAATTTTTAATATACATATATTTTCGATACATTGCTAAATTGATTTTTGAAATGTGCCAATTTTTATTCACACCAGCAGTCTCTAAAGGAGGCTCTAGTCCTGAGCCCTTCCAGTATCAAGTAGTATAATATTCATGCTTTATTAATTTGATGTGTTGAAAAATGTTTTATTTTTGTTTTGATTTATTTTATTGCTAGAGATATGAAAGTATTTTATGGTTATTTCTATTTTTCACTTTCTCTTCAGTAAAATTGCATAAAATGTATATTCATTTTATTTTCCCCATTTTATATTGGGGATTTTAGTGACAATCATATAGGTACCTAACTGCTTTTGTATATTGATGAAATTTCCCATTGCCATATTTGTTACAGAGATGGTTTCACAGTGTTTCCCTTTTAAATTTACTGTTGCCATAAATATATCTTTCCAGTCTCTAAGACACATTAGTGGTTTCCTTCCTTAGAAAATGTTTCCTCTGGGGGCACCTGCATGGCTCAGCGTCTGCGTCTGCCTTTGGCTCGGGTCATGATCCTGGGCTCCTGGGGTGAAGCCCCACCTCTGGTTCCCTGTTCAGTATTGAGTCTGCTTCTCCCTCTCCCTTTGTCTCTCTGCCCACACTCCTGCTATCTCCTCTCTCTTTCTCAAATAAATAAAATCTTTGAAAAAAAATAAAAAAAGAAAGAAAAGTAAAAAAAAAAAAAAAAAGAAAGAAAAGAAAATGTTTCCTTGGGGCATCTGGGTGGCTAAGTGAGTTGGGTGTCTTCCTTCAGCTGATGTCAGGATCCCTGGGTCCTGGGATAGAGGCCTGTGTCCTGCATCCGGCTCCTTGCTCAGTGGGAAGCTGCTTCTCCCTCTTTCTCTGCTGCTCCCCTTGCTTGTGCTCTCTCTCTCTCTAATAGATAAATTAAAAAATTATCAGAAAATGTTTCCTCATCAAGAGTTCAGGTAATTAACTGGACCCTATGCTTATTTAACATGGGTTTAACTTTTACATATGTCTTTATAACGTAATTAAAATTTGCTTGGGTTTTCATAGGAGGTGAATGTTTATTTTCTTTAAACTTTACAAAGCATGGGACAGTCCTGTGTATTGTTCGTGTCTCAGCTGCATGTCCACACCGCTGAGTGTCCACACCGCTGAGAGTCCACACTGCAAGTGTCCACACCACTGTGAGTCTACATTGCTGAGCGTCCACACTGCTAGTGTCCATGCCGCTGAGAGTCTATAATGCTGTGTGTCCACACTGCTGCATGTCTACACCGCTGTGAGTCTACATCACTGAGTGTCCACACCACTGTGTGTCCACCCCACTGAATGTCCACACCTCTGAGTGTCCACACTGCTAGTGTCCATGTCGCTGAGCGTCCACACCGCTGAGAGTCCACACTGCTGTGTGTCTACCTGCTGACTGTCCACACTGCAAGTGTCCATGCCGCTGTGTGTCCACACTCCTGAGAGGCTATATGTGTGTCCACACTGCTGCATGTCTACACTGCTTTAAGTCTGCACTCGCTGTGTGTCCACACTGTTGAAAGTCTACACCGCTGCATATCCACTCAGGTGAGTGTCCACACCGCTGTGTGTCCACACTGCTGAGTGTCCACACTGCTCTTCTGTAGTGGTCACTGCTTCTCCATGAGGCCCTGTGCTCTGGTCGGTGATTCCACGTTAGGTTTTATGTTTGTTGTTTGGCCGAGGCCTCAGTCACCACCTGAACACCAACAAGCCCGTTTCCTTGGGATTCCGATGAGTTCCAAGAAAGAGCCCCTGAACTGAAATCCATGGATTGCTCTGTGGCCGCAGAGGGTTTCTCCGACTCGGGTCTTCCGAAGGCTGTTTCCTGGAATCCAGGACTGTGCGGTCAGACGCGCCTGCTCGACAAAACGCACCTTCTCAGCACAAGCAAACCAGTCAATAAGTTAATGGCATGAATCGATGGGAAAGATTTGAAAGAGGTCTTAATTAAAGAAACAGCTGCTGATACAAATTATGTTTCCGATGTATCGACAGAGGGGGCCGGGGCTGGTCGGAGCCGGGCTGCGAGCAGTGGACAGGCGGGTCGTGGCTGTTCAGGAGCCAAGTCCCTTCCACGCTTTCCGGCATTTGTCCCCGGACAGGTAGGGACTATTGAATGGATTAGAGTGAGCCCAGACACATATGCATACGATGATGGAGTCCCCAGGGAGTGTATAATTATCCGCCCCATGTTTACCTGTTCAACCGCGGGTCCATGACTAGAATTCTCTGTCCCTTCATTTTAAAACAGATATTTTTTACGCGTTCGAGTCTATCAAAATAACCGAATAATGAAGTAGGTCTATAGTATGACTCAGGGAAGATCATTTTATTCCTCTCATTATTGCGTGATAAGGGTTTTCCTAATGAGCTCAACAAATGTGTCACCGAGAAGAAGCTTCATAAACCTTTGTTGTGCACAGGAGCGTCTGCTCAGGGCTGCGCCCACACGTCCGAGGGAGAATAATTACCTGTTCTTAGAGAAAAGAAAATCGAAAAACTGCTCGGGTGAAAAAGAACTGTAAAGGAGGCGAGAAGCGGGATGTGGGTGAGGGAGGGCGTGGGGGAAGGGCGCAGGGAAGGAGGAGCCTGTCCTGTGGCAGGACACCACTGCCCCCTCAAGTCAGTGGCCGGAGTCCCCAGGCGGTTTCCTCGAGAGGCGGCTTCCAGAGCCACCCGTGTGCGGTGCCCGCGGCGCTCAGCACGGCGCCCCTGGGCCCTCCCGGACCAATAGGCAGACTGGCCCACGGTCCTGTCCGAAAGCCCCCTGCTCCCGCAGCCTCTGTGGGCCGCCAGCAGCCGCGGCCCGGAGCCCCCCGCCGCCGCCGCAGCTCAGAACGAGGCTGCTTCCCCCGCCCTGGGCTCCTTGGCTGTGGGGACGAGGGGACAGGTGTCAGCAGAGCAGCCCGCGGGCGCCGGCGCCCCACGGTCCGTCTCACGTCCGTGTCAGAGTGTCCACGACATCCCCGGCATCCCAGCCCCGTGGCATCGTCGTTTGGGGGTGCGCTGCGGGGAGGCCTGGGAATGCGGCGTGAGCTCGGACTGCCCCAGCCCCCGTGAAGCACCACGCGCGTGTGTAAGGCGGCTGGGAACCCTCCCGTACGGCTCGGGTTCAGAGCACGAGAGTGTTTCAGCGGTTTGTGGCAAGGTGTGGGTGACTTAGAAGATGTCAGTGATGATGATCTCTGATTATTAATTACATCTTCTGGATGCACCTGGGAGCCTCAGTCGGTTCAGGGTCTGCCTTCGGCTCGGGCTTCTGCTCAGGGCATCATCCCAGCCAGGTCCTGGGATCCAGTCCCTCACGGGGTTCCCTGCTCAACGGGACTTTCTTCTCCCTCAGCCTGCCCTTCCCCTGCTTGACTTCTCTGTCAAATAAATAAAATCTTTTAAAAAATGAAAACTAAATTAATTTTTTTTGAACATAGGGGAGGGTCAGTACCAGAAATTTAGGATGTGTTTATGTGACATTCGGCTGATGATAAATGTGCCCAGTCAGGTGTTATTACAGGTCATTCTGGATTGCCGAACGGGCCTTTACTGTGAACATGTCTCAAGGGGGCCTGACTTCCGCACCCATCTGCAGACGGGGAGGAGGACTGGGAAACTGGCTCTGTATTCAAGTCATATTTTGCCCTCTCTGCTTTCTGAGGATAAGAGGAAAATGAATCTAAAGTTAGGAGTAGAAAGGAGTTGGGGGAAATCAGAGGGGGAGACAAACCATGAGCGACTGTGGACTCAGAAACAAACTGAGGGCTTTGAAGGGGACGGGTTGGGACGTTGGGTGAGCCTAGTGGTGGGTATTAAGGAGGACACAGATTGCATGGAGCCCTGGGTGTGGGGCATAAACCATGAATTCTGGAACACTGAAAATAATTTTTTTAAAAAATGCAAAAAAAAATAAAGTTAGGAGTACAGAGATTTTCTTTCTTTCTTTTTTTTTTTTTTTAATATTTTGCTGTTAATTCCGAGATTGACCGAAGTTCATGTCTTCATTCAGTAGCAAAAGAGAAGGACCACTGAGCAAGCTCCCATGGCTTCTGTTCTTACATCCCAGCTGAGAGACGGAGAGAAGCCTGCTCTCCATCACGCTTGGTAAATCCACGCGCAGCCCAGAGCCTGTGTCTGCAGACTGACCGTGGGAGGTGAACCTGACTGGCCTGCTGTGCTAGAAGGAAGAAATCCTGTCCTGAAGGGAAAGCACATACTCGATCCACACATCAGACATGTGTTGTGTATCAAGGAATCTAATCTGCTCAGGGGATCTCTTCTTCTGAGCTCCCGGGCTTAGGTGCCAGCCAGGTGAGAAGCTCATGGGCCCCCAGCTCCACAGGACGTACCAGCCATGGCAGCCCCATTACACGGCACACGTGGACCAGTGAACACTCACCCTGGATTCCCAAGCCATTACCGGGGTCGTTGCCACGGACGGGGGCCTGACCCGCATCCCCCAACGCACTCCTGTCCGACATCCCTCAGTCGGAGCAGCCGGTGGAATATACGAGAACACAGGGTTGGGGCCGGTTCGTGCAATCCCGATCTCCTTTTCCCCCTTCGCTTCCCGTTATGGAAAATCACTCTCGCTCCCAAATGACGTTTGAGTACACGGGTAACAAAGTCCTCATGTGAATGTATAAATTCCGATCTGTTAGGCTCAGACATGAGGCAGGGAGATGAGCTTGATGAATGTCTCCATGTGGGCTCCCTATGTGATATTATGCCAATAAATCATGGAGCTTGAAGGTCACAACATCCGTTCTACCGAACCCCTGCGTGTTCAACTCGGCTCCGGACCCTGTGAGCAGTGAGCGCAGTGCCTCGACGCGGGGACACGCCGCCACAGGGCTGGAGACGGATGCAGAGCCCTCCCCGCCACAAGGGAGAGGCCTCCTGCCCTCCCTGCCTTTACTCACAGACCCCCACCTCGAGAGGAGAACGACAGGGTGGCAGATCACATGGTGTTTTGGGGTTGCCTTGCTTAAAAGGAACAACCCCTCTCTAATCACCCATAAGCCTCGCCCAGATTTTACATTTAAAAATTGTGTTTCATAATATTAGCATTGCGCTTACTGCTTTCAAAATTCAGCTTGAATAAGTATCTCAAAAGAGGGAAGAGTTGCAGGAGAAGTAACAAGTCCTCTCTGAGCATGTCAGCCTGTAGGAGGGAGGGGGGAGCCTTTGTACCTGAGGGGCCCACCCTGCTGGGAGGTGCAGGCAGATGCATGTGAGTGTTTCCCTTTTTCCTTTTAACTCCCCCCCCCCAATCTGCAGGAACTGAGGGGTAAATGCCAGTGGTAGCATGTGAACCAGTCAGCCACACCTGCCCGATGAGGGATGTTTCTAGAGTACAAAGCAAGGAAAGCTCTGGACATGGAAAACTGAGCCCTGTTCTCATTTCCAGTTCTGCCACGGACATGTGATGTGGATTTGGGCAAATCATTCCATTCCTCAGAGCCCAAGAATCCCACCATTTAAAAGGTGGCAAATGGTAATAATCACTATCAACATGCTCCATAAAGAAAATGTATTTACTCTTAAATTAGTGAAAAATTAATAGCCATAATTTATATGTGTGTGTACATCAACACACACACATCATGCTGAACTCTTCCCAAGAAATGTATCATTTAAATGCAAATTGCTATTACTATTTTGTAAATACTATGAGGATAAATAACGGCTGTCATAAGGGAAAAAAAAGTATCTTCCCCATACGTTTCATAACTTGCGATAATTAAGGTGTATATATAATTTGTGTTTACATTGGGTGATTCTTTTTCTTATGACTTCTATTATAAAATGCCAACTGTTATTGGGAACAGTCTAATTGGATAATTTACTTCAGACCACTTGAGTCTTCAAAGTGCTGCTGAAGAGATGAACAGCGGGGTCGGATGGAAAGGGGCGAGAAGGGAGGTCGCAGAGACAGTGGGGGAGCTGCGCCCAGGGTCGGATGGAAGGGGCGAGAAGGGAGGTCGCAGAGACAGTGGCGGGAGCTGCGCCCACAGGCTGCATGAAATGTGTCTCCCATGTGGGGGTCCTTTTGTTGGGAAGAGTAATAGGCACATTTTCCAAAATTCCACTCTTTGAGGCCAACCTGCATGGGGTGATTCATCGATGGCTCGGTGTCGAAACCAAAGGGCGTTCAGCGTCGGGAGTCTGAGATGTGTCTCCACTCTCGGAGGCCAGGAACACACACCAGGATTAGAGGTGATCAATCAATCAATTGTAGATCAATAAAAAAATTCACAGGAGAGAACCCACCATCAGTTTCATTTATATAAAGCCATATAGCTGGCTTGACTGCTCACCATGGCGGAATCCATGGTACAATGGCTGTGTTGACAAGGGAGCTCAATTCTTATGAAGCCCGAGCTGAGAACCTGCACAGACGTGAGACGGAACTGGTCCTTCCTCATCAAACATTTTCTTGTAATGGCAGCTTCATGGGCCCTGTTCTCTCTGACAGATCGGAGGCCATCCCTGCGTCTCCTGCGCAGACAGCTGTTGCGAACTCCTCTCCCCCTTCCCCGAGGGGAGCACCGGGTGGGCAGTGTTCTCGGGCAGGGAGTGAGCTCATTCTGAAGCAGAACACGGGCATCTCTGGGGGATCAGAGAGCTGCCCCACCGAGGACTCAAAACATACTCACACATACCTTAAGACGAGCCCTTGGGACACGCCCCGCCGCCCCTAGAGCCCTCGCCCCTCCTGCACTCACATCTTACAGGGGTCATCACGTGCCTCAAGGGCTCAGGTTGCAAAACTAATAAGCAGCAACACCTGAGAGCCAGGTTCCCGGGACTGTAGCCAGACCCCCTGCGCCAGACATTCAGCAGGTGCCCGAGGCCCAGTCATAACCCTTCCCGCAGCAAGCGACACACTGCCCACAGCGGAGGTGGTGGTTTGGGCCCCGGGCTTTGTTCCTTAAAGCCCTGCATGGGGACTGGTGATCATCAGCTCTGTTTCAGGTGAGGACACCAAAGCTGAGGGGAGGGGACAGGGTCAAGGTCACTGAGGGCATCCTTCAGCTGGTCCTGGGCTGCAATACTATTTTTAACAAGGAGTGCTCAATTCCGTTAATGGGTTCAGTGAATTCATCACAGTTTTTAAAAAATCTAAAGAAACACTAAATCCCAGTAGAAGGTGTGGATTCAGTTAAAATGCACACTTGCACACGAGTAACACACAGACACACACATATACAAAATGCCCCCAATAAAAGAGTACATTGGGTTTATTGATTTATTTAGTCTTTATTTCCTCTCCATTTCAATCCACAAAAATAAACATTCATGTCCGTCCATGTTTGAAAGTGCATTTCTTCCCTTTGCATATCTTTCAAGACCCTGAAGAAACAGTTCAAGGGTGTTTTTAATGTTTTTATTATGTAAATAAAATGGAGAATTGAATGTTACAGTGCAGGGATCCTGGTCCAGGCTTTGGGCCCCCACTCTTTGCCCTTGGCACAAGTTTGCCAGGTGGCCGCCACAGGGTTTCTCTGGCCCAGTGTGGGCAGCGTGGGAGGGCCGGGGTGGGGGCGGGGTCAGCCCAACGCTCCGATCCGGAGAGACACCTAGGAGCTCCGTTCTGGCATCTCCTTGTGTCTGGCAGGTCGGCAACACGGGAGGAATGGCTCCTGTTCTGGGTCTGCTTTTCCTTCTAGGAACATCCCACAGGTGCCTTCGCAGGTGTCACCCCCACGCTCCTGGCCCCTGTAGCATCTGGCTGTGGCCCTGGGTTAGATGTCAGGAAGGTTTTCAGTGCACGTGCGGTCATGTTCCTGTCACTGGCAGCCCATCACCTCCCACTCCATCCTATTCTATTCTGACACTTGCCCTTGAAGTCAGGAATCAAAAGCCTCAACCCAGGGCAACAGAGAGGAGGAGTATTTTAATGTATCAACTCCTGGCTGTCCCTGGATAGAGTCCTGGGTCTGTCTGGGGACACTGTGTGTACCTGCCTCCTCCAGCCCCTGTTTACATGGACACCTGCTGCTCAGGCCCTTGGTGACTGTTCCCCAGGGTCCTGTGGTTCACAACCACCGGATGGTCTTCACAGTCTGACATTCAGAGCAATTCTGAGCATCCAACGCCTTCAAAACCTCGAACAGTTCTTTGCTACTTTTCTGAAGCCTTTTCTCTGGGGTGCATTTCTATACCAAGTGTGCCGGACCGGGGTGCAGTGCCAATAAGGCAATGTCTCAATAAGGAAGACGTCACCCTTTCTTAATCACACATACCGTGGTTGCACCTAACAAGAGGAAGTCCCCTTGGCCGTACGCCTGACCCCTGCACCAGTTCACAGCATGGCAATAGAGAGGAGGGAGAAATCAAGTTGGTGGGGAAAGCGCGGTCCACCCAATGACTTCTCATGAACCTGGTGGCTCCGCGGACTGATCGTATAAGTGAATTTTCAGAAGAAGGGGATGACGTGTGTATCATTGTCCATGTTGAGACCGAGAAGTGGCAAATGAATTGTTCCTACCTTGACTCAAATGATGTCCTGAAGTACATTCAAATGCATCTGTTAAACTCGTGTGCTGAGAAGACAGCAGGACGGGGCGAGTTATAAAAACGATGCATCTGTTTTTAAACAAACGTCCTACAAAATAAAATAAGGCATCTGGGTATTTACTGGTGTCTGTGATCAATGATTTCCCAGTAGTGTGTCCAATAAGGGCTCTATCCGTCTGAAGACTGTAAACTCCTTGCAGCCAAGGCTCCTCAGGGTTCAGTCCATCCCGGTGCGGTTGGGCTGCGGACTGGATGCGCAGCTGAGCCGTCCAGGGGAAAGGGGGCGAGGCCTTCCCCCCGCCATCCCCGGAGAAGGGCCGCCCAGGGACCAGCCGAGCATTGCAGGTGACAGTTCCCCGCGTTTTTAGTCATCATTCCATATGCCACCCCATCCACGTGCTGGGGTGCTGGTAAGCAACAGGTAGAAGATGCTGATGTGCGACCTGGTCCGCAGAAACGTCTCACTCAGAAAGACGGCCGGAAGTGGGGACACACTTCTGCCCCTCTGAAATAACTCATTCTGGAAGAGAACAAAACGAAACCCTCCAAATGAAGCCCACAGCGTCTTATCAGAAACTCCTAACGTTTTCAACAAATCAAATACGAAGTCCCGACTTTCCTCATTCACAAAAGCCCCTGGAAACCTCCTCAGGACACAGATGGCGCCGAGGCCTCCCCGCGCGGAAGAGACGGGGCGCCCTGGCCGGCAGCAGCGAGGCCCGACGCTCTCCGGGAGCGCGCATGACGGTGGCTCGCGCGTGAAGCCCGGGACGAAAACCGGGACGGGTCCGGCGCACTCCGGGCCCTGCGGCCTGTGTGGACGCCGCCCCCGCGGACCCCAGTGCGGTCCAGCCGCTGATGCGACCACCGCTCGCCACCGGTGGCGTCCGGCCACGGCCTTTCCCCCCTGATGGCTCCAGCGGGGTGCTCGGGTCCACTGGGCACGGCGCCCCGGCCGAGGGGTCGCGGGCGGCCCGGCTCCAGCAACGCGGACCGCGCGCACTGAGAAGGGGTTTCAGTCTGGCCTCCGCGTCCCAGCCCCGGTCCCCTTGCGGATGCGGAGCACAGGCCGGGTGGGGGGAGCTCCTGGATCTCTGCTCGCCCTTCGACTTCCCTCCTGCTCTGCAGACAGGCTCTGGAGGGAAGGGGCTGGTCAGCCGTGCCCACGGGGGGGGAGGGGCCGCAGCGGGCCCTGGACGCATCGGGTGGTGTCCGCAGCCGCCAGCCCTTCTCAGGCAAGAGGGCGGAACGACAGGCCTGGCGCGGGAGAGCCCAGCCGCGGTCCCTGGGGCCCCCGCATCCGTCCGCAGGTGCGCGGCGTCCGCCTGGCCACCCGCCCTCCCCGCACACCTGCGCAGCCCGCGGCACCTGCGCGTCCGCGCGTGTCTTCCAGGAGCCCCGGGGCTCGGCGGAGCTTGCACGAGGCTGCCGCCCTGGCTTCTTCCGTGGGGACGGGATTTTCCGGTTACCCGTTCTTCGAGCGATGGCGTCCACAAACGGCCGGCGTCCCTCCGGGAAGCCCGGCCACCCTCCCTCCCGCAGCCACCTCTGACGAACTGGAGGTAATCAAGTCCCTGGCGTAATCCTGATAAAACTCCGGGGACGGAGCTCTGAGCGAGGGCTGCATAGACTTTTTTTTTTTTTTTTAATTTTTTTTTTCCAGACAACCAGATTATTCAAAATTATGGCAATCGGACGCGGGTGAGGAAGAAAAACGATGATATGGTTTACAGAAACCACTTAAATGCCACACGTCTCGATAATGTAATGTATCCACAACTGTTTCTGTTTAAAGCTAATAAAAGTAAACATAAGACATCCCCGTGCTTTCCTATCAAATTTATTACTTTGAGCGACAAAATGACAAAATGATTAGCAGTTAATAAGGCCTTGGCTTAAAAGATTGACTGACATTGCATTACTCATTTAATTTCCGCTTCTCTGAGCTTTTTTTCCTCTTCCTTCCAGCACGGAGGGAATTAATATTATCACATCAAAGGCTTTCCTTTAAATGGGGAGAAAAATCATTTAAAAGGACACAGGCTGTGATTATTCAGACTGGGTTATTTGCACCTTGCATATATAACAATATCACGGAACAACTTCATTTCACTCCAATTGCTGCCAGTCACTAATAGAAGAAATTTGCTCCCCTTCTATCAGCACCATTGTGTCCCGCCGGCGGGGGAGGGGCACGGATCGCGAGATCTGATAAGAAGCATATGAACCCGAGCAAGGGCCGGGCCTCCTGACAGAAGACGGATTTCTGGACTAAAGCTCAGTATGTAAATTCTCCTCCTCTCGTCTTCTTCCCTTTCCTTCTTTCCCCTCTGTTCCTACTCCATTCCTCACTTTTTCGTCGAGAACGGGACGCCCAGATGCCAACCTTCCCTGGGCTTCAGGATGGAATTACGGGGCGCAGTTTCGTATTTTACTCCCTGCCTTGCTGAGCCTTGGCAGACAAATTATACCAGGGCTGATTTAGTACCCAAAGAAGTATGTCATATTCTCATAGAATCGTTGTATCGGTGGGTGAGACTGCAAGTGACCCAATGCTTGGCCCAAGGGCCAGCCAGTGATCTATGAGCATTTAGGTCTTGACAGATGGAAAGACTGCCCTCTCTAACTGCAATTGTGTTAGAGCACGCATGACAAACAGCTCGCTTGTCAAATGGTATTCTTTCTTCCAGAGAAATGAGGGGGGTGTGTGCTGACCAGTGGGCGGAGGGGCGCTTTGAGAGGGCAGGGAAGCGGTGACTGGGACCCAGAAGATGAGGCATCCATCACCAAAGTCAGGAGACAGAACTTGGTTATCAAGGCTCCAGGTGGATCAAATCCTGGGGGTTCTGGGGGAGGATGGGGAGGCCAGCAATCAAGGGAGATTGGAACAGAGTGTCCCCATGTCGAAAGGCTGGAAGACAAGCCTTGTTAATTCAGGAAACCGCAGAGTGGAATTAGTCCAGGCTCTGGTGGAAAGCAACGCTGCCGTATTGTGCCGGTGAGATAAATTTCCCCTCGCCGGTCGACACACTGGCCACTGACAGGACACTGCTGTGCGTGGTTCATTAAAATGTCCAGCTCACAGGAAATTTTAAAAATTTATAACGCTTCCTATGGATGGTGGGGTCAAGTTCAATGGGCAGGAAAAAAACAGTAAAATAGCTTGGGGAATTATTCATAGATTACTATTCCAACAAGTTAGCATTTTAAACAAAAATTAAGACCACGGTAATGTCTTCTGAATTATAATCCTGAATCACAGAGGTAGACCAAATTTATTCCCTTCTTGGTGCAGATCTCTGTGCCTGATGTGACCGTGTTGATAAGACGGCCCGTGTGGTGTCAGAAGCATGCTTTTAACCAGAATTTATTCAAGTAACGGTGGAGAAAGCAATGTAACATCTGGTCATTACTGGGATGGTAGAGTATGCCCTCAGAGAGGTTCTAGAGCCTCAGCTTAAAAAGAGATGGTTTAAAATGTCCTGACCAGATTTTCCTAGTGTCTTTGGGCTTACTGATCCTGCCATAAGGTCAAATAAATATCGCCTTCCCTTGGGAGTCTGCAGCTTTCTCGGGGACTGCCTTGCTTAGGTGTGTGAACACTTCCCATAATGTATAAGCTCTAATTAACTATGGTGGTTTAGTTAGTACAACACTTTGTTTAAAGGCTCAACTGCCATGCCCATGTCTTGATTCAGGGTCTCGTAATCACCGGTGAACAGAGGTATGAAACAGGAGTTAGTCAATCTCACTGAATAGAGACATGGCCATTGGGACCCCAGGAGTCACAGAAGAAAGGTAAGTCTCAGTTTATAAACATTCTGTTCCTGTAGACTCCACTTGAGTTAATATCCAAAATTTATAAGAAATATCTATAAATCAATAGAAAACATAGTAAACTAATTAAAAAAAAAAAGGGCAAAGAACATGAACAGACATTCCCCCAAGAAGACATACAAAAATGGCCAAAGATAATAGAAAGTTGCTCATCATCACTCAGCAATCAAAATCAAAACGGCAGTGAGATATCATCTCCCACCTGTTGGAATGATTATTATTGAAAAAAAAGAAAGAAAGAAAGAAAGAAAGAAAACCAAAGAGAATCAAAGTTGGCAGGGATGTGGAGAAAAGATACCCTTGTGAACTGTTGGTGGGAATGTAACATGGCGCAGTCTTACGGAAGACGGCATGGAAGGTCCTCAGAAAATTCACAGGAGAACTACGGTACGGCCCCGTACACCCGTGGTATATAAGCCAAAACACACTTCTGGACATTGATCCAAAATAATGGAAACCAGGCTCTTGAGATACCTGTACTGTCAGCCCATGGCAGTGCTCTGCAGTCGCCAATCAGCCAGTCACAGAAGCAGGGCACACAAGCAGTGCAGGATTCCGTTTGCACGAGGAAGCGACGCTGACCAAACTCACTGGGACAGAGGGGAATTATGGTTGCCAGGGGCTGGGGGAGCCCCCTGGACAGTTGCTGTTTGGTTGCCAAAAAGTTTCAGTTATGTGAGGTGAGTAAGTTCAAGTGTCCATCAATAGATAAATGGATAAAATATATTATAAGTTGCAATAGATGATATTTTAATAGCATCGTATGGTGACAGATGGTGACTAAGGTTATCATCGTGAGCATTGAGTAACATACAGAATTGTTGAATCAATACATTGTACACCTAAACCCAGTAATACTGTATGTTAACTATGCTTCAATTAAGAATAAAAAAGCCAAGGGGGGTGGGTAGAGAAACTTTCCCAAATGGTAAATCCTTACATGCACAGGGAAAGACCACCCACCTGTCAGGCGCATAATTCCCTGGCCCTCCGTCGGCTCTCAGGTGAGCAGGTTGTAGAGAACCCCCTTCTCCCAGGGCTGAGAGCAGCTGGAAGGGGTGGCCTCTGTCACCTGGGCATTGTTTTCTGAGGACAGAGGAGTCCAGGCTGAGTCCCACGCACTGCCTGGAGCAGACGGCTTCGTTCCCAACATCTAACGGATAGATAAGTCTATCTAATTCAAGGGTCAAGCTTTGCTCTGGATGGTCTGGACCTTTGGATGTGGCGAAGTTTCAAATGGCTTAAAATATGTCTGGTTTTGGTTTGCTTATGATGTGAGGAAGCTTCTTAATTATCCGGTGTAGGGTAATGAAAAGGGTTGCTGGCTATAAAGGATGATAAGACTCGGAAGCGGAGAAGCAGTTGTGGAGAAGAACGAGAAGTTCTCCGCAGTCGTCCACGCTGACCAGGGTGGTGTGAACTGTGGGTCCGTGTGTCACCTTGGCTGTTTTCTTCTGAATGGAACATCACATCTACATGGCCAAATTCAACAGTTATGGGGACACACCTGTAAAGTTCACTGCATCCAGGACTGACGTGGAAAATACTTGGAAATTGAGAGTCAGGGGAAGAAGGACCAAACCGCCAGCAAGTCTGGCTGGTGTTCTGGAAACTCCTGCACCTGACAGTCGTGGAAGGAGGGGCAGATGACCGGTGTGGATGCCCCGAGGTGCTGGGTGAGATGGAAGCGTCCCTGGCACCAACCCAGCAGTGGGGGTTGTCCTGCAGATGGGCGCTGAAGTCCCCCGGAAGCTGGGGCTGAGCCCCAGGCTGGGCCCTCTTGAGAGGCAGAGGAAGTTGGGCAGACCGGACCCTGCTGGGGACAAACAGAAGGGGACGGTGGTCGTAGCCTGGGAGTGGGGAGTCGGGGTGCTTGTCTTGTTTGTTTTTAATAGGAGCGACTTAGGGAGTCTTAGATTCTCGGTGGAAGTGGCCTAGGAGTGACTGAAGGATGACGCCCCGGCAGGAGGATGGTTACAGCAAGGCAGGCATCCCTGCGCAGCAACCTGCCTGGCAGCGCCTCCCTCCTTCCCTCCCCTGGGGCTCCGTGGGGCCTGCGGAGCCAGGTTCTTCGGGTTCTTCCAGATGGGGCTGCTCGGGAGCTCCTGGGGGGAGGGGGGCGCGAGACAGTGCTGCCATCCCAGTGCTCCGGAGTCCAGCTGACCGGGGGGACAGGGGGAGTGAGGACGAGCTGCGGAGGGAGAGTGGGGGTCCCAGGAGCGGAGACGGTCCAGGAATCCCCGTGAGCGTGGGTGCGGTTAACCGGGTCCTCTGTGGCGTAGCCCCGTGCTCAGGGCGTGGCAGCTGGAAGCCGGCCTGCAGAAGGCTGTCATCAAACCCGTCCGCGGCTGACGACGCAGTGACAGCCCTTGACTTAGTTTCTAAAACAGTGATAAAACGGATTATGTGTGGGGCTGCCACGTTCAATCCCATTGCAGGAACAGGCAGCCGTAAATAAAACCACAAAACCAAACACTCACAAAGAAGGTAGATCCTGGGAGAAGGCATCGAGGCACCGGGAGACGGGGTCTCAAGGTTCCAGTCGGACGGCCATGCGGGTCACCATCAATTCACTACGTGTAGTCCTGGCGGCGGCCCCGCATGCCGGGCGCCAGCTGCTGGCGGAGTGAAGGCTACCTGAAGAAATGCTCTGTGGCCAGTTAAACGCACCTGTCATCTTAAGTGTCCCAGGCTGCTGCGAAGCTTCAGCCGTCCAGACGCCCTGAGACGTTTGCTGGCGGTTTCACCAGAGTGTCGGGCGAGGGTCTTTTTCACTCTAGTAAATTCCACAATACCGACTTCCCCTGTTCCATTAGCTAATTTGTTCTTGCCTGCCTTCCCAGGAATGCAAATCAGCCTCGGAGAACGGGCACATTCTCCTGCAACCTCCAGTTTTCCCACCGGACCCACCGGGCATTTCTCGGTCTTTTAAGCTGTCATTTGTGGTCCCTGGGTATCCAGTCTGTTCAGTGAATTAGCCCTCTATTGTTCTGACCTGAGCTGCGTGACCTGCCTGTCCTGGCTTGGCATTTCCACCGCTGGTCCCCATCCATTACCCGCATGCAGCCGGGTCCCGGGGCCGTGAGTCACGGGGGAGCAGGGGGAGCCGGGCTGGCCTTTCTCCCTTCTCCGGGCTGGATGCGGCCGCCTTGCGCTCGCTGCGTGTCGGTCGGCTCAGTGCACAGAGCGGCTGGTTTGGGTCCACAATGTTGGCTTTGGTGCGACCATCCCTCCTCCTTTTCTCTGAATCTACCACAGGCCCCGAGAGAGCTTTAAGCTCCAAATACTGGATATTTCCAAAAATGTCCAACGGTCACAAATGTCCAGTGATGACACCTCACGTCGGTCGGGAACGCATTTATTCTTAGTGTAGGTGAGCGGGGTGGGCCGGGAGACGGAGGAGGGACAGCTCTGGCCGGAGCTCCCTGCGGGGGCCCCTGTGGCGCCTGCCCCGGACCTTCTCTTCCACTGTTTCCTCCTCCGGCCCTGGGGTTGCTTCCAACTTTATCTTCATTTCTAGTCCAGTGCGCCTTGTGGGCTGTATCTCCTACATCTCCTCTCAGGCACAGGCTGAAAGATCTTGGATTAACTACGAGACCCTCCCTGAGGCCTCGTTCTGGACCAGCCTCCTAGCCAGGACTCCGGTAGAGCGTCCCGTGCTTCTGAGGCAGGTGATGCTATTACCGCATTTTACAGATGGGGACATCGAGGCTGGAAGAGATCAGCTCCTTGCTCAAGAGCCCCCAGGCAGCGGGGGCTGGTGGAAGGTCCCCTCACCTGGCCAAATCGTCCTTTACAGAGATCGACATCGAGATGGTCCTTCTGGCCACCACCGCAGCACGCCGGCCTGAAGCACGGGTGACTGTCAGCTCTTCACCGCCTATGGCTTGATCCACAGCCAAAATGCTTTGATTTTGATCTTGGTCCGTCCCATCAAAATGTCTTTTCATTCTGTACCGATTCATTCAATTACCATGTATTAATTGGTGACGATGCGTCAGTTGAGAACACGGAATGACAGCAAACGTGTTATTCCCGCTGCATAACCACCCTCCTGTCTCTGGTCTCACACGGAGGGAAGAAGCGTCCCGTATGTTACTGTGGATGGTCCACACAGGAAGGTGTACCGTCTGCGTCACCGAGGCAGGTGGAAGGACACGTGGGAACCGTGAGTGGCGCCAGAATAGGGAGAGAGAACGGGACAGAGTCGAGAGATAAGTCCTTTACCGAGGCTGGGTTTTGGATGCGGACCTTATGGAACAGGATTCTTACGGGATCTTGAAGAAGAACGTACATTAGGAAGTGAAGTTGCCCACGGGAAGGGCTCTGAAGTCTCTGTGTCATTGGGTGCAGGTTCACTGCACGTTGGAGCAGAGACACACGCTGACACAGGGAGGGAAGCACGGCAGCCACACTTGCCAGGACAAGGAGAGTGGGCTTGTCATGGCGCTGATGGGAGGTCACTGGAGCTGTGCACGTGGGGCTTGATATGATCAGACTGGCTTTCTAGAAGGATTTCTCTGGGGGTTCCGAAGCACCGTCACAATGGAGGCAGGGCAGCCACCCCCCCATGCATGGACCTGCACCAGCTGTGGGCACAGACATTTTCATGTGCTCACATGTATATAGCACACACATAGGCTCATGCGTGTGCATGTACACATACACACAATGCTGCTGCACATGTATGCGCACAGGCATGTACACATGCAGGCCTCACTGTCCTCAGTAATGCAGAAGGGAAAGGATCAGAAGGGCCCCAGAGTAGCTATGATTTTCAAACGGAAGGGATTTCAAAATCCCTTCACTGGCAGATGCCCAAGAGAATGAGTTTTAAGAAGTAAAGGGCAGGAAGTGGGCAGAGCACACCTTCTCCGCTGTCTGCTCCCTGGGGCTCGTTTCTCTAGAGACAGATGCTCATTTTTGCCACTGATTCACCAAACAGAGACACACCAGGTCTCTGTTTCAAACAACTACATCTGGTTTCTTTTTTGTCATTTTGTCCACATGAAATTACCATCCAGCTTAAGATATTCAGAGTACATAAGCCCTAAAGTCATTTTTTTTTTCAAAAGTAATAAACTCCTGTAGATCCAGGGAAGGGACGCTGCCTCCCCCTCGCGTCTGGCGTTGCTTGAGCGATGCCGTGGGTCCATAATTGTACCTTGTTTTAAATTCATATGTATTCATTTCATAAAAATAGTCTATATTTTATACTGATAAATTTATCAATAGAAAAAAGATACCATGCAAAGATATAAAAAATTACCTGCCAAAATAATGATTTATGCTGGTTTTGAAGCTTCCCCTCTATTATTCATGTGCATAGACTTTTTTTTTTCATTTTGACATTTACTTCCCATTATAAAAATATGTTCCTCTATGCCAATATCTTCATTTCAATAGCAGGTGTGGACTGGAGCACCGGCTCTGTGTCTGACAGCCTCTTCAGGATGCAGCCCGGTCAGGTCACGTGCTCGCCGACACCGACAGATCAGAGAGGTCGGGCAGGTCTGCAGCCACCGAGGGAGGGAACACATTTCCCCCAGAACCTCGAAGCCTGGTAGGGAGAAAACAATACAAGAAAATCTTTGCCAATGGCTGATGGGAAACAGGGCTGCTTTCTGTTGACTTGGGTCATGCTTTCTTGAAAGATCAAAGGCATCATGCTGTCATTAATATTAAATTGGAAGAATAAATTATTTGAGCTTTGAAAAATGAGCTGGAAAGAGGACAACAGGCAAAACAAAACCTCAAGGAGACAGTCTCTTTCCCTCATTCCCGTTTTCCCACCTGGGGCTTCCACAGTTAACTCTAAGTCCAGAGAGGGGAGAGCATGGAGAATGGAGCCTGCTGATCTGGGGTCGGGCCGGTCATGGGGATGGGCCAGTGGGTCCATTCAGGAGCAGGAGAAGCACGGAGAGAGGACAACAGAAGGGGTTGGGATCAGCAGCGAGAAGGAAAAACCTCAATTTTGAACCCGGAGTAGCTCCTGTCCACTGCGGGGAGAGAGGGTCAGGATGGGGCTCTCCTAGGACCGCACACACCTGCCCCTAAACAGAAACTCGTCTCTGGGTTTTGTTTTCTTGCTGGCACGCCATCCCCTGGCCTCTGCAGGCGCCCAAGCTCAGGTGACATCTTCAGCTCCACCTTGCAGGTGTTCGTGTGCAGAAGGGGCCCATCTCGATCTTCGGACCCAAGTGTGGAGGAAGCAGATTTTGTCTAGAAACTGGTCAGATTTCTACCTTGAATCATGTTTGCCCTTGAAAGGGCAGAAACCTAAGCCTGAGTCAGAAGGCAGAGCGCCGGACACATGCCACCGTGCGTATGCTTGCTTGGGGGATAGGGTGTGGTTCCTTAGACTAAGGGACGGGGATTGTCCTGTCCTTGAGCCTCTGTCTCCCCGGATGGTGGTAGGGGAGGGGACCCCAGTCCTTGCAGGTGGTTGGCACAGGTCCCCTCCCACCAGACCCTTCTTCAGAAGACTCATCGTGTCTTGATTCTGGTGGAGATGCTCCATGAAACCCAGATTAGTAGGATTCCAGTTCCTTCACCACGAAGCACTACCCAGAAAATATACGTGATTCAGGGGGAGCATCATTATGTCCCCCACTCCTCAGCATGCGCTGTGTACACGGGTCTTTCAGCCAGCCTCCTCCCCACCGGGTCCTCTTCTCTGACGTGCTCTGGTCCGCTGACCTGACGTTCCCTTCCCTTCCCGTCTCCTCCTCTCCCCTCCTTTTTCTTCCTTTCTCTCTCTCTTTCTTTTATGTCTACTTTAAATGGTGTCTTCCTAAGAGAAGAGAAATCCAAATCCATTTTATTTACCTTTTTGTGTTAAACCTTATTTATTTATTTACTATTTATCTATTTATTTGTTTATTTATAAATTTTATTTTATTTTTTCAGTGTTCCAAGAGTCATTGTTTATGCACCACACCCAGTGCTCCATGCAACACATGCCCTCCTTAATACCCACCACCAGACTCACCCATTTTATTTTGAAATGTCAGAGGAAAAAGGGGCAATGCCATATAACATATTCTATCCTGGGCGTCCATCACATGTGTACTAATGTAGCTACCAGAGTTCTCGTTGTGCAAATGCCTCTTCTGCTCTTCCTTGCCGCCCATGGCCCCACTTTCATTCTCTTGGGGGTCTCTTGCTCAATGCCCACATCCTGACTTACCCTTATGTAAGGGAAGTTCCTCACAGACCAGTAGGTTGCTTCTTGGTAGCGTGTCAGTCTTGTAATTAACCTGCTTTTGTCGAGGGGTGCCATGTCTCCATGTCCCCTATCATAGACCGAGCGTAGCTGCGTCCTGCTGTCTCGCTCCCTGCCGCATTCCCCATGTGAGCATCATGGGTTTCATGTGGCAGAAGGTTGGAAAATATTCATCTAAATAAAAAGATAAGGACAGTCTGGCGACTCGACTCTGTGAATTTACCTTTATCATTGTTAAGTCCTCTTCACCCTGGATTTGTGACATGCATTTAGGGTCTAAATTATGTCTGATCCCGAAATATCCACAGGTTTCAGGAACATGACCTCCATATGCTCCTCTAAGTCACTGGTGATGGCAGGACACAAAGGCGCCAAAGATACAAGTTGACAGCTCGCACCTTCAGAGGCGGCTGTTCACTCAGGAATGGAAGGACTAACCAGGTCCTTTCACAGGCTATTTTATTTATTTTTCTGTTTGCTTCTCTTTATTCCAGCTTTATTGAGGTGTAACCAGTATGCAAAAAACGACCCATAAATATTGTATTTTATGCCATCTGGTGAGGTTGGACGGGTTAATATACTTGTCCTAGCATCACCAAGGTAAGGTAATTAGGTAATCTGTCACCTCCAAACGTTTCCAAGGAACCCTTTGTGTTGTGTTTTGTTGTATTTTGTTCTGTGTTTTGTTGAGCTTTAACCACTTAACACGAGCTCTGATGAGCCACTTACCGAATTTTGAATGCACTATACCTTACTGTTCACTGTAGACAGCACGCAGCACAGCCGATCCCAGGATCTCGGCCTCCCATGTAACTGCAACTTTATGCTCCTGGGACAGCTGCTCCTATATCTCTTTCCCCTCAGACCCTGCAACCACCTTTCTCCCGTCTACTTCTGTGTGTTTGGCTACTGTATGTCTCTCATACGAGGGAATCCTGGAGCATCTGTCCTTCTGTGTCTGACTTATTTCATTTACCACGATGTCCTACAGGTCCACCCATGTTGTAACTAGGATTTTCTTTGTTTCAAAGGGTATTATATGAACCTGATGAATCAATAAATTCTACCCTTAAACCAATAACACACTATATGTTAACTAACTTGAATTTAAATAGGAAAAATATTCCACTGTGGGCCTAGACAGCATTCTAAGTCCTGTGGTAGTTGGTGACAAAGGCAAGGGCTACAGGATATTGCCAATGATCAATAACTGTATGGATCCACAAATCACAATAAAACCCATAACACCGACAGAGTTATAGTTAAAAATAATAGATTTTAATGAATTTTAAGGATTTTGATAAAGACACACAGAAAACATATGTGCGGCCTCAAACAGTCACCTCTTCATATGTGTGTGAAACAGTTTAACTTGTTTCCCCCCAAGCTATAAACAGGCTAGTCATTGACTTTGGCTTTGAAGGCCTGCCGACTCCGCCATTAGCCACAGGCCTGGGTCACTGCAGCACCAACCCCAGGACCTTCCCACCTCCCAGGAGTGTTAATAGAATCTAGCTCGGGGTGTGTGACGGTGAGATTTTGTGTTGACTTGGCTGAACTCAGAGGACCCAAGTATTTAATCAAACACTAGTCGAGATGTCGTTGTGAACGTATTTTGTAGAAGTGGTCAGTGTCTACACAGGGTGGTTTAAGGGAGAGGAGATTACCTTCCGTAATGTGGACGGGCCTTTTCCAATTTGTTGAACAACTTCAGAGAAAACCAACTTTCATGGAGATTAATGAATGCAGACCCTGCCTGAGTTTCCCTCCTGCCGGTCTCCTAGCAGATTTTGGATACACCAGCTGCCAGAGTTGCATGAGCTAATTCCTTAAAATAAAGTCCTGTTTCGGTCTCTATGTGTGTATTGGTCTCTCATCTGTCCTCTCTCTGTCTCTATCCCTGTGTATTTGTATCAATATCTATGTGCACACATGTCCTATTTGCTCTGTTTTTCTGAAGAACCCTGACTGATCTATCAAAAAACTAATCCAAATATTTCTAACTTTTTCCACAGAGCATGTCAAAAACCTACATCACCTTCTTTTTCCTGGACTGAGAGTTTGTATTTCTCTCCTCCTTATTTCTTTTCATTGTATCCTTTAATTCTATTTGATACTAGACTACTTTGGGTTATATTGTATATAATACTCTACAAAGGTATGTGATACTTTGGTCATATCTATGGCACGGTATCATATCATCGTGTCGTGTGTGCGCACGCTTACTGTCTCTCTCCGCGAAGGCCGGGAAGGAGCAGGGCCAGGAGACACGTGTGTTATCTTCTGTCCCACCCAGTTGAGCTCTTCTTGGCGCCTGGCAGCGGCTCCAAAATTCTTGCTTAAAGGGCCCGGGGCGAGGTTTGCAGCTCCGTTCACATGCATCCATCCGACATGTGTATCTACCCCATGGAAAAAACCCAAAGAAGAAACTTATATGGCTTTCTGCCTTATCTCATAGAGACCTGGCTAAGTAGTGAATGGTGCCCTTGTGTTCATGAAAAATAAAAACAAACCCCAGAAAGGGGTGAGGGACGAAGGGCCCCAGTAGATGCAGGGGTTGGCCTGTTGGGGGTTTGTACAGAGTGATCGAGGGCAGGAAACCATGTCACCGCTCAAGCCCTTTCCCCTGCGGTGTCGTGGTTAGCGGAGCCCGGTCTGGCCCCAGGACCTAGGTGTACACCAGCTCCTCCCACTGCTGGCCGTGTGGCTCCCCTGCTCTGCTCCGCAGTGTCCTCTTCTGGAAAGGGGATGGCACCTGCCTCCGAGGGGTGTGAGGATTCAGGAGGATGCTGTGTGGCTGAGGTTCGGGCTGCTGCCTGACAAAGGGACTTTCCCCAGGGCTGGGGTGCCACAGAACTCAGGGGGCCCGAGCGTCCACCACTCTACCACACACCCTCCTCCTCTCCCGACCTCGCTTTCACCCACCAATGACACCCAAACTCCGGCCGCAGAAGGAGGGATGATGATTTAATAGTCACTGAGTCTGAAAATAGCCCTAAGATTTTCAACTAAGTGATATTTATAGCACTTAAATTTCATAGTAAACTAATGTGTTGGTAGATGTTCTCTTGTTTTTCCCATTGGCTGGTGAGTGGACGCTTTGTTCTTGACCTGACCAGGTCTCCCGGCATCAGTCCTCCACCTCCAACACCGAAGTGGACCATGGTTCTTGAGGGGTCCTGTGCTCGGCACTTAGTGCGGTGAAACGCGGAGTACGGCCTGAGTCGGTTGAGGGATAGATGATAATTTGGTCAAATAGACGTTGATGGATGGACGGATGGATGGACAGACAGGTAGACAGATAAATATACACACAGGTAGAGGATAGACAGACAGCTGGGTAGACAGATAGACTCATACCAGGACGATCCCTGAACCAACATCAACCTTCAGTCCTTGTTCTGTTTTGTGTCATCTGAGGTCTCCACTCCAATACACATCTAGAATCATTTGCTCTTTATCTTTCTTTTCAATTACAAGATACACTTCTTTGGAGAATAACCAGATGTTTGACGTGCATGTGAGTCCATTAGGAAACCATCAGAGCTCCCGCACTCCGCCGTCCACAGCCAGAACACGCCCCGCCCACCTGCACCACGCCCCGCCCACCTGCGCCACGCCCCGCCCACCTGCACCCACGCCCCGCCCACCTGCACCCATCCCCGGGTCCCGGAAGCCGAGGGAAGACCGGTCCCAGACAGCACTTTTTTTTTTTTTAAACCTTTGAACAAAAACACAAAAATGCATAACACAGTAATATTCATATACTTTCTCAGCACAAGCTCACAAATCTGTTTCCAGTGTGATCTGATATTTGACTTCTTGAAAGAAATCTATAAATAACAAATTGACTAGGCATAGACATCTATCTTTTGTCTTGACATATGCAAAGCAATATTTCCTAAAGTAATAAAAGGCCAGACTAAAAGGTGAACTATAAGGATGTGACACTTGAGCAAAGATGCCAAAATAGTGGGTGACCATAAAGAAGGTCAACTGCTCCCCCCCCAACCAGGAGGCTCTGCCTTCAGGGACCACCAGCCACTGCCTGGGAGTCCCTGCTGGATGGCCAGGGGCTTACATTCCCTTAGAGACCCGTGGGCGTCCCACTGCGGGGCTCGAGGTGTAACTAACACAAGACTTAACCGGGGTTGAAGGCTCTCAGATGGGAGCCAGGCAGCCCCTCATCCAGCGGGGCTGTTTCTCTGCGATTCCACCTTCCTGTCTCCCAGGTGAGGACGGAGTCCCAGCCTACCCACAGGACAACTGGGCCGTGGAAGAAAAGAAGCACTCTAGCGGACACACGGGTCGCACCGGCAAAACTTCAGCCCCTGACAGAAAGGCTCTTCATTCCCTGAGAAGCGTCTCCTCGCCAGCCTACGGCAGGCCCTCCAGGCTGGGCTTTGGGGAGCCGCCCACAAGGAGAAGGAGAAGATGAAGTCTTCTGGCGGCTCCCCTGGGCGAGGGCTACAGGTCCTCCACTCGCTGGCCCCCGGGAGCCTGGAAGGCGGGTGTTGTGTGGCCGACCACCCCCAGCGGGCTCTGGATCGAACTCCTGACCGTTTGCGCACCGTGGCCCATGACAGACCTCTGCTCAGGACAGGTGGGAATCCCAGTTAGAAAGAGGGAACGGCAAGGTTCCCAGTGTGGCCGCCCAGCGTCCTCTCCAGCTGCTTACCGGCAGAGACTGGAGGTGAGCCCTGGGCGCAGGGAGGGCCGAGGGGACCTACAGAGCAGGTGCAGGATCGCGGTCAGCTCCGAGTTCCGTGTGGTGTGTTCGGGAAAATCATTCCATCTGCGTCTGCTAACACATCACTCCCCAGATTCCTCACATCCCTTACTGCAGCGTCTTTGGATGTAAAACTCCCGCGAGGGTTCTGTCCCGAGTTCAAAGGCCAGGGCGCCAGGCCGGCACAGCAAGGCACGGTCACCGGCAAGGAGCTTCGCGCGGAGTGTCCTGGTGACAGCAAGTCGCTTTCCTCCACTTGCCGTCCTCCAGCAGCACCTTCCTGCCCATTTTGAGTTCATGTCCCCACTGGCTGCCTTGAGGGGCTGAGCTCATTGTAAAGCCTTTGGTAAGGATGAGATATCAGATCGGTTCCGTCGGTATTCTCAGTGGTTCTGCCAGTGTGTGTCCTGTCATGGCTCTTATTTCCTTACCCAGCAAGGCCCCTTACAGAGAGAGTAGACCCTGGGCATAGTAGAGGGTCTGCTAACCAGGGTCATATGTTAAGATCAAATGCTCTTAGTTATGCCTTATTGGAAAAAGTTAACTTCCAGTATGTTTCCTCTTACAAGGTTTCATGCTTCAGTCCCCTGCGACGTCTTACGCCCTGGTTTAACTACTTGCTTCTGAGTGCCGGCACTGCTCTGTGTTCCCCAGTCAATAGATGTTTGCGACAATATGGAAGGAACTAGGTCCCCAGCCTTCCTTCTGCCAGGCTTGTTCTGCTCTTGCTGGAAGCCAAGTGATTCCGTCCAGAAAGCTCCTTCCTCCACCCAAGAAGTTCAGATCTGTGGCTGTGGGTGGGACCTCCTGCCTCAGCCCTCGGCCCTGGGACGGCTGGCAGGGCGGGACCTCGTTGACAGCCCCGTGGACTGGTGGCGCTCTCATTCACCTGGAGGCCAGAACAGGGGCGCCCACAGCCGGAAGGGGTGCGAACGGCTGGCGAGGGCCTCAGGTGGCCCAGCTACAGCAGGGAGGGGGGGGCACAGGCGGGGGGGGGGCGGGGCACAGAGAGGTTTGATCTGCAGAGATCAGGGTGGAGATGCCTGTCCCTGGGGTGAAGACTCTTGACTCCATTTTGTGCAGTCCCCAGAATGGCCCTGAAGCCTTCTCCAGCTGTTCGTAAATAAAACGCAGCTCATTAGGAGGAGGAAGGGCTGCTGGATTAAGAGCAAAGATCCCCGGGGCATGTGGTAGAAACATGTGGGTTTTACCCCAGGAGACTTACACAGGCCATTTCAAGATGATGCATCAAAGTTATCAGACAAGTTTAAATTAAGTTTCACATCCAAGCAGCATTTCTTAAAAAACAAGCATCCTGTGTGTCTACTAGATGCCTGCCCAGATGCCCGCCCCACCGCCCGCCCCACCACCCGCCCTTTCGAGCCGGGATGATTTCCACGAAAACACCTAGCAGTTAAAAGGAAGAAGAAAGAAGGAAAGCAAGCCAGCAAGCCAGCAAAGGTAGGTAGGTAGGTAGGTAGGTAGTTAGGAAGGAAGGAAGGCGGGCAGGCAGGAAGGAGTACCCAACAGCAGAAAGTCCCACAGAATGGAAGCTGATTTCCCAATGAGGACAAGTCAAGGGGGATGGTCTTGGTTGTTTGTTTTTCCAGCTTTGTGTTTTCCTGGGGAGGGTCTGGCTTTTATTCCAGATTCCTTGCTTTTATCTGTAAATGTGAAAGGGAGGGAAAGGACACTCTTCACGGGGCTCTAAAGAAAATGGTGGTGGGGGGTTGATTCCTCCTCCAAAGTGACTAGTGCCTTGGTTTTAGCGGCGAAAAGAAAGAAGGTGCTTTGCAACAGAACAGTTGCTTTGGGTGGGCTTCCCGTGAGGGAGGGGCACAGGCGGCCAGTTCCCGATCCTCTGCTGTCTTCTCTGGTCCCTGCTATGTGACAAAGACAGAGCAGGCACCCCCACCCCTTCCGCTAAGGTCTGAGCTGCTGGGCCCAGTGCCCCCGTCCCTAGAGGCCACCCAGCACCTCCCACACCCACTGGGTCACCTCCCCACCGAGCTGTCTCCTGAGCCCTGCCGTTCAGGGCAAAGAAGAAATCCAGAGCTGCTGAATGATGATACCGGTAGTGAATTTTTAAAAAATAAATAAATAAGTAAATAAATAAATAAAAATAAGTGCCATCAACAACATCCAAATAAAAGGTGGGGGGCGGGTGTGGGAGAAAGCGGTCCCTGAAGAATGTGAAAGATAAATAGGGCCCACACTTTGTTTCATTGTCATAGCACTCTGGGGTTATTTGAAGCTCTTATTTATGCTCTGTAAGCAGAACAATACTGGAGAAGAAATGATTAAATACCAGCTCCGTGAGCAGCAGACGTCTCATTGTGGCGTTGGGCTCACCGCTGGGTGCTTCTGATAAAGGCAATCGGAGTTGATAGCTGATACAGTTTGCCAGGAGTCATCTGGGGCTGCTGACAGCTCCGGCGCTTTAATAAAATCATTAGAATGTAAATGTTTTTATTGCGGAATAAAGAGCCTCCAGCGAAGTTGACACTGCTCTCCCTCCGCTGAATGGGAGTGCCGATTAGCATTCAAATGATATCATGATAGGCTGGTTATCTTTATTAAAATTTTTCAAATCGAGTCTTCATTTTGCATGATTGAGTTTTAAACAAATGCAATATCCAGTCGGCTGTTGAGCTAGCCTGAACACTCCTGAAATAATTAAAGTGCTCCTTTTATTTTTTTAAACATGTGTTTCATAAGAAATGAATTGGATTTGCTATTTTAATATGACAATATCTAGTTAGCTTTGCATAAAAACAGGGATGTTATAGCATAATTATTGAAAGTGTACAGCTTTTAAACATATGTTTCATAAAGCTGAATTCAATTTTCTGAAATATGACAATACCAGTCATTTGGTGAAGTGTAAAATCAAGAGATGGCTTGATTGCTGAGATCAATCCTGGGAAAGTCTTCGAAACTGATCGCGGCCCGCGGAGCACAGACATGGCGTTTCAGAAACGGGAGGGTCTTCTTCCTGAACACTGACACCTGCCCCGGCTCCGACCGTGGAAGGAGCCTCGGTGCGGGCTTGGATGACGGGCGCTCGACCATGCAGGCAGCGACTACCCAGAACAAACTCAACCCTCGTTAACAGAAAGCTCCACGAGTCTTGGGCGGCCGTGAGTGAAACCTCAGGTCCCCCAGTGGCATCCATCGGAGGAAGGCTGGCCGGGGACATCCTTCCCTACACATCTAGTGATGCTCCTCCCTGAGTCTGGGGTTCCTTCCTCCGCACTGACCATTCTCAAAAGCCCCCTTGGGTTACGGACTCAACATCTGCTAGCGGGACGGCTGTGGGTGATTCTCCACTATGAGGATGTGAGAAAATCAATGTGACAAATATTCCTTTAAAGTATGTCCCTGGAGAGGCTGAGGTACTGATTCCAAAAGGGAGATGGTTGCAGCATCCATTTCCTTGAAGGGGCGACTTTTGAAGAAGGGGCCAAGTGTGGGCCATGTGGTTCACAGAGGGAAGGGGGCACGCTGATCCCACTTTGGTGCAGGATGTTTTTGTTAATTGCTTTTTTGCTGAGGTTTAAAAAAAAAGGTTTGCAAAAAAATGACAGTATATTTTGTCAACCTATATTATTGTATTAGCAGACACTTAAATTTTGTAACAATATCTTCCTAATCAGGATACAAATTCTGAATCAGATAGGCTTAATTGATACATAGACTCGTATTTGCTAGTGTGCTTAATAAAGCAGAGGTCAATGTGCACATAATAAGCTAAGAGTGCAGGAGATTTGATGTTGGATTCTAAACTGGCAAATGTACCACACCTTCCTGCCTGAAAGCTGCCATTTCAGAGCAGAGTCCGCAGGGGGAACACTGGGCATTCCGGGCAAATTGAAACAAGTATTTACATTTTCTTATTACATCGCTATCATCGAGAAGATGTGCTGTGGTCAACATGGACAAATTACACAGTGTTCTGGATTTGTCGGCGTTGCCAAAGAACTCTTAATGTCGTTGCAGGGGACACAACCGTGACAGGACAGAGTCACGTGCTCCCAGGACCGCTCCTTACTGCTGCCCAAGCGGCATCTCTTCGGTCAGTTTGTATTCCTGCCTCAGAGAGAGAAAGCAGAGAGACAGGCCAGGAGTCACAGAAGAGCCTCCGAGGAGAAAGTCCTTGGTGGCTGCTCCCCCCACCCTCCCCTCGCGAAAGGGTACTGAAACATATTAGCAACTCAAATGTAGACTGCGAATCAAAAATCTGATGATGTGATAAAGTGAAAAATGACCCTGCTCCTGCGACAGAGACGGGGATTGAGACAGAAACCTCACCTTTCCAAAGCAGGCTGCGGCGTGAGTTGCAAAAAAGACAACCTGGAGCAAAACAATAGCAAAGTCACCTTAGACCTTCTGAGCCCAGAGCCCTCATCACCAGGGTGCCCAGACCACAAACCCATCCGTAAGTGACTATGCATGGACAGATGGTTCCTAAAGGGAGCCCAGCAACATCTAAGTTTATAAGTTCTGACCACTTTCTGCCAACATACCCTATGAGTAAGTCCAGTTCTTTAACCTTTATGTGACCCTCCCTAAAACACCCCCTTCAGGGACACCCCAAGTTCCTCGTGGTCTAAATGTCTCTTGCTGCGGCGAGTAACACACCTAACGTAACTGACTGTAGGTGGCCTTCTACGGATGGCTGCTGGCACCAATCCATTTTGGAAACCTTAATTCTTCCCATTTTCTCAGAGTTTTAGAAGAGGGAAAATGCGCCAGTGAGTTGGAATCTGAAAGCCCTCCACAGCTGAAGGACATCTTGGTCCTTCAACAGATAGATGGGTAAAGAAGATGTGGTTCCTATCTACGACAGAATGTTACACAGCCATCAAAAAAGATGAACACCTACCACGTGCATCGACATGGATGGGACCGGGAGGGATGATACGCGTGAGATCGTCAATCAGAGAAAGACAAGTACATGGTGTCGCTCATGTCCGAGGAATAGTCCGAGGACCATGGAGGGAGTGAGGGAAAACGGAATGAGAAGAAATCAGAGAGGGAGACAAACCATGACATACTCTTAACTCTAGGAAACAAACTGAGGGCTGCTGGAGGGAACCTGGGGGAGGGGCGTTAAGGAGGGAGCATGATGTGAAGAGCACTGGGTATCCAGTGTGACTGCAGAGTCACTGAACACTGCATCACAGAGTAATGTCGCAGTCTATGTTAGCTAATTCAATTGAAATAAATTTAAATTAAATAAACTAATTAATTGAAAAAATGAAAAAAATAAAGATAAAAGTCCTCCTCCAATACCTGAGAGAAGAGAATTGCCCTCAGAGATGCCACCACACTGACCTGCAGCACAGAAGATGGTAGACTGCTGAGTGGGGTGTCCCCGATACCCGTGCACAGGGGTAACTCTCTTCCTGTGCTCTTCACCCTCTTGATCAAGCCCCTTCTGAGAGCCAAGTCCTGGGTTACAACAGGTGCCTAAGATGTGAAGAAGACCCTGCTGTCATGGCCGCAGAGCAAACATTAGTCGCCGGGCGTTGGAGTCACAACTACCTACAGGTGTAGCAAAGAGAAAGTGAGGGCGACCTAGATGTTAGCCTGGGCCATAGAATCTACTGAGCTGGGCAGCTAACGAGTAAAGAGGGAGAGAGAAAGATGAGTCATGTTGTGGAATTGCTTGGCTTCCCTCCCGGTGACTTCCCTAACAGACCGTGTCTTCAAGTGGGACGTGTAACACGCGTCGACCCACTTTGCACTCCGCGCTCCACCTGAAGACCCAAGCGGGCTTTCATGTACTTACCTTCTAATAGATTTTTTTCTTATTTATTTTTCAAATCACTTGACTTCTATCTGGCCCTATATCTGGAGCTGAGTTTCATGACTTTTTGATTAATATTGAACACCGGCAGTGCAACTAATAGTTTGTGTTTAAATTAGAGGGCTTGGATCACAGACGTGTCGGTGTGGTTTACTTCAGAACGGTGGCTATTTGGGGCTTTTTCCACCTTTATATCAGAAGTTTTATTTTTTTTTTTTCAAGTACAAAATAAAGATGGGAATGACCACAGGAGGAAGTGTGCCTTTATGCTTCTTACCTGCCTTGGAGGTCTGTGTTCTCTACCGTTGAAATCTCCCACTTTGGTGACTCTGGTCTTTACCAGCTAAACCTGTGATTCTTAGGTGTGTGTGTGTGTGTGTGTGTTTTAATTGTGTTGCCTTAAATTGTTCACTTTCAAAATAGAATGAAGTGCTGGGTGAAAATGCTTTGTTGCCGAAGGTTGGAGCAGGTTCAATGGGTGCTGTGGGGCTCCTGGAGGATCACAGTCCGGGGATGTCAGTGACTTAGCCCCATGCACTTGGCACAAACAGAAGACAAAAAGACAGAGATGGACTAAGAGCAAAGAGGACTCCAGAGCCAGGAACCTCTCCTCCAGCAGGAAGGTGACCATTCCCTTCAGACTCTTTTAGTCACACAAAGGCCAAGTGATCTCAGAAAGATCCACTGCTACCTCAACAGGGTCTGAGCTCTCCGCATCTTCTACTGATACGGATTGTTCTCATGCAACTGCATGGTTCCAGGACACCCTGGAGGACAGCATGCCGCATGCTGGTGCACAAAGCACCATCGCCCCCTCCTCCAGGAGGTGCCTGAGGAATTGGCCCATAGAGCAGTGCATTGGGCTAGAAAGACAAGATTCCAGCCAATGTTTAGAGTTTATGATGATTTGAAGTATGAACTCCAAATGTGCCTCTTGGGTTTTATTTTAGCTGATGCGAGAGATGTGGCATTCCTCTTTTAGCCCGAGAACGGGGAAGGACAGGAGCCACTCAGGTGTGTACCCACCTCTGAAGGTGGAAAACATTCTGGGTCTCCCATCCTTTTTTTTTTTCTTTTTCTTTCTTTCGTTCTCTCTTTCTTTCTTTCTTTCTTTCTTTCTTCCTCCCTTCCTTCCTTCCTTCCTTCCTTCCTTCCTTCCTTCCTTCCTTTCTTTCTCTTTCTTTCTTTCTTTCTTTCTTTCTTTCTTTTTAAGATTTTTTATTGTTAACTAATCTCTACACCTAACACGGGGCTTGACCTCACAAACCCAAGATCAAGAGTCCATGCCCGACACGCTGAGATAGCCAAGCACCTCGGTGCTTCCTATCTTAAGGAAAGATAATGTGTAACTCAATGCAAGGTCTCATTTGGGGTTTGGGTTCTTTTGTTTGTTTTTGTTTTGTTTTCCTGTCACCTCACATACATGTGAGTCTAAAATCAGCCAGCACAAGCATTGGCGTGGTGCACACGTTCTGCCGCATTTCTAGGTTTTGCAGGAAAGACTCTTATTAGAGTCTTTTTCATTGGAAAAGCCCATTTCTCCTACCTGAGCCCGTACCTACTCCACATGGGTTTCAGATTTTCCGTATTGATGTTATCAAACGTTGGCAGCCTCAGTGGCAGCAACACTAAACAAATTGTCAGGGGAAGGAGGGGGTAGTTTTCTTTTTTCCCCTCCCCCCCCCTTAGCGGCTGGACTTAGAAAAGAAGACAGGCATGAAATTTGTGGGTAGATCTGTTTCAACAATGGCAAGAACTACCGATTGTGTAATCCAATTTCAACAGGGGATTTCTCTTTATCTTACTAAGTAGTGAGATGGGTGGACCTCAAATTTCATTTCAGTTTGGAAACACGCCTAACATTTTGGAGATGTTTATTCCAAACTCAGCCAACGCTAGAAACCTCTCCAAGCTCTAAAATCTTTCTGGGAATTGCACCAACGCAGATTTTTTGGTGAGATTTCTAATCCTTCCGGCTTCTGGAACAGCCTCCCCACCAAATCCTCTAGCTATTCAGTGTCTAATCCAGACCAGAAGAGCGAGCACGGGCTATTCTGGAGAAGACAAACAATGCAGCCCTGCGGATCTGCGTCTGCATTTCAGATCAAGTTTCAAGGAAGTCCTGACTGTGTCCGAATCGTGCCTCCCCTTCTGACAACTTGGGAAAGCTCTTCTGCTGGTGTTTGTGCGCCTTAATTTCAGAGTCTTAGGAAAGAAAGAGTAAGTCCCGGCAGGGTCAGGTTCTCCCGAGGGAGGGCCATATGAGTAGGTGGGGATTTTAACATGTGGGTTGCTATTTTTGCAAAGTGTTTCTTCGTTTTCTGCACTCTCTTCGGCCTCCGTCGATGAGCGGTTCTACGGAGCCTTCTCCATGCCCGAGAGACACTCTCTTTGTCGTGTGGAAAGGGATATTAAGAAGGAACCCTCAGGGGCACCCGGGTGGCTCAGTGGTTTAAGCCTCTGTCTTTGGCTCAGGTCATGATTTCAGGGTCTTGGGATCGAGCCCCACATTGGGCTCTCCGCTCAACGAAAGCCTGCTTCCCCCTTTCTCTCCGCCTGCCTCTCTGCCTACTTCTGATTTCTCTCTGTCAAATAAATAAATAAAGTCTTTAAAAAAATACTTAAAAAAAAAAAAAAAAGAAAAGAAAGAACCCTCAGTGGCAGTTGCTTCCCACAGGGCCCAAGTGCGTGCTTCCTTGCTGTGTATCTGTGCTTGGTTTTAAGGTGTTTTCCAGTCTTTGTGGACAATTGTGTCCAAAGACACAGGAATGTCGAAAGCACAAAGCTGTACAAGGACAAATAAAGATACGGTTGATGTAATGGGGAGCAGCACGGAAACAAAACACATTGCACAAGGCGGGGGTGAGTCACTGGACGGCAGACACAGGGCTGGAGGCCCAGCCGTGGTCCAGCAGCAGGTGGGCAGTTCGGCCATGCAGTCCGGGATGGGCGGGAAAGGACAGCTCTGAATGAACGGGGGTGGCTGGCGTGGAGGGGGCAGGGGGCCCGGAGGGCTGCCCGTCACCCATGGGATTTGGGGACCTGGGAGCTCAGGGTTTGCAGGGGACATTCAAACCACTGGTGCTCCTGGGGGCTTCTGGAGCTTCCACTCTGGCCAGCTTCACCATGGGTGGACTCTTCGGTCCCCAGAGCTGCCTGTGACCCTCAGGGAGTCGAAGGAGCAGCCAGATGTAGAGGAAGCGGGGTCTCCGTAGGAAAAGACACCGAAGGGAATGCAGGTGTGCAAGGAAGACAAGAGGCCCCTTCCCTTCAGCCAACACTGTGTTGATAATGAGGGATCCAGGAAACCCTGGACAAACTTCCTAGTCACCTGGGACTTACAGAAACCAACAAATCAAGAACCCAGATTTAGGACAATCCTCTGATTCATCCGTGTTTAAGAAGGGGCATCTATAAATTTTGAGAGTCTATAAGTTTTGTTTAAATGATATAAATGGATTTTGTTATTTATTTCTTCAGTCAGTCAGTGTGCACTCCTGGAAAGCTTTCTTCTGCCTGGGGTCATCCGTCCAGTGCAATAAGGACAAGTCCAGCTGGACAGAGCGGCTCCTCCTTTCTCGAGGTCAAGCGAACCCACCATCACAGGAGAGTGACACAGGGGGCTCTAGCACCCTAAGAGGGTCCCCAGGGGGCACCTGGTTGAGGCAGGGGTGGGGGAAACAGGGGGTGACGGCCCACAGGCTACATCTGGAGCCACACAGGATTTTCCCTGAATTTTAATCTCTCGTGGATTCTGTTTATTCCCCAGAGCATCCTGTAAGTGCAAAAGACAGTAAGACTTCACAGACACCCCAGAGATTATGGTCATAACTCACCTGATTTGCTGTAGGTCTCTCTTTTTTACTGGGGTAAACACATACATAAAGTGAATTTCCACATTTTATTCATCTTTAAGGGTGCCGTTTGGTCACATGGGTGCCTTCCCATCACCCATCTCCTTCTGCAGAACTGAAACTCTGTCCCCACCGAGCACAGACAACCCCCAGCACCTCCCTACCCCACCCCCTCTTGTGCTTCTGTCCCTGTGAGTCTGACTGGGCTGGGACCTCCGGTGGCTGGAAGCCTGCAGGATTTGTCCTTGTCCGACAGACCTCTTGCTGTCCTGCGTCTTCGGGGCTCACTCATAGTATCACACGGCTATGATCTATGTTCCCGCTTCAGGCCCAGCAACTTCCCATCGCATGCATGGACCACGTCACTTTATCCCTCTGCCCGTCAGTGGGCACTTGGGCCGCTCCCACCTTCTGGCTGCTGGGAAAGCACAAGTTCACACCCACAGGAAATCTGCACCTGCCACCCCATCCTCTGAACGGGTACCACCATCCTGACGTTGCTCTTGATCGCTCCTAAATATGTTATGGAAATTGTCAACTTACGTGTGTGTTCAGAGCTATCCATAGTATTTTATGTTTTATTTTTATTTATTTATTTATTTATTCTTAAAAGATTTTATTTATTTATTTGACAGACAGAGATCACAAGTAGGCAGAGGGGCAGGCAGAGAGAGAGAGGAGGAAGCAGGCTCCCCAAGGAATGGAGAGCCTGATGGGGGTCTCGATCCCAGGACCCTGGGATCATGACCTGAGCCGAAGGCAGAGGCTTAACCCCCTGAGCCACCCAGGCGCCCCAATATTTTATGTTTTAAAATTAGCTCACTATCTACACTGTGTAGTTTTGCAAGAGATTCAGTACGCATATTTCTACTGTACAGTATGAGAAAGAGTGAAAAGAAAACCAGGATTCTTGCAACATCTAGTTGATAGTTGAGGTATCATTTTCACTGATTATGCCAATAATTATTTTAGTTTTTATCTCCTTTCAAGTACCTTAGTTAGTTTAGACTTAGACACATGCACTTAAAAGCAATTGTCAATAGACGTTTTAAAAATGTGTGTATGTATATAATTTTATTTCATTTTATTTTTTGTATTCTTTTAAATTTTTTTGGAAGGGGCACTTGGGGGTCCATGCAGGAGACAGACCCTGGAAGAAGAAACGGGAACGGGCCACAGGCTGGGACACCTTGCTTGAATTAACGTCATCCTAGGTGCAATCCGATTCAAGGCTTGCTTTGGTAGGGCTTTATTTCTCCTATGAAAACCCTGTCTGGTGACTGGGCTCAGTGGGGCCGCTCTTGGTGCCCGCAGGGGTCAGGCCAGCAGCATCCGCCCTCCCCAGCTATCGCCCCCGGGCATGCTTGTCCTGCAGGGAGAAGCGGGAAGAGCCAGCTGGGCGGCTTGCCTCTGGCCACAAGTGGATGGTTAAGACGCAGCCCCAGATCACAGCTAACCCGGGGGACTGGACAGTACGCAGGTCGGGAGAGTGGGCATGCCTTCAGGAACGAGTGTGGGGGCAGCAAGGTGGTCCCGTCCGTGCTCCCTTCACTGGCCTTCCCTCGGACACAGGAGTCCAGCCAGCGTAAATGAGAACTGGGAGGGCACTCTGGGGGACTCTGGTCCTGCTGGGGCACCTGGGTCTCCGCAGTCTCCGCAGGTGCGCCTCTCTCCACAGCACCCTTCCTGCCTACCTGTCCAGAACCCGCCCTGCCGGACAGCCTAACTTCCATCTTCCCACATTTGTCTTTTCCTTCTGTTCTCCTTCCTGCTTCTGGAAGGTCCAAAGGTGAGGAGTGCGGGCATTGGGCAAGGGGAAGGCCTTGTGGCCCTTTTCTAGACAGCCATAGGCCCGATTCTGCGGGAAATGTCATATACACACAGCGTGACCTCTCCCAGGACTGCCCACCCCACCGGGAGATGCTGAGGGCCTGAGAGCCACTTGGGCTCTTGACCAGACTTCGCTCAGAGACCTTCCCACGTATAAACACGTCACCTGGGTGCACAGAGTCAGCCACACACTGACCCGCTTGGCACGGCTCCCATGAGGAGCCCCCTCGGAGTCCCAAACACTCTGCTTCCCAGAAGTCGGCTCTGCCACTCAACCGTCTGGTGGCCAGCGTCAACCACAACGACACACGGACAAAAAAAGAAAAAGTTTTCTGTTTCATGTTAAAAAGTATAAATATGATATTATTGATTCAGAAAGGAAATGTGCCGAGCGAGAACTCAAAGTACAGCTGAAGCAAACCCCAGGGACAGCTTATGGGATGGGATATGCGCGCGGCTGTAGAATGAAAGCAGATGCTGTTTCTCACGAAGAAGAAGAAAAAAAAGTTTGCATTTTTGGTCACAGCAGCAGCAGGCTAACACCTGGACCAAAGATTTCAACGTGAAAATGTGCAGTTATGTCTGTTCTTGAGAACAGGGCAGAGCGAGGAGAAAGGTAGCACCAACAGCGTGAAGAAGCAGGACGCCCGTGCAGCCCCGCTCCGTTGGGAGAGGCAGCAAGAGCCTCCTGCAGCCCAGGGTGCATCTGGCGATTGGAAGAGGATGGAAACCGGGGAGCCCTTGGACCAGTGGCCGGGACATCCCCTCCGTCTCTGTGCAGAGAGCTCCTGCAGGCACAAACCCACTTCCTGCCTCTCCTTCCCTGCATATTGAAACCCTCCCATGCTCTGTCAAGTCAACCAGGCACTTTCTTCCCCCCTAAGTTTGAAAGATTCTTTGCCTTCACTCATCTCTCACGGCTGTCATCAGCAGTTGGAACACTCCACCAGCAACTCACAATGCGCTTACTCGGGTCTTTTATCCTCCCCACGTCACAGCCGTTTGATACTGAGAGTAATTTTGCAAAGAAAAGCATCCCAGGGGAGAGCTTTAGGAGATGCCTGTGTTTTTAACCTTGCTTCCAGAAAGAATTAGATGCAAACCCTTCCACTTAGTTCATTTGCTTCTCAAGTGGAAGGATCGCATTTGATATGAGCTTGGTAGGATGGAACACTTAAGAGATGGATTCGAGAAGACCTGCTTGGCTCCTAGAGGCTCGGGCTGTACTGACCAGATGGTGACCAGATTTAAAGCAATTGTAGTCTCCTGGTCAATGACTAAATTTCCTGTGCATATTTGCTGTCCATTAGCATACAGAATTCATACGAGAGCAGCGTCTGGGAACATGTGAAGCAAAGTTGGTGTCTTTTTGGAGGGTACCTGTTTGCTCTGTGTAAGGAGTGCCCAGCATTTCCCTGTAAAACCAGGCCTGGTCTTGGGTGGTTGTCTTTGTCTTGCCGGTGTGGGCATGCCTGCTCTAGAGGATGTGAGCAAGGTGAGCAAAATGGGGAAAAAAATCAGGAATCCATCTCAGTCTTCCTTCATGTTGAAGAGGGTATGGCGGAAGGCCACAGGTCTCTGGGAGACCTCACTGGGAGGAGAAAGACCACGCTTTCCCATCTCGCACATCAGCCTTTTTAACTTCCCCATCCCCACTGTCCAGAGTTGTCCACTCTCACGGTGGAAAAGAAAGACCACTAGCCCCCATATCACGTTAACCCGCAACGCCAATGGAACTGATGTGTCTTAGCATCCTGTGATCCACTACAACTCAAGTCTGCATCCCAGACTCAGGGAAGGATTTCAAGGGGGCGACAATCATCTTGGAAGCTCCCAAACTGACCGTCTGTTTGAGGACACGTACTTCATTATAATGTAAAAAACAACCACCAAAAATAAGCATATGAAATCTCAGCAATGATAATTAAAATAGCATTCTGCACTGAGTCGAGTGGACCAGGTCCGGACACTTCCAGATTACTCTGAAAGTAAGACAGCCATCTCGTCGGAACGCCTGGGTGGCCCAGTCATTGGGCGTCTGCCTTCTGCCCAGCTCATGATCTCAGGGTGCTGGGATTGAGTCCCGAATCAGGCTTCCTGCTCAGCGGGGAGCCTGCCTCTCCCTCTGCCCTTTCTCCTGCTTGTGTGCATTCTCACGCTCTCTCTCTCTCTCAGATAAATAAATAAAATCTTAAGAAAAAATAAAAAAAGACAACCATCTTGTGCATTGGTGCTCTCAGATAAGTCATTTAGAACATCTGAATATCTGAGTAACCTAAATAATGGGACTCATGCAAAGGGCTGAAAAGGATCCCAGAAGAAACGGGTGGCTGCACGGGGACAGGCCAGCATCCCCCTGCACATTAGTCCACCACGCACCCCACGGACCAGCACATGCTCCAAGGTGGCTGCTGCCGCCCTTTCTTGCGGGCACCGAAGGTGCGGCTGCGGGTCAGGAGTGAGGCCTACACCCGGCTGGCCCAGAATGAGAGCAGGACTTCGGCCTCACTGTGATCACCTGAGCACCCGTCTCACCTGTGAAAGAGCGATGCTGCTTTCGTTTGGCTGAAAAGCATTCGTGTTGCGACCTACCTCCTCCTCGAAAACTCAGGTCTCCAAAAGCAGCACACGGGACCTGAGACATGAGGAAAAGGGCAGATGAGTCGTGCCTGAAGCTGTCGTGTGGCCATGGCCGCAGGGTCTCCGGAGAAAAGCCTCGGGCCGAAGGTCTGGCCCTGCCACCTGGGTCTTAGAGCTCCTGCAGCAGGCCCAGCCCCCTTGCTCCCACACCCCAAGGGCTGTGAGCCCGGCATCCCCAAAACCAAAGGGCGCAGGCCCGGGTTATGGTGGCCATTCGCTCCAGAGCCAGAAAGATGGATTTTGTAGCAAACAGAATAAACACCATGAGATTCCGGGACTCTTAATTTTCCTTTCCTTAGCTCTTCACATGCCAAGTCCCGACCGAGGCACAGCCTTCCGGCGGGAGTGTGTTTGCCCTCATCGCCCTCTGTTCCGGTGGCTTTGCTGACACAGGACCCTGTTCATCATGGTTCCCAGCTCCCGCCTTGCTGCCCTCCCAGGGAGGGTGCCTGAATGGTGCCAGGCTGCTGCGGTGGGTTCCTTCTGCTCCACTAGGAGTGAGAAGCGAGGATGGGACCATGGGCATGCACGGAGGCCGGGGGCTGTGCAGGAGCTGACTGACCATTAACCAGGGGGCCTCACGCGCCTCCCCCTGCAAAGAAGGGGGTCCCGGCTTTCAGTGGGGGATTCGTGGTACAGCTCACAAAGGCACAGGCATAGAAAAGATCTGCCCCCCGGTGGGTCCAGCGCTCCGTGGGCCACATTCGGCACAGACTGACCTTTGGGGAAGTGCTCGTTTGACCCAACTTCAGAAGTGACCACAATAGGCCGGCACAAAGGGGAACGTAAATTGGCAGAAGAACGCAGTGGAACAGACCCGCTCACACTGCGCTCGGGGGCTCCAGGGACGGCCGATCGGTGCGGGGAGACCGCGCGGGCCGCAAGATGAATCGCGCCCGCATGCAGATTCAGTGCGCCGGGCGGGAAGATAAATGCGGCGAAGCCCTGTCGAACCCGCGGTGTGGCCCGCATGGCAGTCCGGGGTCAGTAATTGAACTCCGCTCTAATTATCCTGGGGAGATAATATTAACTTACAGTCCGGTGTGAGCGAGCGGTTCCATAACTCATCACTCGATGGGCCGCTCGTCGCATTGTGTTATTGAAATATGACGGCTCCATTTTTAGCCTGTCATAATGACAACTGATGGGCTTATTTTCCTTCTCTGCGCCTCTGGGGGGATGATGGAATGGTAAGCAAACATTCCTCCTGCCGGAGAGCCGCACTTCATCACGGCTCGCTCTGGAAGCGCCTGGCACACGGGCTGCGCTTTCCCGGAGCAGAGGCTGCCTCGCCTTGTGCCTTGTGCCAGGACCAGGACGGCTGGGGCCGGGCGGGGAGTGGGGAGCGGGGGCAGGCGGGGCGGGGGCTGGGGGTTAGGGCACCAGGCGGGGGCGGGGGCAGCCGGGGAGCCGGGGGCAGCCAGCGCCCGCCTTGCGCTGCACCCCAGAGCCCGGCCCCAAAGCAGCGCGGCTTCCTTCCTGCCGGGTTCTTCAGCATCCAGGCCTCTTTAATTTACTGTTGTCGCGGCCGAGCGTCCGGAAGGAGCGGAGACTTACTAGAAACTTCACCGTCGTCTCTGCTGCATTTCCGGATCGGGCCTTGGGGCTCCAGGTTCGGATCCCAGCGAGAGCACGCGCTGCCGCCGGGTCTTCCCACGGGGGGGCCCACCCTTTCCACCAGGCTCCCGGCGCGGGGAAGTTATCTTTGTTTTCTTCACACATTTGTGTTTGCATCCTAGGAAGCTTCTTCAGGAATTATAGACAGATGCAGGGTTAAAGGCCTCTTCCCTAAACTTTAAGATAAACTGCCATAAAATTAAAAATAAATCTGAGGGGTTTGAAGTGGCGGGGGGTTGGGGGGTTGGGGTACCAGGTGGTGGGTATTATAGAGGGACGGATTGCGTGGAGCACTGGGTGTGGTGAAAAAATAATGAATATTGTTTTTCTGAAAATAAATAAATTGTAAAATAAAGGTTAAAAAAATAAAAATAAATAAACACTGTCTCCGCGTTTTTCAAAATGAGGGTGAAGGGTATGTTTTAGGGATTTGGAAAGCCAAGTATTATTCTCTCCTGAAATGCAGAAGGGAGGGCCGGGAGGGCTGCGGAGGGAGCTGGAGCCCCTTTCAGGTGTCAGGAGAACCGGGGGACAGCGAAGGCCCTGGTACGACCTGCCCCCCACCCCCGCCAAGAGAAGCGCAAGACCTTGTGGGCCGGGGTCTTGCTGCAGAGGCCGCAGCCAGAATGGGAACCCAGCAGGATGGAGGCTGCAGCCCAGCCCCTCCCGCAGCTGCCTGGGAGATTAATGGAGGTTTTGGTTCTCAGGGAGATGGTGGTAAATAAAGGCATTCAGAAGCCCTCCACCCTCCCTCTGGGGAAGTTTATATGCATTTCGACAGTTTGCTATTTTAATTGAGAACAGAAAGCCAGTGCAGAATCCCTGTTGGGGGGGTGGTGGAGGGAAGTTTGTCTAAAACCATCCGCATTTAGTCCTTAACCTCACGGTGCTCAAACAAGGCCTGGGAGGGCAGAAGGGTCTGCACTATTGTCCCTCGGGCAGAAGTTAGACGCCTCCCAGAGGGATGCCTCTCTCGCTTACATTGTTTGGTCTTAAAGGAGGCTCCAGGAAAGCCTTCCCAGGGAGAACAATACCGTCCACAGTGATCCCAGGACCAGAATGAGACACAGAATCACCTGATTTCTGCCCTCCGGTCCCAGCCGAGGGACCCAGTGCAGAAGGAGCTTGGCATTGTCCGTGTGTTTGTTCCTGGGGAGGCAGAGAGCGCACACCAGCTTATTAACATCTGCCTGGACCCTTGAAGGCATCAATCCAGTGCCAGGGTCAGCGTGAGCGTCTCGCTGCTCTTGGGACCAGGTAATCAGAAGCTCACCACTGCCTTGTAATCACCGACTGCCCGTTTTCTAATGCGGAAACAAAGGGCTTTCCATCTGTTTCTTTCTGGGTGTTTTGGTCAGTCACCTGAACACAGAGATAAACACACAGAGCAAAGCACCTGGGCCTTGGAGATAATGACCACTCAGAGACCTGCGCTTCATTGCGGAAAACAAACTGAAATACTAGTAATAACACAAACGACCCATTCAGATCCGCGGAGTTCACAGACCCTGAGGATGCTGGCCTTTCTGAGCAGGCGCCCGCGGGCTGCGGCAACGGGGCGTTTATTATACGAGTCAGCAGCCCCCCAGAGCTGCGGGTCCGACATCATCCTGGACATCCGGGGATCCACTGGACAGGGCCCAGAGGATGGACTTGGGCAAATCCCCTCAGAGGAGCTGCCAATCCCAAGCATCTCAGCCCACAGTCATCCCGATACTCTGTTGACACAAATTCATTTTTAGTTTCTTAAATATCATTGTAAAACACCCACTTTCTTTAGAGATGTCCCAGTCAGCTCGGAAGACAAAACAGCACTTTAAAAAGACATTCAGTCCGTATTTACATGAAGAATCATGACAGCCTAGTAAAGCATTACTGTCTGTAAAGTATTATATATTTTAAGGGTCCTGGTAATTTATGTTTAAAATGTTCTTCCTACACACTTGCAGTATATAATGGGAGGTTCCTATGACATTTATAAAGGAACAGCTACGATCTGCTAGCTAAATGGTATGCAACGTTCTATAAATTATAGTCTGAAATTTGCTCTAATGTTCAAGTATTTCTGTGACAGATTTTTCTCCAAGAAAAATTGGACGGAAATGTGCAAAGGTATAATCCGTTATAACTGTGTTAAAAGCATGACTAGAACATTACTCTCAGAGTACCCAGGGTAGCAAATGGGAGGGTATTTATTTGGTGGTTTAACCTACTAAGACTAGACATTTTTATTTATATAGACTGTAGTTAAACACTGTAGGCATCTTAGTAGATAATATGAGGCCATATCCTTCTCATTGCATTAAAGATAATAATGGTTAACTTAAGTCACCCCCCCCACTCTAAAGACCCTTGGCTCTAGCTGGGGTCAGATCATCTGAGATAAAATAATTTCTCAGCTTCCTTGCAGCCCAAAGTGACCATGTGACTAAGGGTTGGTGAGTCATGCAAATGTCCTATGGCAGCCTGGGTAGGGGGGCACGGGGGGTAATGTCCTTTAGAGAAAGTGGTGTCTGTCCGTGGCTACTCCTTGCCTCGCCCCTCCAGCTTGCCTCCTGATGTGTGGCCTGACAGACTAGAACACTGCTGGGACTTGTGGGCCCACACCCAAGGGGTGCGAGATTGTAGTGCCTGAATCCCTGACACCTACCGTCAATTGCTGCCACCTGAACCTTGACATAAGACAGGGTGAGCTACGTGCTGTAAAGAGTCGGAGCACAGAGCTTTCGGGGCTGTAGGCCATGGGGTCTCTGGGGAAACTACTCAGCTCTCCTGCTGTTGGGTAAAAGCAGCCATCTGCAGTTATTAAGCATTGGGTGTAGCTGTGTTCCAATAAAACTTTATTGACAAAAACAGGAAGGAGACTGGATTTGCCCCACAGGCCATATTTTGCTTGTTCTATATGGTAAGACATTAAAATCTCTTATAATTTCTTTGTCAAAAGAAAAATCTCTCACTTGGCATGATATCCCCCCTGTTTCGTTCATGTTTTCTCAAATGGCAGGATCTCCTCCTCTTTTAAAGCTGAAAAATATTCCCTTATTTTGTAATATTCCCTTATTTTATAAAATATATATTCCATTAATTTATATATGTTTATAATCCACTGTTTATATTTAAGTCCATAATATCCATTGTTCCACAGATAGGCACTAAAGTTGTTTCTAAAGTTGTTGGCTCTTGTGAACTATGTTATGATGAGCCCATGGGTACAGAGATCTCGTCAGGATACCAGTTTCATTTCCCTCACTTGATAGGGGATTTCATAAAGTTGAACTCACGGAACCAGAATGTAGAATGACGATGACCAAGGATGGGAGATGGAGGAACTAAGGATCCTTTGCTCAAAAGGGGAAAAGTTTTAGTTATGCAAGTTGAATGACTTCTAGAGATTGAGTATACCGCATGGTGAGTCTAGCTATAATACTGTTTTGTGCGCATGAAATATGCTAGGACCGTAAGTCTCAGCTGTCCGTACCACACATGAAATTAGGTAACTATGGGAAGAGACACAGATGTCCATTAGCTTGATGGTAATTGACATTGCATAATGTATAAGCATATTGAAACATCACCACGGACAGCTTAAATATGTCCAGTTTTTATTTTAAAAAGCCTCTCTTCGGGTTGAAACTTATATTGTGGGTCTTTAGTAGGCATCGTCAAACCTGGTCTGCACTGGCACGCCGGCCCCGCATAGCCGTGTCTGCTCAGTCCCCTTCCTTTCTCCTCCCACTCTGCTTGGTCTTCTGCTCTCTAACAGCACACGTGCCTCCTCCACCTCTCTCTCCTCTCCATCCACACCACAGCCTGCATCATACACCTTCCTTCTCGCACGATCTCTGTACCCAATCAGGAGCAACCCTGGATTACAGGAGTCCAAAAAGGCTGTGGAAAGGAAAATTAATCCAGCACAGAAAGTCCCCACAAACTCACCCATACCTGGCCTTTTCCCTTGAGGGCTATGTTTCCAAAATTTTGTATTGCTATTTAGAAGAATTCAAAAGAAGAGCAAAATACTGCCACCTGAGGAAAACGAGCACCAAGACCTTGAAGCACGGTGTGTCACCCCGGACAGGGACTGGGCTTTAGGAGATGATTACCATGTTCCTTCCTCTTACCATACTGAGCAGAACATTCGAAGTGTATGAAGTGAGGCACCCAGGAATGGTGCCCACTCTAAGATATTTGGATCCATCCATATAGTGCAATCTCAAGGGCATCATATCTTCTCTCCTTTCTTCTGTCAAAAGGTACATGGAAGTGGGAGTGGTCATGGTTCATTGGGTATCAGTCCTCTGCTTCTGATTTATTGGCAACTTTTGCTTGGATAGGATAGATAGGGATGTGCAAACACACAGTGATGTTTGTTGATAATTATAAAAATGCTCTTTCCTCTGTTTTCAATTCTTTCATAACCAAAGTTTTGCCAAAGTTCTCTTCTATAAGAATCCAGGAGAAAAATCTCATGTTTTAGGGCATGATGAAGAGTGGAGGGTCCTGCTAGAGACCGCATGAGGACAGGAGCTGGCTCTCCTCCGTCATTGTATCCACAGCAGATATGGTGAGAGCTATCTGTCCAGTGAATAAATACATGGGCTGACAAAATAATTCCCCCAGTTTGCTGACCTTATCATACATGAGAAAGGAGTGAAAAGAGTACTGGGTGAAACTGACTGATTAGGCTTCCACTGCAGCTGATTTAGTGATGTCGAAGTATCTACGTGATAAGCGGTTTCCAAATACAAATGGGGGAATCGGAATGTGAGTTCAGGCTGTACGGATGTGAATGAGTTAGACACAGACAGGAGGGACTAAGGGAGAAAATAAACGAGTCTCGGGCACTGTTGACTGCCTTCCTAGGTTCTCTGAGGCAGAATCAGAGCAAGACTTTGGGAGGCAATCCCAGAATGAGCCATTTGGGCAGTTTGGAAAGGAGAAAAAGGAGGAGGTGTCAGTCAATAGATTGCCACAGGAGGAAGACGACTCAGTTCTGCCCCAGGGGCCTGGGGAGCCCAGTTCAAAAATGGACCCCTTGGGAGTGATTTAGGGCTCACCTTCCAACTCCCTCCCATCACTGGATGAGGGCTGGTCCCGGCTCTTGACATGTTAATTCCCTATGACCTGCAGACAGAGAAAGCCCTCAGGCAGACAGCGCCCATGGTAGGAACAGCGTCATTTACAAGACCAACGGGTGTGCGGGCTTCATGGGCAAAGGCATCCATGTGCTCTGCTATCACTGTGAATGGAAACGAAACCCAATTTTTTGGAGGATTTGCTTCTTGAAAGAATATAGGGAAATGACTTTTACAATGTAAGGGGGATATTTTTCATTGTTTTTAAATGAAGACACATGTCATCCTGGGGACAATCATTCTTTTAGTCTCCATTGATTACCTAAAATTCAGATTCCACAGGATCAAAGGTACTTGACAGAAATAAAAAAAAAAAAAAAAAAAAAAGAAAGAAAGAAAGAAAAAAAATCAACAAAATCTAGAGGAAGTTTGCAAAATTCAAAGTTTATATCACAGAAAGTATACAATATAAAAATCACTAGGTATGGAAAAATTCAGGGAAAAAATGACCCATCATCAGAAGGGGAAAAAAAAAAAATCAATAGCCTACCCACGGAAGACAAAGATGTTGGAAACTATTATTCTCACGCCAGGCACTCCCAGGGTAAAACAGACAGAATGGGTAGGCAGAGAAATGTAAGCTATTTTGGCAAGGAAGAAAATGCTTTATGAGGACCTGGAAATCAACATTAGGCCAAATAGAATTAATCATTCATTCATCTGACAGACATTCACCCCAAGTGGATTCTTTGCAGAACACTATTCTGGAGTGTGGGATACAGGGCTGTTGGACAGTTCACATTCTGGTGGGAAGGCGTAGAATATATAATTACATAAATATAAGGCATAATGTCAGGCAATAATTACATGTGCTGTAGGAAAAATAAACAGGCTGCAGGGATGGAAGGTTTCAAGGGACGCTCTTCCAGATAGCAATTTCCCGGAGGCAGAATCAGGCCTCACCGCTCCCACCCCGCGCCCAGGACCAACAGGCCTCTAGGGAAGACTGATGTCAGAATGGAGGCAGATGGAGCTACAGCCAGGGTTGGGGACAGCCCGTGGGGCTCCTGGGTGACCTCGGACATACTGGATCAGGAATTCTGGGTGACCTCGCACATACTGGAGTGGAGATTTCAGGCAGTGGGACGGGGAGATCCTCTTTCCTGTCCACATCTCAGCATGTACCCACTCCTAGCTCCAAGGGAGAACAACTCTTCACCAAGGTAAAGCCAAGGCAACCAGCGACTGAGACCTCTGCCCCGCGGACTTCTCCGGGACCAGATGCACAGATACACGCACAGACAAAAACCTATAATCACACAGATGGCACTGGGCTGCTAGGGTGGGCGCTCATCTCCCCTGTCCCCGGTCGAGCCAGGAAAAACTTGGGATGAGTGAACAGTTGAACAATGATTCTCTTCTCCCTCAGTTACAATGAAAAGGGACAGAGGGACGTGAGTGGACACGTCTTCTTATCCCCGAGGACAAGAGTCAGACTTTTATCAAGGTATAGCTTCACTAGTTTACAAGGGTCAAGGTCATTAACTTTTATATCAGTTTAATTTTCTTTTTTCACAAAACATAGATGTAGGTCTTTGAAAGGAAATACAATCTTATGGTCAAAAGATGTGTTTAATTTCACGTATTTTGGAGCAGTGGGCTAGGCTAAGAAGGACTCTCCCTACTCTCAGGAGACCTGGACTTTCTTCCCCTTTCCCCCTTCCTGTCCCCTCTCCAGGAGGGGAACCGCATCCACACACAAGCACGCACAGGGCCTCCTGCCCTTGTTGAAACTGTGCTAGAGGCAAGATCAGATCCTGGCGATGAAGACTGTGCCTCATGTGAAGTGTCAAAAGGGTGTGGGGGTCTGAGACACCACAAAGGGATCTGCGAAAGGGTAGACGGAAAAGAGAGCAGAAGGTGGGTGTGCCCGCGCCCGCGCACATACACAGGCACACACGCTCACACCCACACCAAGCACTGAGGATGGAGAAACACAGGGAAGGGAACTGTGCACAGAGTTACCACTTGTAATCCACGCTCCTCTGCTTTCCTCATCCGTTTCCTTCACCCACTGTATCCATTTTAGGAACTATTACTCAGAAATAACACAAAGGGGGGCTGATGTTGTCCTCAGAGTCGGAATCATCTGTCCAGGGGAAGGAAGGTGAGACTTTGTTTGGAGGGGTGGCTTCCTTCTCCATCCCAGCCGGCGCGCCATCGAGCCGGTTCTGGGGAGGAGACGCTAAGTTTTTTCCTTCACAGAGAAAAGCAGAAGACACACCTGTGTGATAGAATATGGTTTCTATAGGACTAATTTGTTAAAGTCGTACATGCCAAAATGCATACTCATAGATAGCTCCAAAATCCACCCATTCGCTTTAGTCCTTCTCCCGAGTACCTTTGTGACTTGTTCATTTTTAGTCCGTGCTTTCTCCATGGAAGGCCTGTGCCACATTCTAGGCAACTCCACCAAGGGTACCAGAGGTCCCCCACAAATGGGCCAGTCTGGGGGAGTGTCTTCGGAATCAAGTACTGCCAAAAAGGGAAAACAACCATTTGTAATTAAAGAGGTCAGGCTCCCACAAAAAAATCCATTATTTAGAAAATATTGATTGTCTTTGCTTTGAAGAGGCCGGCTTACTCAAAGAAATATTTTAGTCATGTTGGGTGGGCCAGACATCCGGACTGACTCTTGGGGAAGTTTCTTCTCAAACTTACCCCAGAGGGAGGGATCTTGCAGAAGTTCTGTGTGTTCTAAATTCCCAGCTCTTTCTTGGCACTGTACAAACTGTCTAGATGTCTTCTTCTAGAGTACAGAGCGTTTGAGAATGGTGGGCAGGTCCAGAGCCAGGAGGATCAAAGAGGATTCCAGCAGCGTGTACATTAGAGAGCTGACTTAGTTTCTTCCTGTCAGCCATGGGCTGTGCACGGCGGGAGTCCCTTTGACCTCTTCCAGCCTGTGTTTTCAGCCATAAAATTAGATCTCAGAGCTCCCTGATTCCAGGGTTCTTGCTAACACCAACATCTTGCCAATAACAACATCTACTCTTTCAAACTTAGAACAGTCTGCCGTAACTCATGGCCACCTATAGCTTCTCAACACGAAAGGTCACCCACACTGTTTTCTCCAGTCCTCGCCCAGGATTCCTGGAAGCAAGAAGCTCCCTTAATTCTGGACCCCCAGGGGACAATCCCACCCTGATGGGAGAAATGCCTTTGTCCTTTTCCAGAGATTCTCCAAATACTTGTTTCTTCTCAGATCCTTGAACTGTTATAAAGCATAACTGGGAGTCAGCCTCCCATAGCGGGTTCCAATCTTGTGTTAATTAAAATTTAAAAAAAAAAAAAAAAAAAAAAAAAGGATCTTGGCTGGGGTCTAGAGAAATATAAACATGAAAACACAAACCTATCCATGGTCCAAAAAGGGTTTTTGTCCCCAAATAGGAATAAAATAATAATTAAAATATTTCTTTCTACAATCACAAGATTTTCCTGAATTTAATTCTATGTATATATTTTATAACTTTTTAAAAATTACTTTTTCTACTTAGGTGCTCATTTGTGTGTCAATACTTGTTTCTCAGGAATTACATCAACTGCTACTAATCTATTTTCTGAACCATCGAGAGTTGATGTTTAAACATTACAAAACGCGTACAGATCACCATAGGTCTTTAAAGTGACAAGTTGTTTTTAGAGATATGTTTCATTAACACATCTACATGCATATGGTAATTAAATAAATCGATATGGCTCACACACACACACACACACACGTGTGCACAAAAATTACAGAAAACCTAGTGCCTAACACCTGCAGAGGAAAGCCTGCTGGCCGGGAGCCTGCATGGAGCAGAGGAGTGAAATGCATCGCATCCATTTCACATCATTATTTAGCCACCCACGGTAGGACGTACATGCACAGCAGCTCAAGGCACAATCATGTATTACGTCACGATTTGGATCTGCTGCCAGTCTGGTCCCTTACTGGGATAAAACGCTAGTGCCTCACCCACACCTTTGTTGTGTGCGACTTCTCGGTCATTGCATGTGGGGCACAGACACCACCTGTGGTCAGTGCAGTGAGCAGTGTCTCCCCTACTCTCATGGGCTGAATCGGTTTTATCTCTTTGGGGGAAAGCAACTCCATTTACACTGACCAACTGGTATGTATAAAAGCCTAATGTCAAGAAACCCATTTGCTCTTTAATAAAAGTTATCATAACGTCTGAAACGCCTGATTTATGGGGAGCCTGTCGTCACCTCGACGGCCTGCCACTTTCTTCTTGCCATTAGAAACCCAAGACAGGTCATGACATTTACGCTGTGCTGGAATAATAACGCGGCTCAGCTCAGACCTGCTCGTGGACAGCCCGCCGTTTGTCTCATTTAAATAACGAACGTGATTGGTGGAAACCGCAGGCTGTGACCCTAACACACAAAGGAAATGACAAACACACCGGGGTGAATAACGAGCTGAACACTGACAGGTACCACGACCTGCTTGCTGCAAAACGGGCAGCCTTATATTTACTTATTTAACCTTCACAAAGCTGATGTGATAAAAGTCTGGATGGTTAAGAGACAGAAGAACGAAAATATTTTGCTGAACATGCTCTGATAAGGGACGCTGCTTCTGCTGCTGGTGGTGGTGGCAGGGGTGCCCTTCTGTTTGGGTGTTGCTCTACCCAGCCCCCCAAATGTCAGCCCTACTCAGCATGCAGGATGTCACCCCAATATCACCATCGCTTTGGAACTTACAACACTCCCAGCGCAGCCAGGCCACGCTGCCACCTGTACAGGATTCCCTTGTGGCCACCCAAGGGCCCCGCTGACCGCTGATGGGGCGCTGGTCAGCGGGCGACTGCAGCAGCAGGTGGGGGGAGGCTGGGCGTGTGCCGGCGGGGACAGGCTCAGGAGGAATGAGACCAACTCCTTTCATGGGTAAAGGGATTGGGATGAAAGCAATGAGAGTGGGTACAGAGGAAAACGAAAGTTCTTCTCACACATTTTTGGAACAAGGGTGAAGGCATAGGATCGTGTTCTTAGGAAAGGTTTGGAATGCTGGAAGCGAAGAAGGCTGACGCCATAACTTGCAGGCACTGAACTGGTTTTAGCACGGAACCGCCCTGGGACCTGTGGGCCACATGGCTCACTCACCCCCGACCCCGTTCTCCCAGCTTCCACGGCTGAGGGTCCAGGTGCTGTTCAGCCCGTGCCACCCCTGCCAGATGGCCTGCAAGGCTGGGGCCCAAGGAGGGGAGCCCAGAGTTCCATGAATTTGGGGGGAGCAGCTCCCAGCCGACAACCCTTGGGTGAGTCTAGCTGCCCTCCCTCTTCCCCAGGGCCTGGCAGGCCACTTTGTACCACCAGCACAAAGCAGCTGGCCTTGGTGGTCTTAACATCTGCATGGCACTGACGTGAACCCCACTTCCCCTCTGGGGACAGGCTGACTCTCCTGCAGAGTGAACATCACGGTTGGCCTGCAGTGGTCACCTGGTCACCTTCTCATAACAGCGCCGGTCCCATCGCTGGGAGCTGGCTTCTCATTGCAGAGCTTCACTTGTCCACGTAGAGACTCTGATAATAACACTGACTTCCCATGAGTTGTTCTAAGGAGCCAATGAAATGGAAGACATCCCATCCGGTGAAGCAAGGGAGTGCTCCCAGGTGGCAAGAAGTCCCTCTCCTTCCCAAGTCAGCTTTTATACCCGCCCCCGGGCTGCTGCATCTGCCGGCTCCCTTCGCGGGCGCCAGTGACCAGCACCCGAAGCTCAGCTCCTACATCCCCACTCACCTGAATGGTTTTCTTGGATGTTCCAGTCACTGTCCAGAGTCAAAATGTCTACAATGTGCTCTGCAACCATAATTCTCTCCTTAAAAAAAGCTTCCTCCTGGCATTTCCACTTTGGCTCATGGGCTCGGCCTCCTCCCAGCCATCTGCTTAGCACCACAGCGAGGTTCGCTTTGGCCCATGTGCGTTGGCCGGGATCAGCTAAAACGGCTGAGGAGAAAGACAGACAAAGGCAGAGAAGAGATCTTTAGGGCTTAGTTGAGGGTGTTGTCATGTCTGCCTCAGTGAGCCACCAGCAGAAACCGGAGACATTTTTGGCAAGGAGACACACAGCTCCAGGTGAGCTGGGGACAGCAACCGCAGGGCACGCCGGCACCTCACGCAGTCGGAAGACTCTGGTGAGGCCAACCCTCGGGTCTGATTGCTCCCTGCAGGGAACTCGCTCCTTGCTAGCCCTGGATCAACTGTTTCCTATCTAACCAGTGACTGTCCGTGGGAATGGGACCTACATGCTTAGTGACTTCTGCCTGCATCAGTGTTAAATCATCTTGGGGTTATCAAGGATAATAATATCTGTGTCATCTGCCCAGCCCACCCTGCTTTATGGATATTTTAGAATTTTTAAAATGATGTCACTCTGGTCCAAACCATGAGATTATAAAACAAAGAAGAGTGTGATAAAATACGGCTAATTACTAGGTGGTTCTCCAAATGCACTTAATCAGAGGTGAACTAACAGCAAGCTGCCGCTCTTTGCTGTCGCGATTGTAGAGATGGCAGCATGTATTTAATCCTGGGGTCGAGGGTGTCGCCCGTCTTGGGTGAGTGACTCGGCCTTTATGCTTCTCAGTTAACGCACCTGCCCTCAAGGGTAACCATACCATATATGACACAAAGCAGAGGAAGCCCGTCCTGAGGTCACCGTGGTCAGCACGGTGCATGGGAGCTAATATTACTAGTCACGGGGGCTACTCCTGTTCCAGGCGTAAGACCAAGAGCAGCAGTACGAGCCAATGGTGTCGCGCGATTCAGGGTGCTCGTGCCCGCGGGTGTAGGGCACTGGCATCCGTCGGAACAGCCTCGTCCTCACGAGACCACACGCATGTGAGTCGAGAGGGTCTGTCCTACCCGCATCGCTCATGCTTGCCAAACGTGGGCTGCGCGGGTGAGCCCAGGAACGGCACTTTCCGCACGACGTTGTAACTTCGGGAGACGTCCCATTACCACTTTTCACAAGCTAAATGTCCTCAGTCGGTGTAACACCCTCTAGACTGGATTTTGTTTTTCATTTTAGAAAATTATTAGTTAATAGTCCACTTCCTGATTTTTTTTTTTTTTTTGGTCACTCGACATGGGGGGACTGAACAATGGACAGCAATGATGTCCTACCACGCTGGTTACATGGCACATTAGTCTCCTTCCGAACCCAGAAAACGATGCAGAAGAGAAGAAAGGGGGGAAAAATTAGGATTCATCTTAACGTTGCTTTTTGCCAATCCATTCTAATATTTGAAAAGTTTCTGGCAGAATCCTTGAAAAATTTACATACATCCTGAACGCTTGTCTGTCAGATACTAGTAACCCAACGTGGTAGAGATGGCAAGATGATTAAACGTCAAATATCAAGGTTAATTATGGGAACTCTGACAAAACCCTAAACTGTGTGTGGAGAGGGGCGGGAAGACAGTCTTTTCTGACATTATAATGGCTCGGAAGCCTTTACGCTGTCAATCACGGGGCCGTGAGTGGCCTGGAACTCATTTACCGTTAGTGGCTGTGCTACGGAAGCAGCTAGCGGACACAGGGTTTTCAACCGTAAATCTCTCTGGCATTTCAGACACGGTGTAGGTTTTGTTTTCCATCTTCATGTATGGAAAGTCATCGGTATCTGTTGTTACAAGAGGCTCTATCCTCTGGCTTCGTTAAACACTGTGATCGTTGCAAATGTGAGGAAGGGCTTGCTGGGGTCCGGGTGGTGCTTGTGACCTATATATGCGAGAAATTAGCATATGCCAAACGCGCGCTGCCTGCTGTCACGGTGCCGGGGCTCAGGTCTCCCTAATGCAGGGTGAAGATACCGCCGTCTTTGTCACCCCGCTACTACTGTCATTTCTAAAAATAGCTCAGCATCCTCTCCTGGCCTAGCAGTGAGACTTCTCGGGATCGCTTGAGAAAGGAAGTGGCTATTTTTCTGTGTATAAAACTGCCAGTCAGCCAGGCAGCCACGCACCCAAGCCTACTCACCAACGTTCTCTTGAAATCAGACTCCCCTTGGCCTTGTTTCAGGAAATGCTGAAAAACATGAAATCATGCCTATTTCTTTACGCGGGCATATTTGAAGTTTAAAACTTACAAGTGAGATGCCAGGTAGCTCCCTTGAGACGCACATTCTTACGTCCAACATATATTCTTATAACTATTTAATTTTCGGGGTGGATTCTTCCTTCCTGGTAATGGAGTGACTTTAATAATTAGCTTCACGAGGAGCCCCCTGGAGGTCTCCAGGGAAGGCGGGAGCCGGAGCTGACATTGATGGGTGTCCTGGCGGGGGTCGTGTCTGAGCGCTACCTCACAGGGGGTTTGTGGAGCAGGCGCGAAGCCGTCGTCGGAATACCCGTGCATTCTAAAGCGGAAAAGTCGGCAGGAGGAGAAGTCCTGTCAGCGCCACGCTGGTGCAGGAGTCCTCGTCCAAGCAGCTCCTGACCTCCGGGTAAAGCCGGTGACTCAGGATGCGGTCCTAAAGGGACCCTCAAGCCAAGAAGAAAGGGCAGCGGACAGGTGGTCCACAGTGACACAGATGTTCCCAGAGTCAGGATTCCCGAGGCGCAGCGGCAAGGCTCTGGGCAGACGTGCCTGCCCGGGTTCCCCGTGTCCTCCGGGAGGCACAGGCTCGCCCGCCCAGCCTGGTAATCAGGCCACCTTCCGGGCCGATCCCCCCTTCACTGCTCTGCAGTTGGCTTGCGTCCGCATTAGTGGCCATGGAAGGAAATGAAAATTCAACGTGAAGACAGCTTCCGATGCCGCCAATTAATATCTTTACATTTTAAGGAGAATCGCTCCAACTGCGGGTGAAGAGACACTGTGGGCAGGACTTTACAGAAGATGCTGGAGGTGGGGCGGGGGGAGACGGGTCTCAGACACTCCAGGTTAACACACCCATCGGTCATTCGACAGCAATCCAGGAAAACTCCGGAAGCCGTGTTTTAGAGAGCGGGTCTCACTCGGAGCGAATGAGACAGTAGTCAATGGCCTCCTATTTCGAAGTTGGTAGCATTTTTACACACGAGCTCCCTGGCTTGACAAAGAAAGTGATTCGCTTGTCAGCATGCGGTGTGTTCCTGTCCTGGGACCAGGTGAGTCACTGAGAAGTGAGGGTCGAGCCAGGGCGGTGAAGCCGAGCTTGTCCCGCAGAGCCGTCTGATTGTCACCTCAGGTCCCATCTCTGGTCTCAACGGTCCCCTCCAAACAAATGCCGTCATGCGAAATAAAAACAGTCACGTCATCTTGCAGGAAGCTCTCACACCTGTGGGCTGGGCAGGGTGCTCTGGTAGCACCTGTCCCTTCGCGGTGGGGCGCGCCCCAGGCCCGTGGGTACGTCCCCATGCAGGGAAGCCAGGGGACTGTAAACAAACGTGACCCCTTCACGGTCGTGGGCCTGTGGGTGTGTGGGGCCCGTTGTCACCCGCATAGGTGTGTGCAGACTGCGCGCCCGCACACACACACGCACACACACACGCACACGTGGATTTTAAAACGAAATGCCTTCCAGCTCATCTTGGGATCAAGGAGCACGTCTCACTGTTAGCTCGTGGCACGTGTGGGATTGCCATTTTATGGCTTATGCTCGGGTGATGGTTTTATAAGGACCGCGCTAATCATGTCTTTATTCCAGAGCCCCGTGGCATCCCAGTGGGCTGCGGATCAGGACGTGCGCCGGCTCAGTGTGAAGAACTCTCCTCTTGGCCTGGAGGTGCGCACCTGCCCCGCAGGGGGATGAGCCTGGCGACCCGCCCCCCCACAGCCCTTCTAAACTCTCTCATGGGCTTGGAAATACTTCACCTGTCAAAGACTTCTCTGCTATTTCACGATTCTTTCAACTAGAATTTTGAGTGAAGGAAGAGGAAACTAGATTTACGATGTGCCGTAATTGGGCCCAGCTTTCCGCCCGGTCCTGGCGAGTAATAAACAGCCTCCGCCCTTGCGCAGCGAGGCCCAGGACACAGGCCAGACCTCCCTGCCACACACTCCTCCCACCTGAACTGCCGTTCACCTTTCTCCCCCGGGCTCCCCTTCCGGAGATGAGGGCTGACCACACGGTCTTAATACCAAATCGATCCACGGAACCCCAGGGCTGTCTCTAACAATAGTTGCATATTTGTGAAGAGCGCCCAGTTCTGGTGAGGTCCATGTACTTTTGACCAAAAAGTAGTGTTACTATAAAAAAATACCCAAACATAATTTTTCGTCTTTTAATATTTTTTTTTTCTCAGACCATCTCAATAAATGAAGTCACTTTTTCAAAATCCTGTTTGCCAATGTTGGAGTTTTATTTATTTTCTGTTGCTAAAATTTATTTATTTATTTATTTATTTATGCATTTCAAAGATGTCTTATTTGGTTGGACGGACCAAAAACATATTTAAAACAACTATCCCCCAACTATAGTTGATGAATATTATTTTATAAATAAATCTGGTATCATTTTTATTTATTTTTTCTATAGCTAATAATAACTTCCAGAGAATTTCCTTTTATGGTAGCTATTAAGAGCAATGAGGGGAAAAAAAAAAGTTGAAAAGGAGGTGGGACCGTTTTCCTGAGAATTCTTATGTAAACTATGTGCCTTTCTCTATGAATTAATTTAGGTGAATACCTGGCTGAAAACATGGGAAAATTTCATGTCTTTTAAAATTCTCTTATCTTTTTAATTTAATAAGGGGTAGTTTTTCTTTTATTGTTTTCGGCTTGGGAGAGAGAGAAAAGGAAAGGGGAAGGAAGGAGAGGGAGGGAGGGGAGGGCGAGAAGACAGGAAGGCAGGCAGGGGTGGGGCTTTTGGGAAGGGGAGAGGAAGGAGGAGAAGAGGAGGGGGAGGGGGTGACTAGAAGGGGAGCTGCGGGAAAGGGAAGGGGGTTGGGGGGGTAGAAAACAAGAAGAGAGCCCGGAAAGGGTCGGGAGACAGTCAAACGTTGGTCAAGGGCTCTGCTCGTGCTTGTCCAGAAAGGAGCGACCCCGCAGGCCTCCGTCCTTCAGTCCCACGAGACGTGCCCAGACCCCTGGGAAACTCCGCCGTGTGACAGTGGACGTGGGCTTGGGGGCCGTCTGGGCAGGCGGTTCGGGCTGGGGCGGCGGCCTCCCAGACAGCCCGTGCCTCATCCAAGGGCTCTGAGGGGAGCGCCGGCAGGTTTCCCACGTTGCAGGGACGCAGGTGTCTGCGGCGTCGCCCGTGGCCCTGCGAGACTCTGCTGTCTCCAAAGTCCGGGACTCCGCTCTGCGGGGAGCGCCTGCAGTCGCCCGGGGCTGTGTCGGGACCCAGGGCCTCCCACTCGCCAGGACTGCTAGAAATAAGCAACCCTGAGCATATGACTTCGCCACTCAATTTTTAAAAATATTTTTTAAATGCAGTAAAGTTAAGGTGCACCGTCACACTGGTTCAGGCTCATGTTGCGTCCCTGGGCTTCTGGGCCGGGAAACTGGCTCCGTGGGGACCCTCGGAGCCTCAGCTCCGCGCTCCCCTTGCTGTGGGCGCTCCGGACAAGACTGGTGGCCCTCGCAGGGAAAAGCTCATGAACGTGTTCACACCTCCCGCTCCCCTTCCCCTGCTTCGTTCTAGTCCTGCAGCTCCGCTCCTCCTCCTCCTCCTCCTCCTCTTCCCTCCACTTCTGTCTGTGTCTCTTCTTCCTTTGCTTACAGAAAGAGGGAGCATCCTCTGTGGGCACTGGCCGCAGGCAAAGGAGAGGCGTCCCCGTGCCCCTCAGCGGGTTGACAGTGTGCCCCCTCACGGCAGCCTCCCCGAGCCCACGCAGCCAGCCGGCGGCCCTCGCCTCCAGCCGTCAGCACTGACCCTGAGAACTGTCCCTGCGACGGGGCTCCTCCTGCCTCTGTGTCTTCTCAACCACAGATGCCGCGGGTCTTTCATTTCGAACGTACTTCCTCCGGCAAGTCCGTGTCTGGGAGGAGGACGGGAGGTGTGCGTGTGCACCCGCGGAAGTGAGCTCTCGTTCTGATGCGGTCTAGGGTGCACAGCACCCCAAGGACGCCCACAGTTGCGCATCACTGCCTGGGGTCCAGGGTCTGACACTGGGTGCCCAGAGACCCTCACTGGGGGCATCGGAAGCGCCTGCCCCCCATTTCTGTCCTCGCCACACCCCTCTGCATCCCTGCCCCCTCCCTAAGCCCCAGTCCCACCTCGGCACCGGATGGCAGCTTCCTCCCTCCCATCCTCCACAACAAGGAAGCAGGTTCTACGATTTCACCTGGATTCTGCATCTCCCCCCCAGACAGTGGCTTCCAGGGTTCTGGAAAAGACCACGGTGTAAGGAATGACCCTCGACCCATCCGGCCTCGGGACCTGTGCAGACACATGCTTGAGCCATGAGCACCTGCGTGAGCTGGCCCGTCTGTTTCTCTTTCCTGCCTTCTCCGGCACCTGCAGGAGCGCTAGGCTCCAGGTGCTGGGGCAGGTTGCCACCCCCCACCGCCCCACAGCACGTCTGAAGTCCCTCGCTCGTCCTCCACTCCCCAGAGGCCCTCTTCTGCATTGAGACTGGGATTTGTCAGGCCCAGACGGGCCTTGGGGATGGGTCTGGTCCAGGGAAAGGGGCGGCAGAGCTCGGGAACTGTTCTTCCTCCAGCTCAGGAAAATTGGTCAATGGAGGGACAGGTGGGAGGGTAGAGGGGTTGCTGGAGAGCCGCTGCAAAATGTATCCTTTACCTGTTTGCCTAGAGACTAAGTCTGTAACATTGTAACCCCAAAGAGGTACCACAGGCCCCAGGTGGGAGATAAGCCAAGAGCAAATGCACCCAGACCTGAGGACGTGCCTCTGGTCCTCACCCGCACCCGAGGACTGTCCCATCGACAGGAGGCCCAAGAGGTCAGATTCTCATCCGTGCACTTACTCATACTGTAGCCTTTAGTAAAGGGCTTCCTTCTGAGGTTTCAGAGCTGAGTAAAAGGAGACACGTGGAGAGACGGGGGTTTCCTATTTTAAAAAAGATAGCTATCTAATGTTTTGTCAACATGTTGTTTTATTTTTCCTGGAACCAAACTTAAGTTTGTGATCTTGGTGTGAATTGGACAATGTCAGGAAATGATCAATTATTCGAATTTGATGTTTTAGACAGGATGTTTGCAGAAATAAAGGGCATAGGTGATGAGGTACAGACATTTTGCTTTTGATAACTTGACACAGTCACAAAATCTGAAGAATAAAGCTGGATGACTAGCACACCCATTAAGTCGTCTCTCGGAAACACGGACCCTTTCTGTTGAACTCTGGACAAGGGCAGGGCCTTCTCAGGTCCTGTTCACACCTTCTGTGTTCGGGGCCACGTTTATGCCTCCAGTGTGGCTGCATTTGGAGGAGGGATCTCTAGGAAAGCAGTTAAGGTCAGATGAGATCATAAGGGTGGGGCCTGATCTGATGAGGCAGATCTGAGCGGCCCAGAAGGGGCCCTTCAGCCACACGTTGAGGACAGGCAGAGGGAGGACACAGCAGGAAGGGCCCTCTGGCAGCAGAGGTGAGCTCCTGCAGGGAGCCGACTCTGCTGGAGCCATGAGCTCGGACTTCCAGCTTCCAGAATGGTGGGAAAGCAAGTGTCCAGCGTGTGAGCCTTCAGTCTACGGCCCTCTGTTATGATGGCCTCAGCAGACTAACCGAAGGAACAGAGAGCTTGCATTCTCTTCATCAGGTCTCTTTCCCGTTGTCCCCACTGGAAGAGATTTCCGGTGCCCCTGTGGGTTGATGAGCCCCCATGTCAAGCACATAGCCTGCCCCCCCGAGGCAACTCCCCGGGTGTCGGTCAGAGGCAGAGTGTTCTGGGACTGCAGGATAACGCCCGGTAAGCTCCCCATGGCCCCGTCTGATCTCCGGCGGACGCTCTTCCAGCTCATTGGGCTTTTGGTTCTGTTTCCGCTGGAAGTCACTCCTTTGGTCTCCTCCCTACGAGAGTAGACACTCCACATCCCTCCCAAGGGCTTTTCCTGAGAGCATCCCCATTCAGAGGGCCCCTGCCGTTATCACCGTGTTTCAGCTCACTGTGAAAATTCATCCTGAGACACTCATCGGTCCTACGTTACATGTTTCTTAAAAATCCCACAATGTGCAGATCTGTCCTTGAACTTGGCTCTTCCACCGACGACAAGCCCCCCGAGTCAGTTACTGAACATCATCTCCGAGTAGAGTGGAGAGCGTCTCTGTCCCATCAAGGGTCTGCAGGTTCAAGGGCATCTCACAACCCCCACCTAAGTCGTGTGCCCACAGCAGCAGGGGCTCCCGAAAGGTCACATCATGATCGCACCCTCCTTCCCACCATTTCTGTCTTCCTGAAGAAGCCCCACGTCTGCAGCATCTGTGTCGAGAGCGTCCGCATCGAGCCTTAGCGAGCTGGTCCCGTTGAGTGCAACGTGGCGGCCATTTGGGCCACACGACTGGTTCTTGCCTTGAATGTGCTCCTGCTTTAAAGGTGGACCATTACCACCAGGAAATAACTTACACATGAAAAAATCAACAAATCATGGGGATGACATGAGGTACTTCTCTCTGAGCCACAGGGAACGTGAGTGGATGGCAGGCCCTGCGCTCAGCATGGGGACCTAGGGTAGAAGCAGAAACCAAGACGGCTCTGAGAACAGTCAGCACGACCCTTCCTGGTGGGGAGAAGACTTTCCTTTCTGTTTTCAACTTTCCTACTTACAGGGTCTCAGTCACAATTCTCAGAGGCAGCCTCTCTGCGCCCAGCACAATAGGACCGACGCATCAGAAAGTGAGAGAAGGAGCCAGCTGGCATTCAGTAGTCTTTGTTTTGTTGTTGTTTGTATTTTTTTTCCTTTCAAAATAAATATTTGTGACCTGTGCACGCGAGAGGCCATGAGCGGCGTTCCCCATGATGATTAGCAAGAAGATGAGCAGGGTGCCCTGTTGGCGGACTCCAGTTTCCCTTGCGGGTCCCGCCCACAAGGATCACGTGGGGAGGAGAGGGGAGGCTGCAGACCGAGCCCCGTGCAAACCCTCGCCCGCATGCTGACAGAAGAGCGGACGGACCTTCCAGATACCAAGAGAATACCGAGCTGTGCGAAGGCCTCTCCAGCGCCTGTCGGGGGCTCAGGAAAACCATGCAGAGGTGAACTCAACCTTGAGCAGTCGCACACGGGCAGCCGTCTATCCTCATGCGCGCTCAATGAGAACACAAAAGAAGGCACACAGCCCCAGGTATGTGCCCCGCTGCTGGGTGATGGGAGCTGACCCACATGGCCCTGGGAAAGGAGGCTGGGAGAGTTTCACCCCATTCGGAGCCCAACTCTTGCACAGGAGTAGGAACTTCACAACCATGTGTCCAAACCTAGGTAGGAGCCTGAAGTCGCTGTCACCTAGTACGGGGTCCTTACAGACACCCTTGCTTCTGCGATGTAATAAAGATCTCATCACATGGGTGAGAGCTGCTTCTGTCGATGACCCCGTGCGTGTCTTGTCCGGAGGGCGGTCTGTGATCCTTGCTTGAATTACCGTATTGTAGATCCTCTGAGCTCTGGGATCCACCAGCATGGTCTTTCTGTTGCCATGGCTTTACAGCCATTAGCTAACTAGATTGAAATGCAATGTGTAATGTGCCTTTTACTGATTTCACAAGCACGTATTCTTTGATACATGGTCGTGACCTAGAATGTCACACCAGATACACAGCCATCGCCCTTGTAACTGTAGAGAAAGCTCAAAACCTGGTGTCCACCTGCCCTTGAGAGCATCCAGCATGGTGTCAGCGTCATTGAGCCGAATCATTTGGAGGTGGAGACACTAAGTGGCTTGGGGGGACATTCAGCACTTGCAGATCATGTAGGCACAGGGCTGGTGTCAGAGGAAGAGCTCAGGAGGGGTAGCTATTATCACTTATAGACGAGCTGGCACCGGAGCAGCTGGTGGAACCTGCCTTGAATGTATTTCATCTGTGTTTCCATGCCCGTTGCGGTGATATTGAAGCTGCACACCCGGAGGTTACAGCTCTGGGGCTCGCGTCCGACCCTTGTAGGACACAGGCACAAACAGTCCAAGACACGTTATTGATCCCCTGTTCTTCGTCATGTTTACATGTTCTCTCTCGTACACAGCCTGCAAGAAGGTCCAGTTGTGCAGACGAAAACCGAGCGTCTCCCTGGTGACCGAGCGGGTACAGATCTGGAATGCTCCACACTTCTGCATCTCGTTTCAGAGCAAGCAGTGTGGGGAAGGCTGGCGTCACCTTCACGCTCCAGGAGGAGTCAGCATGTGGCGATGCTGACCCCAAAGCCATGGATGGGGAAGGCTGAAACGTTACAGAGACGTATCTGCACCTGTTTCTCCCATGCTTTGGTCTTGACGTGTGGCAACCTTACCAGAAAATGGAACAGTATCTGCAAATGCAAAGAGAGAAGGGTAACAGGGCCAAGCAGGAGGCGATGTCTACCCCAGCCTAGAGGCAGGACGCATGCCCTGAGCATCTGCATGGTGCTCTGTGATGGTCTGACCGGGGTGAGAGAAGCAGGGACTTTGATGGAGCATTCTTAATCACTCGCTGATTTCTTCCAGAACTGAGGTGCTCAGAATCCAAGAGCATGATGTACAGAGGGCAGCTTCTAGTTGGCATCGAAGGTACCACACGTGAGAGTGAGATAGGCCGCCTCCAGGGAGAAGAATGTATGCAGGAAGTAGTATAGTTGCACGGGACATGCACAAGTGGGCCCCTAAGGCTGAGCCATGTGTGTAGAACACTGGCCGGGAGCAAGGAGCCGAAGACTGGGGTTGTGGAAGGGTGTGGTGAGATCTGGTCCTCCCCCAGTGGGTTTACACCATGCTGACACAAATAAACTGCATTTGATTTTGAGCATTAGAAGGGGTGACAGCTGGGCGTGGTGGACTGGAAGGCCAGCTCCGTGCTCCAGCCCTGGACCAGTGTGCGGGGGGCCTGTGGTCAAAAGGTCACTAAGCAATGAGCTAAAGACTGCATCCCAGTGCCTCGATGGTTTCATCGGATGGTTTCTTATCTATGTGCAGCCGGCACTCCTGTCCCGATGGAGTCACGGGGTCACTTGGAGGAACAGAGGAATGCTCCTGTTCCAGACATGAGCGCACCCAGTGGGGACAACCCTTTCACAGAGGTGTCGGGCTGCAAGACCCACACCTAGCATTTGAGCATCTGTGTGGGTGCCGAGAGAAAGACTGTTTGACAAGTTCAAGACCCTTCAAATCCCATCCCCTCTGCTAGTTGGAGGTATTTGCTATCACAAGGGGGATACGGACGATGACATGGCCAAGATAACATAAAGCAGTTCCCTTCCTGGACCATAAATCTCCATGAGAAGTTGGGAGAGGGGACGTGTTCACTGAATTTCATCACAGTGCTGTTTCTTTCTCTTCCTTTTTAAAGTCCCCTGTTACTTATATGATCAAGGCACTGTTGCATGACCTTGGAACCTGCCAGGAATCACTATGTTGCTGTAAAATGATTTCAGCTTCAAAACATGTGACCAAGGATGACGTTCATTGTTTAACCTGCTATACAAAGATGTTCCCAAAGAATGACATGTCACGCTTGGCCCACCTTCTGGGAAATATCCTTAATGTATATAGGAAAAGAAAGACCAAAGTCTGATGACACTGGAGGTGATCAGTCTGAAATATTTGCTAGTACCTTTGTTTCATAATAAGGACCAAAGTATAATTAAGTGTTAGCATCCATAAATAAATGAGGGCTTCATGCACTAAAATATCTTCTCTACGTGTATCTCTTAACTCACTGTGCTTTCCACAAGACGTTGTTTAAAAACAAGCATACGGCCTGGTATACAGTAGGCACTCGATAAACCTCTGCTGATTTTGAGTACGTAATATTGCACACACTCAATTCCTTTCAGATTGCCTTCTTGGCAAACAAAATATATTTTTAGTTTTACTGCCTGCTGCTGGAAACAGGACACACCTTCCCATCCACAGGTAACTCTTCCAGCTTTCCTGCCCCATAAAACAGATTTTGTCAATCACAACGTTCAAGATCCTCATTCCTTACTGATGCCCAGATATGCCCAATTGTCCCTAAACTAAGGGAATGAACAAGTCTACTGTTGACAATCTATAAATCTTGACTAACAGATTTCTGACCTTGTTCCTTGTTTTCAATCTATTAGAGTTTTCTTCAGGAGGACATGTTCACATATAAATCAGCTTGTTAAATTAACACATTTCCTCGGAGCACAACTGGATCCTTCGCTTGGGCAGGACTCTAGAGGGGAGCTGGGTATGCAAGGGACCTTTGTCACTCTTGCAGGCTCAGGGAGGAAAATGGGGACTTGCTTCCTGCAAGAGTGAAGAATAAGGGGAACTATGAGCTCTGTGGGAAAACTGGATTTTGAGGGATCAGCTCCAAGTGAGGGGGTAATTTAAGGAGCAAGCCCTCTTGCAGTGGCGGAGAACAAATTTTGAGAGATAAAATCATATTGAAAGGTCATTGGAATATAAAACAAGGAAATGACTCTATTTTTTGAATGGTTCAAATTTTTGAAGGCAGAGTGGTCAATTAAAGATGATTGACAGATCCCAAATCTAAGACACCCTATCTTTTTGAGTCATGCTGTGTAATCATGGGGAATATTGATCATCTATATTTCCATTTTCTGACCTTCAATGATGGCTTGTTGATGATCTTTTTCTTAGCACCTGAGCTAGCAAAAATGAAAATGTGCAGAAACAGCCCAAAGTTATATTCCCCTCATGCACGTCACACGGAGATCGCTGCGATAGCATGTGAAGCCAAGATTGAAACCTGATTGGAAAAATAGTATGAAAAATTCCACATCTGCCCAAAGCCCCTTAAAATGCCAAACATTTCCCCAAGACCCTATAATTGAAAAATAAAGCAAGAAAAATCATCTGCTGTGATGTGTTTAGAAGTGAACACTTGCAAGTCCTGCTCCCTACTGTGTCTGCGGCCGTGTGTGCCTCCGTCAGACACCAGGGAGGTGGGACACTCATTGGGATTAAGGGAACGCAGCCGTTCAAGAGCCGTCTCCTCCTGGCTTGTCACACTCCTGCTATTCCAGGCCGCTTTCAGCACTGACAGGAGGGCAGGATGGTCAGCGTCCTTGAAGAGCCCCCCAAAAAGAAGAGCTTGGGATTTCCTATTGAGCCCAGCCTGCAGTGAAATGCCAGGAGAAATGGGAGCAGGAGAACATAGGCTTTCCTGTAAAATCCAGGTCTACTCAAGAAGGAGCACGAGCTGATTCTTGGGTAAACATTCATCACCGAGAGAGAACAAGGAGAGAGGCAGTTGGGCTCTCAGCTGACCCTGAGTCTTTCCCTCCCACCTGGATCCACCCCAGGGTGACCACATGTGAGTTGAGTCCTGGCCCCTTGCCTCTCAGGTGTTTATTGGAAGGAAAACTGACCCCATGTTGCCATCGCATCCTGGAGACAAGTCTCCCAGTCAAGTCATAGCCATATCCCTTCTGCCGGTCAGCTAACTTGAGGTCGTGCTCTCAGAGGCATTTCTGACCAGCAGTATGGCGGACAGTGTGGTCCACGTTGCAGGTCGAGTCACTCCTTGCAAAGGTGTGTTGACGTTCTAACTCCCAGTGTCCGTGAATATGACTTATTTGAAATCAATGTCTTGCGGATGATTGAGTTAAGGTGAGGTCATGAAGGTGAGCCCCTGATCCCGTGCGACTGCTGTCCTGAAAAAAATGAGGCATTTTGAGACACACACACACCCACACACACACAGGTGCCACGTGAAGATTGGAGTCAGATTGCCACAGCCCATGAATGCGCGATAGCCTGGAAAGGCACCTGAAACTGTAGGGGGGCTGGTGAGGTCCTCCCTGGAGTCTTCAGAGGGGCAGCCTGAAGACACGTGGACACATCTCTGCTGCTTTAAGGAGCCAGTGTGTGGGTGTGGTACTTTGATGGAGTGACCCTAGCTAATGAAGTCTCGCTGTAGAAGGAGATCCCTTCCCAACACTGGAGGCACCACTCCTGTGACTCACTCCAACTTCCCACGTAGCCTCCACGGCGGAGACAGACATTGGCATCAGTCCTGGTTTATGGACTCCATCTCAGGGAGCATGGCAAAAATGGCTGATTTCGCCAGAAAGTCTGGGTTGGATAGTGGCGTTTGCCCAGTCCTCCCTCGTCTCCAGAAACAGCTCCTGAAGCCCTCGCCACCCTCCCTCCTCCCCAGTGATGCACCAGTGCACATGGGAAGCTGATCCAAAGGCTTGTGACTCACAGCATGAGACACTCAATCCCCACGATTAAATTCTAGCCTATCCTCACCCCAACTTTCGGAAATGCGGCTTATGGTTTATGACCGTTCATTATCTGTCCAGCATCTTCACCATGGGGTTGAGCAGAAAAGGTAACTGAGATTCCTGGCCATCTTAACAGTGTGTACTGCATTGTGTTTTATTCACACACTGTTTTCTCCAAGTGAAGGACACATGCCCTCCTCTCTTCCCCGGGATTTGTCGAAGAGGCAGATGGCAGGCAAACTGGAAAATCTCACCGCCTTCATAATTAAGGAGTACTGGGTTGTAAAGTCGTGTTTCCAAATATACATTTTCAGACTCATGCATTTCAGACTAGGCGTGCAAGAGAGGAAGCCCTTCATGTGCACTCCTGCGTGCTGTCCTGGGCTGGGAAGTGCACGTAATACCACGGTAAAGAGAACACATGGGCGTTCGTGTGCGGGCATGTCTGGGAGCAGTGAGCTAATGATGCCTTTGTGATCTGGGGCCGCCTACAAGGTCCTAGGTGCAGGGATGGGGCCAGACAGAGTGAATATGGACAAGCCCCAGTGCTGTCTGTGCAAGCACATCGAGTGGTTCACAAAAAAACTATTGATGAAGGCAGAATGCGTGTCTCCAACAGTTTCTGAGTGCTGTATTTGTCACGCAGGGTAGAAGCACCTAAAGAAAGCCACTGGCAGGGCAGTTAGGATGAAAAATTGGCTTCACTGATTGCTTTCGCTGTTACTTAATCAAAATAACTAAATTCAATTTTCTTAAAACATGCTGTGTGGGGTTGATCAGCACTCTCATATTTTGAAAACATTTATGAGCTCAAACACTGACTAAGAGCAAATTCGATCTGATGTGACCTACGGTTGGCTGAGAAAAGACACAGAAAGCATTTCTTCTTCCCCGACTGTTACAGCAAACCCTGATAACAGATGACAATATTTGTGGGGTGAGGGATCCCCTCCAGGGCCGGGTCCTGCCAGCCTCGAAGGCTCACTCACTCTGTTTGCATTAATCCCTCTCTCCCTGCCCTACGTGCTATCTATCCTTAGATTATAGGCATAATGCCAAAACACCTGGCCAATTCCAAGGATGCTCACAGAGGAGGGAAGGTGCCCCAATGATGTTCAGCTGGTTGTTTTGGCATTGTCTAGTTTCTGTTCTAAAGTGTACCAGGTGACATGTTCATCATTGAGGTGCGCACCTTGGACCTTTGCCTGCATTTCAGAGCCTGTGTTGATCTGGAACCCTGGCTGGTGCTCAGAGAAGCAGATGATGAGTGTGGATGAGCAAAGAGCCACCCACACCTAGCATGCCAGCACCAAGAGAGTCAGACTGATGGACTTCTCTACTTTCAAACCATTTAAGTAATTGTCATGGGTATTTTATTTTCCACTGAATACCAATACATAGGTTTAAATTGTATTTGTAAGTAGCTGCTGTTTGATGGATCTCTTAGTGGAGCTCAGCTAAAATTTTAAACTGGGAGATTCTTTTCCAATTTTATTTTAAAATGGGTCCCTAGGAACAATAAGGATCCTCTCCTAGTACCCTGTCTCGTAAAGGCAACAGCTGTGTTATATGTATATTTACTGTCTTGTTAATTTTGGCCATGCTAACTGGTGTAAGGTGGTATCTCAATGTAGATTTGATTTGAATCTCCCTGATGACTAGTGATGATGAACATTTTTTCATGTGTCTGTTAGCGATTTGTATGTCTTCATTGGAGAAGTGTCTGTTCATGTCTTCTGCCCATTTTTTGACATGATTATCTGTTTTGTGTGTTTTGAGTTTGAGGAGTTCTTTATAGATCTTGGATATCAACCCTTTGTCTGTATTGTCATTTGAAAATACCTTCTCCCATTCCATGGGTTGCCTCTTTGTTTTGTTGACTGTTTCCTTTGCTGTGCAGAAGCTTTTGATCTTGATGGAATCCCAAAAGTTCATTTTCACTTTTGTTTCCTTTGCCTTTGGAGACATGTGTTGAAAGAAGTTGCTGTGGCCAATGTCGAAGAGGTTACTTCCTTTTTCTCCTCTAGGATTTTGATAGATTCCTGCTTCACGTCGAGGTATTTTATCCATTTTGAGTTTATCTTTGTGTATGGTGTAAGAGAATGGTCAAGTTTCATTCTTCTACACATAGCTGTCCAATTTTCACAGCACCATTTATTGAAGAGACTCTCTTTTTTCCACTGGATATTTTTTCCTGCTTTGTTGAAGCTTGAAATCAGGCAATGTGATGCCCCCAGTTTTATTTTTCTTTTTCAACATTTCCTTAACAATTTGGAGTCTCTTCTGATTCCATATGAATTTTAGGATTGTTTGCTCCAGCTCTTTGAAAACTTACGGTGGAATTTTGATAGTAATTGCATTGAAGTATAGATTGCTCTAGACAGTATAAGAATTTTACCAATGTTTATCTTCTGATCCATGAGCATGGAATGATCTTCCATCTTTTTGTGCTTCAATTTCTTTCATGAGTGTTCTGTAGTTCCTCGAGTACAGATCCTTTACCTCTTTGGTTAGGTTTATTCCTATCTTATGGCTCTTGGTGCAATTGTAAATGGAATCAATTCTCTAATTTCCCTTTCTGTGTTTTCATTGTTAGTGTGTAAGAAAGCAAATGATATCTGTACATTAATTTTGTATCCTGCCACAATTGCTATATGAGTTGTAGTAGCTTGGGGGGGTGGAGTCTTTTAGGTTTTCCATATAAAGTATCATGTCATCATGGAGAAAGGGGAACCCTCTTACACTGTTGGTGGGAAAGCAAGTTGGTGCAGCCACTATGGAAAACAGTGTGGTAATTCCCTAAGAAATTGAAAATAGAGCTTCCCTATGATCCTGCAATTGCACTAGTGGTATTTACCTCAAAGACACAGATATAGTGAAAAGAAGGGCCACCTGTACCCCAATGTTCATAGCAGCAAAGGCCACAGTCGCCAAACTGTGGAAAGAACAAAGATGCCCTTCAACAGATGAATGGATAAAGAATACTTGGTCCATATATAATATGGAGTGTTATGCCTCCATCAGAAAGGATGAATACCCATCTTCTGTGTCAACATGGACGGGACTGGAGGAGATTATGCTGAGTGAAATAAGTCAAGCAGAGAGCATCAATTATCATATGGTTTCACTTCCTTGTGGAGCATAAGGAATAACATGGAGGACATGGGGAGATGGAGAGGAGAAGGTAGCTGGGGGAAATTGGAGGGGGAGACAAACCGGAGAGACTGTGGACTCTGAGGAACTAACTGAGGGTTTTGGAGGGGAGTGGGGGTGGGAAGTTTGGTGAGCCTGGTGGTGGGTATTATGGAGGCACGTATTGCAAGGAGCACTGGGTATGGTGCCTAAACAACAAATTCTGGAACACTGAAAAGAATTTAAAAAATAAATAAAATTTTAAAAAATGTAACGTCCATTTAAACAAATTTATAATGGTGTATACATGGGAAAATGTGTGTGTGTGTGTGTGTGTGTGTTTCCTCTCTTCATGTTTGTCTCTCATTTTCCCTCTGCCCTTCCTTTGTCTACATTAACCCAGCTCCCCTAACCTCAAATTCATCTACCTGTACTTGTTCCTTAGGTTGCATAATGAGTTACCATCATGTTTTCAGGAATTCATTTCATCACAATTTCTTAGGTCATAAGCCTGGGCACAGCTTAAGTTGTGAAGTCTCCCAAGACCAGATCCGGTTGTGGGTAGCTGCATTCTCATCTGGACTCTCAACTGGGGAAGGACCTGCTTCTAAGATACTCTGGTTATTGGCAGAATCTGTTTCCTTTCAGCTGTAGAATTTAGAGCAGTTGCTTCTTCAAACAGAGTAAAGAAAGAGTCTCTATGGCTTCAGATCTCTCACTATAGGACCTGCTTGAAAGCATTTACTCTGTTAGGTTAGGCCCACCCAAGATGATCACTTTTTGATTAACTTAAAGTCAACAGATTAGAGACCATCATTAAACAGTCTCTGCCTTTGCCATGTAAGGTAGTCAACAAGAAGTGATAGCCAGTCACTTTTGCCATGTTCAGTTGATGGAAGCAAGACCTATACTCACTTGGAAGAAGGAGATTGTGTGGAGTGTGGAGCGGCTCACTGCAGACTCCATCTACCTGTCCCTAGGTATCAGTAGTGTCCCTCTACAGGTATGTAAACACATGGGTTCGCACGCCAACAGCACCCACGGGAAGTAACATCACTTTCCACATGATACAAGAACTTCAGATGGTTTCAGACACCCCCAAAATGTTTGACCCCCATGCAGGAAGGCTCAAGGGAAGGGATCTAGTAACCCCCATCAGGGCTCCAGCTATGACCAACAAGAATTGGTGTGTAAATGTCCCAGCTCACATGATCTTTTGTTTGTTCCACTGTCTTCCAGTTTCTGGCAGAACTGAACCCATTTTCCACAGAGGCAGTGCCCTCAATGGTGTGTCCTGAATTGCCTATTCCCTTTCTTGTGTGATTTGCACATTCCCCTATGGGGCTTTTCTTGGATCACCTACCAAATAAAGTGCTTGCCCTCTCGGTGGGCTCAGCTCTGCAGCTGGGAAGCCCATGTAACATAGTTGTCACCTTTATGAGACAGGGTACTGGGAGAGGATCCTTATCATTCCTAGGGCCCCACCCAAATGGTTTAAACAACATAAATGCATTGTCTCACAGTTCCAGAGGTCATAAATCCAAGCTCAAGCTGTGCACAGGGCCAGTTACTTCTGAATCTGTGAGGGACGGTCAGCTCCAGGCACCCCTCCTGGCCTCTGGAGTCTGCTGACCTTCTCTGTTGCTCCTTGCTCAGATTCCTCTTTGCCCTAACTTCATATAGTGTTTTCCCTGGGTGTCTCTCTCTGTGTAAAAATGCCTCCCCTTAAAAAAAAAAGTAACTTCAATAAATAAGTTAAAAGAAAATTTGAAAACACGGAGCTGCCTTTCTCTAGCTGTGACAAGGAAACTAGTGTCAGGCCAGCCCTCCCCTCTGCAAACAGCAGACCACAGAATCAAATATCCAGGTCCCCTTTCTGCTCAGGAAAACTCCCTAAAAATCTCTCCAAGTCACCAAGGTCATTGCTCGCTTGCTTTCCTCAGACATGGGCCCACAACCATCCCAGAAGCACAGCTGGCAGCACCACAAGCAACAGGATTACCAAAAACACTGAAATGTTTTCCCAGTGATTACATGCAGTCAAATTGCTGTATTTTATAATCTTCTAGCATTATTGTTTCTGTTTTTGAGGTACCAACTTCCTACACAGTAGAGTTCATATCTTTCATTTTGTTTTATTATTTTTAGAAATACTATGAAATTTTGAGACACAATTCCATGATTGCAAAGTTAAATCTATGAAACAAGTTGTATCCTTGTCCTTTCTGCATTATTTCTGCACTCATTTAAAAACAGCCCTATTTATAGGTTATGATTTATCTATTTGGTATTTATTCTTTTTTTATCTTTATTTATTTTTATTTTTTTATAAACATATAATGTGTTTTTATCCCCAGGGGTATAGGCCTGTGACTCGCCAAGTTTACACACTTCACAGCACTCACCATAGCACATACCCTCCCCAATGTCCTTAACCCCACCCCCCCTCTCACAACCCCCCTCCCCCCAGCAACCCTCAGTTTGTTTTGTGAGATTAAGAGTCACTTACGGTTTGTCTCCCTCTCGATCCCATCTTGTTTCATTTATTCCTCTCCTACCCCCTTAACCCCCCATGTTGCATCACCACTTCCTCATATCAGGGAGATCATATGATAGTTTTCTTTCTCCGACTGACTTATTTCACTAAGCATGATACCCTCTAGTTCCATCCACGTCGTCGTGAATGGCAAGATTTCATTTCTTTTGATGGCTACATAGTATTCCTCTCTCTCTCTCTCTCTCTCTCTCTATATATATATATATATATATATATATATATATATATATATATAAATGAATACCACATCTTCTTTTCTTCTTTATCCATTCATCTGTTGATGGACATCTAGGTTCTTTCCATAGTTTGGCTATTGTGGACATTGCTGCTATAAACATTCAGGTGCACGTGCCCCTTTGGATTACTATGTTTGTATCTTTAGGGTAAATACCCAGTAATGCAATTGCTGGTTCATAGGGTAGTTCTATTTTCAACATTTTGAGGAACCTCCATGCTGTTTTCCAGAGTGGTTGCACCAGCTTGCATTCCCACCAACAGTGTAGGAGGGTTCCCCTTTCTCTGCATCCTCACCAATATCTGTCGTTTCCTGACTTGTTAATTTTAGCCATTCTGACCGGTGTAAGGTGACATCTCATTGTGGTTTTGATTTGTATTTCCCTGATGCCGAGTGATGTGGAGCACTTTTTCATGTGTCTGTTGGCCATCTGTTGGCCATCAGACATTGCAGAAATGTCTGTTCATGTTTTCTGCCCATTTCTTGATTAGATTATTTGTTCTTTGGGTGTTGGGTTTGCTAAGTTCTTTATAGATTTTGGACACTAGCCCTTTATCTGATATGTCATTTGCAAATATCTTCTCCCATTCTGTCAGTTGTCTTTTGGTTTTGTTAACTGTTTCCTTTGCTGTGCAAAAGCTTTTGATCTTGATGAAATCCCAATAGTTCATTTTTGCCCTTGCTTCCTTGGCCTTTGGCGATGTTCCTAGGAAGACATTGCTGCAACTGAGGTCGAAGAGGTTGCTGCCTGTGTTCTCCTCAAGGATTTTGATGGATTCCTTTCTCGCATTGAGGTTCTTCATCCATTTTGAGTCTATTTTCATATGTGGTATAAGGAAGTGATCCATTTCATTTTTCTGCATATGGCCATCCAATTTTCCCAACACCATTTATTGAAGAGGCTGTCTTGTTTCCACTGAGCATTCTTTCCTGCTTTGTCAAAGATTAGTTGACCATAGAGTTGATGGTCTATTTCTGGGCTCTCTATTCTGTTCCATTGATCTATGTGTCTGTTTTTGTGCCAGTACCATGCTGCCTTGATGATGACAGCTTTGTAATAGTTCTTGAATTGTGATGCCACCAACTTTAGCTTTCTTTTTCAATATTCCTTTGGCTATTTGAGGTCTTTTCTGGTTCCATATAAATTTTAGGACTATTTATTCCATTTCTTTGAAAAAAAATGGGTGGGATTTTGATAGGGATTGCATTAAATGTGTAGATTGCTTTAGGTAGCATAGACATTTTCCCAATATTTGTTCTTCCAATCCAGGAGCGTGGAACATTTTTCCATTTCTTTGTGTCTTCCTCAATTTCTTTCAGAAGTACTTTATAGTTTTCTGAGTACAGATTCTTAGCTTCTTTGGTTAGGTTTATTCCTAGGTATTTTATGATTTTGGATGCAATTGTAAATGGGATTGACTCCTTAATTTCTCTTTCTTCTGTCTTGTTTTTGGTGTAGAGAAATGCAACTGATTTCTGTGCATTGATTTTATATCCTGACACTTTACTAAATTCCTGTACAAGTTCTAGCAGTTTTGGAGTGGAGTCTTTTGGGTTTGATATAGTATCATATCATCTGCAAAGAGTGATAGTTTGACTTCTTCTTTGCAGATTTGGATGCCTTTAATTTCTTTTTGTTGTCTGATTGCTGGGGCTAGGACTTCTAGTACTATGTTGAACAGCAGTGGTGATAATGGACATCCCTGCCGTGTTCCTGACCTTAGCAGAAAAGCTTTCAGTTTTTCTCCATTGAGAATGATATTTGTGGTGGGTTTTTCATAGATGGTTTTGATAATATTGAGGTATGTGCCCTCGATCCCTACACTTTGAAGAGTTTTGATCAGTATAGGATGCTGTACTTTGTCAAATGCTTTTCAGCATCTATTGAAAGTATCATATGGTCCTTGTTCTTTCTTTTATTAATGTTTTGTATCACATTGGTTGATTTGTGGATGTTGAACCAACCTTGCAGCTCTGGAATAAATCCCACTTGGTCGTGGTGAATAATCCTTTTAATGTACTGTTGAATCCTATTGGCTAGTATTTTGGTGAGAATTTTCATGTCTGTTTTCATTAAGGATATCGGTCTGTAATTCTCATTTTTGATGGGATCCTTGTCTGGTTTTGGGATCAAGGTGATGCTGGCCTCAAAAAATGAGTTTGGAAGATTTTCTTCCATTTCTATTTTTTTGGAACAGTTTCAGGAGAATAGGAATTAGTTCTTCTTTAAATGTTTGGTATATTTATTATTTATTCTATAACATAAGAAGATGGATGCATGCATATGTCCTCATGTATGATATGTACATGTACAAATGTATGTTCTTATGGCTATCTATCCTTCATCCATCCATCCATCCATTATCTATGCATGTATCATCTATTATCTATCTATCCATCCGTTATCATTCTGCCTGTCCATCCACTCATCCTTCCATCCGTCCATCCAATTATCTATGTATGTTCATCTATCTCTTGTCTATCTATCCATATTATCTGTCTGTCCACCCATCCATCTGTATATCCATCCATCATCTATGTATCATCTATCTATCCATCATCTATTTATTATGTCCCTCCATTATCTCTCTATCTCTCTATCTGCTATCTATTTACATATTATGTATCTATCATCTATCATGTTTATTATCTATCCATCTACCCATTATCTATTATCTATCTATCTCTATTGTCTCTCCATCTGTTATCTACCATCTCTCCATCTATCTATGTACCTATTGATATCATCTGTTTGTGAAACAACTATTACAGATGTTGTGCCACAAGGAGGAAAAGACTGTAACTTCTGACAGAATGGAACCAAACAAGGTGGCCTTCTCTCTGAGGAGGCCTTTTTCAGGTGATGCTGTAAAATGAGCCCTCAAGTCCCCCTAGGTGAGGTGAGCAAACACTGGATCCCAGGGAGCGTGGGAGTTTGGAATTTGAGAGGAGATCACAGAAGAAAAGAACAACACAGAGACAGAGCCCTAGAGTTGATATGGGGTCCCTGTGAGTGTCTGGAGGTTGGCCAGCCTATGAGCTGTTTGCCAGATGAGTATGTGGCTAGCGAACAATGGCTCCTAAGAGCTTCAAGGGAAACATCACAGAGCTGCAGCCCAAGGGGGACAGGCAGACAGGGACTCAGACACATGGCTGGATGCACCCAGGTCTCTCCCACAGGAGCTATGGGGTTTGACTCCTGGGTTTGTTGTCAAACTCCTGGATGTTTACCAGTCTGATAGTGAGAAAAAATTTCCAACATAGTTTTTATTTATGTTTCTCTAATTATGAGATAAGTTAAGGTCTCACCATACGAGTGAGCATTACCTGCACTTATTTATTTTTTATTTATTTATTTATTTATTTATTTATTTTTTACTGTAATCTGTCTATTCATATGTCTAAGCTGTTTGTCCACAGGGATTATTTTCCAATACTTTTAGGAGCTTTTTTTTTTAATGGATTACAGATACTAACTTTTTATTATGATTACAAATATTTTTTCCTGGCTATTTATTTACTTACTTATTTCTTTTTAGCCTACTTATAATTCTTGTTACAAAAATGTTTTTACAAGAGGTGTTTGTTTGTTTGTTTTTCTTGTCTTTAAATGTATCACCCACTTTCAGGTTTCACCAGAATTCCCCAGGTCTTCTTGTACTGCTCATGTGGTTTCTTTCTTTTTCTTTTTTTTGGGGGGCGTTATAAATCTCAAACAAATTCAGAATTTACCCTGGTGTATGGTGAGACAAGTTGTTCTGACCTAACCATCTCTGCTCAGCCAGCCCATTGCTCTCACCACTTAGTAAGAAGTCTACTCTTCCCTGCTGGGCAACACCACTCTCAACAGGTTTTGGGAGTCCACACCCAGTGCATCCATTTCTGGGTGTTGACTCTGTGTCACTGACGTGTTCATATCTTCATGAGCAACAACTGTTTTCACACACTGGTTCTACCATGTGTTAACCTACATCCTAATCCTGTCAGCCTTCTTTACGATTGTTCTTCCAACTATCATTCCTCATGTCTTCTTCCAAGTGTATTTTAAAGTCAATTTGCTTAGTTCTAGAAAAAGGAAACCAAGGGTATCATAGCTGGAATTACATTAACTTACATATAACTTAGGGAGAATGGACACTTACGATCCTGCAACTTCTCATCCAGGAGCTTGTGTAACTTTAAGCTGTTTGAGTGTCCTTGTTTGTTTTTTAAGTACAGTTCTCTGTAGCCTATTTTCAATGTAGAAGACAGAAGAGCAATTTTATAGATAAATCATATCATGTCATTTCTATGCTGAAAACATCCCAATAATGAATGCTTACTCTCACTCAGAACAAAAGGAAACTTTGCAACAGCTCCATTGCTGAGTCACCAGTCAGGTCTGATCTCCTTGCCTGCTATTCCTCCTCCCTTCCGGCATGTGTCTCCGGCCTCCGTGTACCCACTCTTCTGTGATGGTCTTCCTACCCCATCTGCTTAGAATCATCCTCCCCAGATACAGAACCCCCTAACAAACATTTACTAAAGGCTGTCTTCTCAGTGAGACTTCCCTGACAATCTATATAACCAGGAAGCTCCCCTTTGCCTGGAACTCCCCATCTCCCATTTATGCCTTATTATTTTCCTTACTTCTGGTGACTTGATAAATACATAACTGTCATGTTCATTGATGATCCAGTGACTCATGTAGAACTGAATGTGTTCTCACCAATGACCCCCAAGCCCTAGAGTGCTGCCTGACATAGTAGATAGTCAGCAAATGCTGCATAAACAATCTAGTGAACAGTTAACATTGAGGACAGCTCTGGTTGAGTCATCTGTTCCTGAAATTCTGTTGGAAGCACAGATGAGGCAGGTAGACGACCTGCCAAAACCAGGTGACTCTGAAGGCAAGGATGGCACACGGCCTTGTCTCCAGCCACTGTGCTCTCTTACCTTCTCCCCTGCCTCTCCCTGTCCTGGGTCCAGACAGGTATTGGAGGTTAAAGAAGATTAGCATTTCCAAGCCGGAACAGGGCGAATTCCCTGCCCTTTAGTCACTGAGCACTCTGTCACTGAGCAGTGTCACGTCTTATCTGATAAATGGCAACAGTCTGCAAATAAATCCAGACCCAGACATAATAATCAGAAACTATTTTATCACTAAGGAAGGAAACTGTAGTCTCACCGAAGTTTAATTTTCTTTTGTCCTGTGAGAAGTTCAGCTACACCTCGCCTCCACTTGCACACACACACACACACAACCACACTAATACTATACACGCTCACACACACATACACACTCATACCACACACATGGTCACACACAGATGCACACATGCTAACGCTACACACACTCACACACGTGCATACACACTCATTCCACATACTCAAAGCCACATGCACAGACACTAATATTGCGCACTCACTCACACACACACTTACACACACTCATACCACACATATGCTCACATGCTAATATACACACTTGCTCACACAAGTGCATACACACTCATAACGCACACACTCACACAATGTACACACACTCATGTCAAACACTTGCACACACACTAATGCTACTCACACACTTGCACACACGCTCATACCACACACTCACATGCACATGCACACACACACAAGTACTATACTCTTGCTTACACACATACACAAACACACACATACCACATACACATGCACCAGACTCACTTTAGGCCAACCTAAGCATCCTGCACGGTGGGACAAGTTTTCTATTTGCTCATCTCCCCTCACCTTCCTCTTCCTGAAAAAAAAAGAGAAAGCTTCTTCTTTGACATCAGTATATCCACTAATTTAGAATTTGATATATTTGAGCTTTATTTGAGCTAGTGCTCTGAAAATTTCTTTTTCAGGGTGCAAGTAAGCTGCCAGTATTATGGGCACCATTAGGTAAACAGAAAATAAAGAAAGAGATAATTGAACAGTAGAAAAGATGTAGATTTCTGAAATCACTGATTTTTGTAGGAATATCACAGATGTTGGGAAATACAATTTGTGATGGAAGAGGCTGAACTTAAAGAGAGCACTTTGTGGAGGTTTGTTGTCTGTGCCTGGTGGTTGGAAATAATGAGAAATGTGTGCACCAGTTCAAATTATCTGACACAAGCTGGTTGGCTGATGCGATCAGGTTGGTTCACTTCAAAGTCCCAGAGGCTGTCTTCATTACAAAAACCAGAGGCGGAATTCACATAGGAAACGATACACTATCCTCACCATAAATTTTTATTATGGGGTATGAAAGACTACAAAGTACAATATGCTTGACCTCTTAATAATCTGTACTCACCGACAACTGAAGCTTCACATGAATTATCCCAGAAGATGGGCCCCAGCTCACCGAATCGTCCTTTTCCGTCTTTCCCTACAGCTTCCCCGACTTCCTTCAGTGTGGGGAGAGATCCAGAGGCAGTGAGTGCAGGCGGACAACACTTGCTGCACTTTCCTCTCGGCTGTCCTCAGCTGTCTCTGGGCCCCTCTAAGAGAGGGTTTTATAAGCTGCTTTCCATGGAGTCGTGTGTCGTCCTCCTGCGTGCTGTTGCTTGTATATCCAAGCGTGGCTGCAGGAACCATATTCTTGACTAGCAGGACCTCATATATCGTTCGTGATTTAGGACTGGGGCCCGGGGGCACCTGGGAGGCTCCGTTGGTTAGGCATCTAACTCTTGGTTTCAGCTCAGGTTATGATCTCAGGGTCATGGGATCGAGGCCCATGTTGGGCTCTGTGCTCAGCAGGGAGTCTTCTTGGGATTCTCTCTCTCTCCTTCTGCCTTTTCCCCGACTTGTGCTCTCTTTCTCTCTCAAATAAATAAAATCTTTAAAAAAGAATGGGAATCCTTTTCCAGGGCCCCCAGTCTTTGTGGTCCTTCATACATGATTTATAATTTAGAACCGAGGGTCTGTTTCCAGAATGCCCTCTCCTTTGTGAAGTCATGTGTATTTTTCTCTTGCATCAAAGAAAAGAAAAGCAGGCTCCATTTCCAGCTGCAGCCCACTCTCCGATTGCCTCCTACTCAGTACAGGTACTGCAAGTAAGACTCAGGCTGTGTGTGTAAACGTAAGGGAAGGTGTTTGCGTGGGAGACCAATGATAAAAGTAACTTCATCCGTAGAGTTGTTGGTACTCAGCCAAAATATGGCTGCTGCCCAATGACACCCTGGAAACTGGTAGGAATGACATCTTTAAGATGATTGTCTTTTTTTTTTTTTTTTGTCTTATGAGAAAACAGAAATGTTACTAACCTCAGAACTACCCAATAGCCACAGAACTAAAATTCCCAGGTGATGCATAGTTGACCACCACTCCTGTATTTCAGTACAGCTGAACGCCTCATCTGCAGGCCTTACTATTCTCATTACTCTTTCCAAAATAAAGAATAAACGTGTCAGTCACAGGGGCAAGCTCCTTGGAGCACACTTTCTTTGTTTGAGGAGAGCTGTTTCATGGCTCCTCTTAGTTTTGAGTCAACAGCCTTGAGACAGGTCAGAGGCTACAAGGGACTTTGTAGAAGTCCGACGAACCTCCACACCAATGATCCCCAGAAGACACAGCCCAAATGCTGGCGAGGGAGGAGGCACTGTCAGTCACCAGGGGCCAAAGAGCTTCGTGGGAAGACAGGGACCAGCGCCCGAGTTCCCTGCCTCTGTGGTTGGGCATTTATAGCCATCCTGGTGGGCTGTCAAGGTGCCCATCTGGACTGCAATGCAGAAAGGGCCCCAGCCCTGGAGCTTCCCAGTAGAAAACCCAGAAGTGACCCATCATCACTGCTGAAGAAGACTGTGGGAGAGAGACAGGCCCTTGAACAACCTGAGACCAGGCCGGGAGAGGCTCTGTTCTCTCCACTCTCACTCTCGTAGGGGAAGACATGCTGGGCACCAAGGGCTCTGACCCACAGACTGAGTGTGGGGACCCATGAGGTCCTTTCCTGGGTCCTGAAAACCTGGGTGGCGTGAGTCAGTCTCCTGTAGAGGCTGGTAAGGTGGGGGTCAGCTGAGATGTTAGGAAGAACATGCTTGCAGGCGATGCCCACTCTGGACACCTTCTCTCTTCCCCAGAATATTCTGAGGGGTCGTTCATACAAGCCGAGTAAATCTCTGTCGACCATTCTGGGGTGGAACCTGGCTCCTCACCAGAGAGGGCCCCTCACTCATGTGAATATGGCCCTCCATTTACCCACAGAATGACGTAGAGCCCGCTAGCCTGAATCGCGGGCCTGACTCTCAGGCTCCTCCTCGCTGTGCCTGTGTAGACCAGTCCTGGGGTTTTGAGTTCATAATGGGAATCATGTTTTCATGAAACACCCCTTCAATTGTTCCTTCTAGCTTTCGTGGAAACTGTTCTCAGCACCATGTGTCTCCCATTTTCCAGTTTTCCTTTTCTGACAGATGTCCTGTTTGATGTGCTGTGAGCCTCAATGAGAAACATGCAGGTGACCAAGGTAAGCTACATGCCCAGGACACAGATGTGAGCTTTTGGAGCCCAGGTGAATGGGCTAAGTTTCTCACAGGTGGGAGGTCGACAAACTGCATTTAATTGGTTCTTTTGCTCAATCACACACCTATATTTGGTGACTAAATTTGCCTCGTGGATCTAACACTAATGCAATACATTTTTTTTTTTATCATCCTCTAATAGGAGATGAAAACCCAGCAATGCTATATTACACAGCCTGGCACATCCATGCTTTGATTTTGACATGTTTTTTTGAAAACACATGGTTTTCATGAATGAATGCATATAATGGAGATCAGGAGAGCTGGCGTGGGGGGCAGGCTGCTCTCCCCACTCTGGGAGCACGTGTCTCGTGCCCTGGGGTCAGATCACTTCAGATGAAGGACGCCCTAGGTTTCAGGGAAGACCCATTTATCTTCCTAAAGGCTATCTTTAACCAGATTATTCAGGGTTTTAAATCACCAAATGGAACTCTTCCTAGAGTTAGGGTAGAGAGAACTTGATCGTTTCCTTATGAAGATTTGTGGATGCCGTCAACTCCTTGTGGTTCACTCAGGATGGAGTCTGGTCAGAGGAGCTACAATTTTGCTTTTCTTAATGTTCTCCTAGCTCCGGGTGAGTAAGTCTGGGACTTCCTTGTATTCTCCTGTAGAACACAATTACTGCTTGTCAGGTGTCACGGTGCAGGTGGTATCAAAATGGGGGAATGTTTTCCTTTTTGTTTTGTTCTCTTTAATTTTGCTTACAGTGAATCATCATGTCTGTCTTGCTTGATCATTATGACTTCTAGACACTGTGACCAACATGAGGAAATGAGGCCCAGAGATGTGAACTTACTGGTAAATCAGGTATTGAAGCCCACTTCTCCAGATCTTGTATCTTTTATTTTATTTTATTCATTTACACAAGCAAACACAAGCAGGGAGAGCAGCAGGCAGAGGGAGAGGGAGAAGCAGGTTCCCCACTGAGAAAAGAGCCCAATGTAGGGCTCGATCCCAGGGCCCTGGGATCAAGACTTGGGCCAAAGGCAAACATTTAACTGACTGAGCCATGCAGGCTCTCTGGGATCTTGTATCTTTCTACAAGTTGGTCTTTTTGGGAAAATTATTCATCTTCTACGCTTCTTTTTAATGTTTCCTATTTGATCAATATTTTCTAGTGCTGTTGAAAATACACCTAAAATATACCTTACTCCCAACAAGCAGGATTTTGAGACAAAGAGGCTGAAAAACTTGACAACAGGCAGCTGAGCACCAACGCTGGCAGGCTCTGGCTTCTTCACCCACTTGGTGGACGTGGTGCAAATGCCAACAAGTCACGCAGTCCCTACACAGCGCCAGCCTCAGGAGGGGGCCTCGGCGGCGCTTGCAGAGGGACCATGGACTCCACTGAGTTCGTGGCCATGTTACTGGGTTTCTACTTGGCCAACAAACCATACCTCTTCTACTCTTCTACTCTTGACCTTTTCCTTTTTTTCTGGCAGCCTCTCCTATCTAATCAATGAGTCCCCCTCCCCCTCCCTCTTACCCCTTACTCTCTGCTTTCCCTGTGAAGTGCACTAGCAAACATTGGTTCCTTGGGATAATGCTTAGATCTTCTGGTGAAGCCAGTGATGGAAAGTATTAGCTTAAGTCAAAGAGAAGTACAAGTATTTGCAGAGAGGGAAATAGCTCAGAGAGCTAGATTAATCCATAATGAATGTAACTGATTCATTGATTTAAATTAAAGCAACTTAAATCTTTAAAATTTCCCCACCCACGAAAGAAACTTATTCTTCCCTCTAAATATTCATATAATATATTCTCAGAAATTATAGTTTATAGATTGTTTGTTCTTCATTTGGGGCTTCAGTGTCCTAGGACTGATTGGCTTAGAGAAGCAAAGGTCGTAGGTCATAGCATGAACAGAACATAGCATGTGCCAGCCCTACACTGGGACCTAGGAGGAGAGCAGTTTCCAGGCCAGCCCCTTACCCAGCTCTGTCCAAGGTAAGGCCAGGCATATGGGCTTTTGCAACTGGGCATGTGTCTGTCTACCTACCTCACTCTCTACTTAACCTACACATTTGCTGAGCTCCCAAACCATTCTCATCACTGAGCTAGGTTAAAATGTGCAGAAATTTGACTTCTAGGAGTGAATGGAGTAAGAGCCAGATCAAAGAGATGGGACAGGAGGGCAATAGCCAGACTCCCGTCTTCCAAGACAAGTAGGGAAAAAAAAAAAATCACGTTGTGTCCTTTACTGCCTCTAAATACAGATAAAGTACCGCTGGTTCTTGTGGTTTGGGATTCTGCCTCTAGTGCTTCATTTTTAGTGAAGGAAAACATTTTCATCAATGAGTTAGCAATTTGGATTCTCTAATCTTATTTATCTCACAAAACAGCTAGTTCCCTCCTCATGCCTCTCCCAAGAATTAGACTTCACACTCTTCGGAGGACTGCTACAAACGTGCTTTAGTAGCTCAGATGCGTTGCTGTTGTAGAGGAGCCGGTTAAGAGCACGTGACGCAGTCTCCACTGTCTGCAGCGGAGAATGCACGGCGGGCGTGGCAGCTGGATTTGAATTCGGTTCTAGTGTTTACTATGCCCTGTGATATTGAACGTCGTGAACTTGTTCAGTTTCTCAGTCTTGCCGCTCCTTAAACTGGGAAAAATAATGTTACGCTATAGCTCACTGCAAGAACTAAGTGAAAGAATAAATGTGAAGCTTTCAGCAGAATTCCTGGCGTCCACGTGATGAATGGAGCTGCCACCACGATCATTGTCATAATTGTTAAATTATGCACGAGGCAATTCCTTTCTTTCTTTTCTTTCCCTTTTGTTTTTGGTGTGCAGAGGGGAATCTTGAAGAAGGGATGGGGAAAGCACGGTTTCCACTTGCTCTGGGGCCAAGAATGTTATACTATGTCCATGTTTACTCTTCTCAACTGTAAGAGATATTGTTTTTACAAAGCAGAGTCTAAAGGAAGAAAATAAGCCTCTCATAGAACACGTAAGTCTGATTTCAAGTCAAAGATGCTAGGAAGAAAGAGCTTTCTCTGGCTTTTTTTCTGAAATATAAAAGTATCTACTCGTAGGTGACCATTAAATGTCAATATCATTAATTTTCAATAAAAGAACTTGTTCAACCTGATGTCATTAAGGATTCCCAGGTATGTGTTTAGGACCTTCCACTTGAGCCCTCTGAGGTCAGCTGGGGTGGTCAGTGCCCCCCGTGCAGGAGTATCCCTGAGTCTAGGTGCACTCCAGGACCTCACTCCGCACACGCTCCCAGGGAGCACTATGAGGTCTAGGACACAGAGGCTGAAAAATATTAGGACACCCCTCCTTTTGCTCTTTGCTGACCTTAAGCACTGCGTACTTACCAGGCTTTCTAAGATTTCATGGGAAAATGTCAGACTATCTTCTCTATAATTTCTTGTGAGAAGAGAACATGAACTTAAAGCAAATTAAAGGATTTTTCCCTTTCTCCCTTCATGTTAACACTTGCTTGAGTTTCTAAAAGTCTTTGGAGCTCCGGTGCATGTTCATTTTCCCTGTCCTTTCATGAAACATTTTACATCTAGAATCTCTTCCCCCCAGCGGTGAGTTGTGACTCAGGAAAAATGGAGTTTAGTTTACAACAAGGGCAGGTGATGGCTCTCGTGACCTTCTACTACATCTCATTAGAGCCCAAGACTGTACAGGTATGATGCGTCATGCCACAATCCTGCACATGGTGCTCATGGGCCAAAGGGCCATGTCCAGACCCAGCCATGCTGCCCTCACATGTGTCCACAGGGAACCACAATGGACCTACTGCTCAGGGCAGGCTGAGCAGAGAGAAGTCTGCCGTTTTAACATTCGAGTTGATCTACGATTCCGTAAAATGGCAAAAGAAAATTTCAGACATATTGGCCAACAAGCAAATATCTGGTAAATTGAAACAATTATTACACTATCTCAGGAAGTCAATAAATTTGGCAATGACAACAGCAGAAAACCTCAGCACATCCCCCACATCCAACCTGCTGCTGGGATCCTCGGTCTTTTCCACTGGCTCAGCAGAGGAACCGTTGGAGATGCAGTCCTTGACGCTTTGGAATCAAGGTGACCCAAAGATTCCCCATATGGATCTCGTCCAGAGACCTTGACTTTGGGAGTAGTGCCAACAGATAATGTCAACAGACCTCCAATTATCATTTTATCTACACAAAATATACAACGTGATGTGGTCATTCACCTCGTAGGTGGCGGAGTTCCCGGCAAGAAAGGCCTGCGGTAGTTTTTCTGGGAAGCACACAACAGAGGAGTTAACAAGTCTTATGGGGAGTTAAAGGAGGGAGTCCTTAGCCTCTCTCCAGCTGACGCGAGGGCCTGGATTCTGGATGGGCTTTTGGCATTTGAAAAACAGACTCACAATTACACACAAACGGTGAAGCCAGAAGCACAACATCTATCTGTAAGTCAAGATTTTTTACCTTTAAATGTAGTGGCCAACCTGCGTTGAAATGGACGCGTACGGAGCTCACATCTGTGTAAACACGGGGTGGGATCAGCACAGATCATTGTAACCTTGAATTTCACAGCCGGCTCCTTTTAAAGCCGGAATCTTTACGAGGCACCTTGTTTCTGCTGTGTCCTGCTCGGGTGTGTGTGTGAGTGTTTGTGTGCGTGTCTCTGTATAAAGCAGGCCTGTCTGTCTCCAGCTTGCTATGCCCCAGGAAACACAAAGTGAGAGAAGGTTATAAGGGTCTTGGGTCACTCCCTACAGACACTCCAGTTTAATGAATAATTGTTCTCTAATTGATCAGGTGTTGAATGTCTAAACAACTCCTCTGCACTTAACAACTTCCTCTGTGCAAAATACATTTACCCTTTTATGCTATATTGGCATTTCTTTTGAGCTGGCCGTCCAGACGCCAGGTACCTCGCAGGGCTCCTCCCGGCCAGCTGTGAGCAGCAATCCTGCCTGCCAGCCCTTCTGTGCGGGAAGGCACGAGCGGCACCCAAGGGTAAATGCTCTCTTGCTTGCGGTTTTGATTTCTACACCCTTTTTTGGGGGGGATTCACTTCATTCATCAGGAAGGCCAGTTTCAAAATAGAATGACTACTTTCCTATTTTCTATGGACTCAGAATATAATGTTGTTTAATGTTTCTGGGAAAATTGGCACGCTGGTGTTCCGAAGGGATTCGTTGATGGGGCTAACCTGGTCTGGTGATAAATCCGTCCTGCGTGGGCTCTGGGTTCAGAATCTCGGCTTCAAACCCCAGTTCTAAAAATGAGGAGCGCCTGGGTGGCTCAGTGGGTTAAGCCGCTGCCTTCGGCTCAGGTCATGGTCTCAGGGTCCTGGGATCGAGTCCCGCATCGGGCTCTCTGTTCTGCAGGGAGCCTGCTTCCTCCTCTCCCTCTCTCTGCCTGCCTGTCTGCCTGCTAGTGATTTCTGTCTGTCAAATAAATAAATAAATAAATAAATAAATAAAAACTCTTATAAAAATGAGGACAGAAATAGTATAGTGACCACAATAGTAACAACAACTCTATAGTAAGGCTGCTTTCAGGCTTAAATCGAATAGTCTGTGTAAATTGCTTAACACAATATCTGTCTCACAGAAAATGCCCAGAAATAAGGGGGAAATGCAACACATGTTAAAGGGCATGATTTATTACTTCTCCTGATCCAGTGAACTCCGGCTCCAGCTACATTCGCTGGGCGGCCCTGAACCCGGGGCGTGTCTCTTCAGAGAAACTCCCACTTTCCTGGAGGGACTTGAGGGGCCTGAGGCTGATGGGATTTTCTAGAAAGAGTCTCTCCCCATGTCTGTCCCTCCTCTGTGGAGAGGCAGGGGCACGTCGTTCTTCTGAGAGTCTCTGGGATCAGCCAGAAAGTGGGGAGCTCTGCTGGAGTCTGCGGCGTAGCACCCAGCCAGCGGTCAATGCCGGATCGGTGAGGTAACACACCCGCACATTTGGGACATAGACTTTCGGGAAGGACAGGCTGGAAACTTACTTAATATACTTTTTACTTTAGAAAGATGAGAAATTAAGGGCCCAGAGGAGCTTGGTAACCCAGCTCAGGACTCCTTCCAACCCGCAGAGTCCGAACTGAACTTCACTTCGGGCACGGGCCGGGGCCACAGTCCTGCTCTGAGTGTCACTCACACCTTCGGGAAACCTGCGCTTTCGGAGCTAACGTGACCTATCTATTGAAATGTTGGGGAATAGCCAGAACACTTTTTTGATTGGTAAAACCTCAAATTATAGCTGTCAGGGAGGCGATCGTAGGGTCAAGGACAGGCGAGGTGCTGACATGGAGTAAAAAAAAAAAAAAAGCAGCCCAGGGCCAAAGATCTGTTCAGCGGGAGGATGTTTCCCACCGGTGCTGGATCTGGAAGCATTTTACTCCCCTGTGAAATCTAGGAAGACTTTAAAACCTCACTGGGAAAGAGAAGCTTAGTGAACCAGGAGAGCAAAACAGGAATTCAGTAGAAAGAAAAGGAGCCATTGTTAGCCTAGAGCCAGCGGCTGAGGCCAGGGAAGCCTTCTCCAGGTTGCTGGGACCAGTCCCGCTGCAGCCGCGGGAGCACATCACCTGCGTGCGGCTGTTGAAGAGCCTTGGCGACCTTCGGGGCCTGACCAGCGCCGAGAGGAGGAGCTCCGGGAGGTGTGGGCGGAGCCTACGGAGCACCTGGAGCCGGGGCAGCACAGAGCCGCGGGGAAGGGGAGGGCCCCGCCAGAGCGCAGGCAGTCACCCTCCTTCTCTGACCGGAATAACGCTCCGGCTGACCGTTTCACCACTTTCTTAGAGAAAAGATGCTTACCGCCCACGCACTCACGGCCTCACCCTGCCCAAGAGCCCCCACAAATGCTGGTGAGAGCAAACACCACGCCCCCGGGACCGGTCTGAGTCACCTGCGAGATCAGCTGTCCTCCAGCTCGTTCTTCAGAGGACTCTGCATAGCCTCAAGGAGGCTTTTCATTGTTCGCATCAGGACCTGCATGTAAAACCTGCTTCCGTTTCCCAGACAAACCCCTGCATGGAGTAGGCAACTGTGGATATGAGTCTGGGGCCCACCTCCCTGGAGTGCCTCATGCTCTGCAGACATTCCCATCATTCAGTTACAAAACTTTCTTCAACTGTTTCCATTAGAAGGAGGAAGAGGAAGAGGAAGGAGAGGAGGAGGAAAAAAAGGAGGAGGAACAGGAGGGGAAGAAGGAGAAGTAGGGGAAGAAACCCAGCTTGCTTGCTAAGTGAGCAATGTTTCTGTAGCAGAACTAAAATATAAACATATTTAAAATGTGAGTAGGCAATAAACACGACGAAAAGCCAGGGCACCTAAAGAAAGGACTTGATGCATAGATCTACTGGTTGGAAAGTTGGTTTGTACACAGCAGATGTGGGCCACCAGGAGCACGTGTGGCCGCTACATTTGATGTGTTTGAAGAGGGCAAGTACAGCCAGGGCAGAATGTAAGAATTTGGGGTTCCATAGCCAGAGTCACCTTTGGGCCAAGGCAAGGTTAACACATAGAGAAGACCTTTTCAGACTTGCAAACCTATCTGGTTAGTGGCCCAGTGGCCATTTGTCTCCAGTCTGATCTCACAGGCACCTCGGACTCAGTGTGGCCAAGATGAACATACCATCCTCAACTCCCCTTTTCCTTCCATAAGCCCCCAAATAGATCATCATTGATAGGCCTGGCCCAGCTGCCAAGTGCTGATCACATACGTTGCCTTCTCCCCACCAGCCCCCTTCGCTGCTTGAATTTGGGTCCTCCCACCCCTCACCTTGCTTGTGCCCCCACACCCATCTGGTCTTCTTGCTCACCCACACTGCCCCCACTGTGTCAACAGCGATGCTTCTCAACTGCAGTCATGTCCCCACCTCCCTGGACCTCCTCCACCTTCAACATAAAATCCAAGTATCTCATCTGAATTTGCCTTTCCAAACTCAAGCTGACCTCTCCTGACCTCGGGACCGTTCTACGTCAGCCTCTCCCTGACCACATGCTCTCCTCTCGCCCTGTTGTGTACAGCTGTTCATCTCTCCATGATCTGCAGAGCTTTGGCTGTGCTGTCTCTTCCTCCTCGTGCTCAGCGAACTATCTGCATCTCGGCTCCTCACATCTCATCATGTGGTGATTCTGGACTTAGTCTAACCCTTTCAGATAACAAGTCTTCAGGGGTCGGGGGCGGTGTCTGCTGCTGCTGACTTCATTTCTGGGCCTTCTAGAAGAGGGGTCCATGGGCACTTGTTGACTAGGTAGACGTGGGAATGCTGGTAGCCATAAGGTTAGAGTGGGGGTTCTGAGGGGGAGGACAAGCAGAAACGTAAATGTGCTGGTTCTCTTGTCCAGGAGTGGGTCAGATGCAAAGACATCAAGAGAGGGTGAGTCTGAAAGGGAGATGAGTCCAGGGGACGTGAGACACAGATGAAAATCCAAGACCCATCAGGAAGAGGAAGCCAAACCAGACAACTGGAGGCAGAGCAACAACTCTGACCTACGCTCTCACCCTACAGGAACAGAAAATAAAGTGCAATTTGCGTCTTACTGGGAAGGAACACCTGAATCCGGAAGACCTCAAGTTTCTGACAGGTATGTGAAAAGTGCTTCTCCTCTCAATGCATCATACACACCTATGAACACATGGAGCCACCTCCTCACACACAGATGCACACACATACACGTCACACACTCACCCAGCAGCAGGCACTCACAGGTCACATTGTCGCCTGCCATACCATGGCATCACCATCGCAAACAAAGCGCACGATGGTAGGCCTCCCCGTTCTAAGGAATATCTGTGGCTCCTCCCGGTAGAGGTCTGTTAACAGGTTGACGGCCCCCGTAGGTGCATGCGCACTGAGCTCAGGTTAGTGGCTTTCCACGTGATCTTCTTTACTATCATGGCAATCCCATCTGATTCTCAAATCACATGTCACTCACTAGGTAGCACGTGATGCCCTAAACTCCAGATGTTAACTCTGTAGATGCCAATGATGTGTCACAGTGTGTGATCTAGAGGAGCTCAGTGTTAGAGTAACTCAGCCATGAGTGTGTTAGCCACGTGGCATCACTGTGCTCTAACCAACTCTGGAGTCAGCTTCCTAGAAAGGCCTATATAAGCATGTAAGCACAACACCCTCCTTCTGTGATTGGACCCAGGCCTTTCCCAATGCCCCATGCTCAGTTTTATGCACCAAAACATGAGCAATGATTAATGAGTTGGCAAGAATTCTAGAAGGTTATGGGAACTATACATATTTAGTTTAATGATGAGATGGTTGACAGCCAACCTGAGAATGACGTTCAGGAACAGGAGGGAGCATTCCTCTGAGGATGGTGACCAGCTGCTCTGTCTTCCATGGGCAAGAGGGAGACATGAGCGGAAATGAATTTAAACTGCATCATAAGGTAATAATTTGAGATACAAAGAACTTCCTGCGGCTGGAATGGGTTGCCATGGAAAGGGATGGAATCTCCTTTCCTCAAGGTCTTTAAAAATAAGTTCTGTCCAACTTTGTTAAGGTTTGGGTGTTCTTCTGAACTCAGAGCTTGGGATCTAGCCCAGAAGTTCACTGCATTCATGCACGTCCATCTGAATTCTTAAATGGTATTCTCTTCCCTTTCCCTCTCTTGCTCTCATGCTACCCCCAACCCCATGTCTTTTCTTTGTTTTTCACTTTTTATTTACAAAACTGAAATTTGTTCCTTTGGTGTACATCTCTGAGTTTTGACAAATGCATACAATCACATAAACACTACCACAAGCATAATATGGAACAGTTCTTCCTATTTTACCTTCTTTCTCCCCTACCAATTGTAGTTTCCCTTTTCTCTATACATATGTATAAAGATTAAAAATCTGAAAGAGATCAGCATGAAGCTGCACTCTCCAAGCCTATTGTTAAAAAATAGACAGTATAATGATGTTGAGAGAAAGGCAGAGGTAGAAAGACAAGGAGACACAGAGAGGGAGGGAGGGAGAGAGAGAAAGAGAGAGAGAGAGAATGAGAATTCCATACTTTCATTTTCTCCGGACTTGGAACAGTAAGGTGTCAATGACTTAGAAAATTGTGGGAGAATCTGCTTAACCTATGCTCTGGGACAGAAGTTAGTAAAGTGACCTGAAATGGAAATGAAATAAATGAAAAAGGAAATTGGGAGCACTGTCTTCCTAATGGAATGAATTGAAGTTAAATTTCTTAGACAACAGGACAGAGCTGCACGTGGACAGTAGAGTGGTATGTGCATTTTGAGATCTATGGAGTTTCATTTGCCACATGCTTTCTGAGACTTCTCCTCTCCACCTAGTGAGTTGAGGTACGCCACGCCTTAAAAGAACAACAGGTACAACCTGAAATAAAGATATCAAATGACCTTTGAAATGGATTTTTAGAGTCAAGCCTCTTGGGAGGTAAGACTTTGGGTTGCTAGAATCAGGAACTCATTGACTGGAGCCTGGAATTCACACAATGAGACGCAGAGTGGGAAGAGGTATAGCAGAGCTATTGGGAGAGAAGAAATCACCCTGTTTGGTCAAAGATTGGGGCTGAAGGGAGAGGGTTGAGAGAAGAAATGCAGCCATGGGCTGTTGCCTCTGGCCATCCTACACTATATGCAGGGGACTACAGGATCCATGGTTATAAACAATGAAACAAACAAAAAAACAAAAAACCAGGAGCCTGAACAAATCCAAAGGAAACATCTTTGTGCCTTGACTGTAGGAATGCAGCGAGGGAGCATGTGAGAACTCTTCAGAGCATCCATGGCAAGCATGGCCCCAGGAGCTGCAGCAGAGGAGGCCAAGAGAGCAGTGGCTAGAGGACTCCGTTTTGTACACACCCAGTGGCAGGCTGGCTAGATTCGGGACCCGTCTCCTGGAGGATCACAAGGAGGCTCAGGGGTGTGGGGACTGGACAAGGTCGTTTACTATACTGGCTGGTCTTTTTCGGTGCAAAACAAGTGAAACCCTAGGAGACCATGGCTATCGGAGCAACCACCACGAGGCTGCCCGAAAACCAGGAAGCAGGGGAAGCAAGGGGAAGAGGTCAGAGAAGAGCGGATGTGTTGGCCAGGTCTCACTCAGTCCAGATGCGCGCAAATCTCCTCTTGCACCAAAAGGTCTGAGGCGAAGGATGAATGGCATTTTTATGTCTGTAGCAAGACACACTGGAGCTTCTGATCCATGAGGGAGCACACCCAAATTTGGAGAACCATGGAGCTCACACCCACAAAAGCAAAGTTCACTTAGGCAAGGTTAATCACATGTGTCATACGGATGCAGTCAGTTTCCGGGTTCGGATCTTTGGCTGGGTCTTTATGATACGGCTCAAAACCCACTTCTATAGCCACAGCCACTGTCATTCAAATGGCCTTTTTATTCCTTCCCATCCTCTCTCCCTCCCTTTTTCCTTCCTTCCTTCCATCTTTTTTTCTTCCTACCTTCTTCCTTCTTTCCTTCCTTCCTTCCTTCCTTCCTTCCTTCCTTCCTTCCTTCCTTCCTTTCTCTCCAGGAAGGTGAGTGGTGAGTTCATTAGAACAGTGTATATGGCTACTCCTCTCTGTCTTCTCCATCTTCTTGCCCCCACAGGACACCTGCCCATCCTTTCCTTACTATACACGTCCAAGCATAGCCCATTTTGCCAGAATCAGGAAAAAATACATATGCACACACACGCACATACATGAAACACACATATATGGAACCAGACATATGCGAAGATATGTGTTCTACATGTGTTTTATCAAACTTAGTTTTCAGAAGCAGGAACGTAGATGTGTTGGAATGAAGCCTTTCTTTGGGGGACACCCTTTTCTCAGTGTGGTGCTCACTGTTACAAATTATCCTTCACACACCCCGACCTGGCCCTCTGCTCTCAAAGCCCCCATCTTTGGAGTGGTCAGGAGTGGAGCATGCCCCAGGGCCGCTGTGGTTAGGTCTGGGCAGTGCTCTGTGCTCCTGGTGAGGAGCTGCCCTGGGGGCTCCTGGGGCCAGAGCCGCCTGCACGGCCCAAACTCGTCACTCACACTGGGATTTCCCCGGTCAGACTCCTCCGTTTACTTTGGCTCAGCTTCGTTGCTCTTGAGTTATGCTTCCTTGAATCACACAGGGTCGATTTCTGCACAGAAGATGCTAAGAAGCCCTCCACTCCCCTCCCCTCCCCACCAATGGAATTTTGTATCTTTGCAGCTGCTGGAAAAAGGACTCTGCTTTCAGTAGGTGAGTGGTGGAGACGGAGTTCCCAGATCAAGTTTTAGATTCCTTCAGGGCTTGGATGTGGAGTGAAAAAGATCCTCCTGCTGGGGAGAAGCCTCGTTTCCTAGGACGCCCTCCTTGTGCGCATGAATAGGGAACATGAGAAGGGAGAGGGAGGGGATTAGTCTTGTGTGCAGTAAATGTGCGTCTTTCCTCACCTGCTTTTAACAAGTCTTCGCTTCGCTGAAATATTTTTTTATTAAATTTTAATCAGAAGCACAAAAACAGATTGTTTATCATAGGAAAGACTGAGGTTATTGTGAGCTTTCCTTGCCCGGCCAGCCGTAGGGAGTGCAGCTTTTCAGCAATGGACGCGCGGGCTTCCTCCCTGAGCACACAGCCGAGGACGGCCGGTGAGCACCAGACGTGGGGGCCGAGCGGACAGACTCTTTCCCCGGTGTCTGCACCACGTCCTCCGGTCACAGAGAGTTGTTTGCTAATGGTTGTATCTGCTCAACGTTTGATGGAGGAGGGGCATGATGATGACTCTATTTTTTCAGTGGCCACTCATGTTTTAGTCTTCTCTGCACGGTTTTATATGGTCACCCTGAATTTCTCGGAGTAGGTCAGACTAAACCACGTGCATCATGGGCTTCTGGCCTTGGGGGTCTTGTGACATAACTTCCTGGTTTGTTTTTAACAAAGGCGAACATAGCATCCAACACATATTGGTCAAGTTCACCTTCTAAATGGAGTTTAAGGAGACATCCAGGGCTGTGCAGTGGACCTGTTACTCTGCGTTCAACGGAGGCCCCACAAGCTTGTTGAGCTTCTCTTCCAAGACGCGCTGGAATAGCCAAGTGATGACAGGAGCCAGGGTCCACCTTAAGAGCGGTCAAAAATAGTTACATGGGAAAAGACTTGCTGTCCTCGTCCAAGGGAAAATGCTGTTTCATAATATTTTGTAAATGTAGAATTTTATTTTCTACTTTATAATATCTATTGTATAATATTTTTATAATGACATAATTAACAATTATTTTACATAATTTACTCAGTGGAGGGAAGATGATCGATGCTAATCAGATTTTTTTGACTTTGAAAGCCTCCCTCTACCCTGAACTGCAATGGACAGACTTCCAAAGCCAGCTTTCTGCTTCCTGCCTAGACTCAAGAGTGCTTCTTTTCAAAAAGATTAAGGCAAATACAATAAAAAGGAAAGGTTTTATGGGCAAGGAAAGGACGAGAAGAAAATGGTACACACGTTAAAATGCAGTCAGGATCAGTCCGTATGTTAATTCTCCACAGTTATTAGAATAGGAATAAACTACTACAATTTTCACATACATTTTAATGTGTTTGGTGATTTTTAGTGGTCATTCAGAACATGGCGATCACCCAATATCCACTATTAACTGTTGGCAGCTCTGTTGGGATACGACAGATGATGGGTGGGAAGTGCTCCCATACCCTGGTCTTCAGCCTCAGCTTGAACTTCAGTCCATTTTAGGAAAGGAAGGTCTGTGGTTCCACTAGATCCTGGGCACAGGCTGGCTGGAGACGAAATATAATCCACCCCACCTGCCTGAGTAATCTATCCCCCTACCTGACACACCCATACACCCACAGCTTCCCCCACTGACACACGTGCACTCCCCCATAGACACGTGTACTCCCACACATGCACAGTGCCCTCTGCACACCCCATGCAGTGAATGGAGCTGATCAGAGCTTTGTCCACCAGGAGCCCAAGTCAAATGCCCTCTTAGGCTCAGTTCTCACTCCTGACGCTTTGGGTAACAGTGCAAACAAGGCTTCTGTTGATACACTTGGTTTTTGAAAAGGGTATTTATTTATTTATTTATTTAAGATTTTTATTTATTTATCTGACAGAGAGAGATCACAAGTAGGCAGAGCAGCAGGCAGAGAGAGAGGAGGAAGCAGGCTCCCCGCTGAGCAGAGAGCCCGATGCGGGGCTTGATCCCAGGATCCTGGGATCATGACCTGAGCCGAAGGCAGAGGCTTAACCCACTGAGCCACCCAGGCGCCCCTGAAAAGGGTATTTAAAATACTTTCTGAGTCTCAATTCTGAACAGTTGGTCCTGGAAACCTGAGGGGTGTAGATTTGAGTGGTGCCTACTTTGCTGAGTTCTGGAACTCCGAGGGCCGTGAGGAGAGGAATCCAAACCATGGTCTCTGCCAGCAGCACCCGGCTTGTCCCGCAGTCACATGCTCCCTGGAAATGGCCAAACTGAGAGTTTGCAGAATCATCGTTAAATTATTTATTAGACATTTCTTGTGTGTTAAAAATCTTTACACACGTTATCTGTAAATCTGACAACTTTGCAAGATAGATATTGATATCTACATAGTAGCGAATAAACTATGTCTCAGTGAAACTAAGTAACAATCCCAAGACCACATAGCTGGAAAGTGTTAATTCCGGACTCAGAACTACATCTGTGTGACTCTCCCATCCACCTGTGCCTCCATTACCCCAGTGGAAACCAGCGACCTCACACATAGGCTGCACACAACATGTCCAACAGAACTTCCGAAGGCGCCCCCAAGCCCCTCAACGGCCTCTCGCACACACTCACACATCTGACGGGACTTCTGGAGGTCCAATCACACAGTAACCCAACTTGGTAAATTCGGATTCAGAATGTTTCAAGTACTATTTCATTATTCAGAAAAGAAAGAGGTAGAAAGATGTAGATTTTTATCTTCTAAAAGGTTCATTTTGGAAACATGGAGGGCCAGACATGATACTGTTAATTTAAGGGTTTCTTTTCTTTTTTCTTTATTGTCATTCCTTAAGTTGTAGCTGTAAAATTAGTCAGATTCCATACTAATGTGCTTAGGAACTCTCTGAGGTTGAAAGAAAAGAAAAAGAGACTTTATAATGCTCTTAATTATGATCTTAATACTTTTTTGATTTGCACAGAAGACTTTATAGCTAAACTTATCCAAATGTAATTTGATAATAAGACTTGAGATTCATTGTTCACATGTTTGTAACTTTAATAGCCTGAAATAGTTGGTAAATTGCCCAAAAAGGGGGAAATGCTTTTAAGCTGAATGGCAGGAGGATAGAGTCAGACCATTTATATTCATGTTATCTTTTTCCTTCCGGACTCACTTCAAGATGTGTGAATTGGGTAAATGCCAAGATACTTCTAAATTCAGAGACTTTTTTTTTTTTTTTTTAATAAAAGTAGCTCATATTTGGATTGGGTTTAGCGTGGAATTCTCAGCCTAATCCTATGCCTGCTTTTATAATCTGTTAGAGAGAACACTCACTTCATTTTCCTGACTCATGGACATCAGTCTATGTTTCTCCATATTCCTAAGACATTATTTTACATCCTCTCTAAAGCCTCGTAAAATAAAGCAAATGAAAACAAACAAACAAGCCACACCGACTATATTTGGGATCATCTCGTTTCCTTGAAAGTCACATCCAGAGGTGGTCATTCTGAGCAGTTGCATGATTCAGGTCTGGGAAACCCAGCACAGTCCGGTGTAAGGCAATCTCCTGGCCCCAGCGCCATGTCCATCAGCACCTTTTCAGGACACTCAGTGAAGCTGGAGGACATGCTAACAATACCTATTTTCTGCAGGACAGGCATCGTGGAAGGACTGGCTGGCGGGGGGCAGGGGTTCTCTTGCTCTCCCCTGTCAGTGATGAGAAATCCCACAGGAGACATAGAAGAGGGGAAATGACCCCTAGGGGCTATATCAGTAACCGACTGTCACCAAATTAAAATCAGTTAAAATGTATCAGTCTTGAGTAAATATCCACACTCTGAAATTTATTTAAACTAGCTCATTTTCTGTTCTTGACTTTGAATAGACAGACAAAAAGGAAGAAAAAGAAGAAACCATATCTTAAAGGAGAATAAACAAACCAAGTTGTATTTTAGTCCAGTTGAAAGTCACAGTCTCCGACATTTGGGGTGACTCCGAGGTCCTTGCTCGGGGTCCTTTGAAGTGCTGCTTGATGTTATGAAGCCACCCTACTATAGCCTGCCATTCCCATCTCCCTTAACCCAAGCCCCTGAAATTCTAAGTTAAAAAGATACAGGATCACATTTCATTGTTATGGGGATTACTGTAATCAAATTCCTTTGAGCTTTGAGCTTTCTTTCATGCAGCAGCCAAAACCCACTCCTACTCATGTGCCCATGGCCATGGGCAGCCTTCTTTGTGCCTCCATGGAATGTCCCAGTCCTTGTGATTGACACGTGAAGGGCTATCCCTGGCACTTACCTGGGGAGAAGCTGGGTGGGGATGCACAAGGACAGACTGTCCCCAAAAAGGAGAAGTGCAGATGTAGCGGGCTGTCCCAAAAGTCATCTGACCCCTGACTCCCGTTGCAGAGTAGGGAATGAGCTGGTGACCCTCTCCAATCCACCTGCCACTGTAAAACTGGCACGTCTGGGAAATGAGAGTAGTGTGTGGAACTTTACTCTAAAATCAACCAGGTCACAGTGTGTGCACTCTGTCGAGGGATGTGTATACACCGAAATCTTCAAGGAATATTATCTTTCCTGGTAACCTATCCTAATGAGTCGTAAGTCAGTGTCAGACAGCCGTTCCCCAGACCCAATGTCCATTCTTCATGCTGTCATTTAAGACTTTTCCTTTCGTTCTGCCTTTGGTAAAATGTACGAACACTTGCTGGCCCCTGTCCCATGTGGGAGTGGTTGTGTGTATTAACTGTAGTTACTGAATCACTCCAGTCCTTTCTTCCACATGCTAAATAACTCTTACGCCTTTCATGGTTCCGCACAGATCATGTGTCCATCTTCCAAAATGGCGCTGGGCTGGACCAGGAAGGTGCTCTCTAAGTCTGGGGAAGAGAGCTAAACAGTATCTAACCAGCGATCACCAAACACCTCCTGGTCATCCACGTGGTTCCAGCCACTGGGTTAGGGGTTTCAAGAGAATACAAATAATAACAATGCAGACTCTAACCCAGGTTCTCCGCAGTTTGCTGGTGGCTGGAGATTGTGTGGACAGCAGAGGCTGGTTTCCTGCCACAAGAGAACCCTTGGAACGCTCCGTGCTCTGGAGCAGGGATCAGCAGCTCCATGCCACGCCTCCACCCTCCCACCGTCCCAGCGGGTACTTGCTGGGACTCCTCTGACACCGTAGAGTTCCACGCGGCTGGCCGAGGTCACGGATCTCATCTCTTTGGTCCATGTGCTATTGCCAAAGGACCTGCAAGGGTGGGCCTAGGACCAGGGCAGGGAGAGGGGATGGAGCCCTCCTCATGAAAGGGTCAGCGGTAAGGGAGCACTGACCATGAAGGTTGACTGTGGTACAAAGGCCACACAGCAGGTGTCCCTGAGAGAAAATGCAGGGGACAGTTTGATTTTTAATGAATGTGTCAACAACCCATGCCATACTTGCTTCTACAGCTGTTTAAATGACACTGTTACTGTAGAACTGACAGGCATTTGCATCTCTCATTCATTCATGATTTCAAGGACCTAGGAAGTGACTGTTTACTTATAATGCGTGCCTTGATGTCATCACAGAGCAATGTTCCCACACTTTAGGTTTAGCATGAGGTAGAAGGCTTAGGAATCCAAGGTTAGTGAGAAGGGGGCAGAACCAAAGGTGTGGACAGCCCAGGATCAACCAGGATCAGCCCGCGGAGTTAGGGGACAATGCTGGTCACTAGGCAGAAAGCCTCGGCAGGACAGCAGCAAGTGAGACGGAGCCACCGCTGTCACTGCACACCTCTCCCAGGCAGACATCCAGTTTTGCAGAAGACACCTGAAACCCCAAAAGCATTTACTTATAAACCAGATAGTGAATGGCTGGGCTGTGGTTGAGGATTCAGATCTGTGTACCTGGCAGGTCCAGCTGTCTCTGGACACTTCATACTTGTGCAGGGAGATCGGCGTGCGCCCCCAGACTTGCCGGCACCCTCGAGGGTGGGGCTGTTTGCCGTTGTTCTGAGAATCTCTGCATGTGAAGCACTGCCTGCGGAGAGCACCCTTCTCAGAAGCTGGGAGGCACACTGAGTCCCACAGAGCCCTGCATTTGTCGGCGGCAGGCGACAGGGGGCCCCCACGGCTCCGGGCTCTGGACCCTGCGGTGTATCTCCAAGACACACAGAAGAGCTAGGATTCCAGAACTCGGAGCTGACGACCGCCAACTGTCTCACATGACCCTGGTCTGCTCTTAGGTTATCTGTGCCCTTACAACCTCAGAGACGGGATTTTTAAGGAGTGTGCTTGACACTCCTCCACAAAACTTTGCAAATACCTACTAAGACACAAAGAAAGATACATGAAACCTATCACTATTAAAAATGACTATTTGCAGGTGCGCCTGAGCGGCTCAGACAGTTGGGCATACCACTGCCGGTTCTGGCTCCCGTCATGATCTCGGCGTTGAGGGATGGAGCCCCCATCAGACTCTGCTCAGTGTGAACCGTGTTTGGGATCCTCTCTCTCCCTCTGCCCCTCTCCAAGCTGGCATGTGCTCTCGCTTGCTCTTTCAAAATAAATAAACATATAACATCTTTAAAAATGATTATTGACAATCTCTGTGTTGTAGTTTGACCCTTCACACAAACCATGCCCCCCAAATGAAAAACAAAACAAAACAAAACAATGCCTGAGATGAAGATCCATCTGTAAATGACTTTAAACATGTCCCCTGGAGAAACGGAAGCCAAGAGAGTGCTCTCTTTCCGAACGATCGAGCCTTGATTCTCCATCCGTCATACCACGCAGCAGCAAGATAAAGAAACCAAACGATGGGCATGAAAGTAGCTGTTGGTATAGACCAGGGAATCCCAGTGGTGGTGTTTGGGATGACGGCGGCGGCTGCCTGTTCCCCGAAGCAGGCGATGCTGGATGCCTGTATGGCTTTTCTCAAGCCACAGAGGGGTCTGAGCCCGGTTCGGCCCTCTCTCTCCAGGTGGCGCTGAGAGAGGGTCACCCACTGAGAGCCTTCTCAGAGACAGTGGGACACCGTGATGTGCTGGAAAGGGCTTCGTGCTCTGGACACAGGCACCGCCTTCCTCAGCTGAGCAAGCATTTGGCAAATTAAATAATAAACTATGTCTCATTCTGTTTGCCAAAGTGGGGTGGTGAAGAGGGCCGCACTCGTTGGCTTGGGCTGCTGTGGAAAAGCACTACCGAATGGGTGATGTGAACCCCAGAACCTGATGCTGTCCCAGGTCTGCAGGCTGGAAGCTAGAGAGCCACAGGTCAGCAGGGCTGGTTCCCTGTGAGGCTGGAGGGACCGTCAGCCCCATGCCTCTCCCAGCTTCCAGCTTCTGGTGTTTTGCCCACAACCTTCGGTGCTCCTTGGTATGTAGATGTATCTCCCTGTCTCTGTTTTGATGCCTCCCTGTGTGCGTGTCTGTGTGCAAATCCCCCCTTTTTATAAGGATGCTGTTTCTCCAGGATTGGGACCCAGTAGGACTTCCTCTTAGCGAATTACAATTGCAACAGTCCGATTTCCAAAGAAGGTCATATTCTGAGCGACTGGTGCTAAGAACTTCAACAAAGGGGGCGCCTGGTGGGCTCAGTGGGTGAAGCCTCTGCCTTCGGCTCAGGTCATGATCTCAGGGTCCTGGGATTGAGTCCCGCATCAGGCTCTCTGCTCTGTGGGGAGCCTCCTTCCTCCTCTCTTTGCCTGCCTCTCTGCCTGCTTGTGATCTCTGTCTGTCAAATAAGTGAATAAAATCTTAAAAAAAAAAAAAAAAAGAACTTCCACAAATGAGTTTTGGAAGGACAAAATTCAGCTCATACCAGGAGGCTTCACCTTTATTGTGAGGATAAAATGAGCTAATCTGAGGCACCAAGCATGGTAAGGGCAGGTGAGAACCACCTGAAACGGGCCCGTGGGGAAGCTGTTCCGATCCTCTTGTCTTCACACTGACCCACTTCTCTGACTTGGGTGGACCGTCATCGGTAACTGAGGACACCAAGTTATTTATTAATTATTGAATTGCTCAAACAAAAGGCTGAATTATAGATGTGTGCCCAAATTGGTTTCTGAAAAATAGAAAATATATCTTTCTTTTAATGTATATGTGAATCCACAACAAGTCGCCCAAATACGTGGTCTTGCAGGAACCCTCAGTGAACCTGAAAGAACAGGAACCTTGCAGATCTTCTCTGTCCTAGGGCCGTGGTAGGGCGATCCTTTTTATTAAGCAAATTTGCAGCTAATCAGAGAGTTGTAAACTATGCTTCCAAATAGCCACATGATAGATTAAAAACATTTAAAGGCCTTAAAGCTCATGACTGGTGAATAACCAGGGGGCACTGTTGAGAAAAAAGAAGGGGTTATTTATAGTGAAGGAAGGCGGGGGCTGGGCTTGTGGTGTGCAGCGTGGAGCCACATGCCCCAGGATGAGGGCTCCATGATGCGACGCTCCTGCCTCATGTGGAGGCTAAGCTGCATGCGAATGGGGGACATTCCCAGCCTCAATTTTACTACAAAATAAAAAGAAGCAGCTGGATTTGTTTCAGAGATTTCTGCAGGGCTCTGGATCTCTCGAGCTGCCTGGATCTCTCAGAACCTGCCTGGGTTAAGCATTCCACTTTGGCTATGGAATTAACCCCACAACAAAGTCGGGAGTACCTATGAGCCACTCGTTTTTCCATTGCCTTGGGAGCTGTGCGTATTCAAGGAAGGATGTGTTGTCCCCATAAAGAGAACATGATGATCTGATGTAGTCTCATGTCTGGCCAGAGTAAAACTAATAAATATTGAGTGGTTTCAGATACAGAGAAAAGGAGACGTTCCAGAAGGACTTTGTTTTCAAACTCAAATGAAGGGGCTTTCCCTGAAAGAGGCTGAGCTAGTCTGTCCCAAGCTTGTACGAACCCTGAATTTAGATTGCATCGCAGAAGGAAAATCATGAAAAGGATACCTGTGTCAGATAAATTAAGCATTTCTATCAAAATACTGACTAAAGTTGAAAGCACCATGAAGTATGTTCCCTGTTGACATATTCAAAGAAAAAACAATATCCATTTCCCTTATTTTTTATTAAATTTTTAAGTTATTAAACTGTGGCTCTGTATCACTTTGCAGCTTATCAAACATCCTGTGCCGTAGCAAGTGAGACCACGTGTGTGCTCCGCCGGCAACGCGGGTTAACACGGGGACATTCAGTTGAAAAAGAATTTCGGGTGCCTTAGATGCCATGTCTGGATCCAACCCTGCCCCGGGCAGGGGGGGCTGCAGCTCCCCCCGCCCCATGCACAGGCAAGTGCACGCAGAAACCCCACATGGGGAGCCTCCCTGCCTCCCTGGACATAGATTTGGAGGGATGGGGAACACGCTGTAAAGAAAAGGGTAAAAATAACACGCCAAAAAAATAAGAATAAAAAAGATAAACGGGTACTTAGCAGCTGAAATAGAGCATTGATCTAGTTTGTGTTTACAATGTGTTAAGTACTAACACATGAGAAAAATATTAAAGCAAGGTATTTATTAGAAGACCTATGAAGGAAAGAGCAAGTTGTGCACTCAGAACTAACTACAAGCAATCGAGCGTCCCTGGGCTGCCCAGAATAACATGAAAGAAACATAATCGCGGCATGAAACAAACGTCGATGATATAAAGGAAGGCTAAAAGTTCACGGACAAAAAGGAAATATTCCTCTGATGTGGATGAGAAAATGCACAGACGGTCCTGCCCAAAGCCCCGATAGGATCTGCACAATGTGCTCGCCACACACACCCCCACGCCGGAGGGAGAGAGCCGGGTTTCAGCGAGCCTCGGAGGAAATAAAGCAGAAGCAGGGAGCCCCGCGCGGGTGGCCAGCCTCACCTCCGGACCAGGGTGACCGGCCGTGATGACTTGGACCACAAGAGCTGGCCAGCAAGTTTGAGGGGCCGTGTGCTGCCTCTCAGGTGTATGCCTTTTGCGAATCATTAGGAACGAGGATGTGAAGAATGAGCAATTTGTGACTGAGAGAGGGAGGCCGTATTGGGATAAAAGGATTTGAAATATATTCCTTTCTGAAGAGTTTCTTTTTCAAAGACAATTTGGGGCTTGGAGAAGGAACTTTGAGACTATAGCTATGCACTGCATTTCTGGTACTGTTGTTTTCTGCTAATGAGTTTGGGCCATCGTGCCTTTTTTTTTTTTTTTTTTTTAAAGACTTTATTTATTTATTTGACAGATGGAGATCACAAGCAGGCAGAGAGGCAGGCAGAGAGAGAGGAGGAAGCAGGTTCCCCGCTGAGCAGAGAGCCCGATGCGGGACTCAATTCCAGGACCCCGGGATCATGACCTGAGCCGAAGGTAGAGGCTTAACCCACTGAGCCACCCAGGCGGCCCGAGTTTGGGCCGTCATAACAAGAGACCACGGGCTCCGTCCTGGAGGTGGGGGTCTGCGACCGACGGGGTCCCCCAGGCCTGGGATCTGGTGAGGACTCTTCCCAAAGGCAGATGATGCCTTCTTGCCGTGCCTGCCCGGGGGGACCACAGTGCTCCGCTGTCTCCATTTCTAAGGGCATCAGTTCCACTGCGGGCCCCAGGCTCTCGCCCTCACTTAACCCTAATCACCTCGCGGAGGCCCCACCTTCAAACGCCAGCGCCCCGCGGGGAGCGCAGGTCAGCCCGTAGCAGTACGATTCGGGAACGGGGGAAATGGAGACAAAACGCGTTCTTATCCTGTCACTGGTTGATGTCGGTCAAGGATCGAATCCTGGGCTGTCTTCGCCGGCGCGGGGCTTGGCCATCGACTCCCTGCCATCCAAGTCCTGCCGATGACCGTGTCATAAATGAACCCGAGGCGCGCGCGGCCGTGGCCCTTCCGTGACGTCCGTGTCGGGGACGGGCTATTCTCTCTGCAGCCACGGCGCCAGGAGCGTGGCAGAGGCCCGGTGGCCAGTGAAGCCTGAACTCCTCCCACTCCGGGTTGCACAGACGTGTTCTGACCCGCGACAGTCATGCTGTCCAGCACAACAGCTCTTGGCTGCACAAGGCTCTTGAGCCCTGGACATGGGGCCCGTCCACGTGAGGTGCCCTGTACGCGAAGCATGAGAAAGGCGTAAAGGGTTTCAAGGATATAGTGGGAAAAGTATGTAAAATAACCCATTAATTAGGTTCTGTATCAATCGCATGTGGAAATGATGATGTATTAGCTTTACAGAGTTACATGAATACATTATTAAACTTCATGTTACCCATTTATTTTTATATTTTTATGGGTCTATGAGAAAAATTAAAATGACACACGTGGCTCACATTTGCAGGAGTGGACTGGTACACAGCTCTGCTCTAAAGCAATGGATGCTATTTTTAGCAGGAAAACCGCCTTTAGAAGTCTGCTTCTTGAATGGGTCCCTGAGTCAGACAAAGTGGCCAAAATACTTATTTTCTGTTTTTTGACAGAATTGTTTAATCTTGATAAATCTAAAGGTAGCTATTCCAGAGCATTTCAGTGATCAGTCTGATTCTATTAAATTGGATTTCATCACCTTGGCCCTTGAGTAATTGATGAACAGCGTCCCTGCACTTGGACGGGGCCTAGAGCACGCATGGTTCCTGCTCTGCTCCGCTCGACCCGTCCCCGGCATCCAGGCCTCCCGCTGGCCTCCCCTCGCTGCGTAGAAATAAACAGGCCTCTCACTGGAGAATCAGGACTGGAAGCCACCAACTGTGGCATATGGTCCCCATTCCCTCTGCCCCGAGGCCTGGCCCATGAGCCAGCCCCTCTTGGGGCTCCAGGTGGGGCCGTGAAGCTTCTGCCATAAGAGAGGGAGATTGTGAGTGGGCCCCGGGCACCCGGCACCCCTGCGTGGTATGTTTGTGCCCACGCTGAGCTCAGAGATCAGCGCTGACCTGACCTCTGGGTCAGTCGGGGCATCTGCGGTCGGGGGCATCGGCTGAAGTCGGCAGATGGTGCCCACATCCCTGGGGCTGAGAGGAGAAAAGGAGCAGGCTGCGCCGAAGTGGGGGGCAACCGCTGGGGGCTTGGGGGCAGCGGCCGCAGAGCTGTGGACAGTGGAGAGGCCACAGTTTTGGAGGCCTGGGGGTTGCTCTCTCCTGGAGACTGAGGCCAGGGGGAGGGACCCGACTCCGACGGAGGCCCGGGATGTGAGGACGGAGGGCGTGATGGAGAGCGGCGGAGGGCGGGTGAGAGGCGGCCGTCTGCTCAAACCACACCAGCCACTTTTCAGACACATTTTGAATGGTTTCGCTTTGTTCATGCAAATTAGATTAACCGCACAATGGGGAATGTTCTGGCCGTTTATATTTGTTGGAGGGACCCTTTATGACTGATACACGGGTTCTGGCTAAGCTATGCCCAGGCTCCTTGAAGTGAAATATGCTCTGAGTTAGGGTTCTGTACCCCCGTCTGGAAACTCGTGGTAATTCAGTTCTGCGTGTGGCACAGAGGGGAGTCCCGGGTGGCCCTCGCCCCCCTGTGGAGTCCGCTCCCTGGGTCGGGCTCCCCTGCCAGGCCACCGCCGACCTTCACAGAGATGCTCACCAGCCTTGTCAACACCTGCGCAGCCCAGCTTCTTGGGGACTCAACCCTCCCTATTACCCACGTCTTTAATTCTGCCCAGCCTTTTGCATTGCTAACACCCGAGTTTAAATTTGAAAACAGAGGGTATTTTAGCAAAGATCTAGATCATGTGTACCGATTAGTACAGCAGCTTCACTGTTGCTGAAAGGTCACAGTGCCTCTCCAACCGATTCCAGCCGTGAGGTCTCATCCGAGAGCCGCTTCACGAGTTGGTCGGCCGCAGACCTGGGCCCGGAGAGCGGGAGAGCCGTGGGCTCCACCTTCTGGAGACGAGTCACCTGCCGGCGTAGCATGCGGCAGGCTGTGGCACAGGCACGGGTTCGCACACGTGCACACGCACGCTGGCCTGCTGAGACACTCCGACACACAGACGCTCACACCCACACTCACTCCCGCACCCTCGCACGCTCCGCTCACCGGGAGAAGCAGGATAGGCTGCACACGTGGTTTCAGGCGCAGACCTGAAGGTGGTTGGAATGATGGGATTTTAACTGAGCCCATGTGGCTAGGGCAGGTCGTCTCCCTCGAGAGCTGTGCCCAGTGCAGACCTACAGAAGGGAACTCTCCACAGAACGCACCCGGGGCGTCCCTGCTCAGAGGCCCCGGAGCCCGCGTTGAGCCCTGGAGAGCACAGACTGTGTGTAGACTTCGGGTTTTCCATTGGTTACCAGCACTGTGGCTTTGCCCACAAGTTGAACGAATACACCCAAAATCAATTCAGAATGCTCAAATAATACCTGGGTTTCACTTTCCTAAAATCCTGATGCTCTATTTTATTCTGATACTTTTTTTTTTTGGAGCAAAGTTAGCCCAAGGGAGAGAAGGCAGATAGTGCACTTTCCCATCCCTTACACTCGACAGCGGCGGGCGCTTTGGAATGATTGCTCCGTATGCTACGAAGCCCTCAAAGACAAGCCATTCATCTTTGCCACCAGCACGGTGTCACCTCCACGGAGCAGATGCTGAATGAGCCTCGTGGGCTCAGATATGTCACCCAGTGTACTGATGGAGCCTGGGTGTCCATAACACAAATAAACAGTGTCAGGCCGTGGGTCCCATGGAAGCCAAGAATGCCAATCAGGTTTTTCCCGGCGATCCTCCTCTCACTGCGACGTGCTTAGCCTGGTTGAACTGGTTCAGCAGGGAGAACTCGTCATGCAACCGGACCTCTGCTCAAGCCAAACATGGCTTCTACCGGGCTTGCATGATTTTAGGGCACGGAACGAATATTTTACCCTCGAAATTCACTTTGAAATTCCCTGATGTGTGGAAAAAATAATAAAAGTGAGTAATTGCTAAATGCTAATTTGTCTTTTTTTTTTTTTTTTTAGAGTTGGCCATAGTGCTTAGGACTCCTGAGGCTTCCCCGGCCCATGGATGTTGACTTAGAACAGAAATTTGGGGTCCTGCACCTGAGGTGGGGGAAATGGTTAGGAAGAATAGGGTCCCACGGGGTCTGGCCATCCCATCTCCTGGGGTCGTTGGTTTGCTGTGGGCCTGTAGATGTGTATATGCAAAGCTGTTTCCCAACTACTCCAGGGTCAGCCCCATCACAGCCCCGAAGTGAATGCCAGTCCACCAGGAGGCCACCACAGCCTCAGGGGAAGCACGAACCCCTGGGGCACCCAAGACGCCAAGCAACAGGACAGAGAGATCAACAAGAAAATGGTGAAAATAGAAAAGCCATTCCTAAATACAAGAGTCCAAGTACAGGGCGGGGAAAAAAAAAAAAGTATAGCTGGGTAATTATTATTCAAAAACACGTAGAGCCTCACGAGGAACCCAAAACATACAGAGGAAAGTAGCCCAGACACAGAGGTCCCTTCATGCTGAGCAAAGCTGGAGTCAGCACTGTGCCCTCGGGGGACGAGCCAGTGAGAAGGGAGAACCCGCGTGTGTGCACAGCTGAGACGCGGGGAGACCATGTCGGGAACGACCTTGGCCGGAACCACCACCGTGTACCATGAATTCACCCTTTGGCTCAGAGCCCCGCCTGCCCCGGGATCTATTGTCTCTCTCGCCCGCTGTCCATATGGGCCTCGTGAGGTGTGCACAAAGACGTCACAGTGAGGAGGGTCGCCGCTTACACCACTCACACTAGCCAAGGAAGAGGAGAAGAAAAGATCCTAACTGCTGATCAATAAAGGAAATTAAGTAAGTCAGAATCATTTTTCACCCCAGATGACCTCTATGGGACCGCTGGGGCAAGAGATGTGTGGGCTGGGGAGGGCAGGCGTCTAAAGCACTCATGCGTCTTCAAAAACAGAATCAATTAGAATGGCAGGCGTCAAGAAAATTTAAACATTTCAAATTCCTATTTTCAGAATGACTCAGGAATGTATTAGTTACATAACACCAGAATGTCTTACAAAGTGAACTACCAAAAAGTAGGATGGGATGGGGAGGAGAATTTTAAAACTGTATGCTCATTATGTAAAATAAAAAATTCAAAACATTTAAAAATGCAAAAAAAAGAAGGAAATTTTATTCAGAGTTTTAAAAAATAAAAGTAATAAAAATAAATAAGAACCCAAGTTGGATACAAACGGCGTGATTTCAATAGGCTGCCTTGCATGCCTGACCTGCTCTCCACCCAGCGCCTGCTGCGCGTGCCCTGGCCGGGCGGTGGGAAGCGCACGTTGTTGCCTGTGCAAGCAAGACGGCAGCACAGCACGAGATGCCCGCCCGTCGGAGGACCCTGCCCTGCAGCAACTGTGAAGATGTCTTCCTGACACGTTCCCTGTGACTATCAAATGCTTAGAGATCGGCGCGTGTAAAAACCTTCCGGAACAAGAACAGACGTAATGTCACCCCCACTCCCGCAACCCCGTTCCAAGAGTCACTCGGTTAACCGTTCCTGTCGCTCAGTGGCTGGGGCATTGCTCTTCGTGTTTTGTAATGGGAAGGATCGGCGGCGATGAACCCCACGATTATGTGTGAAATTCGGTTTGGGGAACCTTATGCCTCACGTTAATCATGAACCCTCTCCTAGAACGCCTTTGAGACCCAGCTCCATGTTTTATTTAAACCTCCTTATGGACGCATCTTCTCTGTAGAACCTTCCAGCGGGCCCCAGCGGGGAGCGGTGCTGCTTGCCAAGGCGTCGGACTCAAGTGCAGACGGCAGGGCACACTTCGTTCCTGTAGGTTCCTTCCAAAGAAAGGGCACTTACAGAGGATCTCAGGTGCCTTACACCAGGCTGGGTCCTCCCTCAGGAGTCACCATAGAGTTTTTACCGTCACCAGCACAGATGTAAAACACGGCGACGTTCAAAAGACCCCAAATAGGACTCAGGCGAGTTTCAGAGTTAGCGCCCGTTTCCCTGTTGGCTCAGCCACTGTTACCATTTGGTACTGCTCTGTAATGTTTACTCTTCCTTTTATGTTCTCAAGTAACATGGGTTTTTTCTTTCTCTGTTTGGTTTTGACAAAGCTAGGGACACAGGCTCTCCTTTCTTCTCCTTCCGTTGGGCTGTGGAGGGTGTTCTCCATCCACATTCCTGTGTGGACAAGACATGTTCTCTGCCTCAGCTCCTGTCATGAAGCTTGGCACAAGTGAGCGGACACCAGTCTGTCCCTGATGGGCAGTTGTCGCTCTCAGACACCTTCAACTCTACCAGAAGGAGAATGCAATTCTGAGCCGGGACAGTCCTTTTACCCGTCACCCACCCCAGCTGGGAGCCGTGAAGGACATCGTTCAGTGAAGCTTCTGATTCCTCTTGGAGTTCTGCTGGCATGCTGGCCCTTGGCCCTTCCTCTCTGGGGCTTTCATCCCGAAGAGAGAGGACTCCGTGTTTTCCGCATCAGCTCCAAATCTTAAGTTCCTTTCTCAAAGAACACCTTCTCTGTAAAATATTTGCTAAGATTGCACCTTCACGAGGAATGGTTTCTTTCTGTGATGTTTTTACATCATCTGCACTTTTTCTAGGAAGAGCCTTCTTTCATCAGTGACCAGCAATAAAATGTGTGTAATGCGGGATTGGAATTATGGTCAAGTGTACAGACTGTAACATTGTGTTCCACTAGCGCGCATTTATGGTCATCTTTGTTAAAAATTCCCAGAGACAAAGCACACTGGGGTGGATGGTGTGCATGTGGGTTGTGGCCAGAAACCATCAGGGGTAGAGCAATGGTCGAGTAAAATCCATTGAGTATTTTGGTGACTGGGAGACGTCAGTTCTGTTGACTTGACAATATGGCTTTTTGAACTATTTCTGTTTTAGCAGTTTGAACCTCTGTGACTAGTAGTTATCAGGAATTGTGTGATGGGTTCTAGGACCCCTCATATCTAACTACTGGGAGGGGGGATTCCATGCAGTAACAGTTTACCAACATTGGCTCAAGGGACCCTCACGGATTCCTAGGGAGATGGCACCATCCAGCTGATTAACAGAAGTGCCAGGAGCTGAGAGACTCAAAGCCATCCTGCATGGTGAGCAGCAAGACAGGACTATATGGGAGAGGAGAAATGGGTGTGCAAACGTCTACCCCCAGAAGGGGGGTGTATGTGTGGCCGTGCACCTTCTCCCTCCAGGAGCCAGCTTCCACCTCTGTACCTAAAGCTGGGATGAAGGAATCTGTATTTGCCTCACAATCCTGCAGGAATGAAAAATTAGGACATAATGTCTGCAACCCCTGTATCATATAAAGAAAGGTAAGAAATTGTGTCTTTAATCTCTGTGCTATGTAAAGAAAGGGAACAACACATAAAAACTTTTTTTTTGAGCAATTTAACTTTAATTTGAGTCATTGCTCTGTTCAGTGGCTTTGGAAAACCCACACCTTCCAAAATATATTTGGTTTAGTTCACAAACGGAAGATTTAGAGCCAGAAATTTTTCTCCAATTGTAGTAAATTAATCAAAGTAACATTTTACTTACTTAGTCTAAATACACATTTGTGTTAAGACTTTAAGACAATTTTGAATAATTTTTTTTGGAGGGGAGGTGCAGTGATGTGTAAAAATCATGACCCAGATTCTGTCCCGTTAGATCTCATGCGTCTAATTTGTACAGCGGAACGTCCAATAAATAAAACATTCAAGAATATTTTGTAGAAAATGTGCCCTTCACTCTATTGATTTCTATCAGATCTATCTAAAACTTTTCAGGCTTGACCTTTTCTTCTTTGAAGACAAAATATTCTCCCAAAGTGACAACATTAAAATGTTTTCATGTAGAAAACCCCTCGGTAAGGTATGTGTCACCAGGAAATAATGGATGATGGTCTTCTCCCGATAAAGCGAGATGCAGCCTGTTGTCCCTGGCGTGATCAATGATGGGGTGGCCAGGGAAGATGTAGTCCCTATTCCCAGGGGAGTGCTGAGACCTGTCCCCACCGTGACCAAGGGGGCCCGGTCCCCAGTTCCTAGAAATCACACATTCTCTGCATTAGTATATGCCTCCGACTTCGACCAATTATCCCTGAAGTTTTTCTTGGACTTTGTTTTGTCAGCAGGATCATTAATTTTCAGTCTTAACCACTCATATGCAACATTACATGTTAAGCAGAAAGACAGACTACAGTTTAGAAACCCTGGAAGGGCTGTGGTCTGTGATTGTCTGTCACGTACTTAAAGGAGACAAAGAGGGAAATAGGTCACTCCATTTTCTGCGTTTATTATAGATTATATCAATATTAAACACATGCAGGATTTACAGGGATGAAGCTAAGAAGAGGCATAGGAGCACAGCATTTAAAGAGTGTGATGGAATTTAGTAATTAAAATAAATACATTAATAACAATTTTTTTAAAAATCAAAATTATTGCAAAGTTTCCACAATGAGTAAAACAGGAGATTGTAAAGAAAGGCAGATTCAGTGTGGCCGAGGCCTCCTTTTACGCCCGTCTGCAGTGTGGTTCAGCATAGCTCGGCAACACAGAAGACAAGTGTTGGTACAGTCCCTGAGACATGCGGTAGAGCCACTGTCCACCTCCAGTCGTGCAGAGAAAAGACAACGACCCAGAGAAACTATCCTGGATGCCTGATCTGCAACAGGTTTTATAAAGAACAGACGTCTTCACTGACATCAGTATCCCTACAAGTGCACACACATATGCGTGTTTATACACGCATATGCGTGTTTATGCGTTACCGTATCAGTCACGTATATTATTTCTTCCAGTTTCTGATATAATTTTGCAAGGTAAATGCTAATTTATGCACGTATTTATGCACTGTCTTTCAAATATAGACTTTGTTTCCCCTGTCTTGGACTCCATAGCGCATGGAGAGCCTCCTCGTTATGCCTGGGCCACTACCCTAGGAATCAGAAATGGTAATCCTCAGGCTCAGACACAGAGAAGCAGGAGGGCAGGTGTTGACAGGCGCATGCTGACCGAGCCAGACCCGTGGGCAGCTCGGCCCAGGTGTCCTCAAGTCCAGGCAGAAGCACCTAGGAATGTGATTTTTGGAAGTTAAAATAGCAGAGGTGAACTGTTGAATTATATGACACATATGGGAATCTCCACCTAAGAGGCAAACGTGCATTTTCTGAATGAGTGGCAATAGCACAGCCTCCTCAGGACAAGTGAGGAAGAGGCTGGACCCAAGTAGGAACCGATTGTGTTGAGGCCCAGCACCTGTGGTCCTGTCACAGAACCACGCAGGACTCTGATTTGTGAACTATCACTGGGACCCAGATGAACTAAATGCAGAAAAGCTCCAGTGCACTTGCTAAGTAAAAATAACAGATCTCGGGGCACCTGGGTGGCTCAGTGGGTTAAGCCGCTGCCTTCGGCTCTGGTCATAATCTTAGGGTCCTGGGATCGAGTCCCGCATCGGGCTCTCTGCTCAGCAGGGAGCCTGCTTCCTCCTCTCTCTCTGCCTGCCTCTCTGCCTACTTGTGATTTCTCTCTGTCAAATAAATAAACAAAATCTTAAAAAAAAATAACAGATCTCTTAGAAATAGGACAGAATGACCTCTATATGTTTAAAAAAAAAGTGTATGATTGCATTAAAATTCTCTGAAGCCTGTGGTGGAACCCCAGTCTAGAGAACTTGACTAAAGATAAAAGGAGAGAGAGTAGAACACATTGTGGTTAGGAACGTAACAGACACACTCGCAAAACGGAAGTGGGCCGCACACATTTGTGGCACAGATCACAAGAATGACATCGTGCGTGAGACAGCGCGGCTCTGATGGACCGTTCCAGTCTGAAGGCATCTGCTGGAAATCTCGTTCCGCTAAAATCCTGTATCTGATAAGTTTCAAGCTTGCTCTGCTGACAATTTTATTTCCCAGGAAGTAGAAAAAGAATCAAAGGCAACTGTCATTCCAGAATTAATGTTGAGCAGCAGGGGCTGGCTGTTGGCTCAAGAGCAAGAAGCAGATCCCAAGGGAAGCAGCTATACCGCCATGGGGTTCACAAAAAACCCAAGAGGAGGACCACAGATCTAATGGCTTCCAGGAGTACGGTTCCACTGTGCAGTGTGGCTGTAGTCAAGACGGAGAGGAGAGACAGTGAGGGTGGCAGGGTCAGTTACGTGTCCCTAGGTAGGAAGCGTTTCTGGGTCCTGAACGGATGTGCCCAGACCCTGAGCAGGTGCGAAGGGGGCACCGCATCGCAGCGACATCACAGTACAATCTGGCTTGACTGACATGGTCTTGAGACATGGAAACAGCAGTGGACAAGTCGGGTTTTGTCCACGTGGAGTCCAAGACCCAAAGCAAGTGTCATTGCATTTCTGCATATGACGGTCCTACCACCATCCAAGGGCCCCTCTCTTGGGAGTTAGTAAATGTGAAAAAAAAAATTCAAAACATAAAGTTCAGTAGATCTGCAGGTCATTACCATTTTTAATATTTAATTTTGCAAATTTCTACAGCTTTTCCATAAAGCTCACTTTTATTAGAACATTGAAAGTAGGAATAACTACCTTGGTTAGAAAATTTAAAAATACTTTTTAATAAAATCGTGTCATCATCATCAGTCGGCACCCGGGAAGGAAGACGTAATACCCAGTGACGGAAGGAGATACCTGTCACCGGGTGTCCTGGACTTGAATTCGGGTAGCTTCTAATTCTTCCTCACCTGTTTTTTGTTTTGTTTTGTTTTGCTTTTAAATGCAGCCAGAGACAACGCCCAACCCTGTACTTGCCATAGAAATCAAGGGATGAGTCTACGGCCATACCACCTGAACGCGCCCGATCTCGTCTGATCTCGGAAGCTAAGCAGGGTCGGGCCTTGGATGGGAGAAATCAAGGGATGATGTAAGCAAATGCTTAAAGCGGCACACATCTCTGCACACACGTACCCGGTCCTTACTGTTAATGCTGTGCATGTGAGTTTGTTCGAAAGGCAAAGGGAAGTACGTTGTCAGGGGGGGAGCAGGTGCCGCCGGCCAGTGGGGACAGCCCAGGCTGCAGGAGCATCTGCGCCCCGCCCCCGACACTGGGCCAGGGAGGGCTCCTGCCTGTCCTCCACCAGGCTGGGCCACTCAGGGAGCAGAGGGAGCACCTGGAGGAGTTCCAAAATACCTGCAAATAAAACAATAAAGATGCTGCGAACTTGGTAATAGACATTTTGAAAATGACTCCATGGGATTGGCTGTGTTGAGACAAACACTATTTTTTTATTCTATATACTTTTTTTTTTTTAACTATTTGGGCATTGTGTCATATCTTCCTTAAAAATAATGTATATATTTGTTCTCTACAGGACAGAAATATTGTATAAGTTATTAACTCAACAAATGAGTCATATCCCATGATTTCATGCCACTGAAGGGCTTGATTTCTTTGTGACCAAAAACTTTCACGCAAATAATAAAACTTTTTGAATTATTGTTTCATTAAATAGGGTCTTTATATCATCCAGTTAGCAGACTTGCTCCATACTTAAAAGTGGGGCCTCGTGACGTCTCACCCCACCATTTTACGTCAAGCACGTTCCTAGTCAACAGAAGGAGGCAGGGGACCCTGAGCGGATACTCCTGTCCCTGGCCAGAGAAGACCAAGTGCTTCTCAGGAGGGTGACTCCTCCCTACTCTGATATCAGGGGACATTTGGGAATGTCCAGACACATTTGGATGTCACTCCTGGGGTAGAAGAGAGGTTCTCTTGGCACCTGGTGTGTAGAATCCTGGGATGCTGCCAGACATGGGGCAACGAGCCACAACCAAGACTGTTCTGACCCAAAATGTGAAGAGGCCAGGGATGAGGAACCCTGGTGAGAAGGGAAGGGAGAGGCCAGGAATGAGGAACCCGGGTGAGAGGGAGTGCAGAGGGACCCAGTTTCTGGAGGAGTGGCAGGCGACTGCAGACAGAGTCTCAGGTATTTGTGGATTGTCTTCCCTGGTCCTGAGGGAGGGTGTGAAGGTGGGAAGGAGGCAGGCTCTCCGCCGTCCGCCATCTTTTCCTCTCCCCTTCCAGCTCACGGTATCTTTCTCTTCACAAAGTGCTTTCACAGACTTAGTGAAAATTTCCCCTTTCTTTGTCTTTTAGTAGACAAAGACATTTTGTAAACTCTGTTTACATGATGAGTTCTGTGAACCCATCATTTTGTGACTAAAACGACTTTGTCACTTTAACAACGGGGCAAACGCAGTAGAGTCGCAGTTTGTGGGATGCATTTGGATCTGGAACACGTGGGATGCCTTTGCACGTGGACAGCTGTGCACACGCACTCTCCCACGTTTGACCATGGCTGGGGACCCCAGCTCTTTATTTGCTGTCCTCTGAATGGTCTTCCTTTTGGAACATCTCAAAGAATCCCTTTCTACTCTGGGGTTTTGATGGAAACCTTTGTTTTCTTACGTTCTGTGCATTTTCTATTCATTTGTATTGTGATTATTTTCATTTGTGTGTATTTCCCACAACCAGCTCCATTATTCATGTCACCTTCGGGCAAAATGGGAAAGCAGACCCTTTTAAATAGCAGCACCCATTAGTTTGTTAAGTTGCAGAGAGAAATGATGTGTATGTGTATTTCTGTACACGGGCGCACATAATACACAAGCGTGTCCACACGTGTGCATAAGCATACACACACGGACACAAATATCGTGAAGACCCTAACTTGTAAATTTAAAAAATGTATTTTCTTCATATTTAAAAGATGTCTCACTAGAAGAAATAACGCATCAGTCTAGCTGGCATTTACAGTATTTTAGGAAATGCTTTCATGGGTCTCAAATCAGGGGTGAGAATCTGTGATGGAACACTCCGGGGGCTCTGGGGCCAGCTACCAGGAGAATGACGGACAAATAATCTTGGTTGGGGTGAGAGACATACTTTATGCTTTATCAGGAATGACAGAGGACAGCGATGGAGCCTGTCCTCCTTGTGTACCTTGACCCTCTTTGTTGTCGCTGGTCTCCGTGTGAGACTCCATTCAGCTCCCTATCGCCTGCGGGCACATGTCTGGTCCCTTATGGGAACGAGCCTGGGGACGCCCAAGCTGGTTACTTTCTCCCCTGCAGTTGAGATCTTCACTTTAATTTGATGTTCAGAAACATCAAATTTAAGATCTGGGAGAGCTCATGGATACCTCTCTCTCATTCTCTCTCTTTTTTTAAATTTTATTTATTTATTTGAAAGACAGAGATCACAAGTAGGCAGAGAGAGAGGAAGGGAAGCAGGCTCCCTGCTGAGCAGAGAACCTGATGTGGGCCTTGATCCCAGGACTCTGGGATCATAATCTGAGCCGAAACCAGAGGCTTTAACCCCTGAGTCATCCAGGCGCCCCCAACACTTTCTCTCTTAAGAAGATACTCCTTTTCATGGAAATTATTATTTTTTTTAATTATGCTACACACCCAATGTGAAGACCAACACAGGACTTGAACTCAAGATCAAGACCTGAGATGAGATCAAGATCTTGACCAAATGAGCCGCCCAGGCATCCCTGGAAATTCAAACGATTGTTGATAGTTTGTATCATTTCATACATGTGATGAAGTTTGTTTTGTAAAAGGGAGGTATCATTATAGAAATTTAATACTTGCAAGACACCAGATTTTTTCTACATTTCAGTACACACACACACACATGATTTTTTTGAGGTTGAAGTTGTTTTGTGTATTTTGAGAAAATATCTTCTCGGTTGAAGTCTAGTCTTCATAAACCCACCACTAAAATGATTCCATGTAAAAATAACATAAAATAGAATGATTCCATGTGTCCCTGGGCATCTAATGGAGCATTGCATAGACCTGGGTCTAAGCACAATGCACTGACTCAGTTATAAGAATCTTACATAGAATTGAGGCTTGTATGACAACACTGGAAGGGATTTAGTCTAGTAAGGATTTTAGAAAGAAGCCCAGAAACTATTCTATACCATAGCATCATATGCTAATAAATACAGTAAGTAACTTTGTTACAGAGACACATAGGAAATCAGTCGGCAGTATAGTGACATCGGAAATGTGCCTTCCAGTTAACAGGGACAAAGACATTAAAATGTCAGGGCCAGGGTCGATCTAGCCTTTCAGAAAAGAAAATATCTACAAAATTCAAGATGCGTTATTAATAAAGCACTAAATCACGATTAGTACCATCCCCACTTCACTTGACGCTAAAACCTCATGTCCTCATTCCGGTAGCCACATCCCCGTATCTTGGGGTGAAAAAAAGTCACTCCCGCATCACACACATGCCCTGCTGGGCACAGCCCGCGCTCAGAACCATCCAGACGTGTGCAGCCGCCCGGGACACAAAGGCTGGACGCGCCAGGTACCGCGGGCCCAGGAAGTGCTCCCGGACATCCTCACGGGCTGCTCTTTACACCCCCGTGGCCCGTGTGGGAATGCACGGAGCACGCGCACGACCTGGGCGGAGGGTGAGGACGCCGCCGCCTGCGACACGACAGCGAGGGGGGATGCGTGAGAAAGAGCCTCTCCTTTACTTCTCTGCAGCCCTTCCAGGAGCCCGAGGCCCGGGAGCGCCCCAGACGACAGGGTCAGTAAAGGGTGAGCGGGGGGACTGGGCGTGGCTTCTCTGTCCCCATGAAGAACTGCCAACAGAGACCCCCTGATGTTATCTCGAGGAGGTCTTTTTCCCTCTTATTTATTTATTTATTGGCCATAGTACAAACATACATGAATTTGGTAAATAGAGAGTCTGACTATATTTGTCCCTATACCTTTGTAGGGGGGCTTGATTTTCCGCTGTTGATTTTATTCAATATGCAAACCCTTCATTTCCACACAGGCAACATGCCCAAACATCCAGTTACTGAAGCTGGAGGTTCTGAGCTGGAAACCGGGTCCCTGTGGACGGTTGGTTTACTAGGACCTCAGCTCCCTCCGTGACAGGGACAGGAGAGCCTCCAGAGAGGAGCTGGAGGCCTGGGTCTGGGTCCACCACTCACCGCGGCAGCCACAGGCTTGCAATGTCAGGCACCAGCTCAAGGTCACAGACATGCCGGCTGCAGGGAGGTCATCTACAAATAAACATCTTGTAAAGACATTTTAGGATATATAAAATACTACATATGTCATGTCATTGGTTGAACAATGGAGGGCGGAACCCCGAAGTCTCTGATCTCTGAGTGATCCTCCTAGAATGTGGACACTGGTTAAACAAACCAGGTAACTTAAGAAATCCCTTCTGTATTTCATATTTCTATATACAACCTACTTCCTTGAGATACAAAAGGTCTACCTACTGTGACAATGATTTCGTGAGTGAAAAAGTCTATTGGATGATAAAATTGTTTGCAATACTGTAGTCTATAGTTTGCTAAAAGTTACAAGATTAACGGTATTTTTAAGGAAGAACTGGGTTGGATTTAGAAATGCAACCCTGTCAAAAACGGCTAGTGTGATTATCCAACAACATTGCGGGGGAATCATGGGCCATTTTGTACGGCACGGCCCTCCCCCACAGGAGAGGAAACTCATGTTCTAATGAGAAAAGAAGAGCTTTGGCATGGAAGCCAATTTAAAAGAAAGAAAAGCTTTCAAGGCCAAAAATGTTTAGTCTAGATACTAATGTTTAGGCTCTGCAGTGCCCAAGAAAATGTGACTCCTCCAAGTCAATAAATCTTGGTAACAGCCCTCCCCCTAGTCAACAGGGCACAGGACACGAGAATGCACTTAATTTATGGGGAGGGATGACTGTCGTTTCATATCTGCACACACTGGCACAGCAAGGGGGGCAGCGGAGGGTGAAGAGGAACGTCCACGGCGTCGTGGGTGGGGGTGGGTATGGATTCAGCAGTCCCCGACCCATGGGTCACAGGACACAGGCCTCCTGGGGGACACCAGGAACAGTGGCCGGGCAGCCTTTGGTGCTGGGCAGCTCGGGGCCACTGTCCTAACTCCTTTCTTCCGTGTCCTGCTTCCCATGAGCCTTGAGTATGTGTCTTATTGGTTCAGAGGAGAGAGAAATCATTTCCTAGAGGGTCATGCGATGTCAGAGGTCAGCGACTCTTCCTGAGCCCCCGTTGCTAGCTCTGTTCTGAGGGCTTCTCAGCAGATGCGTATAAATAGCCCGGGGGGTATATTGATGCAAAGCAGTCCCTTTTCTGAAAGGAACACTCGGGACGTGGGCTTCCCACTGCAGCTGGGGCTTTCTTTTCAAGAAAGTACATGAGAGGTTTGTCTTTTCTGCTACGCTGAGATAAGTGTATAAAGTGGAATTCATACCACTGGGCGGATGTGCCCCGGAGGCAGGGTGAATTAACGATTCAACAGACGCTTATCAAGCACCGAGTGTGGGGCTGCGGCCCACCCCGATCCTGCTCCCCAGAGGGCACGTCCCTGCCGTCAACACGCTGAGGGAAAGTGGGGCAGACACAGCCCTGGGGAGGCCCAGCTGGGTGCCCTAGGAGCGTGACCCCAAATCCAGGCCTGTCACCTGCTGGCCACGCGCTCTACTGAGAATAGGAATAGAATATTTGTAGGATTTCGGGGGAGAAGGGCGAGGGACGGGGCTCTGATCATGAAAACCAAGGGCAGTTGTCAGTATCCTGATTGGGGAGAACAGAGGGAGGAAGACAAGAAAACATCCTAAAAAGCCTGAATTCTGAGCCATATCCTGAGAGAAGAGGGGGAGCCTGGGGGCAGTGGGGTGGTGTGAAGGGGAGGAGGGCATGAAGGCCCGTTCTCATCACGCGCAGGAGGGAAGGTTCTGGCTCCACTCCTGTGAGCGCGTGAGGCACGTGCGTGTCTGGGAGGTGGGCAGGGGCTGCGGGGACAGAGAATCTGAGCAGCCCCACGCACACAGACCTGCACGTCCACCTGGAGGTCCCCATGGGGACAGCCAGCACAGACCCCCCTGTAACCCCCAAAACTTCAATAGAGCGATTGCCTCACTTCTGGGGGCTGTGAAAGAGAATGAAGGGAAACAGTAAGTGACCCCCCATGAGCCCAATAACACCTTAGACTAAGTTGGTAATTTTGTCTCCCCAGTTCATGTGTCGAAGGTCTAACCCTCAGCCCCTCAGAATGGGACTGGGTTTGGAGACAGAATCTTTAATGAATAATCGAGGTAAAACGTCACTGGGGTTGGCCCTAACCCAATAGGGACTATGACTTGGTAAGAAGAAAGGGGGACACAGACAGGCACCCAGGAGGCCCACGTGAGGACACAGGGAGAAGACGCTTCCCCAGGCCCAGTGGAGCGGCCCCAGGAGAAGCCAGTCCTGCCCACAGCTTCGTCCGGGACTTCCGGCCTCCAGCACTGGGAGAGCGTGAATGTGTTCCTTTAAGCCCGCAGTCCCTGGGACTCTGCTGTGGCGGCCGGTGAAGCCCTGAATGAATGACTCTAACAATCTGCCACCTGTCCACACTCCTCTCTCTTAGCTGGCCTTGATCCCGGTCCACACCCGAAGAGCCAGCCACCACCCCAGGAGGCGTTCTTAAGGAGGGTTGGCGAGGGAGCAGGGCCAGCTGGGCGGGGAGGGAAGAAGCCAGCCAGGGCGGTACTGAGGGGGGTTCCCGGGCCCAGCGGCGCCCTGCGGACGGCTCTCAGCATGAGCGGCGCTGGGGGCCAGGGCTTGGTGCTCGTGGCGGCCGCGTACAGCCCGCAGGTGGAGGGGAGCCCTGGGCCTGGAGGCTCCCAGAGGAGGTTGCTTCTGTTTGGGGGTGGGCAGGGCTACTCCAGGGTCTGGGACCCCTCTGCAGAAGTTGGCAGGTGCCATTCATCGGCAGAAAAGCTCACAGGGCCCAGAAGATGAGTCGCACAGAGCTGCTGAAGTCGTCCCTGGATCTGGGCAGGCCCCCACCTGTGCCCACTGCAGCCCCGTCCCCCAGGGAGCCCTCCCCGAATGCCCAGAGGGGCTGGGCAGCCTCCTGCCTGCTCCCCAGGCCAACAGCGCATGCCTCAGCTTACACAAACCTACCGAGCCAGGGGTGTGTGTGTGTGTGTGTGTGTGTGTGTGTGTGTGTGTCTCCTTTGGTAATTCCTCCAGGTGGGGCAGGCACCTGATTGATTTTGCTGTTTCCGGCATATATGCTGTGCCTGGAGCTGGGCAGTCAAATGGCAAATATTTAACTGAACTGAATAACACAGATTGTTGACTGAGATTTTCATCTTGCCTGTCTGCCTCGGTCCTAGGATCTCTCACAGACCCATGCCTCAGTTAATTTCCTACAGCTTCCTGATAGAAACAGAATCAGGGAGGCAGCCCCTCAGCCACTGTCTTCAGGATGTTCCAGAATTTGGTCAGACTCTGCGTGTACTCATAAGGAAACCGGACAGAGGAAGAAAGCCAATGGGGGGAAAATAAGAGAATCCGGCTGATGTAACTACAGCAGTTGGGATGTTTGCTTCTGGAGCCGAACGGTAACTCTCACAACTTCCCCACGGTGTCAGCTTGGCAGCTCAACAGAGTTACGGAAACTAGGACCACGCACAGATTCTGAAATGTATCTAAGGGTCCAGAGCCTGATTCCTAGGAAGAGGCACTGTTTTTGTTGGTTTGTTTGTTTTTGTGTTTGTGTTTTTTGTCTTATTTCACTTTGTCACGATGACTCCGTAGAGTAAAAACGGGACTGGAATAGACACAAAGAGATCCTAAACCTGTGCTCGGCCCCAAGGTAAAGAGCCTCAGAAAAACAAAAATACCCAAACAAACAAACAAACCACAAAACCCTCTCGGGGTTACAGCAGAGTTACTCGACTTGCCATGGAGAAGGTAAATATTTGTCCATATTCGAGCAGATTTTTCTGAATTAGGAAAAAAAACCCTTTAAGTGGGATTTTTTTTTTTTTTAAGAAACTGAGAACCCAAACAAATTTTAGTGAGGGGCTTCTGCTATTTTATAATAAGTGGCAAAACAAACAAACAAACAAACATCAAAAGTAATTTAAAAAATTAAAATTAAAATAAAAAAGGACATGGCACAGCTGTCTGATATGTGCCCCTTCCCACATACGCACATAGAGCAATGTGCACTTGTGTGTTCCTCACTTTTTACTGATGCGTTTTAATTCATCTCACTTCCAGATTTCTCAAATGTATGTCTTTTGTCTACCACCTGCCCTACCTCCATTGCTTTTATTCCTCGGAGGCAAAAATATCTGATAAAGTCATTTCCGCTGGCTTAGAGGAGGTGCGGATAAAATTGCTCGACCGTACGTTGTATATGGACAGGGAAGGAAACGGGGCATCTAGAGCATCTTAGCACTCAAAACACAGGACACAAAGCTGTTTTTTGTGTTAATATTAAAGAAGGCAAACAATCCACATCAAATGAAAATAGAGAGTAGACGGCAACCCACGTCACTGCTGACCTCAAAGAAATGACCAGGCGTTCACAACGTCGAACGAACCACACATAAGACGTTATTTTACATAATTCAATGTCATTAAGTAGCTGTTAACATACGAGTGTATACATAGACGTGCATATAAACTGTCAGGGACCTTACAAGTCCCCGTGCACCTCAGTTTGCCGGTATAAATTGTGACAACCCCTTGGTTGATATTTTTTCCCATACACCTGTTCCCAGGGGTCCCTGGCCCTTGGTAGAAATCGCACCCCCTCCCCCGCAATGATGATCGCTGTGAGCGGTTAAGAACGGTGGGCGCTCCTCTCTCCCTGTAGTGGGGACAGGCGTGTGGCTCTCCTTCCCCTTTCTTCTTCCAGAAACATGTGACCAGGTCTGGTGTCCAGTGACTGACACTGTTCCCAGAGGCAGGTGCACACAAAATGGGTAGAGGTTATGTGTTGGGGAAGCAACAGGGGACCCCACCCGCTTGGGTGTGAGATTCCTGCCTCTCTGCTCTCAGGGGTGCCCTGCCTGTCCTCATCCCCCACTCACACCTGCCTCTCGAAACCCCCGGTGCGCACCCAACAAATGTCCCACTGGAGTGATCCAGGGCCAGTGTCTGCTGCTTTGCCTCAAGAAAGGCGACTGGCAGTTGCAGGTGAAGAGACATGAAGATGCTCTCCCTTTAACAGAACACACTTCTGGGAAGGCTCTGGAAGCAGGTTGTCTCTGTGCCTTAAAACACATCCCTCCTCCTTTCTTGGCCCTCCCTCTCTCCCCCCTTCCCCCTCTCCCTCCTACTTCTTTCTCCCTCTCACCCTTTCCTACCCTTTTCCCCTCTTCTCCCCATCTTCTCCCTCTATACCCCTCCTTCCCTCTCCCCATCGCCTCCTCCAGGACCTCCCTTGTCTACCTCATCATATCCTGGGTACGACGAAGGAGAGGGCCCTCTCAGGTCATTAGTGATCTCATTGTGGACATTAATATCTCAATAGAATCAATAATTACCCCAGAGGGTTTGTTTTCCAGGACAAAAGAGTGGGCTGTGCAGGCCAGGACTTCCAGTCCCTCTGTCATTCTCTTCCTCCAGATTCTGTGCGTGAAGATCCTGGCAGTCCAGCCCCTTCTGCTCTTCCATCCAGCAGCTTTCAGACTGCTTCGGTAACCCAAAATTCTGTGTTCTCAAGCCTCTGGACTTTGGGTTACAAACTGCAGAAATACAACTTCAAGTTAGCTTCTGTGGGAGAGGGTGGTGTTGGGGTCCATGTATGGGGTCGGATGCCTCAGAAATGCAGAGGTAACATGGACACGGTGGGTGCCAATGTGGTTGGTGTCCCGCCAGTGTCCTCTGGACTTGACCCGTCCTGGCCTTGCCCTGGGGTCTGGGCAACCGCACGTCTGAGTGCAGCAGCCCGCCAGCCAGGGCGTCCTGTGAGACCCCTGAGGGACCTCTCGGTGAGCAGGAGGAAGACTTAGAACAGGACGGCAGTGAGCGCAGAAGTCCCACAATAACGCATTTAGGAAGTTATGGGACCCGGAAGTTTTTCAAGAGTAGTATTGCAAATGTATGAAAAAGGGGGCTGCTAGCACTGCCCAGTGGACTATAAGGAATCTGTTCTTTTCCTTTCAAATGTTATCCATGCATTGCACAGTAACTAGATGGTCTCAAAAACCATCTAGTTTGTGTGCGACTGCACCCGCGAGCTGGGCCATGGTTCTCCTCGCTCACTCTGTGTTCATGGTTTCCCTCCAAAGCCGTGAGTGTATCCCAGATGAGAGCAATACTGGAAATTGGTTTTGCTTTTTGTCTCTGGATCTGGTTCTTGCTCGTGAGAAAACAAAGAATCTTAGGTTGTCCTACAACCAATTTTTTTTTTTTTTAAATCCTGAAGATTTCAAGGCACTTGAGAAGAAGTTACCTTTCCATTAAATAACACACTTCCCCTGCAGAAAGAGAAAAATAAAGTGGTGTGTCCGGAGATGGCTTTGGTCTGGGCACTTACTTACTTTTCCTGCCCCTCCGGGGACAAAGGGTTTTCTCAATAGGGAATCTCTGTCCTGTGATCCTTCGAGGCCCGCCGGCCTGGCTGGATCCTGTAAATGATGCAGGACTGGACGGGCTTGTCCTTACCAGAGACAGGCCCCAGCTCGATGAGGAGTCCAGACTGGGGAGCGTGGTGGCCGGGCGAGAAGGCCTGTGACATGGCCACCGAGCCAGCTGTGATTCTGAGCATGGCGCGGAGACCACGTGCCAGCCCGCTCCCAAGGCAACCATAAAACGTGTGACCTGTCTGGTCTCCAATTATGACAAATGCCAGAAGTCTCTGCACAAGCAGTGCCTTCTCCTAACGTCTCAGCATCAGACACTTGCCAAGTCCTGGCAGCAGGAAGGAGGAGCAGAGGTTACCCTCCGAGGGCAGGCCTGGCAGAGCGGAGTCTGGAGAGGCCCAGTCCCTCCGCGACCCCTTTCTGCAGAGAGGGGCCGAGGTCGAGCTTTTCATTACCTTCCAGCCCTCTGAAAGGGGTTGCAGTTTCATGGCGCGTATTGTTATTGAGCTGAAAAAAGAAAAAACGAACACAAAAAACCCTGGAGATTACCTTTTAATGCAGTTACTTAGTGGGAAGCGCTCCGTGTCCTCTCTTCGGACGGTTCATGCTGACGCCCGTGTACGGAGCCCTGGGCCGTGGTTCCCTTGTCGGGCGCCTGGGTCTGCAGACATTAGGGAAGGAGGATCGTTCTCAGCTCCTGCATCTTTGCATGCGTCGTAGGGCACGGCCTTCCCGACCCACTGGGCTGCATGCGATAGATGCTGTCTCCGCTTCACATGTTCTTAATCAGCTCAAAGAATGCACTCTGCAGAAGTATTTTTGCCAGACAAGGATGCTTTTCCTACCTAAATGAGTAAACTCAGCCACACTGAAGCCGACACACCATGAGCCTCGTAATTTTACTCCTTCTGCCAGTTGAGGGGGTGATGGCCAGGCTCGGCTCAGCCTCCCCGGAGGCCCGGCTGCATGCTCCTGTCCACACTGAGGTCTCGACTCCCACACGGTCCCCAGAGCTGCCCCGACCTGGTACATCTTAGAATTCCCACCTCGAGAATCTTTTGTTCCCGTTTGTACTGCAGATTCCTCCTCTAACTCCAACGACTTTGATACCGTAAATCAAGATCTCAATTTTTTTTTAATTCAATTTCTGGGGTAAAGAGAAGCAGGGGAAATGGCAGGGTGTTATTCCCCCTTTCTATCCAGGGGTTTGCTGTCTGCTTGAGGATCAGTGTTCTTTGGGAATTCTTTCCTGATCACTCAGAGCAAAAGAACATCTCTAGGCTCGTGGCAAGAATCCTTGTATCTCTTGACCATGACACTCTGTCCTCTGCAGGGCCACTGCATGTGCCGGCTTCCTGAATGGCTGCCAGACGGGCACCTTTGGCTATATGGCCTCACGGGGTTCCTAAAATATGGGCGGTCAAAATATATTTATAGGATTGGGGGATATTAATGTTCTCATCCCACCAAACTAAGCAGATGCCTAATGATCACAATATATTCATACGTTATTTCTGAAAAATCACATACCATTTTCTTTCTAGAAATGACTCATCCCCAAGTGTGTTGTTCACCTATGTCTTCTCAAGGTTTTTGGATACAAACAAGAAACAAAAAACGAAAAACAAAACAACCTTCCAGACATGTGATCAGCTTGCCAACAGCGACCCAGTGTCCCTTGGCCACTTTTACTGGGCACCAAAGCAGTTCAAACTTAGGGCATTTGAACCTACGAAGCTGTTGTTTGTCTCTTTGGGGTGTTGAAGATTAGGAAGTCGTCTCTCACAGTTACTGCGAATGTATCGTGGGTTATTCACGTCACCGGCCAAGAGCTGTCCGAGCACTCGGGGCAGGTCTGGTGCTCACGGTCAGACGCCGGCCCACTGCCCCGCGCCTTCCCGCAGGAGATCCCGGCTCTGTGTCCGCAACCCAAGGCCTGGCCGCGCTGGGTGCAAACACTCATTTTTATTTGATGGCCTAAACGGGTTTCCAAAGTCGCGGCTGCCTTCAGCATCTCCCTCCTCCTCCTCCTCCTCCTCCTTTTCCTTCTTTTCTTCTTCTGTAGCTGCTAAGGGCATCTTTTATGTACTGTTTTGCGAAGCAAATTTGTTTCACATTTGTCACAATCACCAGCAGACGTCAGCCACGTTGGCTGAAGGTTTGCTCTGTGCCGATGATGACGGTGCCGAGTGACTGCCGTTCACTCTTACGCTGGACACACGTTACCCTCCTGTGAGGCAGGTGCCATCGCTGACACCCACTCCCCAGCAGGAGAGTGAGGACAGAGAGGGTCAGCAGCCTGTTCAGGGACACCCAGCAAGGAAGTAGCCGAGGTTTGCACCGCAGGTCCTCCTGGACGATTTAGAGTTCGGAGCAGATGAGTGCGTCCTTCCTGCGCCACCCGTCCTGTTCCTGCTCTGCGTCAGCACAACGCTGAGGACCAGGTGGCCGGCCACAGACACTGAAGACGGGGGACTGCGACCAGGCAGCACCCAGGGAAGAAATGAGGGAAATTCTTTCTTGAACTGGGGGGCACACCATATTCCAGGAGGGAGGGGTCATTGAACTAATCGCTCACTAATATGTTTAAGAAGACAGTTTGTGAAGAGGCCGGGAGCAAGTGTGTTCCAGACCAACGAAGCCCAGAGTGAGCCTTCTTGCTAATACGGGCAATTCTTTTTTTTTTTTTTTTTTTAATACGGGCAATTCTGTGCCTCCTTTCATAATAGAGCCTGGAAGATCTTGGACCTTTCTGTCCATGTCAGAGGCTTTTGCACACTATCGGGGTCGTGTGATTCTTGGAATAGAAGAAAGTTCCCCAGAAATCATGAATCGAGGTCACAACTGAAAGGGTTGCATGGAAAAAGCCAGCCAGAGCCCATGCCCGAGGAGTGAGGCTGCGTCTCACTTGGACAGGGGACAGGTGGCTCTGGATCACAGGGTCAGGGAGCGACTTTCATCTGACTTGAGATGTGTCTTTTATTACCCTGTCTAGGAAGCTGTCCGGGATATACAAAGCTTTCCACAATAAGAAATACTCAAATTTGAGTCATGACATGAATACTGCCGAATTGGAAAAGTTTAGCTAATGTCAACATTTTTCTAAATTTAGCACTAGTTAAAACATTTGCCAGCCTTCTCTGTACTTCTCAGCTAAGTCTTCTGGTTGCATAATTTATAGTATTTGTGTGTGCATGTGTGTGATGTGAGGATTTGGAAATCCTTAATTGGGTCCAAATTGCATAAAATCATAATATATATCTTCCATGTAACTATGTTTCCCTTGTGCCAAGCCTCTTGACCTAGAGATACATACTTGCTAACTCTGGATCTGAGACCTGCCGAGAGGACCTTTTTCATTGCAAGTGGTGGGTTTGAAAGATTTTTCCTCAGATCCTTTAACAGACTTGGAATTGGACAAAATGCTCCTTTTAAGCCTCTTCTTATGCTGAATGGTCCTCCCTCTGTAAACTACGTTTAGTTTTTGAACCATTTTTGTGGGCATTACTTCACTCTCCTTTTTATGCAAAGAATATTCTTAAAGCACAGAAGAAAATCCAAAGAATAATAATAATTTTTAAAAAAGCCATGTTTTCACCACTTGGAATCAATAGCTCTGCACCAAATGTTTTTCTATGTCTTCAAAAAAAAGAAGGAAAGAAAGAAAATGCATGAAAGACGGACACCAGCAAGCAGGAGGTCCCAGTCTTCACCGTGAGGGAGGGCAGGGCCTAACGGAGCACAGGAATCCGACCGGCCTGCTGAGCGACAGCAAGCATCCTCGGGATCCGGGCATTCCCTACTGGGTTTCCTTCTTAAGCCAGGCAATGGGCAGCCCCGGCCATTGAGAGTCCCTGGGGTATCATGGAGGTTTCTACCCCAGCCCAGGAGGCTTAATGGTCTGTGGAGATCCCAGAGTTGAGGGATTAGGCGTAGACTGCCCCAAAACACTGAACTCAAGTTTTCCCTTGCCTTATCCTTGGTCTTCCCAGCGAGACTTCCCTTGAAGGCGCTCTCATCGAGGAATTTGCCTGAGAGGCCAGGTGGGCCTGGGTTTCTGGGACGCCACCGGACCAGCTTCTGGGAAAGGACAGTCCATTGCCCCGTGGGCGTTGTGCCCGAAAGTCTGGAAGACAGTGACCGCACTTCCTCCCACTAACGTGGGAGGTCATCGGGGCAGGGAGCCGCCCGCAGACGAGAGCTGTGACGTGTGCTCTCCACAATGCACTGCTCGCCGCCCCAGGGCCTTGTCTCGGGCTTGGCCCCAGAGTGGAGGCCATGCGGGTCCCCACAAGGGGAAGAAAGCCAATAGCGGCGTCTCCAGGACCCCCCACCTCAGCTCTCCATGGCGGGCATAGCGCACTCACGTCCCCTTGCTAGGACCCACCTGCAAACAGCCGTTCCCCACGTCCCCTTGCGTCCGCACAGCCACTGAGTAAAACAGCAAGGACAGAACCAGTGCCTGGGGGAGAGCCAGGCCTCAAGCGGGCTTCGCTGGGCTCACGCAGGGCTTCTGGGGGCCACGCTCCCACCTGCGTGCGGTTTGCTGACTCTTTATCTCGGCTGGTCGCAGACTTTTGTCGTTGATCTAAACCCCGAAAACGTTGGGACCGACGTTTTTCTCCATTTCCTGACAACCCAAGTGGGTAATTGAAATCGGCCCTACGGTTTTGAACTTTCTGTGGGGAGGGAGGCGCGGCAGCCCATCTGTTGCGAAAATTTTTGAAAGACACGGAAGGTACATTATTCTGAGCCAAGAGGATTTCTCTTGGTATTTGAAATTGCTCTCAGTCTTTCATCCTTTCTTCTCTTGGCCTCCCCAGTCCCCATGTTGTAACCATATGCCCCAGGCGCACACTCTGCGCGCTTTCCCTCTGCTTACGTTCGGGCCCGCGCGACTCCTCCGCGGCTCACCGCATCCCTCCCTCGACAGAGCTCATTTTCGGCTGGAGAATAGAGCATTACTGAGATCGGTAGATGCCCATTTCGATTCTCCAGCTTCTGTGTATGCAAGGACACAGATGGAGAGGTCAGGGTACCACAGGCATACACACCTCCACTGTTGGGGCAGGGATCCTGCCACCCCTGCCAGCCCCGGCCACCATCCCTGAGGGCTGGTGTTTCTGGCCACGGGTCATGCAGTCGCTCTTTCCACAGCTGGCCAGAGACTGGGTCTTTCTTCTCCTTTATCATCTTGATTCCTTCTTTCATCCACCTTTTAAAATCGATCCTGGATTTCATTCAGGCTGTGTGTGGGTTATGAGTTCATTTGATGATACATCTAATAGATTTGCAAATTCTTCTCATTTCCTATAGTCAAAATATTTCAGAAAGTGATAGTGTATGCAAAGCAGTACAAATTATGATTCCTTGTAATTTGAATGTATGACGGACAAAAATCCATAGATATTAATAAACACGAGTCGAGGTCTCTTCCGTATTATCTCCGAGGAACTTCGGTGGAGTTCTTTACAGGATTATAATAACTGAGGAGTGTTCCATATAAATACGGTGCTGCTCCTTTAACCAGATTGCTGTTCACTATGTGAAACATTCTGCCTGTTTGTGATGAGAATTTTAAAAGCTGAAATTCCATTGTACCCACAATGCCTTGTGGACTCAGCGAGCTCACAGGGTACTAACGATGCTTGTCATCGTGAATGTCGACCGACAGATAAATTTTGGAAACTCTGATGAGCCCAAGCCACTCACGACCTGTCTATTGCCCCGGCAGTGAACAGGGTAATGACCGGTAGCAACAAGTGGAGGCTCGAAAGGTCAGGGGCGTTTTACCCTTCTTTTTCACATTTCAATCGGACACGCACGTATGGAATTGCTGCCCACTGTCAGGTACAATAGGAAATGCGGTGACTCAGAGACCACAGGCTCCGCCCCCGCCCGGGCTCTTCCCCTTCTCCAGTCCTTCCACCTCCGCCTCTGGGTCCCGCTGCTGGGTCTCTGCCGGCTTCTTGTTTTGCGCGTCCAGCACTCCGGGAAGCAGTGGGCATCCCTTGGCCTCAGCAGCTACGCTCGACAAGGATGGCGCTAAGTAAAACAGTTAACCCTGATGGTTAAAACCAACCTAAAATAGACTCGAAAACATGCCTTATAAGGGTCCTCACTGTGAATTGTCCACAGATAAAATCATAACAGAGTCTGAACAGTGTGATGTTACCAGGAGAAATAATGGGTCGGTCCCAAACCAAATCCACTTCTGCTCCTGTGTGACCTGTTTGGACGTCCAAGTCACTGGCACTGACCAGATTTTTCTCTCTTCGTTGTTCCCATTTTCAGCTTGGTCAGCTTGAGGCCCGACTCTGTTTACTGATTTCGGTTTCCTTGGAGAAACGGCGACTTCCACACCAACAACCGCCTGTGACAAGAGGGCACTGTGAGGCGCTTCCCCCTAACGCTCCCATCACTTCTGGCAAGTGGCCACTGTCATCATCCCCAGCTGAGGGGACAGTGACAAGGATTCAATGTCATCTTGATTCGTGAGACCCGTCTAGCCTCTACCGAAGCTTGCGAACAGGCCCAGAGAGGAAGTGTTGGTATTTGTCACCACTGTAGCTAATACATTTCACGTGGCTGATTCTCCGTGGTCCTTCTAGGTTTGCTGGTGACAGTGTGACCTTCAGTGGGGACGGCTCATCCATCATGCTTTGAACTTTTCACTTGGTTCCATGCTCATTTCATTTTTGCAAGAAAATCTTTGTCCGCAGCCCTGTTTATGACTCACGAGGGAGCTTCCACCACTATATCCCTGTAGCTCATGGGACGCCGGGTGCAGGGCTCTTCCCAAATCAGGTGCAGATGGTCATCCAGAAAACGTATCTATCATTTTCCACCATTGTATTGGCCCCGTAAAATGATCTCTATTTACCATATTTATAACAGACACAGGTACTATATTTGTTAAACTGAGTTCCTAAGAGAACCTAAGAAATGTCCTTAACATCATATAGATTTCAGATCTGTCCACATCAGGAGAGTAGAAAGAAACTTAACCCAGAAATTGTATTCGGTACATTATAAAGGATGGTTTGTAAACATTGCATCACCTCGCCCAAGTCTACAGACAGAGGAGGTGATCCTCAAGGCGTTTGCCTCTGAAACCATTGAGTAAACTCTCACAGCTTCATCCTGCCTTATAAGAACAGAAATTAGAAGCACTAAGTTATAGACAACTAAATATACAAAAATCTTCAACAAAAGCCTGACTATAATGGATTTTCTAGTCACTCAATATCCTTGAATAATAATAATAATAATAATAATACTAGTAGTAGTTAGTGATTTGGAAATGCAGGTTTCTGAAAGTTTTACCGGGAAGACTTTGTATCCAAATATTCAACCCAAAGCTTGGCATTGGGGATGTTTCCTGAAAGGAAAGTGGCTCTTGGTGAATAATCCCATCTTGTCTCTTACACTTTATAAGTAGAACAAAATTGGTCTGGACAGCATTTCTTATTCTTCAACTATGTGCAAAAAATGAGCAAAGAAAACACGCCCAGAAAGACATATAGGATCTCGTTGAAAATGGTTATCACCGGCCGCAAAAGATGAGCAATTTCTGATTTTTTGTTCAATGCTTCTATACGTAGATGAAATCGTGTGTAATAGATACAAATTGCAGTTACAGTTGATACAATACTTAGATTACATCATGAACTGACCGGTGTTTAGTGTTCGTTCCTGAGAGATTAGCTACTTCCCCACAGTGTTGTATCATGTGAGGGCACGAAATGCCTTTGGACAGCTGCTTTCCAGTTGACTCATGACTATCTCAGTTTTGTGCATTAAGAAAGAAACAGCAAAAATATATTTACACCAGATCTAGAAATAATGGAAATGGCAGCCCCCCAGAAAAACAATGGAGTAAAATGCACTTGAGAAGGCTTTCCTGACAGAAGTATCTTCTCTGAATTTCAAGCAGCTGGTCGCATTAGCATTTTACATAGAGAGAATGTATCACGTCACACTCTAATTACGAATATAGGATCAGGAGTGTGTCCTAGCTCCCTGTTATGACATCTGTACGATCAAGACTGTGATGCGCTAGAGAACGTCGAGTGCCGTCTATGGCCATACCACCCTGAACGCGCCCGCGGGTCGGGCCTGGTTAGTACTTGGGTGGCAGAACGTTGAGTGCCGACCCCGCTGGCTGGGTTTGAAGAGGACCGTCGGGCACACGCAGACGGCACAGCGGGGCTGCAGTCCGGAGACGCGGCCGGCTCGGCTCCGTGAGAAGCGGCATCGATGCCCAGCGTCGCCCCGAGCAGCGGTGAGGGCAGGTGGAGCGCAGGGAGATGAGCCCCGGGAGGTGAGCAGAGCCAGGTGAGCAGGGGGCTTCATCGCCGACAAGAGGAGCTCTTATTTCACCCTAAAAAGAGACGGGAAGGAGAGGAGCCGAACAGTCTCACGGGCGAGTTCCCAATAATTTGAACAGATATTCTGCTCTCAGGAGGTACCGCACCAGTCCCTGCGCCGTGAGTGTGCGTGGTCCTTCGTGACTCATTCCCAAAGAGCACGGTAGGGAACGGGAGAGGAAGTCCCACTTCCCAGAAACCTGACAGGACCTCAGCCAGGCCGTCCCAGCGACAGCAAGAGTCTCGCCGACAGCGCAGCCTCTGGATGTGAGGTGATGAGAAATCTCGGTGGTGAAGAGCCCATAACCCCAGCCTCATCGGGAGAGAAACGGCAGACCGATCCCAATGCAGAGACGTTCTGCAAAGCCCCTCCAGACTCTCTCCTGCAGACCTCCATGGTCACCAAAACCATTAAAAGTGGGAGAAAGGATCACAGAGCAGTCCGAGGAGGCAGGTTGTCTAGAGGTCCTGTGCTCTCTTGAACAGGATCCTGAGACAGAACAATGGCATTAAGTAAAAACCGAGGCAGTCCGAGGAAAGTGTTTCTCTGACGACAAGGTCTCACTGTTGTCTCACAGTCCGGAGAAACACATCACACTACTGAGAGGGACTCGCGGTGGGGATCTGGGGGGCAGGGGATACAGAACTACTATTTTTGCCACTTTACTTTAGATCTAAAATTATTATATACATAGTTTTTAACTGTTAAAAGTGATACGATCCCAGTGAGGTCCTCAAGCATTGGAGACGCCGTGCTCAGACTCTTGCTGTGGACAAGAGGAGAAGCCGAGAGCGTTGGGCGGGCTTTCCAGACGGGGGATGCGGCAGAGAGTGGGTTTGTGGTGTGTTTCGGGGGTACGGGACCTACAGGCCTTGCAGTTTGGAGGCAGGGAACAGGGTCAAGCAACATTCTGCCAAGCTTCCATTTGCAGGGCCTGGGGGAAGCCCCCGTGCGAAAGCCCGCACACCACCAGATAAACATTAACCATCAATAAACGCAGCCACCGGATTATTTGAAAATCTGTGTTGCATCATTCAGTCTTTCCAGACCCAAGGACCAGCACGGCCAGGGTCAATGCAGACTCAGACCAGGCAGGGGGTTGGCTGGGGCGTCCTGTGGCCTGGCTAGCAGCACTTCCCCTCCCACTACGGTGACAACAGGCCTGGGGAGGACCTCATGCCCACGCTCTGGCCTCTGTCCCACCCAGGCCTGTCAAGTGGGACACACACAGTTTGCAAGATCTACCCGGGATGGGTCCAGAAAGGAATCCCATGCAGGGGTGAGAGGTAGATCTGAGTCCTTCAGCCGCAAATTCTGGGTCCTGTGTATGAGGTTAGCGTCTGGAAGCGGGGTGCATCCTCACCTCGTGGGCAGAAACAGAGCTGGGTGCCTCCAGAGTGACGTCATCGGAGACGCGCACGCAGGGGACAGACCCCTTCCAGCAACAGCGCGGAAGTAACTGTGAAGGTCAGAGGGCAGGGTGTTTGCCCTCACCGCGGTAGGGGTGAGGGGAGAGAGGGTCCTTGGTCATTGTCACGTCAGAGAAACAGACCCTTTCCCCATGTTTGGTGCCTTCACACAAAACATTTCACGTAAGTGTTGGGCTTCATTATGGGAAACACAGTAATGTTCTCTGTTCTCACCTCATTAAACAGGGAGTTCACATCATTGACTCCGTTGGTTCTCTGGGGAGAAAACAGGCGATTACAGAGCAGGATCGGCAAGATAATCTCCTCTCATTATCCGAAGGTACACACTCATCGAGTGCTAAGTCTGGGGACGTCACGGACGCGTGATGACCGCTGCTCACGCTGCCGGAGGGCGTATTTGAACGTCTCTAAGAAAGTTCAACCGCAACCTCATCTCAAGGGAAAACGAAACAAAACATTTCTTGTCTTCGTCTGTGTTGGTGTGAGATGGTGGCCGTTGGGACGGTGGCCTTCCATTTAGAGGCCACGATCGCTGCCGTGACAGACACACGGCGTGGAGAGTCACTGAGTCCAGTAGCACTGCGAGGGGAAGGGGAGACGACCTCCTTCCCTCAAAGCCAGAAGGAGAGAGACGGGCTGCGAAGGCCCAGCGCTCCCTGCTTTCTGGTGTTGATCATCCTATCGGCAGTAACAGGAGCCAAATAAACAAAAATATAGTAAAGAGAATATAAAGGAAACACAGAAGTGGAGTTTTTGGCTTTTTAAGGCATAATTAAAATTTTTACCTTACAATTCCATTGTGGAAAAGTGTTTTGTGAGTTTTACGCTTTAATTCAGGTGGGAAGCCGTGTCAAAGGCATCATGGGGCCTTTCCTCACAAAGAAAACCACAAAGTCGCTTCGGATTGTGGGGCAGTGCCCGTGAGGGGAGCCCGGCCGGCAGCGCGCTCACGCCCGGGCCACGCCTGCCCGCCAGTGCTCACTGGGGGCTTCCTGCGGCCTGTGGCCCCTGCCCCGGAGTCGCCATCCCACAGCCACCATGGGGACAGGGGACGGGTGCTGTCCTGACCCAGCTGCCCTCCGGCTTCTTTAAACTGCCCAGGGCCAGGTGAGCTCCTGAGATTAAAGCAAAACCCAGGAGAATCATGAGGGGCTTGGAGGCTCTGTTGTGAAAACACGCCCCTGGCAGGTTTGTCTGGGCCCAGCGGCCTGCAGTGGGGTCTTGATGAACTCTTCTGATGCCCGAGGGGCCCCCCAAGAATCTCCCACAGTTCACACTTAGCACCTCTCCACAGTCAGGCACACGGACACCACTGTGCCCATTTCAACGAGGACCCAGTGAAGGTCATTCAGCGATTTTAAGGTCACACAATTAATGAACTTCTGGATGGCATGAAAGCTTAAAATCCACAGTATAAAAGCTACACTGCCCTGCCCCCCTCTTGCTGGAAAGGGATGCCTGATTCTAAGATTCCGGGCTTCTGTCAATTTAAATTTGGCTTTGTTCTGGCTTCTAAAGCACTCAGACAGACACTTGCCAGATGGGCAATATAAAAAGAAAAGCATAACCAGCTAGAAAACAGTGATAGGTCCCTTTGTGGAATAAGGACTATAATCTTTTATTTATTAAGATGTTATGTTACATATTTGAAGAGATCAACATTTGATTTAAAACAATCCGCTGTGTTTGCAATGACCTCATGGGTTACGGCAACCGCTGAAATGGCAGAACTTCCACCACACCTTTCGGTTGGAATCCCAACTTTACCTGCTTCTTGTCAAACTTTGTTTCACAGACCTTGAGGGTAGGAACCTCAGAATCACCCATATTTCAGCTCCTCCCATAAAGAATTGGACTCTGTCCCCTGGAGCCTTGGACCTAGTCCAGACGTCCGACTTGGAGCCTTTGGTGTTCCCTCGATGTTGGATGTCCGGAGACAGAGTTGTCAAAGCATCTGGCTCTTTCCCCAGGAAAGATCACCCAGGATGTTCTTCCAGACACACGTGTCCCATCAACACCCAACAGGTGAGTGAGGCCACCAAGAAGCATCTGGTGTCAGGAGAGCCACCAGATGTGTGACCCCAGGTGACCCCAGTAGACAGGCTCTCCAGCAAATTGCACCCCAAACTGCTAACCCAGAAACTTGGAAACCAATACGATGGTCATTTTCAGCGAAGGTTTTTCTGTGGTGTGAGGTTTTTCTTTTAGTAAGTGTAATATTGCATATGCTATGCATTTGTAAGCCATGATTATTAACTGACCTTGCAGCAAAAGGACAATACCAGAACATGGAGTGACTTTGACCTTTAAAAGCAGGGTGGTCTTATAAATCGCAGCCCTCTACTTGTAATGCCCTGTTTTCTTCAGTGAGTGGGAATCCAACAGCTTGGAATGACCTACTCTGGTTAGATGTTTATTATGTCCCTTCCCTGGTGACAGATGCCAGAAAATCTCCATTCCATCTTTGACTTTGGTCATTTCAGAGGGGTAGGCATGGACCCCCTGAAATTATCTGAGGACTTTCCCATCGTTTGGGTTGATGATGGTGGTGGCCCTCTCAAGAAAGGTGAGGGCCCCCAAAGTCACTACATGTGGTAAGCAGGGTCCGATGATTTGAGGAGGAGGATATCATCAGAATTTGAAGGTTTTCAGACTTTGAAAGAAAGGCTTCCCAAGGCCTCCCTGCCAGGGAGAAGAAAGACGAGCAGATTCTGAGTGAGAAGATGCAGCTGAGAGAGCCGCGCATGACTCAGTCTCATGACCCCGGGCAGGAGACCCTACCCCAGCCAGCAGGGGAGGTGAGCACACAGCCCCTGCTGAGGACTGATGAAAGGGTCACCCCCTCGGGGTACCTGGATGGCTGGAGAGGCACTGGGGCAGCGGGACATCACCGAGGAGGGGACCTCCGTGCCACTGGGACGCACATCTAAGCTGTGTCCACGATGCAGTCTGCTCACGTGATGCCAAGGTGGCGGCTGGAGGTCAGAGTGAGCACAGCTCTGGCTTGAGTGTAGATGTAAAAAGACCAGGTTGTGGCCCGGGCAGACCCTCTGGGACCCTAGACAGCTTCAGGCGAGGATGTGATTCAGTGAGATGCGTGGATGTCTGTGCAGCCGGACTCCATATTGGCTACTGTAGTCATTGTTCTTCTCACCGCACAGACACAGTAAATGATGGCCACCCACGAAGGCACTGAGACACTTTTCAGAAATGTGGCTTTCAGCTGCTTCGTCCCTAGAGCCAGGCTTCATGCCTGTCCCCCAGGGACTTTCAGTGACCCCTGAGTGTCTCTGCCGCTCCATCAGCAATCCTGCTGTGTCCTCCGTCTCTCTTCTGAGCCCATGACAAAGGCCTATGGAGGAATGCTTCCAGTTGAGCTCAAACACCATTTCTGGGGACTCCCAGCTACTCTGAACTAACAGGATAACCAGCAGGGGTTAGAAGGTTTTTTGTTTTTGTTTTTTTTTTTTTTACAATTATACCTAATTTCTTCGTCTTCACACAAAATGGAACCACCTCCTTCTCCCATGCTCTACCAAAAGGCAGCAGGGGTCCCCTGTGTTGGGTCTCCTCTGAGGCATCTGTTTCTCTTTGAGATTTTGGTTCCTTGATTGGTTTGTCATATCAGCTCCCTTATGACCTCTGTAAAATCCCTGACTTTGTAGGTTACTTGGCTTTCTCTGCTGATGAGGGTGGAAGCAAACCTCTACTCGTTTCTGCACCGGACTCAATGCCAGAGTCCAACACTGGGATTTTCAGTGCCTGCTAAATTCCTAGCACTTACAACAGTGTCTACCACGTAGCAAGGACTCCACAGATCATTGTGTAATGATACAGAAAACAATAAAATAAACAACAACAAAAATAATGGTACAGAAAATAAAATAAAACCTGTGTCAGAAAATCACCACTTAGCTCTCCTATTGGATTACTTCAAAGCTTTTTTATGTAGAAATTTATTATAAAGCATACTTAGATACTTGTAAGAGTAAGTGCCAGTATAATATATGCATGGACCTTTTATCTTATATTCAGCAAAGGAATCCATTCTCATCCTTAGCTCTGTACAAAAGATATGGAAGATACGAAGTGAACTACAAAGTCACCGCTGGTTGAGTTGGGAGCTTTGCCGAGGGAAGCCCAACAGAGGACCTGGTTACCCCTGGAGGAGCTGTCCGTGAGGACTGCAGGATGTCCCCAGCCAAGAAGCTGTAGGCGGTTTAATGAAGTCTAGACATTCCCAGTGATGGTTCCCACCGAGCGCTCCATGAGAACAGCATGGCAGGGACACCCCAGTTGCGTGGTAGAGGGAGAAAAGTGACTAGCAAGAGGGATGAAATTATCTCCTGTTTTAGAAGCAGATGAGGACATGCACAATTACCATCAATACTGTACAGCTGGCATTCACTGAAATTCGTTGTTCTGTTCACCCTTTAAAATAACATCCCTGCCCTTGTTCATTTGTTTTATATGGAACGCAGCAACATGAATCAAAATGGGAGTCACTTGGTGTTGAGGTAGAGCTCACGGATAACGATCTTCTCTGTGAAATTTGTTCTGTGATTCAGTCTTAACTATGTTTTCACCAACATGCAGGGAAAATGTATGCAATTTAAAAAGAGAGCTTCAAAATATTTCAGTTGTTGATAATCCTTAACACACATTTGTGTTAATGGACGTATATTCAATGTTTATATTAATGGGTATACAAAATACTTTTGTTTTTAAGAGATAAAAATATAAGAATATTTATTAACCAATCAAAAAAAAGAATATTTATTAACCAATGGATTATACAAAAAAGTCATTGACCTATTGTCTTCCCAGAGACTCAACTAAAGAACCTTCAGATCTTAGCTATCTCCTTTATCACTTGTAGTATTCATAACCTATATTTATATCAGAAATGCAGTGCATCAAGGCTAAATGTATAGATTTGACATAAAATATAAAGTCGGCATTTTTATTTTTTATAAACATATAATATATTTTTATCCCCAGGGGTACAGGTCTGTGAATCGCCAGGTTTACACACTTCACAGCACTCACCATAGCACATACCCTCCCCAATGCCCATAACCCCACCCACCCCCTTCCCCCCAGAAACCCTCAGTTTGTTTTGTGAGATTAAGAGTCACTTATGGGGTGCCTGGGTGGCTCAGTGGGTTAAGCCGCTGCCTTCGGCTCAGGTCATGATCTCAGGGTCCTGGGATCGAGACCCACATCGGGCTCTCTGCTCAGCGGGGAGCCTGCTTCCTCCTCTCTCTCTCTGCCTGCCTCTCTGCCTACTTGTAATCGCTCTCTGTCAAATAAATAAATGAAATCTTAAAAAAAAAAAAAGAGTCACTTATGGTTTGTCTCCCTCCCAATCCCATCTTGTTTCATTTATTCTTCTCCTACCCCCTTAACCCCCCATGTTGCATCTCCACTTCCTCATATCAGGGAGATCATATGATAGTTGTCTTTCTCCGCTTGACTTATTTCCCTAAGCGTGATACCCTCTAGTTCCATCCACGTTGTCGCAAATGAAAAGATTTCATTTCTTTTGATGGCTGCATAGTATTCCATTGTATATATATACCGAATCTTCTTGATCCATTCATCTGTTGATGGAAATCTAGGTTCTTTCCATAGTTTGGCTATTGTGGACATTGCTGCTATAAACATTCGGGTGCACATGCCCCTTCGGATCACTATGTTTGTATCTTTAGGGTAAATACCCAGTAGTGCAATTGCTGGGTCATAGGGCAGTTCTATTTTCAACATTTTGAGGAACCCCCATGCTGTTTTCCAGAGTGGTTGCACCAGCTTGCATTCCCACCAACAGTGTAGGAGGGTTCCCCTTTCTCTGCATCCTCGCCAGCATCTGTCATTTCCTGACTTGTTAATTTTAGCCATTCTGACTGGTGTGGGGTGGTATCTCATTGAGGTTTTGATTTGTATTTCCCTGATGCCGAGTGATATGGAGCACTTTTTCATGTGTCTGTTGGCCATCTGGATGTCTTCTTTGCAGAAATGTCTGTTCATGTCCTCTGCCCATTTCTTGATTGGATTATTTGTTCTTTGGGTGTTGAGTTTGCTAAGTTCTTTATAGATTTTGGACATTAGCCCTTTATCTGATATGTCATTTGCAAATATCTTCTCCCATCTGTCAGTTGTCTTTTGGTTTTGTTAACTGTTTCCTTTGCTGTGCAAAAGCTTTTGATCTTGATGAAATCCCAACAGTTCATTTTTGCCCTTGCTTCCCTTGCCTTTGGCGATGTTCCTAGGAAGATGTTGCTGCGGCTGAGGTCAAAGAGGTTGCTGCCTGTGTTCTCCTCAAGGATTTTGATGGATTCCTTTCTCACGTTGAGGTCCTTCATCCATTTTGTGTCTATTTTCATGTGTGGTATAAGGAAATGGTCCAATTTCATTTTTCTTCATGTGACTGTCCAATTTTCCCAACACCATTTGTTGAAGAGGCTGTCTTTTTTCCATTGGACATTCTTTCCCACTTTGTCGAAGATTAGTGACTATAGAGTTGAGGGTCTATTTCTGGGCTCTCTATTCTGTTCCATTGATCTATGTGTCTGGTTTTGAGCCAGTACCATGTTGTCTTGATGATGACAGCTTTGTAATAGAGCTTGAAGTCTGGAATTGTGATGCCACCAACTTTGGCTTTCTTTTTCAATATTCCTTTGGCTATTCAAGGTCTTTTCTGGTTCCATATAAATTTTAGGATTATTTGTTTCATTTCTTTGAAAAAGATGGATGGTACTTTGATAGGAATTGCATTAAATGTGTAGATTGCTTTCGGTAACATAGACATTTTCACAATATTTATTCTTCCAATCCAGGAGCATGGAACATTTTTCCATAAAGGAAATTAAAGGCATCCAAATCAGCAAAGAGGAAGTCAAACTATCACTCTTCGCAGATGATATGATACTATATGTGGAAAACCCAAAAGACTCCACTCTAAAACTGCTCGAACTTATACAGGAATTCAGAAAAGTGTCAGGATATAAAATCAATGCACAGAAATCAGTTGCATTTCTCTAAAGCCTGCATTTTTTTTTCCTGCTTGGAGGTCCTAAAAATCCTGGAGATGGGGAGAATGTAGGTTTCAGTCAGGGCATGGGCCTCAGAAGTGCCGCATCCCTGGTCAGCCAGACGGAGCCGCCTCCAGGCCACAGGGCCCTCACATTTGCCCCAGCCCTTCCCTTTGTGAGCTGGGACATGTGTGAGCACAATATATAGGCTGCTCTGTGATCTGGAACAAGTGTCATTCAAACATACAATGGACTATTACTCAGCCGTAAAAAAGAATGAAATCTCATCATTTGCAACAACATGAATGAAGCTGGAAGGTTTTATAGTAACCAAAATGGGTTCCTCAGAGAAAGGCAAATGCCAAATGATTTTATTCAGATGTGGAATTTAAGAAAGAACAGCGATCAAAGGAAAAAAAAGAAAGAGAGTGAGGGAGATCAAAAAACAGACTCTTAACTACAGAGAACACACTGATGGTCACCGGGGCGGGGGTGAGAGGAGAGGAACAGGTGATGGGGACGAAGGAGGCCCCCGTTGTGATGACCACGGGGTGTCGTACGGAAGTGCTCAGTCACTATATTGTACACCTGAAGCTAACATTACGTTGTATGTTAACTAACCGAAATTTAAATGAAAGCTTCTTCAAAAAGGAAAAATAAATATGGTGTATGTCAGAGAATGGACATTTCTTTTCAAAGAACCCTTGATTCCGTGGCAGTTATTAAAACAGAAGAAAACAAGACCAAAAAAGCAATCCTTTCCATACCCATGTCTCCTCCACCCAATTCCATTGTGCCGGGCCCCTTATGTGGGCCATGGGAGCCATGGGGGGTGTGTGTGTGGTGTAGGATGGGCACCCTGATACTGATCCCGTTCTTAGCTGTAGTGTTTTTTCTCTAATTCTCCCACTAAAGTATATTCTAGCTCCCTAGATGACAAGATCTCCTTTTTCGCATTCCATTTTAAATTTTTGAGCATCAAATTTCTTTCAAAACAGGTTTCTAGCTCTTTCTAACCTTGGTTGTTGATTTGTGCCAAGAAGTTCACTGCTTCCACAATTCATAAAAACATGTCCACTAGCTCAAAGGCAATTTTTCCACTTTAAACTCTTAGTATTCGTTCACACGACATCTTTCCTCTCTCTTGTCATCTTGCGCATCCTTACAGACATTCTGAAAAGCCATAGATCACTATGTCTCCGCATCGTAGATCCCAAAGTTCTTGCTTTTAATTCACACCAACCCCACAAGAACACACCTGGCCCGGTACTATCTTCATGAGATGTTGCCTAGCCCGCAAGATCTCAAGATCTTTCCTCCTGATAGCAATATTGCATATTGAGAGTTTACTGAATGTTAATCCACCTCTACTTACACAGGCCAATAAAACTTGTTTTCATTTCAAATAACAGAACTTGTTTAAACTAAGAAGAAAATCACATACATTGAAAGACGTCGTCTGCAAACAGAAAGTACACACGGACAGTGGTCTCCCCATCTACGACAGTAGCACCCTGACACGCATCTTCTGCAGCTACCGTCCTGGAAGGCCTACCACAACCGTCGCAGCCACTGGCCCAGAAAAGTCAGGCATCTGTCAATGACTGTAAGATTTGCCATGATTTGCCTCTGCTTCCAACGCAGCGCCAACTGGAGGAAGCGAAAGATGCATCCCAAGCGATCCCAGGGCACCTGGCTTGCGGCTCACCACGTGCACTTGCCCTCCCCGTCAGCCTCCAGTGAAATCACACTGGCAGCTCCAGTGTTTGTTAAACTTCTAAAGCCTTCCCAGTCCTCTGCCTGCCTTCCAGCCTCTGCTGAGTGCACGTCACGCTGTCCGCCTTGCCTGCGCAGGAATAAATGGCTGTTGCTTATTCTCAGGTGCGTTACCTTTGTTATTTCCTCGACTCTCATGGGGAAAAATCACACATGAACCAGTGTCTGTCCTTGTGTGGCTCTTGCAGCGTGAAAGAAGAAATGCTTTGTCCTGAAGGGTTGAGTGGAGTGGAGGTGTTGTCTGTCCTGTGCCCAGGCCAGCCTCCCTGACTCATGGGGCACAAGGCACTACAGCTTCACTAATTCTCCAAAAGGCACGTGCACCTCCCATTCAGTCCCATAGACAACTGACCTGTCTCCACAGAGGGGACCTTCCCTGTTGTCCTTGAGACGTTGGCACAAATGCTGATCATGATGTGATCATGGTGAGAAGCGTTTGGTCCCTTCATGCACTGGCAACGTGGTGCTGGCTTCTTGCATGACCCAGGAGGGACGGCAGCCCTGTCCAAGTGGCTTCAGACCCTATCTGTCCTCGGACGAAGGAACAAAGCCCGTCCCAGTCCAGCACTCCCACAGGTGAGGAGACCAGGGTGTGCAGCGCGCGTTGCGCATTTTCTAGAGCAGGACATCTGCAGGCACTCTTCAGTCTGGTTGGTTGTGCCCACACGGGAAAGCAGATACCAGTCAAGAGCATTGTGGAAAATGAACTGTTTGGGCAGGAAATTGTATCAAGGCAAATGTCTGCCTCTTCAGGATCTGGGGCTAGTGTTGAACACATTTCTGCCATGGCTGTCACTGTTGGAATGAAAACGTGTTTTCTAAAAATGTGCATGAGGTCGTGGTACAAGTTATGTAGCCTCTGTAAAGGATTTGGAAGGTTTGCCGTTTGGCTGCCATCACATGAAGCGGCAGGAAGAATCATGACGTTTTGAGCACCCACAGAGGGCAAAGGAGCCTTCCCTGCGCCGTCCTCAGCATTCCAGATCTTTTAGTCTTCCGTGCTAGGGGAAGGGTTGTGAGCTCAAATCAGCTCCAGATGGAGCTCCCATTCCTGCAAAGCTTCCTGCCTGTGGCAAAGCAACACAGGAAATTCAAACTAGGACCAATTTTAACATACGATGTTGTTATAAAAGTCTCATCCATCACAAGAGGTACTTAGAAATTATGTTAGGAAAACACAAAACTTTAACTCTCTAAGAAAAGAGATGTCGAGCACCTCATTATGGATGGGGAGGGGAAGTTACATCAGTTTAAAAGTGAGGACTTTCCTTGACACAGATAGCAACAAGGATCTTCTACTCCATGCTGTGTGAGAAAAAGACAAGGGACCAGAGAGGCTAAAATCTATTTCCGTGATAATTTTCATCTGATCGTATTTCTTTGTGTGTTGAGTTTATACTGCACTTTCCCCAAGAATAGGATTTATGAAAAGACAAAGGAGGAGGAGGAGAGGAAGGAGACACCATCCATGGGATTCATTCAGGGTGGAGGAGCTGTTGGTAAAAGCCACTGAAGAGGCAAGAGGCGTGTCACAGGAAGGATGCAGGGACAGCAAGCCACAGTGATGTTGGCCGTTGCCACAATTGACACAATGGTCCCATTACTGTGTATTTGAAAGGCCTGTTTCTCTGTTTTTCTTCCTTTTGACTCTGGCTGCATCTGACTTCCCTCAGGATGACAAAGGGAACCCACCCCACGGGGCATTAAATGGCCCCCATGGGGCCATGACGTCTAACCCAAAATTGAGTCTGTGAGCAGCAGAGATCCATGACAACATGGACGAGAAAATGGGGAAGATCATTTTTATTGAAAAAACAGTGACTTGTAATCCTGTTTAAAAAAGGAGGTGAGTGTAGGAGACAATGAATGAAATGAAAAACCAGCATTCTGCCAAAGAGAACTCCAGTCTAAACAAAGTCTGTTTTAAAATCCCGTTCTCTGAGGTAATGTCCACATTTGTCCTAGCTCATCCACACTTAGTTTGTTTCTGTGCACTTTCTGAACACTCTTTAATCAATTTGTTAATCAAAGGTATATCCATATTTCTTATCACCTTTTGTGTCTCTTCTTACGGGATTGTTCAAATATTTTGCTGTTAGTGATCCCCGTATAAAGAAGACCTTCCAACTGCACATCTGACTAAACCCAAAGGTAGAGAGGAACACCGTCCATGAGGAGCACAGTCATATTTTCAAGCTCCTTTTGGGGCCCTCACCCGCAGGCTATCAAGATATCCTTCAAGGATATCTGAGGTGCCATTGCTTTTGTGGCATTAATGCAATGAAGATGAAAAAAATGCATAATGAGGCACATATCTTTCCCAAAAAAAGTCACAATCCATTCAGCAAGTTGTTGACTAAGAAGCACTTAATAGTATTTTCCCACTTAATAGTACCCAATATTATAAGAAATGAATGTACAAAAATAGTACAAAATAATACCAAAATGTACATAATGTGATCCTCATGAACTACTTCATAAAATACGTTAACTGTTGCATCGTTTGTAACTAATCTCTGTAGTGATTAGTTCTAAACAGGAGTCCAGGGGCACCTGGGTGGCTCAGTGGGTTAAGCCCCTTCCTTCAGCTCAGGTCATGATCTCAGGGTCCTGGGATCGAGTCCCGAATCAGGCTCTCTGCTCAGCGGGGAGCCTGCTTCCCCCCCCCTTCTGCCTCCCTCTCTGCTTACTTGTGATCTCTCTCTCTGTCAAATAAATAAATAAAAATCTTTAAAAATAAATAAATAAATAAACAGGAGTCCAGGGTCTCCCCTCTGGTCGCCTGGCTTCCTTGAATTTCTAAGAGCTCTGAGGGTTGATGCAAAGCCTATGAGAGTCAGCTGTTATACCCAAAGACAGAGCATTGAGATACCATTAAGTCACTTATGAGTTTGGCCCTTTATGCCTCTGGTATCTGTCTAAGAGGCAGACTCTGAGCAACGTTATGCACAGCTACCTCGAGACCCTGGTGTGTGGGCCCACGTGCATTCTCATGATTATTGGTGGAAGAAGATCCATTCTTCTCCATCCTGGTTAAACTTGGTGAAAACACAGTTGACCCATGCTTTGGTCCCAGTGGCTCCATTTCTTAGTGACTCATTTCCAGCTCACAATCAGCTCGAGACCCTCCAAATAGAGGTAGAATTTAGATATTATTCTCTCTTGGATCTTGGGCTATTATTTCATTTCCCTTCATGGAGATCCTCACCCTGGAGTTCTCTAACCCATCTAGTTTTTAAACCATGAAAACACAAAATGTGTGTTTATGCCTTCTTTTCCTGGACAATGAACTATTGCCCCTGTTCGAATGGGAAGTTGTCCTGGGAGATTCCACTGGACCCTGAGCTGTCTTCCTGAAGGAAACAGACACAGTGCAGGTGACATAGCCTCCTGAACATGTTTCCCATGTGACTCCCTCTACTGGAATCAATGAGGTCAAGAAGAATTTACAGTGTCATACTCAAGACAGAAAAATGTACATACATCCTAAAAGCATGGTGGGAGGTAGGGCTGTGTGGATTTAATATAGACAGCTCAATGTGCTTGCAAAACTATAGGTATTTTAAGTATTGGGTAGAAATGACTATTTGCAAGCTTTGTGCAATGAAACATTCTACAAGATGGAAAGAAAAGTCTTATAGATATCCTCCTTACTCAAGAGTGTGAACAAAGTACAGGGACAAGCAAGTCATTATAGTTTCTTAGTCTTTTTTCGGGAATAAAAGAAAAAAAGAATCTGGCACCAACGAGCTCTGGAGATCTTACTGTGCACCATCTTCCCATCTTCCCATCTTCCCATCTTTTTGCTCCATGCTGACCCGTTGGTCCCTTGAACCTGATTGTGAAAGTGTATGGACATCAGAGAAGTCAGCAAATTCTAAGAATCAGCATTTATTTTCTCTTTCCAGTGAGCAGGTCATGAAACGTGTCCCAGTTGGTTGTTCCCTACACAGCAAAATGGCTTAGAGCTCTACCCTGGGCAAATGGGTGTTCTGGAAGGAGTAAGAGCAGAGGTTTAAGAGGAAGTCTCTTAGTCAGATGTAGCACTGTAACAGCCTTGAAAGTTTTTATGCAAAGTGGTAGAAGATCCTGCAGTGTAACTGTAAGTGGACAGAGAGAAAATCCAGAGATACTGGAGAACTCTGAAATTAGTTCAATTAAAAGAGATCATATCACAATAATATTCCCAAAGAACATTTTTTAAAGGACAGTTTCAGACACAGCAAACATTTATTTTAATGTATAATTTCTCAGCTGTGAACATACAGCTAATGTTGTAAGTAGAATTTATAAAGAGGAAACTGCTTTTGACAAGGTTCGTAAGATATAAAAATATTTGACAACATTATTAAGTTGTTCACATATTACTTAAAGTAAATTTTAAGAAAGTAAGAGTTAAATTATTGAAAGCAAACACTAACACCTAGAGTGTCCAGATTCACCAATGTATGAAATATAAATGCCTAAAATGACTTCTGCAATAAGAGAAACGGGTAATTTTTCTATGTTGTAATAATAATGCATGTAATGGATATTAAATTTGCCAGTCTACATTATCTCACAAACTTTACAAAATCCCAGTGATAACTGATCATAGCTTGGCAGTGAAAACTGAGTTCAACAGGCTTTAAATTTACTAAGGGCACCAGACAGCATAATTTGGTGTAGAATCTATCTCTTGAGGGTTCTATTATAAAATGAGCAAAATGATAGGGAACTGTTTGTAATGTCAGTTTAAGTCAGTTCAAAAATCCAGTTTATGCTGGTAGTGACTGAAATAAATTAAAAATGCGATTGGCAAAGTTTTCTTTCCTTATCTGAATAAAAAAAAATAAATAGGCAATGTTACAGTACAAATACCAACTGGACTATTTGCTTGTAGAATATTTGATTTAGTTCAAATTCAATGTTTTAATCAGAATTTCCCTTAGATTTCAATTTGCAGATATTACATTAAGAAAATTACAGGAAGAAAATGTTGGTGTTCAAACTTATAAACTCATACAGACAGGCCTTCTTGCTTTGAAGAATGTTGTGATACAACACATATATGTATGTGTGTGTGCATGTGTGTACACACACACATGTTGGCACTGGAATATAGAAATGTCTTAAAGATGAGACTGTAAATAAAACTAAGAATTTACCGGTAACAGTAAACAGTCAGTGACTTAAGTAAAGTGAGAGGCAAGACAAAAAGCTTATTTTGGGGGAGATAATCATTTGCAAGGTCACAACTATGAAGATTTTGGTTAATAGATAAATAGCTAAGAAATTTATAAACTTCCAAAATATATTAATTACATTAACAATTTGAACTTCTAAAAGTTGTAAACTGACTCAAGAAAAATAAACATTCTTAAAAGGCAATATAACTATTCAATAAATTAAAATGAAGGCTAAAATTCTTCTCTAATAGGCAGAAAGTTAATATAGACGGAGGGGAGCTTAGCAACACCATCAATTAACTGGACACAACTGACATCTATAGACTACTTTATCCAACAGCAAAATACATATTCTCAAGTTGATGTGGATGATTCCTTAAGATAGACCACATTTGGGGTCATAAGAGACGGCTGAAACTTAAAAGAATGAAAGTTATACAGTGTCTTTTTTCAGACCATAATTGAATTAAACTAGAAATCAGTAACAGAGTGATAACTGGAAAATCCCAAGATACATGGAGATTAAACAATATACCTCTAAATAACGCATGGGTCAGAGAAGAAATAACAAAAGAAATTTGGAAACAATTCGATCTAAATGTAAATGTTAATACAACTGAGCAACATTTGTGGAATGCAATGAAAGCAGTGACTAAAGAGAATTTTATAACATGGAATGCACATACTAGAAAATAAGAAAGATCTAAAATCAATAATCTATGTTTTGATCTTAGAAAACTAGGAAAAGAAGAGGAAATTAAATCCAAAGTGATAATAAGAATTAGAACATTAATCAATTAAATTAAAAATGGGTAATCAATTGAGATAGTCGACTAAACCAAAAACTTAATTTAATAATCTGAGGGGTTTGAAGTGTCGGGGGGTTGGGGGGTGGGAGGTTGGAGTACCAGGTGGTGGGTATTAGAGAGGGCACAGCTTGCATGGAGCATTGGGTGTGGTGAAAAAATAATGAATACTGTTTTTCTGAAAATAAATAAATTAATTTAATTTAAAAAAAAACAGTAAAATTAATAATCCTCTAATCAGCCTAAGATAAAAAGAGAGAGGAAGAGGTGAAGGACACAAATTATTAATATTACTAATGTAAGAATTGGGGGAAATCAGAGGGAGAGACAAACCAAGAAAGACTGTGGACTCTGAGACTAGAGGCGAGCGGGGTGGGAGAAATGGGTGAGCCTGGTGGTGGGTATTCAGGAGGACACGTATTGCATGGGGCACTGGGTGTGGGGCATTAACAATGAATCTTGGAACACTGAAAAATTAAATTAAATTAAAAAAAATAGAAATGAAAGAAGGGACATCAGTACAGACACTATGGAAATTACAATGATATTAGAGGAATACTAAGAACAGCTCTGTGCCCACAAATTTAATACCTTAGATGAAATGGACCAATTACCAGAAAGATACAATTTGCCAAAACTTACACAAGAAAGAGACAACCTAACAACAAAACAACAACAAAGCCCTAACAACAAAACCAGACAAACACAGTACAAGAAAAACAAATATGTATTATCCTTCACGTATATGCTTGTAAAAATTCTCAATGAAATATTAGAAAATTGAATTAACAATGTATAAAAAGAATTATGCACATGAGCAAGTGGGATTTACCTCCAGTATGCAGGACTGGTTCAGCATTAGAAAACCAATTTCTGTAAGTCATTACATCAACAGACCAAAGAAGAAAAACAATATGATAATATTGATAGATAAAGAAAAATATTGACATAATCCAAAACTCACTTATAATAAAAACGCTCAGTAAACTAAGGTCAGAGGGTAATTTTCTTAAACTGATATAGAATATCTACCAAACAACAACAACAACAACTACTTATATCTAACAGCATAATTAAAGGTGAGGAGCGTGAATATGCGTGGTGCACAGTCTCTGTACTTCTGTCTTCTCCAGAATGTTGTACACTTGGAATCATACAGCACGCAGCTTTTTTCCTTCTTGTTTCTTTTTACACTGGCTTCATTTCTTTAGTAGTATGTATTTAAGGTTCTTCCATGTCTTTTCATGACTTGATAGCGCCTTTCTTTTTAGCACTAAATAACATCCCATTGTCTGGATGGACCACAGTTTATGTGCCCTTTCACCTCCTGAACCACATCTTGGTTGCTCCCAAGTTTTGGCACTTATGAATACAGCTTCTATAAACAACAATGTGCAGGTTTGGGTGTGGACATGAATTTCCAGCTCCTCTGAGTAAATGACAGGGAGTGTGCCTGCCGGATCATGTGGTGAGAGTATGTGTAGTGTTGGAAGAAGTAGCCAGAGCGTCTGCCAGAGCAGCTTCGCCGTGCTGTCTTCCCGCCAGCAAGGAGTCAGCATTCCTGCGGCTCCGCACTTCACCAGCGCAAGTGTCAGTGGTCCAGACTTGGGCCATCTTACGAGGTGTGCGGTGGTATCTTGTTGATGTTTTAATTTCTGTTTGTCAGATGACACGGGTGCGGAGCATCTTTTCACAGGCTTGTTGGACTTCTGTATGTCTTCTTGGGTGAGATGCTTGTTAAAGTCTTTGGCACATTTTTTTAAATTGCATTGTTTGCTTTCTTCTTGTTGAGTTTTAAGAGTTCTTTGTATATTTTGAAGAATAGTTATTTATCAGATACGTATTTGGCAAATATTTCACCCCAGTCTAAGGCTACTTGTCTTCTCATTCTGCCAACATTGACTTTTGCAGAAAGAAGCTGTAAATATTAAGGAAGTCCGGGTTAGCAAGTATGTCTTCTATGGATGTGCCTATAGAGTTTTAGCTACAATGTCTCATGGGTCATCTACATTGTCTCTTACTTTATTTTCCAGGAGCTGTATTAGTTTTGCATTTTACAGTTAGGTCTGTGATCCACTTTGAGTTAGTCTTTTTCAAGGGCGTAAAGTCTGTACCTAGAATCCTCTCTCTCTCTCTCTTTCTTTCTCTCCCTCTCTCTCTTTTTATTGCTTATGGATGTACAAGTCACCTATTGCTGTTGAGAAGCAGTAGTTTCCTCTGGGGGAGGTGGGGCAGTGTGTTACAAGAGGTGCCTCTGATAGAGATGCAATATGGCTGTCAGTGTGGGGACGACAGACCAGGCCCTGCGGTTACTGAGTGTTGACTCACTTCATCGATCCCTGTCTTTCTGTGAGCAACACTCACCATCCCCATCTTTTTAAAAACATCTACATTCAAAACATATATACTCTAGTTAAGGAAAACTTATCACACAGACTATTAACTTATCATCTAAACCTAATTCATCATATGAGTTTTTCTTATTGTTATATTTATTTGTTTATTTTGTCACTATAGCAGAATTGAACATTCTCCAAAAATAAAATAAAATAAATAAAATAGATTAATAGAGAATAAAATAGAATAAAGAAGACCAGAAACAGAACTTCACAGGTATGAAAACTTGGTATATAATGGAGGCCCTGAAAGATGAGTGTGAAAAAAGACTATTATTTAATAAGTGGAACTTAAAAATCGATTTGCCATGAAGAGAAATTGGGATTCCTACAAGCATATTGAGATTCCTACATCATATGATATATAAAAAAATAACTCCAGATAGAATAATAACCTAGGTAAAAGGAAATTTTAAAAATCTTGGTATAATGTAGGTCAGTATCTTTTAGACCTTGATGTTGGAAAATCTTTATTAGTATGCAAAAATTATTAACTATAAAAGAAAAGATCAGCCAATTTGACTATAAAGTAAAAACTTCTGTATAGTACGACATATCTTAAAGTGAAAATAAGTTACAGGTTTTAAAAAGATTTTTGCAATACATACATACAACAAATAAGACTTTGGAATCAAGAATCTATAAAGAAGGCCTACAGATGTATAAGAAAGTGGACAAAATATATAAATAAACATTTCACAGAAAAAGAAAGAAAATGGCCAATAAACACATAAAAAGTAGCTTAACATTATTAGTGGTAAGAAAAGACAAACTGAGACTTAAATGAAATAACATCTAATCCAGTTTTATTGCTGAAAATTAGGAAGTCTCCAAGAAGACGTAGATCAAGACAACTTCTCGTACTATGTGACCAAGAATCATTGCAATCAGTGCCACTGCTTGGCAGAAGCACTTGGCACAATTTCCTCTGGTTGACCATTCACGTATTTAATGGCCAACAGTCCCTCTGTCAGGGACACATCCATGAGAAGCTCTTCCACTAGAGAGTCATGCAGCCCTCAGAGTTGTGCCTTGGGGATGACCCAAGTACCCATAAGCCAGAGAATCAGTAAATTCACTGTGATGTCTTCCCATCATGAGATATTTGATACCAGTCAAAACCTATTAATACAATGGCCCACAACACAGTGAGTGAATTTAAAACCCAACACAATCTTGGGCAGTTAACATTGTGTCAGCATGCTAAACTGTGGTGCCCAACTGTTTGGTCTTACTGTGAAGGTGCTTTTAGCTCAATAAACATTTAAACCAGTAGACTCTGAGTAAAGAACAGTAGCCTCCATAATGGGTGTGGGCCTCATCCAATCAGTCGCAGTCCTGAAGAACAAAAGCAAGTTTCTTTTCAAGACTAACTCAGAAACCTGGGCTGAGTTTCCAGCCTGCTGGCCTGTGAAGTTACAGCCATAACTGAATCATCAGCTTTCACTTTAGTTACCAGTCTACCGCCTGCCATGCAAATTTCAGACCAGCCAGCCCCCATAATCTCATGGGAATTCACAAAAATGAGCCTCTCCCTGTCTCCTCTCTCTGTGTCTCTATCTTTTTCGGTGTCTCTGGGTGCCTAAAACAATAATAAAGATGTGTTTAGCAAAATAGTTTTTTTTTAAGATTTTATTTATTTATTTGACAGACAGAGATCACAAGGCAGAGCAGCAGGCAGAGAGAGAGAGGAGGAAGCAGGCTCCCTGCTGAGCAGAGAGCCCGATGCGGGGCTCGATCCCAGGACCTGGGATCATGACCTGAGCCGAAGGCAGAGGTTTTAACCCACTGAGCCATCCAGGAACCCCAGCAAAATAGTTGTTATGAGTTGAAAACCCTAAATATATTTATAACTATTGGAACACATCAGACTGCAATCAAATATTAAGACAGGATGGAAGACAAAAATGATATGAGGTAAGAGATGGTTGTTGTCAGGGGTATGGGAACGTGGAGGGTAAGGATGGACAGAGACTGCTGGTCCATGAAAGGTACTGCCGAAGTCGCACTGGGTTTTTGAGTATGGCTCCATGAGGACCAGTTATATTATTACAAATAATGGACTAAAGACCTCAGTAAAAGCAAATGATCACGGCTGAGAGTGTACCTGACCCCATCCTCTGCATCTAAGATCCATTCCAATAGAACAAAGTAGGTACAGAAGCATACGGAGCAACATCGGGGGATTTCTGGCACCTGAGGATGGAGGCCAGGAGAGGACACTTGAGAGGGACTCATGGTAAGAAAGATGCACTTTTCAACCACGAAGCTCATTTCTCAACCTTGTCTGTCAGGTACACCACAGCGGGATGAACTTTCCAAACCTCGGCTACACACCGGAGTCTCCTGAGATGCAGACAATCCCGGTGCCTCCTCCCCACATATTCGATGTTCATTGGTTTTGGGTGCAGCGTAAGCATCTATGTATTTTAAGAACTTGCATGTGATTTTAGGGAGCAGCTGAGGTTTGAGACTCTCTAGGAAAGAAGCTGTATGTCATTTGCATGATGCCTGGGTAACTGCTTAGTTTCAAGCAACTGAGGAAGTTGGACAGATTCGCACTGTGGGAAGAATGCTCCAGGAGCCAAGTCCGGGGAGAGGACTTAAGTCGGGAAGACTAAGTCGGGGAGAGGAGCCGGGGAAGAGCGATAGTGATGTTCGTCTTTTCTGAAAGGTTTTCATGCTCTGTTCTAGAACTTCTTACTCTCTGAGTTCTCTGTTTCTGGTGATTCCGTGCTGTCCACCCCGTGGCCAGTGTCTCCGTGGCTGCCACTCGGACCTGCCAACCACTCCCAGCTCCCACTGGGGCTGGTCAGGACACCTCTCTGCCTTCAAGAACACAAATTGTTAGTGTAGTATGCAGACAAACACCTTCCCCATCATTTTTTTTTCTTTTTTTTAAGTGGGTGATCTGTTCTGTTTATGGCTAAATTCATTAGTAAGTAGTATTGGTTTTTCTAGGTCTGTGTGACCACAGCAAGACCTTTAAAGGTTGTAATTAGTGGTGAGATTAATGTTAATAGTTCTAATCATTAATGATGATCATATTAATGATGAAAGATCAAATAAAATGCCTTCATTTCATTATTCAGGACTTACTTATTAAAAGCCTGGTCCCAATTATGTCTATACCATGAGTGTTGTTTTTGTTTTCTGGGTTTTTTTTGTTCCATTGTTTTGATTTTGTAGTTTATCACTGCTTTTCTTGAAGGAAACTGAAGAGTGAAACATCGAAGGTCAAACCATCTGACCCCACCTTCTTTTCTAGAAGCTCAGGATTTTTGAAAGACTTTGCTTCATTCCCCTCTGATTTCTACTTATAGTCAGCTTCCATTTAGTCATAATCAGATAACGATTTATTTGCATTTTTAGGATAAAGAAAAAAAGAGCCCTATTTCACAGGTCACCGGAGTCCCTAGGGCTTTGGATGGACCGCGCGGCAGGTTCTGTAGGTGCCTGGAAGGAGAAGGGTCAGCAAGGGCAGCCGTTCCTCCTGGCCTCACATCCCCGACCCTAAAGCAGGCGTTCCTGGGCCGAAGTGTTTGTCAGATTAAAGTGGGAAACAAGTCAGTATGTTTGAAGGGAATTAGAAGCAGAGGGAAAGCGTCTCTAGTTTTAGAAAACGCAGAGTGGAAAGGATGTGTGGGAGTTGCGGTCTGGGCCTTGCCTCTGTCAGGCCCCCCTCAGTCTTGAAGAAAGCAGAGGCCTTTTGAGCAGGAAAGGTCAGGCAGAGGAGTCACCCACATCCTGCCTCCTGCCATAACTTGGCTTCCCGGTCCCACACCTCTGACAGCCCTGAGAAGCAAGAGCCCTGCTGCCCAGCCTGCGGAATGAGCAGGGGTGAAGGACAGGCTGGGGGTCGGGGAAGTGTCAAGGCTCAAGTTGGGGATTGAAGCATCAACTCCGAGAGCTTCCCCCAAAGAGATGTTGCCTGGAGCTGGACGGGTGTCCCTGGGCGCTTGGAGTCCTCTGATTCCAGCAGGAGTGTCCCCAAGGCCTCTCCTCGAGAGGGACCGCACAGAGCTGTGGCTGGGCCAGGGACTCGCATGGTGATCAAATAGACACAAGGGGCTCCAACCTAAGCGAACTGCAAAGCAGCCCCTCACGTGATAATCATGCCAGGAATGTGTGAAGCTGGCACTAAATTGGAGGAGGCAAACGATCCACGAGGAACCCGACTCTCTGGTACTAAGTGTGCATGACCGCTCCCTCCTGCACAGGAAAGTGTGGGAGGGCGGTTCAGAGTCTCACCCCTGGGCTGGGAAACGTGCGTGACTTAGAACTCTGCCCTCCCTGATTCTGAACATGAACGGGAAATATCCGGCCGGTGGAGTGCCTGTAACAGAACCCGTCTGGAATGCAGGGGGCATTTATGATAATTAGAAATAATCAAATCCAGACCACGGAAATAGGTGCAAGAAAATATTAAGTAATTTGTAGCCAAATGACTTTAGTAGCTTCAGGTAAAATTTCCAGGTGGTTCTTATAGGACCCATAAACACTTGATTTAAAGAGGCAATATTAACATGGAGGTTTATGATCAGAGCGCTGGAATTAAATTGATTGTGTCTGCTCTGGCTCTAAAAATAAAAATGGGATAACAATGCAGCTACCCAGGCTAAAAGGCTTAGAGCTGCAACTTGCCTAGGAAAGCAGCATCTGACATCAGTGGGGCTCGGGCACCGCAGTGTGGAGAACCTGGAAAGCTCCCCACCTGGATTCAGAGGCCCTGGATTCTCACCCTGACTTCCTGCTTTGTTTCTCTGTGTCCTCAGGACAAAGTGGACGCCCACCTGTGTGAGCAGTTAGCAAAGAGTGACCCAGATGCGGATGTGCTCAGGACCTTGAATGTGACTATCCGAAGAGCTCGCTGCTCGTGGGTCCAGCTGACCTGTGTGAAACAGGACATGAACGAAATAGAGGGTGGGCTAAGCTAAGGCATCATTAGGAGACCAGAGGGTGACCCAGAGAGGACTCCTTGGACACTTTGAGTTGAGGCAAAAAAAAGTCACTCAAATATTCAGTGTAGGAAGTGGACATAATTAACAAAAACCCTTGTCCCGGTATCTTATATGGCCTTCTTGGGGAAAATCACCTAAGAAAGCATATTGAACTCATTCTGTAGATCACACAAATTGTGGTACAAATGAAAGGTCTAGTGTGAAGGGGTTCATAGTTATTTCTTGAATGAATCAACTGAATGCACGGTAGGGTAGCAAATGGAAAAATTACTAACCAAACATTGGAAAATGTGGATCTTTCTCCCTTCTAAGAGATTTACTGGCCATTTAGAGTGACTAGAAGAGCAGTTAAGAATACCCACCCTGGAAACTGGATTTGATTCCAAACTCACCTCCCTCCTTGCCTGTGCCTCAGTTTCCTTGTCTGCAAAATAAGGTGGTGAGAGCATTTCCTGCCTCGCGAGTGGCCATCGGGATCGAAGGGCTTTGTCCACATAACATGCTCCATAAAGTGAAAGTCTCTGAGGAAAACCAGAGCAAGAAATAGGAATTTGGGGTTATTGGTGCTCTGCACGGCGTTGAAAAGCACAAGACTGGACAGTGTCTTGGGGAAGAATCTAACAGAGAAGGGATTCGATGACTGAGTCCACAGAAACAGCCACTTCAGGAGGTTGGGAAAATTCACAGAGAGTATCAAAGAAGTTACTTCTCCCTCTGAGCATGAGTAGCCAGTGATGTCAAAGAAACAGGGAGACAGTAGTGTTGCGAGACCGCCTGAATTAGAGGCTTCTACAGAGAAATGGTTGATGGACCAGAGCACATGCTACTTGAGGTTCAGAGAACGAGACTGCAAAGTAATCACTGGACTGCACACCGTGAAGGTGCCTGCTGACTCTCAGGACAGCACTTTTGGGGGTAAGGTAGAGACCAAAGCCTTACAGAGGAGGGTTCAAGACAGGTTTGGAGGACAGAATTCAGGGACAGGAAGAGTGGTTTGGTCTGGAGTGCTGTGCTGTGCTAGTGGGAGAGAGGGCAATGGGGCAGGTGAGAAGTGGATCTCCAGGAGAGACCTTGCAGCATAGTATGACGCCCTCGAGACCCTGCCAGGCCCTGGTCCTCAGCACAGAGTCCCATGGGGCCCTCTGCATCTGAGTCTGGGAATCCCGTTCCGGACCTCAAGCCCACTGGGGACTGCTCTGCAGATTCCCCAGAGCATCTACTCCCAAAACATGGAGCAGAACGTTTCTAGCAACACACACATAACGGAAGCAAAAAGCGGAGCACCAAGGCTTGAGAGTGAACTGCAGATCTCGTAAGGTCAGAAATGATCTAGTGGATGCTGCATGGACTCTTCTGGTGGACCAATGCCCGCGCCTTCCATTCTGACACCTGCACCATGTCTTCTATGGTCTCAGTGTATCAGTGTTATTAGAGCTTGTTTCTCTGTCCTTTAGTACAAAGGATTTTATTTTCAAGATGTTCATTAACACACATCACGCACAAAAGGCGGTAGTTTATAGTCAAGCAGGAGTTGAAGGCCACGTCTACAGTCTCAGTGCCTCAGAACACAGACTCTTTCATATGCATCACTTTACTTAGTGTCCCAACAGCCTTGGGAAGAGGGTGTTATCATCCTATCACTTACAGTGGGGAAGCTGAAACTCGGCCCAGATGACATACCCGACGAGTGCCCTGGCCAGCGCTGGCTCCTGGGCTGCCTTATTCCAGACACAGGGCTCTCTCTGAACACCAGATACTGTCCTCAAACTCTGAGCCACCTGTCGGGCAGAGTGAGGGCCATGGCTGAGTGAGGTGTTCCCTCCAAACGTTCAAAAACAGAAGGAAGGTGTCTAAAATAACAACAGCAGTTTAAAGATTGAACCATGAGAGACTATGGACTCTAAAAAACAACTTGAGGGTTTTGAAGGGGTGGGGGGTGGGAGGTCGGGGTACCAGGTGGTGGGTATTAGGGAGGGCACGGATTGCATGGAGCACTGGGTGTGGTGCAAAAACAATGAATACTGTTACGCTGAAAAGAAATTTAAAAAAATAAAGATTGAATTTGTCTTTTGAAACAAAATCCTCTTAAAAGTTGATCTGTGACCACATCTTCCTTATCCATTCATCCGTTGAAGGGTATATGGTTTCACTTATTTGTGGAGCATAACCAATAGCATGGAGGACAAGGGGTGTTAGAGAGGAGTAGGGAATTTGGGTAAATTGGAAGGGGAGGTGAACCATGAGAGACTATGGACTCTGAAAAACAATCTGAGGGGTTTGAAGTGGCGGGGGGGTGGGAGGTTGGGGTACCAGGTGGTGGGTATTATAGAGGGCACAGATTGCATGGAGCACTGGGTGTGGTGAAAAAATAATGAATACTGTTTTTCTGAAAATAAATAAATTGAAAAAAAAAAGTTGATCCGTGAGATACAGTATCATTCCTGTAGCTAAAATTTAGTACTGAAATAACTGATTTGGCTCTCAGATTTGTTAAAATGGAGGTCTTCTATATAATTGCATTTTTCAGTAAACGGAAATATTTCTTTAAGCAAATTTTTCTTCAGTTTGGCCATGATGGCATTACCATGCCCTAAGAATATCTCACATATCTTCAAGTTCTAACATCACAAAATTTGCCTTCTTTTGGACAACTCTGGGTTTTGTGCTTTGCAAAATAGAGAAAGTCGGGGATGGTAGATTGGAATAGAACTTAGGTTAATTTAGTGTATTAGTTAACTACTGATACGTAACAAACTATCACAAACCAGCTTAAAATCCTACGTATTTATTATCTCAATGTCAGGAGGTCAGGAACCGGGGCCCTTTGTTCATGGTTTCCTGGACTGCAGTCAAGATGCTGGTGGGAAAGGGCAAAATCTGTTTTCCTGTTCTGTGGGATGGAGCCTCCAAGCCCGGAGGCTGCCTACTGTTCTCTGTGGCTTCACTCCCTCCTCGTCTTTAAGGGGAAAGGAGACACCTGCTCCTTGGAGCCTCTCACCTACAGGACTTGCTTTAAAGGACTCACCCAAAGAAGATAATTGCACCAAGATAATCTGCCTTTTGAATATCGAAAATTCAAATTGCAGAATCCCTTTACATTTGCCAATAATCATGAGTTTTATAGGTTGAATTGGTTTCAAAATAATATATGTATATGTTCAAGTCCTAACCCCCAGAACCTGTGAATATAATCTTATTTGGAAATAGGGTTTTTGTAGGTGTGGTCAGGGTGAGGTCATTAAGGTAGACCCTTAACCAGTATGACTGGTATCCTTCTCAAGGGGGGGATTGGAGCTCCTGCACACATGCTCAGGGAGAAAGCCACATGAACCTGAAGACACAGATGAGGGGGGTGGTTCTAGCAGCCACAGAACACCGGAGATTATAACAAATAAGCAGAAGCCAGGAGAGTGGGCTGGAACAGATTATACCTGCAGAAGAAACCAACTGCTTCACCTCAACCTTAGACTTCCAGCCTCTAGAACCATGAGACGATTGTCTTTGCTCCCGTGTGTGGTGCTTTGAGGTGGAAGTGCCAGAAAAGGAACTCAATGGGAGTGACTTGCTGTCCTGTTCAGTGCTGCCCACCCACAAAGAGAGGAGTTTCACAAGACACATGGGAAGGGAATTGTGGCCACCTGGAAATTCTGCCCAGCACATTCTCCCTAACCCACGGCCATTCCCTCAACATAACATGAAGATGGGACATGCCAAGATGTTCTTGAAGCCCCAAGATGCTGCTTGGAGCTGCTCTGTGTGACCCAAACCATCATCTGTGCTGTCCAATAACACACGTGATGTGCCAAGACCCAGGCTTCTTGCTTGAATATGAGAGGGTTAAAGTAAATGATCCCTCAAATTCTTTATTTTCTGAAACTCCATGATTGATTCTCATGGCAGAGTTATGTGCAAGGACTCAGTTAATGCCGCAGATCTGAGGCCGGGGTTGCCTCTATGAGGTTTTGTGGCTAAGCTCTGGGTCACTGGCTTGCCAAAATTTGAGTTATTGGATAAACAAGACATTACCTCATTTGGTTTTATTGGATAGGGTGTATAATTAACATTTTTAATAGGAAAATGGACAAGCAAGCTTATCTTATGAGCATCTTTGAACAAACTCTTCTAGTGGATTGCATCTCTTTGGTTCTGACCTGACTTGGTCGATATTTTGTTTTAATTAATTGGAATCTTTTCAGTGCAAATGTCATTTCAAGCCCATAATTCTACCACCTCCTTATTATCCTAGCCAATAAGCAATGCCTTACACACTTTCCTGTTTTTAAAGACTCTCTTCTATACTAAAGTACATATATATATATGTGTGTGTGTGTGTGTGTGTGTGTGTTTTAAACAAGAACTTTTTTATAAAATTATGTATATAATTTTCTTGTTGAAAGTACAGATTTTAGTCTATTAAGAAAACATTCCCATTTTTGGTTATAAATGATTTCAAGTGGTTGTGCTTTATGTCAACTAAGTCACCTTAAATATTAAAAAAGAAAAAAATACAGTTTTCATATCTGAACATTCTTCGCACTATGATATTCTACATATATTGTAACGATTTTAAGTTTTAGAACACATTGGGAAAACAATGGGAACATACAAAGCATCAATTGTTAAACTTTCATTTGTTCAAATGCTTTGTGAATAGAGCCCATGTATCACTTCGTAAGAGAAAGGGTAACTTGTATGGGGTTAGGGTTTCAGAAAATGTTGGCTTTGAAAGCATGACGTGCTGCCTTTCATAGAGGACTTAGAGACAGCACCCAACCTCTCCATGAAAACTCTTTTTCGTCTTGTGTTCCAGTTGAAAAGCACAAATTCCAGACTCGCTTGCAAAAAACCTGGTTCAAACCAAGGCTCCTCTTACAGCTGTGCTTTGCAGCATTTTCGGCTCTACCTTCGCTCCAAGAAGACTCACGGCAGTGTGTTAAATGAATATAAAATCTGATGAAGTTGTGGTCGGCAAGGGGCGTGACATTGCCTCTCCCAGGCTGGAGTATTTCTTTCTGGGTTCCCTGAACTTGGAATTTCTCTTTAAAATCTCCATTAATTCCTATTAGGGAGCTACTAGTAAAGAAAATTGCATGTTGGCTTTTATCAATCTGTATGAATAAAATGTTAACCATTCTCAGTTAAAAGCCCTCCTTTTAGCTCCACTCATGTGAAAACAGCCAGAGCAGCAAGCACATCAGCAAATCATTCAGAAGATTAATGCACTCAAGCCTCACAAAGACTTGGAGATGTGTATTAGCATTATAGATTTTAATTTGAAATAATGTCAGTCTTTTCGGGCCTGCATTGTCGTGCACGAGCCGCCATCTGCTTATAATAATGAGGCTGACAATCCACGCAAATGTGATTTGCTGCGTCTTTTGCCAGAGTAATGGCTGAGATATTGATCCTAATGGCAGAGCAGAGGCTGGCATCCCAGTCACTAGACAGAGGAGAGACCCAAGCACTGAGGTTTTTGATTGTTCAGGTAGGAAATCAGTTAAAAGCAGAAGTGTTTCACCACACCAAGAGCAATACCGTGCACTCGGTGGTGTGTCCGTGATGGTCCCAGCTTCCCTCGTTTCTCAGCGTCGCTGTACAACTGAAGGTCCCATCAGCATGAGGAGCAGGAGACCAGACCTGGAATCAAAGATTCTGAACTGTCTTATCTTCCTGTTTCTCCCTGTAGGGGGACACGAGAGTGGCCAGACTATAACTCAGAGCTCTGTGACCCAATAGGGTAGCCACAAGCCGCCTGTGGCTACTTACATTTAAATTCGTGGAAATCAAATGAAATTGAAAATTGCGTTCCGTAGGTCTCCAGAAGAGGTCTGTGCTCTTGTGTGCACAGAAGCATTACTCGTTGTCACCGAAAGGTGGAATCAACCTGTGTTTCCAGCCGCAGATGGAAGGACAAAGTGACAGAGTCTGTCCATGCCGCGCAACATCACTGAGCATTCAAAAGGGAAGGGGCTCTGAGCTGCAGGACGCGGATGTAGCTTGAGGACGGCGCGCTGAGTGGGATAAGCCGGCACAAGAGGACAAAGTCATACAAGTCCGCTCCGGGAGGTACTGGAGTCGTGGGATAATGGGTCTGGGCTCTCAGTTTTACAAGACGAATACACGTGTGGACGTGGCCAGTCCTGGCGGTGACACCGCAATGACCTGCGCACTCAGTGCTTTTGAGAATGATTGTAGTGTTACATAAAGGGTTATGTGTGTGTTTCCTCAATTAAAAAAAAAAAAAAAGAGTTCATGTGGCTTCGGGCTTCTGCACTGGAAGGCACAGCGACGAAACACTCCCATCCCCGGGGAATGTTCTGCTTCACAGGAATACTGTGGGGTGCCGGCAGGGTAATGGGGCGCTGGAGCCGTGGGACACGGTGGTCCCAGCACGTGTGTTCTTCATCCTGGGGCCCACAGGAGCGCAGCCTAAAGCACCCCTGACCATATTCATGCGATAGAGACGTGACTCAGGAAAGGGAACTTTCCTACTTTTGACTTAAATCGCTGCTGTGCCCTCTGTGACGCATTTTTCATTTTCAGAACGATTAACCACTCGCCTTCCCCGGGGTGATGCGGTCAGTCCCATGACTTCTCTCATTTTCCCAACCATGTGCATTTCAAAGATGGAAAGGTGGACCTTGGATATTGGGGTATATGTAAACCAGAGTGCCCTACATCATTTCCGTAGTAAAATCTACCTTTTGTATGTGGATTCCCCAACAGAAGACCCCAACGAAGTAATCCCAGGGTGTGGATAAATAAGTAGGAGACAGACACGAGGGGCGGGCACGGGGTTCGTCTCTGCTGGCCCAGAGGCACTGCCTTCCCATACTGTGTTTGTCCCAGAGCATACAGCCCTGCGTTTGCCTGCGCTTTTCTAAGTACCTGTGGGTAAGGGGTTCTTTTATGATTTGCTATAAAGGCAAGTGTATTCAAATACAGAGCTGTGTGCAGAGGAGCTAGCTGCTGAGGCGTTGCGTACACCGGAGGGTCTAGACCCTCCTGTCACACGTTAAGTGACTGGGAACTGACTCTCCTCGTGTAATTTCTCAAACTCATTTTTTCCTGCTGAGATGATAATATCTACCTCATAATGTAGAGGTGGAAATTATAAAAATAAGTGCAAATAAATTAAATGGAAAGTGATCCATGTCTCTTTTGTTCCCCTGTATGATTAGGATGCTGAATATTTTTAGGCTGTCGACTGCACATACATTCTGCTGGAGCTTCAGGATTTGTTTGACGTCATCACACTCTAAGATCTGTTCAGGACTGTGGGAAGTGGCGGGAAACCGAGTGTCCTGAGCTCAGACTGCATGTGCTGAGCTGGGGTCTTCACGTCTGTGTCCCATAGGATTCCCACTTGCCACAGTGAGACACTCTCCCCATTTTGCAGATCTGAAAACTGAGTTTCAAGGATGAAAACTGTCTTCCCAAGGTCATGGATATTGGCCAAGACTGCTCTCTGGCCACTGAACTTAAGCTGCCCGAATTTCCCTGGGACCCTGGGACGACTGCTCTGCCTGTGACCTTGAGCCAGCTGTGTTTCCTCTGACCTGGACCTTGAAACTTGCAAAAAATCATTGCCTGGACCTGTGCAGGAAACAGTCCCCGGGACCCGAGGGCTTTACTGAGATAGGGCAGAAGCGAAGGAGCTCAACATGCAGGGCTTTGGGGGAAAGGAAGAAAGGGAGTCAGGATAGCCTCAAAGCTTTAAGTGTTTGTGTATGCATAAAGTGGGAAACGGGAAACCAGAAAGGAAAGACAGCAGAGAAGGTGGATTATGAATTCGGCTGGGCTTTGACGGAACCCACAGGGCACAATGGCCAGCACGTGCTGGGGAGTGTTCATCTTGCCTTGGAAGACAACACAGGGTTTAGGGGGATTCGTTGTAAAGAGACACTGACTACTATTACAACGGTGAGAAAAAGCAATTGGGTCGGAGAATATGGACCGAGGGAGACCTTAGGGGCATCTGAGGAGATAGAGGAAGCACTGCTGGAGACAGAGGCTCTGAGCTCACCCCATTCCCAGCGGGGGGAGGTCCTGCTGCCACGGGCCGTGACCTCGGAACAGGCGGCAGCCCAGCTGTGGGGCTGGCAGGGGGCAGCGCTCTGTTAGCAGCCCCGATCTCTGACTCTGGCTGGTTCCAAATGAGCTGCGACATGCTGATAGCCATGTTATCTGAAACCCTAAAACCGATCACACTTTACCGTGCAGTCATAGTCTGCCTTGTACCGTGGCATCATCTGGAAACCAACCTTCCTGGGTAAAGATGTGACAGAGGCCCCGGCGGAGGGTCGAGAAGCCCCCCCGGCTGCTGGGAGAGCAGGGGGAAGGCAAGCAGGGCTCACCTCTGCTGGGGGCCCCGGGGGACCCCAGTGGGGAGACCGATGAATGATCAGGAAGTGGGGACAGCAGGGCAGGTGGGCTCAGACTCGCGCAGGGTGGCAAGCCGACTTGGTGGTGAGAAGCTGCCTTGGAGGAACTGACTTTATGGACATGACCAGGCCACACGGCCCGAGAGAAGCCAGTTTCAGAACAGAACGATGTGCCAGAGGCAGAACGCTGCTCCTTTCGTTTCTAGGATGCACGGCACGGCCAGGCGCACAGACTCCCCCGGCGCAGTGGGCCACGGAGCCTGCTCTGCTCTCTGCGGTCCGCGGCCGGCGGACTGCGGTGGTTCCGCTGGACCGGGCTCGCCGCCGCTGCCGTTTCCTCTCTCGGCACCTCCCCGGCGGACGCACTGTCGGCGGCCCTCCCTGCGCTCCTCCTCCTTGGTCTTCGTGGAGAAAGCCAGTGGCCGCACCGGGTCATCCCCAAGCTTCCTTCAGACCCCTGCCCGCGCCACCCGCCGTGCAGGAGCCCCGAGCGTGCTGACCCCGGCATCCTTTCATGTGGCTGTTGGAGACACGCCATAGGAAGGGGAAGCTGTGTTTTGTTTGTTTTCTTTGTCTAAGGAGAGCCCCACACTCCCCACACACACACACCAAAAATGTCTACTCAATAAATGTTCAAGTAGAATGCCTTGTACTTTAGAGCTTTGTAATGAGTTTGAATAAAGTTTTACTACCCCATAGTCCCAACAGTCCCTTTTTTATAAGAACATTCTCATTACCTGAATTTTATTGTCAAGAAATTTAAAAGAAGGAAATTATAGATATGTAAGGGAAAAAAAACAACTTTTTTTTTAATAATAACAGGTTCTCTTACAATTGTGATGTCAGAATTTGTAATCACATTGTATAATCAGATAAGATTCCTGAACACGCAGTTACTGCTGATGCCTATTTTAAACACTATGCACATTCTCCGGAATCATTTCTGCCCCCCTTGAAAGACTTTCGAGACATTAGCTCACCACCACACTCGACCACCTGCCAAGCATTTTATTAGTCTCTCTAACCACCCAAAATAATCCTCAAGGTTCCTTTTGAATAAAATCCCAGGCATTGAATGATAGAAAATAACATTAAGTTGCTTGAAGAGAGTATCCAAGGCAAAGCTATGGGAAAGCAGCCTGGCCAAGCTTGGAGAAGGCCAGGAAAGGATGGGAAGCGCAGGGCCAGCCGGACACTGATGTGCGATTCTACATCCTTTGATTTCACGCTCAGCACATCCCGAAAGGCAGTGACCTCTACCCATGTCCCGTGTGAAGGCCCTGAGATTCAGGAAAGTTGACTGAATGGTACAAAGCTATAGGGCATTGCTTACAAGGATGCGGGTTCCAGTGACACATCGGAGTCGTCTTTCCTCGGAGAGCAGGCACTGGACGCCAGCACGCTCGTGGTTCCAAGAGCTGCCACAGCAAACGCCCTGGGCGTGGCAACTCTGACCGCCCCTTTACCAAAGACTTTCTTCACTTGGGGAATTGGAGACCCTGCAAGCAAGGTTGCCTCTACAGTAATACACTATGGATTCGAAGGAAAGAACTTAAGGCAATCTTTTTGGATTTGGGTGTTTATTGGTGAAGGTAGTAAACACACGGCATTCTCGTTCTGGAGTCTGACTTTTTCCTCTTGCTGCTCTTTCTTCTAAGTGGTCAGAGTCTGAGACCATAGTTCCACTGAAAAGGAGTTTCAGATTTAGTGCCAAAGTGTGCAGTTATAACTTTTTAAATTTGGACTTATAAAACCTTGATTAAATAGCCAAAATGAGTACGTGTAATAGTGCTGAGAAAGTCCTTGCACATGAATCAAGGAATTCTCTCTGACCTTCCCCATAGGTCTTTAATCTCCACGCTTGTGTTTGACCAGATGTTCACCAATTCCATCAAAATCTAACAGATGATTTGATTTTGGTTGGAAAAGTTTGGATCTAGGTTAGACATCAGTTTGAGCTTCTTTACAACAAAGGCTGATATCCCACATATGTGACTTTCCCAAGATGGTCAAAAGAGAGTGAAAACTAAGATGGAAAGCCATTTATTTGGGGCTTTTAAGGTGTAATTCTACTTAAAAGAAGGTTATGTCACTTCCCCGTTTTATCAAAGTTTTGTTTCTCAATACATCAAGTATAAATGAAGATAGACAAGAAATAAATATTTTAAAAAAGTAATATTAACAAGCCATTGCTTTCTTGCACCTACCCTGCCTCTGTAAAAGATACTTTTATGTATTTTATTAAATAACAGAGTCCAAGCAAAGTGCTTAGAATGGAGTAAGCATAGCAGGCAGAAGCAAGTAATAAATGCTATTAAATAAATGAACACACGCATGGATAGGACACCTTGAAAGCGGGTGTTATTCCTCCTTCCTCCCCATTTTAGAGAGGAAAGAGAGACACAAGGAAGTGAGCAAACTAGTCAGAGATTTGAGGCCAGGTTGCCATCTTTAATTTTAACCTTTTACCTACTTCAATTCATATGGAAAACATATATGTCTTTGTTGATATTAGCAATTTTAATAGTAATTTTATTCATCATTTTATTAAATCATAGTCATATTGGGTTTCAAATTCATGGAACTATGTGTTCAAAGCTGTTGAAATAAAATCTCTGTTAGCAACACGTCTCTAATTGTCCTCACTGCTGAAGCAAGTCTTTCCTGATCTAAGTAGGACTAAGGCATCTACTCCAATCCAAGGTGACTAGAAGAATTCCTTTCTCTTTTATTCCTACTGAGGTACTAAATATGTTGTAATTTCCTTGGGATTCTAGCTGTCTCTGATGCATAATTTATTCAAAAAAATATAACCCTGGGGAAGATCGCACCTGAGAAGGTTCTGGGTTCCACAGACTCGTGGTTAAGGAAGGTTCTAGATGAAGCTGGGATCCCAGCTACATTTCCCTCTATTTCAAGCTCCTCTTCCTCAAAGCTTGAGTTTCTAAAAGCAGTGAAGAACACGGGAGCCTTTTCAGACCCCAAACTATTCCTTTAGGCCATCTCTTATTCCCTGGAGGAAGTCAGCAATCCAGATGGTGAAGTTCAGGTTCTCCTGTAGCTCAAAGCTCCCTTCCGCTGTTGTATCCGGTCCCCAATATTCAAAGGGAATCAAGTTACTCTCTAGATTTGCAAGGGTCCGAGTTTTCCTAAAGTTGCTCTACGACAATGGTTTTAAAGGTATTTGTTTGTTTGTGTGCTGCAAACCTGTTGAGATATTACAGCACAAAAAATAGCAACATAGATTAATAAAGAAAGAGGAGGAAGAAGATAAGAAGGGGAAGGGAAAGCGGAGGAGGGAGGGAAAGAACGGGAAGAAGAGGAGGAGTGGGAGGCAGGGGAGGAGGAAGAGGGCATAAAGAGAAGGACGGAGAGTAGAAGGCAGGAAAGGAGGAGGAGGAGGAAGGAGAGGGAGGGGGAGGAGGAAGAGGGGCATTAAGAGAAAGGGGGGAACGAAGAGGAGGAGGAGGAGGGGGAAAAGGAGGAGGGGAAGGGTAGATGGAGGGAAAGAGGGGAAGGAGGAAGAGGAGGAGAACGGAAAGTCCTTTTGCCTTTGGCCACAACAGTGGATGGGGTCTAGAGCCCGTGCCCTGGAGTCCTGCCCATTTAGCGCACCCCCCGCCCCCCCGCATTGGAGTCTTCCTTTCCTCTCAAGAGGCCCCTTGAGGTTTGTGCTTCAGTTCCATTTCAAAAACCTTCTCTCCAGTCCTGAAATTCAGAAAAGGCACCTTCTTTGTGGCCTACATGGTCTTGATCCTTCAAACAAGCACCCTCTAATGACACAATGTAACAAGGAATGCACCCTCCCCAGCCCCCCTCTTCCAAACACAGCAGCCTCTCAACTACCAAACAAAACACAAAACAAGGCAAAACCCACCCCAGAACAGGTTTGCGGATTCAGTGCCACATTACAGGCATGCATTTGTTTAGAAACCTAAGGATTTTAGAAAAAAATATTTCACTATAATAGCGGTAGAGACATAGCACTGCTAACAGTTCTGATTGTAACTGCTTTTGAATTTTCTTAATATGCACTTTTTTTTTTAGTTAAAATACTTGTTACTTTATCAATTTTAACCTATTCGTGTTTTTATAAAGACTCCTTAAAAGGAACTTCCATAGTAAACATTTGTCACCAACACCCTAAAGGCACAGACTGGTTTAAAAATAACTTCACATGCATCTGACACTTCTGTTGTTTGTTTTAGATTTAATGTTTTTGAGAGAGAGAGAATGCATGCAGGGGAGGGGAGAGCGGAAAGAGCAGAGGGAGAGAATCTCTAGTGGACTCCCCGCGGAGCATGGAGCCCGACTTGGGGCTCCAACCCAAGAGCCCGAGGTCAAGACCTGAGCAGAAATCATGCGCAACTCACTGAGCCACCCAGGCGCCCCCCACATCCAACACTTTGTTGAAGGATGAGTTCCATAAAGGCAAGCAATCAAGTAGGGAAGGATAAACTTCTTTGTTACCCCTATTTGCTTTAATATTAACTTGTGTTTGGATTCACTAAGCTTAGAATACAGTCTTTTATTTTAGGGAACTTTTTATTTGTTCAAGGTCTTAAGACGAGCTCCTTCCGTGGCCCTCCAGACTCAGCAATGACATCCACTGCTATGTGATGATCCGATATAATAAACCATTACAGGGCCCTGCTCTGAGCACCGTGAATACAATTTTTGAGCAGCAGGTGAGAAGTGTATGCCCAGTCTTTTGTCTATTTTTAAGTCAATGTGTGTTGAACTTGGAAAGACAAATCACTGATCCTGATTGTCCTATGCTTAAAGAATGACTGGAAGAATCCATGACATGCATCTGGTGAGCATCCTGCCTTGAACTACTAAATATCATATTTAGGCTTTCCTCCCCATCAGAGTGGAAACGGATCTGAATTGGGTACCATGCACTTAATCTCCCAAGAGCTGACACATATTGCAAGAATTTAAATTAGCCGTTATACATTCCAAATCCCCCCTTCCATGTCAGTCTCCAAGTTCACTGGTCACTCTCCAAATTTTCAGGAAATTATTTAGGCTTTCGTTAAGGCTTTTTTTTTTTTTTTTTTTTTTTTTAGTAATAACAATACAGATAGTGGGGCATGTTGAGAACATAGTAGTCTTTTGTTGGTGTTCACTTCCTTCCTTGGAGGGACAGAATCCCTCTCCCTGGGAGAGAGAGTAGGAGAGGGAGTGGGTTTCACGTGCCCTTGGTTAAGTGTCCAACAACACTTAAAGTGAAGCGGTCTTGCAGGGTCTTACTGTAAGGAACTTATGGTAGAATTTCAGACTGTATTAATATTTCTGACACTGTGATGCGGTAGTGATATGGAATTGAAGCCTACAGTACTGACATTTTAAACAATATCTTCCTGCCAATGTGCACCTACATATAATTCATCTCTCTCTCTCTCTCTCTCTCTCTCTCTCTCTTTCTCTCTCTCTCACACACACACACACACACACACACACGCAGCGTCACGAAGCTCCATCTGCAGGTCTATGCAAAGCTACTATACGGTTTCAGGCTTACTGTTGCTGCCAAAATGTCCATTTGTTCACAGGAACAAGTAGAAAATCAAACTAGTAACAAAGTTTCCCATGTTTCTGAGTTGGCAGAAAGGACCAGCTGGGAGCCGGAGGGATGCAGACTTCTGGTGAGCTGGAAGCAGCGGTTCCCTCCGCAGAGCAAGTCGCGTTTCAGTGTCTCTTCTGTCACAAGGACAGGGACAGCTTGGACGATGAATCCTAACGATAAGGGTCTTACTTCACATCTTCACTGTTGTGTGTGTGTGTGCGCGCGCGTGTGTGTGTGTTCCTGAGAGGGCACAGGAGGGAATGGAAACTGCAGTGATGAACTTTGGCTGAGGGTCGGACTTTGATGCATTAAATTTGCTGTCTGAGCGGATCAGTGTTCAGGACAGTAGACTAAACTTCCTGTCTCCTGCAGTCACCTGGAGAAAACTCAGGGCAGAGAGCCCCAGAGCCAGCAGCCAGTAGGCAGGTGACATGGGCTGAGCCCTGGGTCCCTCTCCCCGCGGCAGGCCACCCCGTGGGGCCGCAGGCACTGACTAGTGGGAGGCTGAGGGTCCGCTCCGGGGAAGGAGCAAGTGGTTCCAACGAAGCCGGAGAAGGAAGAGGGAGGGACGGTGAATCGCATTTTCTACTGTATTTGTTTGAACTTTTCTCCCCCGGCTCGTGTGTATCTTCTGCCTCTGTAAACCGGCCACCCATCACGGAGTTTGCATTATGCTTTGCACACGGAGCTCTGGAGGGAAAATGCAGGCGTCTGGCTGCTGACCCGGGGCAGCAACCTGCCTCTCCTGCCAGTCCTGTGCTTCGTAAAGCTGAAATTTACCTCCAGACCCGGGTCTTCCTGTGATCAGAGTCGGAGGCACCTGTCACTGGCGCCAGGGATGCTCTGAGTCCAGAACCAGGGGGGCCTGGAGACCCTGTGTCCAGGCTCCTTCTGAAAAGCATCGTCCAGAAACAGGGGTGGCAGGCACGCCCCCCACTCCTGGCAGGGGAGAGGGGCGACCGGCGGGGAGGGAGGAAAGGGCAGAGAGCTTCGTGCCGCTTCATTTCCTTGAAACAATGGCCGCGCCCACATTGTCTATTCAGTGTGGAAGACGGGGCCGTCAAGTAAAGCAAGACGAATGTGATGTCCTGACTGATTATTCCCTACACACTAAGTCAATGAGCTTATTATCACTGCAATTACATTACTAATGTCAACAGATGCTATGTGTAGACAATGAGTTAACAATTAAGTGGGCTCTCTTCCCCAGAAAACCCTGTGCAAACTCCCTCCCTCAGAAAGCTCAGATGTTTGCCTGGACACAGTGGGGCCCCGAGGACAAAGCCAGGGGGACGCAGCAGTGGGTGGCTGATTGACAGCATTGTCTGCGGCAGGACAAGGAAGGCAGCCCTTGATGGCCAGAGTTCAGTGACATCGGTGAGCGGTCAGACTCGAGCCATAACACCGTCGGTGCAGCAATGTGCGTGTGCTGGGTATCGGCACCTTCTGAAACAACTGACATGATAACGGCACTGCGCACCTCGGAAGACACATGGTCTTTCTTACTGTTCCACCCTACAAAGAGAAGTTTTCCACCAACAGAAAATGAGTGTACCTGTCAGTATGTGTTTTGGGTAAAATGGAATACTTGGCTCAGATTGCTTTGCCATTCTGTGCCCAGAAGTCCTTCCGAGGACAGGTCCTCTGAGCCCGCATGGCCAGCAGTCCTGCCTCCCTAGTGATCAGAGACCCAGGTGAACTCCCCCGTGCTTCTCCCGGCTCTGAGCTCTGTGCCCATGGGTCCCGCACTGACAGGCTGGTATTTGAATCACGACATAAGGAAAATGAGCATCTGCCAACCTCCCACAGGCAGGAGGAATGGGAGGGCCAGAATCAAGGTGGGCGTAATCTAAGCTTTCAGATAAACTTATAGTCCTAGAACACATTTCAAATTTGAAAAGTGAAATAAAAAGATCATTGCACTTCTTTTGAGAACCACGTGGGCAGAGTCGGTTCCCACACGCGCAGTGTGCAGAGAAACGGAACAGTGTGCGTTGGAGCCTAGACACTGGCCTCGAGGTGCCTTTGCCTGCCAACCAGACGGCTCTGCTGTTGACAACAATACGGCAAGGCAATCGCTTTGATGAATGTCCATTAGAGCCTTTGCTGCCGATTCCAAACACAGGAACTGTGGTTCCAAAGTAGCCTGACAACTGCTGATAATGACTTGGGAAGCTGAGCAAAACGACGGGATCGACACACACCATCTTGTTCATGTGCTTCCCATCCCTGCCCCCGGCCAAGGGCAGCTGTCCCCCCGTGGACGATGGTCCTTGGGTCATCAGGTCCAGTTTGGAAGAAGGACTTTCCTTCCAGAAAGCAGCAGTTTAACCACACAGATGAGAATTCCTCACTCTACATTTTATCCCCTTCCAAATATGTCTGGGTCAGAGAAAATTCTCTCTAATGAATATTTTATGATGCTCATTTTGGGTGATTCTCATGATGAGTTCAGAAAGCAAAAGAGAAAAGGGAATCATAATAATGAAAACCACAGGATAAGAAAGGATTTTGTTTTCTATAGACACATCTATAGATTCATAAGGATAATTGAAAATCACCATTAATTTCAGTTTACTATATTAGACATCAAGTGTGTGCTGGCTCCAAAGTAAAGCAGCTTGGCTTGAATTAGTATTTCTAGACATCCTGTTATGATCCACTTATAAAAACAAACAAACGTACAAACAAGCCAGAGATCACGTCTCATCTCTCCTTTTAATTAAATGCACATCAGAGAATCTAATGAAAGTAAATACACCGCAGGTTATCAGCTGAAGCATCCGAAATATTCTGGCCACACAGACACACACTGTTTCTGAATCCTAATGTCAGTCTTGCATAATTTTAAATTACATTTATTTCAATGCTAATATAGAATTAAAAAAAAAAAAACTATAGCTTATCAATATTTTCTGAACCTTATTTTAAAACCACTCTCCACTCCAAATCCTTCCAAAAATCACTTCAAATTGCATGAGCAGTAAGTCTGAAAAAAATTCGAGGTTCAAGTACTTATTCTAAAAGGAAAATAGTATCTTTGGAAAGAGGGACGCCAGATCATCCGTTGAGTGACCGACTTGGAGGAAGAGGCAGATTAGAATGGATACAAGCAATTATGTAAATAAATCAAAGGATATGTAAATACCAGCTCAGCCAGGCATGGATTTGGGAGTTCCTCTCAGCTTTCACTGATTCCATAATTAAGTATTCCTACAAGAAAGGCAGACCTGAGCTTGGCTGCTCGTGCTTCCTCTGCACTGATTGCATAGCTACTTGAGGAAGAAGAGTAACTAGGTCTGTGTCCAGAACCTGGGATTCCCCTAAGGGCACAGCCCTGCCCACCCGGCCCTCGCCATGGGGTGGGGAGCATGACTTTCATCTGTGCACCCTCCAGCATCCTCACCTTCCTGCTCATGAGCCTGTGGCAAGAAGAGAGCACAGCTCCCTCCACCGTGTAAGCACAACATGTCAGTCGCTTAACTTAGGTGTCCCCTGTCCCCTTCCTGAGTGGTCTGGGTGGTTGCTGGTGGCTGGGGGAGGGGCAGTACTGAGACACGCAGTCGACAGACAGCCACCCCCAGCTGTGGAGCAGAAAGACTGCGAGAAATCTTATACACTTGTATGAGAACCCATGGACAGAGGCAAGCAGAGTAGCTGTTCCCAAATGCATAGCTGAGTGACAACTCCAGGAGCCTGCTGGCCTAGCCTGGACAGGCTCATGAGAGCCAGGCACTCACATCAGGAATCCGCAAGCCCATTGTTAAACCATTGCATCGAGATCTCGAAACCTCCCAGGAAGGAAGCATTTACACCAGGAAGAGACATCCATGGGTACAAGAGTGAAGTCATGTAGAAGCTCACCACCAGGTGTTCTCCGAGAAGTGAGGGGTAAAATAATAATATCAGATGCCTGAGTGATACAGGCCCTTCAAAAAATCATCCGGGTTTGGTTCCTGTGTTTCCTGTGAAGAAAACCCCAGGTCATGAGGAACCCAGGCTAGGCGAGGCCTGGAGATTATACAGCACAGGACAGAGGTCTACTTAGGCAGACAGGTAACTGCATTTTCTAAATTAGTGAAAGTATATGGCCTTTTCTGTGATGCCTCCCCAAAGCTGGAAAGAGGTTGTACAAGGAAAGAGTCCAGAAAGTGAAGCATCCTGTGGGGTCTCCCTTCGTAGATACCCCCAATTTCATAGGTCCAGGGGCCAGGGGCCTTGGGGGCTATCAGCTGGCTCCATCTGCTGCCAACCCCTGTCCCTCTGAAAATCCCCTATTCCTGGGGATGCTAGGGACTCTACAAGGAGGTGAGAAGGAGCTGTGCTGAGCTACTTCTCCTTGCTGAAAAGGAACGAGGCGAAGTTTCCAGCTAAAAAGCTTACACCACCCCCTGAAGGAGTTCACAGTCTGTCTGGGAAAGGGTCGGGGAAGCCACTGTGCTCTTTGGGATGGACAAGACTCGGAGCCAGGTTTGCACAGGACAGAGTTCTGGGGCTCAGAAAGTTCTAGAATTGTTCCACCTCCCAGGCAGCCCAGCTCTCAGCCCACCCACATCCCAACACCTGCCTGATCCTATGCCAATGTCGACCTCCAGCCTCCAGCCGCTGGGGCTCACATCGATTTTGCAATGGCCAGAATGAAGAGCACCAACTGAGACAACCTCAAGTCTCTGGCCGTCCCAGGAGGCCTGGGGCTCTCCCACTCCACCGACCCAGAGTCTTGCATGGACAGTAAACTGTTGGGCCTGAGCACAGCAGAGAAGTGGTCACACTGAGAGAGAGGTGGGGGACCTAGCAGCGGGACACAGAGAGGCCTTGAGTCAATGCATCCCAGGGCACAGGCCTGCCTGATGGCGGATGCAGCAGGAGCGGCACGGGGAGGCTGGGCCCCACTCCTCGCCCATGGCCATGACTTCCAGGAGAGCAGGTTTTCAGTGGTGGCTTGGTTTACATCGTATATGCCCTCCTGCTGTGGCAAACACTTGGACATTGAGCATTACCTTGTTTTAAAATAACGTTCAATTTTTTTTTTTTTTTTAAGATCATTAGCAACCCAGTAACGAAGATTAGGTTGGATTTGACAAGTTTGGGAAAGGATGCTGGGACGAGGGCGAACAAGCACCTTTCTCTTGCTACCTGCGTCAGGACAGTCTTTTATTTCTTGTTCTAGAATGAGCATGTTCCATGAATTTCTCCCAAATAGCCCATCAGGTTGGATCTTGGGAAAAAAAAAAAAATGCATTTCAAGCCTGAATTTTGCCTTGCAATTGATGGAGATTGGCATTCAAAGACTTTAAATAAATAAATACATAAATACATAAAAACTCACTGCTAGACCACACTTGTTTACTTACCCAAGCAAATAGCATCCCTTTATCTTGGCATAACTAACCTCATTTAAAGCAATCAAGTTATTGAATTAAAACGTGAATATATCGGATGTCTAAATCATAATTAAGTACTAAGATACCTATTAGTATGCAGATCAGTAACAAAGGAGTATTTGATTTTGGGTTTTCAACCATAAATTATTCCTAATTTTAAAGTACCCCATTTCTATTCTGCACCTGCTTTTAATAACATGGATAGGTTGAGTCAACATTGAAGCTTCTTGTTCTTGTGCTTCTTTAACGGGTCCGTAAAACCACGCGCGGCTGCCTGGGACGTCACAAATCAAAGCCTTTTGCTGCCTACGGGCGGCCGCCAAGCCTCCAAGTGCCCTCCCGGGTGCGGGCTCTTCACCCCCGATCAGGGTGCTGGAAATGCGCACGCGCAGAGCTGGGGCACCTGAGGGCACTCAGAGCGCAGGAGACGCTGAACCAGTTCTCGTGTGTTCTTCATCCGCACACCAGACCACGGCGGGAAGATTCCCAGGTTTCTCAGGACGTCTTTTAGCACAGTCGGAGATTTAACCTCTCCTTTTGCGCGTTGGTTTTGCAGCGTGGCAAGGAGACAGCACAAGCGTATTGGCGCAGACACCAAAGCTGGAGCTCACTGAATGCCCCGCTCCTCTCGGACTGTGTTTCCTACTCTGGACCCCAGGTCCCCACTCGGAGTCAGGTGGCCCCGCACTGGCTGCCGGTGCGTGCAGCCCCGCTCGGCTTTTCGAGATGTGCGAGAGCCCACGGCGTCCTCAGGAGGGGCCTCCTAGGCGTACCGGGTCCATCTGTCTCCTCCAGGCTAATGTTTGACCAGAGCTGGGTCCACTGCTCTTGGACAGCAGTGGGGTTCATGAGGTTTTTTTCCTTCAATCTCCTTTCAGATAGGTAGGCTGATAGGAAACCTGTTTAAAAACCGATTCCACGGCTAACGCTGTAGAATGAAAGTCCTGTCCATCCGTTACCACCCGAGGCACAGTTGTGATTTTATTTCTTTATATTGAGAACCAAATTCACTCCCACCTTAAAAAAAAAAAAAGCGGCGGCTTCCTAACCAGCATGTGGAGGCTTCCTCCCTCGCAAGTCTTCATCCGGCGGGTTATCCGCAAGGTTCCTATGTGAGCAAACGTGGAATTCTGGGATAAACAGGGAAAACCGCCGCAGAGGCGTCATTTGGGGCAGCTGCTCTAAGCGGAAACCTGCGTGTTTGCTGCAGGTCCTGCTCTGCGCTTTCACGGGAGGCGTGAAATCACATGATTTCCTGGCAGTTTTGCAAAAGAATTGGGGAGATTATAAATATTCAGAATTCCTTCAGAGAATTCACACTTTCTGCTTTCCGCTGTGCTTTCTGTGACTCGGTTTTCTGAGAGACGCCGTGTGAACCTCGGCGTCCGATGTACAACAACTGAAAACAAGAACTGCACATTTCAAACAGATTTCATAAACAAACTGTTCTGACTTCATGTCAGGCAGGACGACACGAAATTTGGTTTTCTCCACCAAATTTGGCTCCCAGCTGGGATGTGTCAAGTCAAACAGGAACAAGTAATTGTATTCAACCCTAAAATCAAGCTCCCAGCTGACATTTTGTATTAACAGTATCAGAAAGCAGGTCTGTCTTTTACAAATAGTCACTCCTTACTGGCTTTCAGTTCCAGCCCTGCACAAAGGCCTTCTACTCACAGGCACGTGCGTGGGCACAAGTGTGGCAGAGGAGGCCCATCAGACTCCAACACCCCACGGACCCTTGCAAAGGGGAAGACCCAGCCTCTAACCTTCCACCTCTGAAACAGGGTGCAGCAGAAGAAAGCCATAGGCTTTCTCTTTTATTTCTCTATTGTAAAAGATTCAAAATTAATCCAGGCCCGATCATCAAGATGGGTTATAGAGGCTGGGCTCAAACTGTCATCTCTGAATCGGACGGTGCCCAAGGAATTCTCCTTATTTTCCCGCCCGTGTCTGTGTTCGGGTTTGGAGGGAGGATATACCCTCACTGTTGCGTGAGCAGTGGGGAGGCAGCAGCTAAGCTTGTCCACAACATTTCGGGGGCTTTGATGAGCTGGGGCCTAGATCCAGAGATTTGGTCTCTAGGTCTCCGAGGGCCAGGAGGGAGGGTGACACAGGTGTGGAAACAAGCTATGGGATAAAGCGGCCCAGTTGTGCGTGACCCAGGGACCCAGAGATTCCCCTGCCAGGGCCAGCACAGGGGAGGTGACAGGTGGTAGAGAGGTGACAGGTGGGGACCCTCTCCTGGACCGTGCTGTTCAGGCCTGGCATGAGTGAGGCCGGAAGCAGAGGTCGAAGAATCTATCTGGAGCCCAGCAGAGTGGGAAACAGGTCTCTTTCAAGCTGCTCATCAGTGTTCAAGGCCGCTGTGGCTTAGGAATGGGCCTGCGGTGCCACAGCAGCACTCTGGGCCTTCCGTGGCCTCTTGTTCAGTAAGGACAGTGGGGTGGAGCGTGCTTCCATCTTGGTAAGACTGAACCTATGTAAAACTGCCCTGTAGTGTTGTAGATGCAAATATGATCGCACCTGACCAGTGCGTTACTCCAGGGCCAAATCGGCTCCTCATCATTTTGAACCATCTCGGAAGGCATTTGATTTCAAAATAAAAATCACTAAGTCACATCACTCCACGATTTAATGGCTTTAAAAAAAAAAGGAAATATGGTCGATCATTTCTAAAATGTAAAAATGCCAACTCAAAAACAACAACTCTGGAATCAAAAAATTATGTAGATTACACTGTTAACAAAATTTACACATAAATGAGAACGTTTTTTCCCATCATGGTTCTTATTATCACAAAAGCTTGAGAAGTAAATTATCTGTAGAAGAATACAGTATAAAAATGTATTAAAAGCTGTAAGAACTAAATTGAAATGTCAAACAGCGTTATTTATATGAAAACCCAACAAAGCCCAAGCAAACAGGTGGTGGGCCCTTCCGGAGCCATCCGTGGCCACGGGAGGCTCTGCCACCCCCTGGCAGCCCCATCCACGGCCTGTGCTCCCCCCACATGGCTGCAGCCCCCCAGCTGCTCCGAGTTCTTGCTGGCGCCGTGTTTTCATAGGGTACTGTCAGAGGTCTAAATCCCCTGGCCTGGGTTTCTAACACCCTGAGTAGAGTGTCTGACTCACTTCATCTTCAAGGTATGCACCTGATACCCAGGACCACAGGGTCCTCCAAAAATCCCTGAAAATAGCACATCTAAAGCAGAGGAAGTCGGCTCCTGGTGGGAATGCCTGACCCGTCCACCCAGCACCTCTCTGCCCTGCTGAGTCTCCCTCCCTCGCCCTGCCCCCTTTCCTGTCCAGTTTGGGCTCCAGCCACACCCCCAGGGCTACCGCATCTGCCCCCAGACAATGGAGCCCCGGAGCATAAAGCGTATCCTGTGACAGGGCCCCACCCGCCGGAGCTTTTCAAGTTGATGGGAAGTAGTGACCCTTGAGCAGGACATGGCTGGCTTGCTGGATCCTGCCGACGACGGTGTCCGCTCCGCGGTGCGCCTGGCAGCCTGGAGCCTTTGTGCCGCCGCCATCTCCCAGGCCCGCCGGGGCGGCCACGGCTGGACAGCTGCACTGGGAAAGCTAACTGAGCAGAAAAGGCTCCCGAGCCCGGCCCCTGACTTCTCACATTTAATTACTTGATGTCCCTTTCCTGCGGTCATGGAGAAAATGGAATTACATCACGCACCATGTAGCTCGGGAAAGGCATTGAATGTGTCTAATACACCCACTGTTGATGGGCCCAAGAGGCGTGCCTCTTGTTCCACATCCGATATTAGCCTCCAAACAAGTGTGGGCATTCCTCTCCGAGGGGCTTCAGTAGGAAACAAAGGGGAGCAGGTTTCTCCGTGTCACTCTGAGCACCTCACTGAAAGAAAAACTTCATTTAGCTTCCCTGGTCCAGCCGAGCCTCCTCCTGGTCTCCAGGGATAGGGCGACCTTGGAGAGGCATTGCCTTTCAGCTAGAAATACAGATTCCCTTTGAATCAGAGACTCCTCCCCGCCATAGGTCACCTTAATCCCTTTAGATACATTTTCATCATAAAGCTTCCTTGGCGACACTCTTGCTTTTAAGCCAATTCATGGTCTCTTATGGAAGTCAAGGATGAAAATGTCCTCCCGAATGCTAACGGAGGCCCAGAAGGACGCAGTGGTTCCCGCACACTCAGACAGAAGGGATGACGCTGTGGCGGCATCCCCAGGTGAGTCCATCTGGTGCCCCAGGGCTCGGTGGCGTCGGCTGGCGGGGACGGAGCTCCCTGGTTGAATTCACGGCTGTCTTCCCGGCACTCATTTCACCTTGCCTGGTGTTAAGATGATCTCAACAGCAAATATCATCACTTATTACGACTCTTTCAAAAGCCCTCAGGGGGCACCTGGGTGGCTCAGTGGGTTAAAGCCTCTGTCTTTGGCTCAGGTCATGATCTCAGGGTCCTGGGATTAAGCCCCGAGTCAGGCTCTCTGCTCAGTGGGGAGCCTGCTTCCTCCTCACTCTCTGCCTGCCTCTCTGCCTACTTGTGATCTCTGTCTGTCCAATAAAAAAATAAAATCTTAAAAAAAAAAAAAAGCCCTCTTGCTTCACAGATGCAGACGATCTTCAATTCCTAAAAATTCACAATTTGAAAGAAAATAACAAACCCTTCATCACGTATTTGTCTTCTGAAATAAGGTTTAAAAGAGGCAGAAAATTATGGCTACCATGGAGTGAGACCAACAGCACACACTACAAAAGATGCAAAAAACCCCAAACAAACAAACAACAACAACAAAAATCAGGATTTTTAAGTCCATTCTCCCTTCTGATATTGGGTATCAAGAAGGAGTAGTTCCTTGGGGATGATTTGATCCATTTAGCGAGTGAGTTGAATTCCTTCCCGAAGACCCTCGTGGGGCCATGAAGATAGGGAGGGACGCCCCTTGATTTCAGGACCGTTGCACCTGGAGAGAACATCAGATATGAAGAAGCAAATGGTCTACAGAAAGTGACGTAATGACCATGAGAAGGTCACACAGTTTACGGTTGGGGCCCTCAGGGCTGAAGGCTCACGCTAGCCTGGAGACAGGAGGTGCCCTGACAGCAAGCCCAGAGGCTGCTTGGGAAAGGTGTCCAGAGACCCCCCCGGTGGTGAGGGAGGGTCTCTTCCAGGACCAGGTCTGGAGACAGCGAGTTAAGGGTGAAGGATAGAAACGCGTTATGTGTGCGGATGTTAAGGCGTATAAGGTAGAAAGATATTGAGACCCAGAACGACAAAGGCAAGTCAGTAAGGGCCAGGCTTGATGAGGACTGGGGTTTCGAGTCTAAGGGCTGCAGGAAGGCCTCGAATGTGTTAGGAGGGAAAGGTGTGTAAAATCGTGTGTAAAATCTGTCAGCTGTGGAGGGAAGTCTCGGCCTCCGTGGTGTGGGGGAAGGGCACCCGTGAGGGACCGGGGAGCCCGTCAGACTGGGGTGAGAGGTCGTGGCAGCTCCGAAGTGTACAGCAACTCTGTTTTGGTAATAACACGCTTGCGGTGGTGACTGGATGTCGGAGAAGAGAACGAACCAGCCGAAGAAATGGAGAAGAGCAGAGGGGGGTGAGCAGACCCGGAGAGCCTGGCCTCCCAGACGCCAGAGGAGACTCGTGCTGCCTGAGGAGAGGGACGGCGGGAGCGTCGGGGGCTCAGGAGAGGGCGTGTGGGACGAGGACAGGGCTGCATCCCCGTTAACTCTGGCAACACGGCCTTGGCCAGGTCTGTGCGGAGGCGCCTGCCTGCTGTATTGGGAAGCGCTGGGCAGGGGAACGGCTTCTCGGAGCCGTGCCTTGAAGAGGCGCTGAGAAACCAGCCGGTGGCTGCCAGAAGGTGACACACACGTGCACCCTTCAGTGACAGCGCTGGGACACACGTGCGGTGAACTGGAATTGTCTCGTGAAACCACAGGGTTGGTGGCATCCGTGAAGGGATGGGGTCAAACACAACTGAAGTGTTCAGTCTCCTATGTGAGAGATTTATTTGGTCCTGAATAAAGTGTATTTCAGAGAGTTTGACTCTTTAAATTTTGAATTTAGATTCATAGAAAAGTTGCAAGAATGCGATTCCTCTAGACCCCGAACCCCGACTTCTCTACTGCTGTCATACCTTGGTGCATTTGTCCCCGCTAATGAGTCGGCCTGTGTGTCTTGTCCGTCTGTGAAGTCACACATTTTGTTCGAACTTCCTTAGCTTTTCTTGCAGTGCGTTTTCTATCCCGGGATCTCCTCCAGAATATTGCATTGCGTCAGGGCATCTGGTCTTCTCAGGCTGTGTTAGTCTCCACAGCTCTGTTTGGTTTTGATGGCCTTGGTGGTTTCTGAGGACTTCTGTTCCACTCTTTTGTAGATGTCCCTCAACTGAAGCCATCTGCTGCTTCTCCTGTGAATATCCATGACCGGGGTCATGGGTTCTTGGATGGAAGACTGTGGAAATAACACTTTCATTGCATTCTGTCAACGTGACTGGCCACTGTTGGTGTTAAACTTGGCCATCCGGCGGCGGTCACATTGGTCAGGCTTCTCCACTGGAACACCAGCCCTCCTCCTGCATCTCTGCGTCCTTCCCTCCTGGGAAAGCAGTCACTCTGCAGAGTCCACCATTGGAAGAGGGGAGTTACGCCTCAACCCTGGAGGGAGACGCTCCTGCGCAGAATATATGGGATTCTTCTACACGTGACATTTTTCTATTCTTGATGGAAGAACATTTAAGGGAAAAAGAAAGCAATTTGAGGTGCATCTCAGCAGTCTGCCTTTGAGTTCAGGGCAAGCTCATCACGTAGACCAAGGATGGGTGTGGAACGAGGGACAGACTTAGAGGCTGGGGGCATGTGACACGGCAGTACTCTATCATACACGGGACTTGGGGCTAAGTTTTCTAAGTGTTACTAAGTGATATCAAAAATTCACCCATGTCCCTGGTAAATACATAAATAAATAACTTTTTCTTAAGATGAGATCTACTTTTGGAGTTTGGAACAAAGACTATGTGGTCAAATATCTCAGACCCCGTGTTTCATAGACAACAAACTTGTATGTATACCCGGAATATGACTACCTGATCACTAAATTTTACTTTATCTATTATTGGTAATAACTGGTCTTTTGGAACATGGAAAGATCATTCTGTTTTTCTCTTTTCTTTTTGTTTTTCAGATTGGTTTGAGCCAAGATTTTTTGTGCTTGGGACTTGATGATTTTGTCTTTCTTTTACATGCTCCCCTGCGTGCAGGAATTAGTGAAGTTTTTAAAGACACATGAATATTCTCCCTCTACTCTTCCCTGTGGGATCCCATGAGGAATGGCTGGGTTCAGCATGGAATGGCTCTCTTGATCAATAAGAGGACACAAGGTGTTGTTCCTTGGGTCACGAAAGTGTCTGCCCAGCTGGCTTTGGGATGCAGATAGAGAGCGAGGTCTCCTTCTTAGGTGTAGATGTGATTCTCTATTGTGAATGACTGTTGCCTTCAATATTGCTCTTAGCATTTCTAGACAACTTCCAGCTTTTCCAGGATGGAGTGTCTTCCTGGGATCCCAAGGACCTGTTTCTCATCACAGTTGGAGAGGAAATGGTTGGGGACAATATGGCCCTGGGGGATCCCTCCACTCCATACTGGGACTCTTCGGACAACTCTGTGACTTGGAACCAGCAAATGTTCCTCTTCAAGAATGATCTGAAATGCAAGTCTAGCGAACAGTAGTGTAGGAGCTGGCCATACAGCAATTCTCATATAATATGAGAAGCTTGGGACACTGTTTGTCTCAGGTGAGTGAAGAATGCCTTGACTCTCCGGGAGAGCAAATGCCCCTCAGCACTCACTGGGATAACAGAAGAAAATTAGGTGCAAGTGGTGCTCTCTTCCTCTATTTCATGGCCTAGGACAAAAAGCACAGCTTCTTCTGTCAAGAAGCCCTACTTCTCCAAGGTGGTCAGAAGGACAAAGTCAGGAACTACACAGTACCTTGTTTAGAGATACCTTTTGAGCGCAGGTCTGTGCAGGAGAGAATGCAAGTTGAGTGCTCTTGTCCCCCAGCCGTTCTGGGGGTTACGCCTCCTTTCAAAGCTCCACTTGTGGGACACCTGGGTATCTCAGGGGGTTAAAGCTTCTGCCTTCGGCTCAGGTCATGATCTCAGGGTCCTCGGATCGAGCCCCACATCGGGCTCTCTGCTCAGCAGGGAGCCTGCTTCTCCCTCTCTCTCTGCCTGCCTCTCTGCCTGCTTGTGATCTCTCTCTGTCAAATGATAAATAAAATCTTTTTAAAAAAAGAAAAGCTCCACTTGCGACTTCCCCACCACACCCACCAAGACCTCACAGGTGCTCACAAGGATTGTGAACGGCCTCGCACCAGGGGAGCCCCTCCACCCCACTTCCACGTGCACTTCCCCCGGCGCAGACGTCCAGTCGGGAGAGATGGGGTCCTGGGGTTAGTCCCGGACACTTTTCATATTGAGAATCTTAAATTACTCAGCAAAGAAATGATTCATTTGTTACTTCTCAGGCCTTACCCTTTACAATCTGGCTTTTTCTAACACATGCGGAGAGAGGTTTACAGAGGTGAGAAGGGGAGCAATTATAAAATCTTTTAAAATAAACCAAAGAAATGGAACAGAATGCGGCAGAAGAGACACTTGAGAAGCCTGAGGCAGGAGGTGGTGTGTGGAGGCCAAAGCCCTCGCAGCCTAAGGTTTCAAAGGGAGGATTTACAGGAAGTCACTCCACATTTCCCGCTGAATGGGTTTATTTTGGTTTTTCTATCCCAGGGCTTTATCTCTGGGATCTTAAAGTCCAAGGGCTTCTTTTCTCCCTGGAATCCTCCCTTAATCACTGGAGGACAGTGGAAGGCGAGGCCAGCCCAGTTTGCCTTTACCCATGCTCTCTGCAGGGCAGCTAATGAGGTGATTAAGTCATTAAAGGGATGTGCACATCTGAAAAGCTACAGGGCAGACCCTCCAAGGGGGATAAAGACCCAACTCAACTCCCACTTCCCCCCACCCACGAAAAGGTGGTTAATCCATTTAACTCCCCAAGGCTTTTTTTTTTTCCTTCTTCTGCTACTTCTGCTTCTTTTCTTCTCTTCTCCCCCCCCCCTTTTTTTTCCTAAAGAAAAGGAGAAATAAAGCCTGGAAGCTATTCAGGGATAGTCTTTGAACAAGGTAGAATAACAAATGCCTCTTTCTTGGGGGCACCTTGTGAGGAGCAGGATTTCAATAGCCAAAGGCCAAAAGGCCTTCAGTAAGTGGTCGGGGTGGCAACACAATGAGGACCTCGGATTTAGCGGATTTGCCTATCAGGTCATTAGCCTGATTAGTAATCTGATGCCCTTTGATGTGGACCTTTTTAGCACACCTTTTGTCTTGGCTAAATGAAGAGACCACATTCTGTGTGTTGTTCTCTCCCCGTGACACCGGTGGGGTTCCACAGGGGCAGCAAAGCCCTTGCAAAAAACCAGATACTTCCGGGCTTTCTCTCCCTGACGCAGCAAATCCGATCTTCTGAGTCTTCATCCTTCCAAGGAAACTCTGTCAGAGAAGGAGGAGGAACTGGTGATTTTTTTTTTTTTTTTAAAGAAGTAAGTTATGTTCTGGGAATGCAAACATTGAACACGTAATGTTCATAAACATGTAAGGAAGTCCCACTGAACTTGAAGTTCATCGGTCCGCATACGCTCACAGTGACCAGCTTCAGCTTTTACAGATGCGCTAAGACCCTTGAAAGTGAGGTGACTTAGGAAAGTCCACTGCTCAGACGGTGGCCTTTAGGGCTTGGACCCTGTGCTCCGGCCCTCCCGCACCCCTCCTCCAGCGGCACACATGCAGGCAAACAGTTGCTCCATAAGCAACAGCCAAGACGAAAGAGCGTTGGGGCCTCTCCAAAGCCCCACCTGGTTTCAGACTGACCTGCTGCTCCCTGGACCTGCTTTGTGCAGTATCTTTGCGATTACTGGGGACGAGGTTCCAAGGCTACTCGCAGTCCTGGAGAGGAGCAAACGGTGGGGTAGATGAGCCAGTCTGCTGGGCGTGGTCCCCTCGGCCCGCGGACGCTCGCGCCGCAGCCCCAGGAATAGGAGCGTCTATCTCCCGTGCCGACATGGTGTCCGCGCTCAGGACTGTCCCGTAACGATCGCATCTCGTATTTTTAAAATTGAATATAATTAATATATAATAATATAAGCTCTATAAGTAAAGTTTAATATAATATGTAATGTAATTACACCTATTATCATTAATATAGGATTCATGTAACACATTTAACATAATTTTTGAATGTGAGTTCGTGACTTTTTAGCTGAAGGATGGTTGGCATGCAGAGTTCCGTGAGGTGGACAGCCTCGTGAGCCCAGGCTGTGTCACGGCAAGCAAATCCCAGCCGTCACCACGCGACCCGGGTACGGCCCCATGGACTCTGTTCCCTGTGCTGTGCCTGTTGTTCCTGTGACGTACTCATTCTGGAACGGGAAGCCCACTCCTCTCCCCGTTTACCCGTCCTGCCCATCCCTTCTCTCTGGCAGACATCAGTTCATTGTATGAGATCAGCTTCTGCTTTTTGTTCATTTGCCTGTTGTTTTGTATTTTTGTTTGTTTGTTTTTAATTCCACAGGTAAGTGAGATCGGACGGTATTTGTCTTTCTGGGTCTGACTTACTCCCCGTGGCACTCACTCCCCTCTCCGGACGCAAGCTGTGGTCGTACGTGGCAGATCCCAGCTTTGTTTTCGCAGCTGAGTAACGTATGACCGCGTGTATGAACACCGCATCTTCTTGACCTGTTCATCTACGGTGGACCCTCGGGCTTGTCTGTAACTTAGCTATGGTAAACAAGGCAGCAAGAAAGATAGACGCGCATCTATGCTTTTGCCTTGGTGTCCTGATTTTCTTTGAATAAATAGCCTGGATATTTCTATTTATTTATTCATTTGTGTGTGTGTGTGTGAGTGTGTGTGTGTTTGAGGCAACTCAGGTCCTCTCTGACTCCTGGTCAGAGGCTTCAGCTCTGACCACTCGGGCTTCTCGAGGCTGCTGAGGATCCGGGTGACACAGTAGCTGACTTCCTCTCAAGCAGGCGGTGCGGGGGGGCAGTAACAAAGAGAGAGACAGAGACAGAGATGAAGACAAAAAGAGACACAAAGGAAGAGAGAGGGAGACAGAGAAAGACAGAGAGACACACACAGAGGGAGGGTGCAGAGAGACAGACAGTGAAGATAGGATCCATGGTCTTTTCGATCTTGGTCTTGGAAGGGGCAGCCCTTCCTTCTGGTGCATCCCCTTCATTAGAAGTGAGTCCGTGAGTCCAGTCCACACTTATGAGGGTAGAAATCACCCCCCACCCCCTCCCTGGAAAGGGGTGTCAGGGAACCTCTGGACATGTTCTTGGGAGTCAGGACACTGGCCCACGCTTCTCCATGGGCTCCTTTCCATGTTGCAGGTGCCCCATGAGCTCTCCGGGTGGCTGCCGGCCCCTGCCTTCCCTGGCTCCCTGGCCTTCAGGTAGCTGTACACCATCCGCATTTGCTGATGACAACAGTCCTGCAAACCAATGGATTTTTTCGAAAATGACAATGGGAAAGGAAAGGCAATGCGTGTGTGTTGCACTTTGTAGATCCCAAGCCAGCTGCTGGGTGAGCCACATACACAGTTACTCCAGAAGGTGCCATTTCCTTAGTCACAGGTGAGTTCCTGGCCAGGGCCTCGTCACCAGCAGCAGAGGCTTCCGCTAGGACAGATCCTTCCAATGGCCACGCTCAGACCCTTACCCTACACTACCCTGCAGACTCTTTAAAACCTGTGTTGAGCCGGTGGGAGCAGCTTATTGGTCGTGGCTCCAGGAGACTGGGGCTGGTGTGTGGCTCTGTCTCAAGCCATAGTTCTTCTGGGGCAGCCCCTCCCCCACAGTCACACCTTTCACCAGGCCTGGCTCCTGCTCCTTCACCAGTTCCATTTTTGGGTGGAAATGACTTAGATGTACCTGGGTGTGGGCTGTGCCTTATGAAGTTGGGGAAACACTTGACCTGTGCCAGCATGGTGGGCTGGAAGGAGCAGAGGCCTGCCCTACCCACTTCCATGACCGGGGGGTGGGTGAGCCTTCCCCCTCCAGGACGTCCAGGCAGCTGGGCACAGGCAAGGGTAATGGCAGCTGCAGGGAGAGAAGGTTTGAAGGTCCTGAGCCAAACTGGTCTTGCGCACCGGGAAGGAGACATTCTGGGGACCAAAGGGGCTGCGGAGATCAGCAGCGATGGGCTGGGGACAGGGGATTTCGCGTAACACTCCTGCAGTCCCAGCAGTTAAGCTGGGCACAACTATAAAAGAAATGAATGACTGTTCTGGGCATTGCGTACTGGTACCCCACGTCCGCCTAGCTGCACAGAACATTCCTGAGCTCCGGTATTTGCCTCACAGCCGTTCACAGAAGGGCGTGCTCTGAGGGGGATGATTCTGTGGCCCCGAGAAAGCGAGGCCGTGAGTGGATGCCAGCGAACGTCATGAACACCAGGGCGGACTTGACACACGGTGTGAACACGGCAGGTCTGTCCTGCCGGCTGTCGGTGACGACCCCACCGTCCCCCACTCACGGTGCTCGCGCCCGCCGTGGGCCCGTCCCCACGGAATGTACCCAGCGCGACACCTCCGTGCCCAGACGCTCGGTTTAACTAGCAACACGGTTACCCTGGTCTCGCCACTCCTTATCTGAAAATGATTTCTTCTTCAAGACAATGCAAGGCCTCAAGGGACTTTCCTTCCCTGAAGCTACATGTAGACAAATGACCTGGGTAGAAAATCTGGCACAATAATCTGGACAGTATCGCAGCTATTTCTTCTGTCCTCTGATTCTGAAACCTACTATTGGCATCTGTTTTGCAGTATTTCTTGCATTCTTATGGGGTGTGTTGCCACGCCAGATAGACACATTTGAGCGGCAACAAAACACGGTACGGCGCCCAGCTATTATATGGGCGTAAGGTTTCGTATGTAATGTCTACACGTATGATGGGCATTTAAAACCACACTCCGTATGTGTAGCTAGATCTGCCCCTAAGATGAGTGTTTGGCATTTCTTTTGCACAGAGATCTTTAACAGCGCTGTACGGCTCTCATGCCCGCTTCACTGGCCAGAGGACGGGACACATTCCTGAGTAAACAGTTAAGGCAGGAGTAACGAGGTTGGTCTTTGTTCAGCTTGAAACAAGCCTGGCAGTCCTCAGGAAGCCCGTTAATAACTATGAAGCAGAATTCGTCTTTTCCCTGCGTACTGAGTGCCTAGCCGCGGGCCTGCCAGGACCGGCCCCAGGCTCACGCCCCACTCGCCTCCCGCGGGCTGCCTCTCTTCACACGTGTCCAGCTGTCCACGCCGCTCAGCCCCGACGTCTCTGACACCCAAGTCTTCCCGCAGAATTTATTGGCCCCTTTCTCTTTTCCAGAGAATCCCAGCAGTTTTAATGGTGGATCATTTTTCATGAAAGCAGAGAGGTTTTTTGAATGAGCTTCCGTTTTATTAGTCTGTCTGGAAGGCTTTTTAAGGGTACTCATTTACACTGCTGGAAAATTTACCATAAATTTTCATGAGAGAAGACTTGGGGTTGCGAACACAAGTACTCTGTGTGAAGTTCGCCGGGAGCCCCATTGCCACGGTTCTCCTGTAGCCGAAGGGAAGTCCCTCCGTGGGCCTCCAGAAGTCACGCTTTCTTGGCGTCCTCTATTTGGTTTTATTTTGGAAGGAAACTGCTTCTCGGTGACCTTTCCACCAATATCATTGCCTAAAAGGACATCAGACACCCAGATACAGCCCACGATGAGCCAACGTATGCGAGTGGATTCGGTCTGGGCCAAAGCCCATGAACACAGCAGTCCTGGGGGGAGAGGGCGGTGTGACGGCGGCAGCCCCCCGGGGGGAGGGCGGTGAGGTGAGGTGCGCTCCCGCACAACCCCACGGCGAGGCGCATCGGAGGGCCGGCGCTCGCTGTCTGTCCCTCAGATCCTGCAGACAGTCCGGGACAATTTTAGTGCCCCCCGAGACCAGACAGCTGCTCACAGGGTCTCCCACAGCCGCGCCCTCCACGCAGCACCCCAGGCAGGGCTTGAGGGATCCGCCCCGCGGGAATGGGCGGACACTAGCATCAGCGCTCCGGATGCCTTTCAGGAGGAGACGTGGCGAATCCGCGGGGAGTCAGGCCTGTGGGAGGCACGAGGCCAGCTGGAGGCAGAGGTGAGGCTCGCGTGCAGCCTGGCCAGGGCTCCCCCTGGCTCCAGCCTACCATATATAAGAGACCACCACCCTTACCTCCCTGGCCAGCTGGTTGACAGAAGACGTTGCTTGGCATGAGAATGACTGTCCCTGCTCTGTGGCATGGCTGGTAGCAGGTGTTTCTGCAGAGCCCATGTCTCAGCCTGGGGAGAAAAATCAGAACTTCTCACCACCCACGGATCGGTCCTGCTGGCCCCCACATCCTCTTCCGGGCCTGTGTCAGAGAGGAGCATCAGGACCCTGGGCTGATCTTGGTGTCGGGGCCAGGAACTGCTCGTCTAGGAGAACAGCTGCCATTCAGCACCCCTGGACATGCATTTCTGGGGGTCCCATTGGTTTCCCTAAAGTACACCATGTCCCCGTCTCTGATGTGATCCCCTTTGAGATGAGCCCCCGCACTATTGGACTCAGTCTCCAGGGCCGCACACACTCCTCTCAGGGATGCGGCTTGTGGCTCAGACCACCTGCTTGGCCAGGTGTCTCCCCTTCCAACGTGCGTATGGGGCTCCTGGGCCTCACGCTGCCAGGGACATCATCTTGCCGTTATGCAAACCGGAAGAGGGAGACAGAGTTGGGCCACCTCCTGCTCTCGGACTCCCGCTCAGCCTGTGAATGCAAAGCACGGATTTCTGCAGACACACACGCACGCATGATGCACTCATCCTACATGCAAGAAGCAAGTCATGCTTGTTATAGCTGCTGTGATGAATCAAAAATTATTTGTAGATTTTTTTAAAGTGAACATGCATTTACATATTAAAATCTTGCTTTGGTCACCCAAGACTATCTTGTTTTCTAATGTCTAATTCATCGTGAGGCCCAGTTTAGAAGAGTTAGATGCTAGACCACGGGGAGGGGGACACAGAAGTCATTAGCACAGAAGAGGTGGCTGGGGCAGATGACAAAGTTCAGAGCACCACATGTTGCAATAGATGCCATGGGCTCAGCCTCGCACCCCACCCCCGGGGCTGAGGAAGTACTGGAGGAAATGTGTGCCCCTTCACCTGGCCAGGTCTGGCCCCCACGTGTCTGTGACTTCAGAAGCCTGGAAAGGAGGTGCTGACTGGGCACAGAACCTGGTGGAGATTTTGCTAAATCAGCAAAACAATCCTTCCATGCCCATTTCAGATGGAAAAATCTGTAATTTTCCATTTACCTTGAATAAGTTATGAAGTAATAATCCCTCCACCAAGAATTTGAATGCACATCTTGGGGAAACGTTTAAACATTGAGACATTCGGTCCTGGGCATGTTTGCATCGTTCTTCAAGTGGGGGCAATTCTAGTCCATTCTCTTCTAAGACGGTTCGGTCTAGAACCAGTGTGGGTTGAGAAGAGGATTCCTTCCCGTAACCATGGTCACCGGAGCAGGCCGGCTCGGTTCACAGTCACACTTTTCCCCATGCTTAGTGATTCCATGGCCAAGGACTGTTTTGTTTTTCAAAGACTCTGAGCCCTTCACTTCCCACTAAAATTTATATGGTTTGCTAATTGCCTGCATGTCAGGAAGGGCGGGCTGCAATTTCCTTTCTCTGCGTGGGGAAGGCTCAAGGCTGCCTCCCCCCCAACATCTACCATCCGCCTGGGATCCGAGGGCCCTGGTGAGCCCTGGGCATGGGGCGGGCCTCTGGGAGGCACAGAGTGCTGGCACAATGCTCCTTTTTCTACTCAGAACAAGTTTTGCTGGCTTTGGCATTTTAATTTAATGAAAGACTAATAAGTCCAGAAATTCAAATTTCAGCACTGTTCTGTTCCTTTTTAACCACCAGGGGTAACAATAATCACTAGTTCTCCTTTAAAAATGTAGAATTCAGCTAAATTAAGTTCACAGACTTTTTCTTGGACTTATTTTAATTTGGCTTTAATGTTCTAAGTCTCAGTCTTGAAACATTTCTATCTCTGGTTTCAGTTAAACTAATAAAATATTACTATATTAATAATTGCTGCCCACTTTATTAAGGGCTATAGACATCAAATCCTTTATATGCAAGAAGAGTAAGCCCTTGGGCTCTAAATACTTTTGGCAAATAAGTCCTTAAGATATAATTGAGTATAACACAAGGTCTGACTTAAAACATGAATTAAAATCAAGGGCACCACTTCCATTTGTAAATCGTTCAAAGACTAACTTGGAAGATCATTCCCGTGCTGACATCGCAAGAGGGACTCCCTGAAATTCTAGGGCGTGTGTTGGAGGCGAGCTTAAAACTCTTTGTGCCCTTGGCCAGGACCTTCAATCCTGCCAAGCCATTCCATATAAACCGTCGTGTCTAAGGTGGTGAATGGGGGAGCCTGAAGGAAATGGCACACTCCGTTAAAACGATTCATGAGCTGCCTTGAGAGAAAGAATACAGCTCGGGGACCACGCCCAACCGTGGGTACTCTGGGAGCCCTGAGTGAGCGGTTCCCATCTCAACCAGTAGTTTGCAGAGTGGGATCCATTCTGAAAATGGAATTGATAAAGGGTCAGGGGCCGGTTGGAGCCTGGGTCCCTCCCGTGAGCTAGCAGGACTGCACGGAGCCCCCTCTGTTGAACTGCGAGGGCTTGAGGCTAACTGCCGGAGGACGCCATGGTTATTCCCGTTCTCCAAGAAATTACCAAGAAGGAAAATTAGATTTTGCGCACAAACTGCTGTAACACGAGAGAGACTGTGGTCCTTGACAAAAGTAATACGTGAGTAAAGCATCGTGGATGTGAATTCCCTACTTAGGGGGAGGCATTTAATAAATGCAAATACCCATGGTGTACTTACAAGTGTACATGATACTTTAATTTCATGCTTTCTTAATCCATTATTGTACTCAGATAGGTGATTAGAAGCATGGGTTTTTTTAAATCTCATTTTCTCTTCTACCATTTCCCCCTCTCGATGTTTATTTTATAAAATTGTAGACTTGGGAGGAGAATCTTGAGGTACACGAGTCTTTTGGTTTGAGAAGCAGAGTGAGCGAGCGGTACAGGGCCCACTAGCCTTGTACACACAGACACACGCACATGCAGACGTACACACATGTGCACAGACACAGACCCGCACGCACGTGTGGACGCACGTGCCCCCGGGCTGGCTCTCCCCCAGGGACGGAAGCTGACCCAGGACCGGCCCGAGGCTCACGGGCACGTGTCGGAGCTCCTCTTCCCCTTGGTTCCATGTATCCCCCATGTCCCGCCGGGCACCCTGTTCTCATCACGTTCCACCCCTGGTCGCCTTGTTCAGCGTAGCCAGGAAGGAACACGCACCCTGCTCAGCGCCCCGTGGAAAGGGACGCTCCTTCTTTGAGCGTTCCCTCTACCACGCCGTGATGGCTGCAGATGGACGTGTTGGGTCCCCGTGTGTCAGTGCCAGACTGATGGGGATGGCTACGTCCAAGGTTGGGTGAAGTTGCCCTTCGTCCACAAGAGGCAAGGGGACAGAGCATCAGGACCGACAGACGGCCGACAGACTCACTTCACCACAGGAGGGAGAGGGCAGAGTCCCAAAAAAAGGCGTGTGAAGTGAACAAAGTGTCTGGTATCCACTGCCCGGGGCACTTCGGTAGGCAAGGCTGGTCGAGATGCCAACTTCGCGTGTTGGAACCGATTGCCCTTTTCACAGGGCATCTCGCCTTCCAGAGATGCGAGTCCAAGGCAGGCAGAGGTCAGACTCTGCGGGGAGGAGCAACACGACTTGGAACCCTAGAGCAAAACAGAGCTTGAGATCACAAACCTGCCCACACAGTTAGACGTCCTTGCACTGTACGCCATCATCTCCTACGAAACGTCGCTTCTTGAGGAAACAAGGCGTGATCGTGTGAGCGCCAGAGGCCAGCCTAGCGTTCAGCCTCGCCCTGCCCGCGTCTGCCCTGCTTCCAGTAACCTCTGAGTCTGGATCCTTCCTTTCCACAAGGCCATCTCTTACCCGAGGCAGAGGCAGAAAATGTGGCAACTGGACTCCACCCCCCCCCCAAATTATAGGGTTTAAGAACCAGACGCTTATAAAATTTGAGCAGAAAATGCATTTCATCGTTTTTCCTGGCACGAGGACAGCCAGCACTGGTCTCAGGCTACACAGATTTGGACGTGTGGATGGGGTCTCCGAGGTTAGGTCAGGACCTAATGGAACACATGGGAAAGTTTAAGAATATACTGTTTCTGCGACATCTGTGTCTCTCTGTCTTTCACGTTGTTATTCTATTTGCCCCCAAATTCTCTCTTCTCTGTCCTCACTTGCTGCTCTAAAGATGGAAACCTGTAGAAAAGCAAGCGCCTCAGGAAACAATGAGCTACCCCGGCATCCAGTCCCCTCCCTCCGTCTCACGCTCAGTTCTGAAGCGTTTATCAGGCTCGAGCATCCCGAGGAGCCGTGGACGGCAGCGCCCGCCCAGCTTTCTCCTGGGAAGCCACCACAGAGACCAAGGCCAATAAGCCTTCCCAAGAGATACTCCACACTTTAAAGCCTACAGAATCACGTTCTACTTCTAGAAATTTTCAAACACACTGAAGCTCTTACAAAGCTTGTAAGAACGCCCCGTGTGGCTCAGAGCACACCTGGCCTGGGCCGCGGTGGTGCGGGGCGTGTGGTCTCGGACGGCGGAGCGCGGCCGGGCACGGAGCGCTGAGGTGGAGGAGCGGAGGCCGGGGGGCAGAGGGGAGGCCGGGAGGCAGAGGGGAGCGTGTCCCCGTGGGAGAGCAGGACAGAGAGAAGGAGCTGCACCGCGTCCTCGTCGTGCCCTCCTGTGGAGTTGGGATCAGGAGCGGGTCACAAGTTAGAAAGATCATCGTTTCTGGACCTGCTCTGGGTCTGCGCGGCTCTTTCTCGGTGCTGGGAACGGGGGGCCGACACGCTGGTCAGCCGCACTCCAGAACCGCGGCCTTCACGCAGCTCCTCCTTCCCAGCAGCAAATGGGACGCCGCCCTTCGGGGTTTGGGAAAGGTGAGCTCCTGAGAGAAGGCACTGAACGGTGTCTGTCACAGGGCAAGAGCCCACGAAGTATCAGGTGGTATTTCCCACCGTAAATCAGACCCCAGTTACCGGTGCCTGCCGGCCGCCCTGTCGCCGACGCGGCACTGAAGACAGTCCATTCAGAGAACCCCCACGCGGAGTGTGTTTTAAATATCTGAGTTACCGAGATGATGCGTGTGTTAAACTGAAACCGCCAGTATGCAGAGGGTAAATCTGTGTAACTTGCAAACAAACGGCCTTCAGGGTATCACCAACATGTTTAGAAGTTGAAGCAACCCCCTGCCCTCACGCGCACACACACACGCGCGCACACACCAGTAGACACACACACAGACACACACGCGCACACACGCGCACACACACACGCGCACACACCAGTCGATGGACGAACCATGACCGACTGCACACATCTTGGGAGAGTCTCGGCGGAGCACACTGTGTGGAGCACAGAGCGAGGCACTGGCACCGAGTGCGTCTTCAGAGAGACGGGCTATTACTCTGTCAGGACGACGCCCGGGGGGTGAGTCCTGGGACGGCCGCCGGGGAGGGATCGGCTCGGTGCAGGGGTGGTTGCTCCGAGAGCGGACAGCCCAGCAGAGCCAGAAACCCCGCTCCTGCACGTGCCCCTGCCAGGGTCGACAGTGAGCCGGGAAAGGAAGCCACAGGGGCCACGGTCTTTTGGACGTCCTCCACCAGCGCCGATTGTCTGCCACAGGGAATCCTGAGGCTTGAGAGGAGGAAACAGTGCAGAGGAAGAGGGGACCCCACGGCGACCCCCACTGTCACCCAGTAGAGCCTGTGCCTTTTGTCCAGGTACTGTTGGGGCAGCTTACCTGGGTGCTGCACGTGGGAACGAGAACCTGGGAGGAGCAGCTGAGGCTGGGGAGCACACGCAGGCCCTCGGAAGAACAGAAGGAAGCAGCCGCGCACCATGGCTGGCAGTCCACCTGCACAGGTGGGACGTGCCACGAGGCAGACAGGAGGTCTGGCTCACGCCTTCCTTTGGCCTGTCCCTGGGGCGGTACGGTGATCCACCTGTGCAGGGAGGGGGGCGTCCTTGGGACAAGGACTTCCACACTCTTGGAATCCCACTGTCCTCCTTAAGGTCAGCCTCTCCTGCACCACCTCCCACCCCCATGCCGTCCTTCCCTCCCAACGTTCTCCCCGCTCCCCCAACTCCATCTGCCCAGTCTCCTTGCCCCTCCAAAGCCGGTGGTGCAGGACGGCGGGCGCACAGTCTCCTCTTGGCAAGAACCTGCCAGACACTCAGGGCTGCCGGGAACCACCGAGAGGCCACTTCTCCTTATGCAGTTACATCCCAGAAACAATGAATTCATTGGATCTCTGTGTCCCCAAGGAATGTAAAGGAAAAAGTCAACCTGTTTTGGACAGGTCATTGGCAGTACCTATGGTCACAGCAGCAGCATCTGGAGACATCTGGAAAACATCACGAAAACAAAAAAAGGAGGGCGCCTGGGGGGCTCAGTCAGGCAAGCGCCTACCTTCCTGGGATCAAGCCCCATGTCGGGCTCCCTGCTCAGTGGAGAGCCTGCTTCTCCCTCTCCCTCTGCCTGCCGCTCTGCCTACTTGTGATCTCTCTATCTCTCTGTCAATAAATAATAAAAATTAAAAAAATATAGTGACATAGTCAAAACAATGCCTGCCCACGGTTTGCATTTTCTAGATCCCTCCCCAAACCAGGGCAAGCCCTATCTTCACACAGGGACGAGCCAGGGGTCCAGGCAGGCCTGATCAGCTGGCTGCCGTGCTGGCCAGGAACTGGCGGGAGTGAGCCGTGGAGGTGGAGACGCGGGGCTGGCTGTGGCCCGTGTCCCAGCCGCGCACCAAGCCGCGCACCCAGCCCTGCGCTCTCCTGGGCCGTGGACACCCAGAGGACACCCTCCCTGCCCTCGGCACTCCTTCATCTGCACACTGCCCTTTGCTTTTGAAATTCTGACCTTCTGCTGGCTGCAGTGATCATAAGGGTGAATTTTATTTGCATTTTAAATACTCTGATCTGGGGGCACCTGAGAGTTGATGTTGGTTAAGCCTCCAACTCTTGGTTTCTGCTCAGGTCTCGATCTCAGGGTCCTGGGACCACGTCCCGGGGAGTCTACTTGGAATTCTCTCTCTCTCTCTCTCTCCACTCCTCTCCCACCTCTAAAGTAAGTAAATCTTTAAAAAAATAAATAACAGTACAGCGTAAGAAGATAAGGACTCCGAGCTCACGTGTCTTTTTCAATGCCCTCTTGAGAGTAAAACGCCACTATTTCCTGGACCTGACAGAATGGGGAAGGCGCAGGAAGGTGTCCGTGGGGCTCGGATGGTCTCTGGGCATCAGCGGGGCCGCGGCCCACCGGGAGCCCACGCAGGTGGTGGCTCTGGGGACTCCTGATGAAGGGACTGTGGCTCCTTCAGGGCTCACACTTAGAACCGTGCGGGCGACACACTGGTGAAGGAGGACGCGGGAGCAGAGGGAAGCCCACAAGGGCCTCCCTATGGGGATGGCACCAACCCAGGCAGCGGGCTCTCGTGTGGCGGGGCAGGGAGCGGGGACGGGAGGGCCACGCCGAGGGCACTGGGAACCGCGTGGCCCAGTTGCTAGGCACACGCGCTGGCCTTGGAAATGTCCCCGGCTGCACCAGTGCTTTCTTCCTGCGCCGTGAAAGGCCCTTTCAGAGCCCAGGGCTCAGAGACGCAGGAGAAGTGGCAGTCACTGCGCTCTCTGAATGAAATCAATGTCCCTTTTTCATTCCTATAAGGTTTGTGTAAATTCTCCTCAGTATGGCACCATTAGGATTCCGCGGGACAAGCGCATACATTAGGCGACACTGTGTCCTTTTTGTGCTCTACACATCAGCTCTCTCCTGCCAGGGACAGAGAGTTTAAAAGCTTAAACAAAGTGGGGGCTCCTGCTGGGGAAACAGGCTGCAGCGGCCACTAAGGCCACCTTTGTGCTCAGGGGCCTCATTAGAATACGCAGCATGCTGTCCCCGGTGAGGCAGATGGCCCCGAGCTCCAGCCCAGCAGAAAGAGAGACAGATAGAGCGCTTTATTCACTTGGGGCTTTCATGGCCCTAAAACATTTCTTGGGCTCCCAAAGTGCCCCACGGCACACAGATGCAGCCCAGGGGAGAGGCGGGCTATTTGTGTCTCTCCAACGCGCCGCTGCGTGGGAGAAGACGTCCAGACACTCCATCTCCAGACGCGGCCCGCTTCCCCCCCTCGCTCGGGGTCCTTGCAGCGGACCCGCAGGGATGCACACTTCCACAGACGCCCGGGCGGGCAGTGGCCAGGAAGCACGGGGCAGCGTGGCTAGGGTGCGGGCCACGTCTCCACAGTGTCTCCAGCTGCGACAAGCCACCAGCACCACAGCGTGGGCTGAACAAGTGGTCAGGAGATTCAGGACTGCCCATAACTGGTCCGACTTGAAAGCCTTATTTCAAGTCGTATTGTGCTCTCTTTGAGGCCAGCACATTTGTGTCTTCCTGACGGCAGGAAGATTTGGATCTTTACCTTGAGCCAGCAAGAGATTTTAAGTTTGACTTCAGCTCCCTTGATTCGGACAGGAAGGAGAGAGAGAGAGGCCGTGCCTCTGAAAGCGGGAGAATTCTTAACATAGAGGAAGCCAAGCATCCGCACTGGAGGGGGTCTGCGGCCAGGGTCTCTGTTCTTCCTCCCACCGCTGCCCACGTGCCTCTCTGACCGACATGCACCTGTGAAGCCTGAAAGACAGAAACTCCATGAGTCGCCCAATATTCTATGTTTTGGGCTGTACTCAAGCAAGTTCATAAAAGGTCTTATGGGAAGAAAAGTATTAAGTGAAACATTGTGGAATGAATGTACATGCAAAAAACTTTCCTGGTGAGTTCTTGGAGCCTCATTTACATTCCTTTTAACATAGAGAAGGGATTTTTCTGAGCTCTGATTTTTAAAGATTTTACTTTTGGGGTTTGGATAAGAAGGAGGGGTTCATTTTAGAAAATTCACTGATCATTCAGTCACATCCTCAGAACTGTCCTCATCAAGAAAGAATGGAAAATTAAAGGAAATAAAACAATTAAAGGACTCATAACCCGCTTGGTAACTACACAGCAAGGCCATTGTTTTCATACTTGCAAACACATCATTCTTCCCTAGCGGGTTCCAATGTATTTTGTAAGTAAGAAGTGTGAGAGCAACCTTACAGTACAACCCTTAAACATCGATTCTGGGCGATCGGGGTAAATACACACGGAGCTAGCCTTCTGCATTCCACCTGCACACGTGACACATGGAACGCCCGCACATAGAGCCCTGCTTACATATACGGCGTTTGTGTGTGGATCAAGCCACCCTTCACTAAAGTGCCATGCATATGGAATTCCATTCTCAAATGTGTCCACTCTGGTCCAACCCCATATTGATTCATCTCTATTTAGTGTTATCCTATGTGCACGTGGTGTACATGAGATCCCGAGTTCCTTTCTCAGCCTCTCATTAAATGTAGCACTGGAGAAGCTCCAGGACCTAAAGAAAGATGCTCCTTTGGCATGTGTTTTCGGAGAGGGCGTAAATCCCTTATAATGTATTACTTGAATCAAACGCTTGACATAATTTAACCCGGGCCACATTTTCCCAGTGTGTAAGTTAATACCTGGGCATAAGGTCATGTCTGCACACACTCTGTAAAGCAGACCAGCGAACAGCAAACAGAGCCCATACTGTTCCCTGCTGTCAGTCTTGGCAATTAATACAGATGGTTCATCCATGTCCGTCAGCCTGTGGCCTCATCAATCAGGTGGCAGAGGGAGCCCATCCAGGCGTCGGCGCCAGCCCTGCGCTGGGCGGGCTGTGCTCCCAAGGGTGTAGGAGGGCCTGGGGGCAAGGATGGAGGCGGGGGGAAGTTCTCCTGGGATTTGCTCATCCTGAGTCAGATAATAAAGTCCAGAGGCATGGATAAATTTGCAGTTCCCCGCAGGATTTGCTAGGGCAAGTGGGCAGGACTTAACCTCAGTAAAATACGCACAGATATAAAAATCATAAATGTGGTCTCTATTGTTTCATATAGGATGATATATGGATTGAGGATTTTAATTTAATGACCATAGCAGACATGCCTCTTCTTGCTTCTTTCAACAAATAATCCCAAATCCATCAAAGGCACACTAACATGAATTAGTACAAAATTAATAGAAGAACACAGAAGAAAATTAACGGACTAATATATATATATGTATTTTGTAAAGTTACATTCCAGAAGATGGAGACGATGTGGAAACATTACTGTAGTGAGAAGGGGTAGATGATGGTGTCCCAGGCCCTGTTGCTGCAGCCTCGCCACTCCATACCGGGGAAGGACACTAGACCGGGAAGGTTTGCCTCTGTTCCATGATGCCCCAGGGGCTCAGGGTGACTTGAGGGCTGGGGGCCTGAGCCTGACTCTATGCGACCTCTCCCTGTTGTCGGGGTTTCCTCCCAACATGGCAGCCTCAGGGCAATCGGACTTCTCACCAGCACCAGCACGCCATCATTGAGTCCTTGGCTAATGGAGCTCACTTCTCTTCCCTGCCCTGGTAACACTCAGCTCCTCCTCCTTTCCTCTCTGTCTGTCCTAACAAGGGTAAATTTGCATCCTCTTTTTGACCGAGGCTCAAAGATCATGCAGCATCATGAATCCAAACCCATCATGAATCCAAAACCATAATGCATGGGTTTGGATTCGAGGGTGCAGAATTAGACCCTGCCTAATAATGGGGGCGGCCAAATTCTGAAAGAGCATGTGGAATGAGAGGTATGGTCACAGTCACCTGTTGCACATGCTGAAGGATGGACTTCAGCAAAGAGTGTTGGAAGCCAGGGACTTAGAGTGGGAAGGGTAAGCTGTTATGAAGTTCATATTTTCTTGCTTCAGAGTCTGCTGGGCACAGGCTGTGGAGGCACCAGACCCTGCTAAATGCAGAGTGTAAAGGGTCTTGAAAAGTGGACCCAACTTTGTAAGAAGCATCTGTATCCCAAGACTCCCGCCGAGGCATATACAGTCAGGGGCCACCTTTCTCCACCCAAGCAGCACAGAGGACGGAGATCCCTGGGATCCTTGGCTGGGACGGCACTGGTCATGGATCTGTAAGCAATAGGAGATCAGAATGACACTCCATGGGTGATTAAGAGGGAGTTGGCATCTTAAACCATGGGGATCCATGGACTCCTCTCCATCAGCTCTCCAGCATCAGCTTCCCTTCCCCAGAAGACACTGACGATTTCTATCTGATGAAATCAGTTGGGATAGGAGAAATTTGCAAATTTGCAAATAGGAGAAATCAGTTGGGATATCCACACACCAACGTGCATATCTGGATATTCCTGGTGAAGCAGATGCATGTATCCTCCATCACCTCCAAACAGGACCACCAGGCAACAGGCTCCCTCCATCCAGAGCCCAGAGAGACTTTTTCAATCTTGCTCTTAAATATGAACGGAGACCAGGAAGCACCCGACATTCAGAGGAAGCCAGAGGCCAGAACAAACAGAGAGGAAAGGAGGAGGAGGTGAGTGTTACCAGGGCAGGGAAGAGAAGTGAGCTCCGGGGGATTCTCATCTGTAGACCAAGAACCAGATGCTGGGAAAATAAACACTTAAGAAACAAGAAAATATTCCAGGAAATTAATATATGTAAGGTATAAATATGTGTACATGTGAATTATATATAATCTACAAATATGTGTATGTTTATCTATAATATATGAATTATACATATGTATGTGGACATTTTTTTTGAAAGGATGGGAAAACAAAATGGACAAACTCTTTCATACATTAGAACAAAAGACAAAGAGATGGAACATGAGAGGAGAAAGGATAGGGAAGCCGGAGGATCAGTCCGTGAGTTTCACTATCTGACTAATTAAAGATGAAACCGAGAAATGGAGGGTAGGAAATAAGAACATTAAAGAAATTACACCTTTATTTCAGATTCTACATGAGGATTCCATTGAGCACTCAAGATAAAGAAAGACTGAAAGATAAATTAAAAATAAAAATAAGAAAACCTCAGGCACACACACTGTTAGGATATTTCAGAGAGAATAAAGGAAAAAAGTCTAGAACACTCCAGGTGTGGAAGTGAGATCAAGAAAGATCATCATTCTTGAACGAAGAATGAGTATGAGCAAGGGTTGAGTGGAAATCCTTACTTATCGAGAATTCCAGCAGCAGAAGTCATCAAGTGTGAAGGGGAAGTAAAGACACTTTCAGGTATTTGCAATCTCAACCCATTGATTGAGAGGCACTCCTGCACAAAGTCTGTAGAGTACTTGCTCCACAGGAACACGTACACAGATTAAGGAAGTGGAAGACCAAACCAGAAAATGGGGTCCGACGCAATGTGGGAAGGAAGCAGAGATCACACGGGAAGTCCCAGGGTGGTGTCTAGAATGGGTCCGGAGAGCAAACATTCTAGATGGGAGCAAGGAAATGGATCATTCCGGGGTCACAAAGGAGAAAAAAAAACGGGACTGTTTTTTAAAAATCTGTTTTGAGAGAAATTTTTCAGATGCGAACATGCTGTACCTACACAAAGACCCGCATGTGTCATACACTTCTCCCCCCTTCAGAATACTCTTCCGTTTACTTGTTGCATCCAGAGTCAACGAGAACCAGTCCAGAGCAATGATGCCTACTAGCTGCCCGAAGTCAGCTCTGATAACTCCTCAGGGAGGTTCAGTTCAACCACTACAACCCAGCTGTGTAAATCCTTCAACATATTTTACCTTCCCCATGCACCGCTGTCAGGTAGGATCCCCTGGAATTTTATTTTCAGACAGTCTGAGCAACAGTGAGAGAGCATGCACCCCTTGTCCACATACCGGTTTCCGGCTCTTGCAGAGAAGTATACTGAGCCCCCAAATTCAAGGGTGGTGTGCCCACATCCACACAGTTCCTAAGCAGGAAGACTAGAATTTGATAGAACTTGCCAGACCAAGGCCTGGATCAACCCTCTTCATTAGCTTTAAAGTGACAGAAATGTATATATATGTATATATATATATATATATATATATATATATATATATATATATATATGATACACACACACACATATGATAGAGAGAAAGAAGAAGAGAAAGAGAAAGATCCTGTTGTAGAAACTGGTTTTCCCATTTTCACTCTTTTCAAGATTTCTTTCTTTTGCCTTTCACTTGAATGTAACTTCGACTTATTTTAGAAAAAGGCAGTAACCCAATGTTCATCAAAAGCGTTAATCGAGGAGCTGTAGCTGTTAGAAGACAATCTAACTGATGGGGCGATGCTGCTCCCTGGGCACTCCCTTCCCGCTCTCGTGGCCCTGTGGCACTTCTGAGTTCCTGTCAATCCAGGTTTTTCAAAAGACCCTGAATTTGGTACTGTTGGTGATAGTGGTTGTTTTTAGGACTTTTGATTTTTCCTACTAAATACAGATACAATTTCAAAACATCTCAATTTGGTTTAAAAATAGTGTATATTGTGGGTTCTGACGTTTCCATGGGCCCCTTGTGGTCAGTGCTCCCCTAGTGGAGTTGGATCTGCTCTGCACAGCCCATCGCCCCTGCCCATGGCCCCACCCTGTGCCACTGGGAACCACCCCTCCCAGCTGTGAGCACTGTGGGACCACAGGAGGGACACCAGGTGGGGGGCCCAACTTGGACTCTGGGCTTCCTTCCCCCAGGAGACCTCACCAGCCCACGCTGGGATTCAGAGAGCCACTGTGGCCAACAGGCCTCCTGGAGGCCCCTGAGGACTACAGTGGGACCACCATCGGAAGCTGGAAATGAAGACCTCGGTGACCCTGGCCTGTGAGGAACCAGGGCTCCACGAACTCCCAGCCTTTTCCGTCTCCGTCCAGAATGATCCGGAGTTTCTCATGGAAACACTGCGAGAGCACACAGAGCTCCACAGGCCCTCCTCCCTTCCATTGCCTTGAGCCTCTGTGTCCCTGTAACGCAAAAGAGGGGTCACCTGTGTGCAGCCAGCACAGGAAGAAAATGCCCCAGAGGCAGAATCAGAAGCGTGAAGTTGGATTTAGGTTTTTGGTCCATTTCCACTCTTAGAGCGGAGCAGAGGCCTGAATCTTCCGGTGAGTATAGGCTCCCACCTGTGGTGCTGCATCACCCACCTTTGGACAAAAGGAGGCCCTTGTTGTCGCTCCCATCTGGTTCTGATCCAGCTCAGCCTGTCTTTAAGAGTTTCCTTGTTTTCCTGTACGAAAGATATCCCAACCTCGTGTTGTGAATTACCTCCCGCACCTGGAATCAGCAGTGTCGGCAAGGATCCTCGCTGCGGGTCCCGGGGGCAGGATTGCCAGGTCACCGTTGGGGGCTAGGTCCGCTCATGGCTGTCCAGCTGGTGTCACGCCAGCACTTCCCATTCAGCTGGAGACGGACATTTCTTGAAGTAAGAGAAAACTCATTCCTAAGTTTATCTCCAGCTCAAACGTTGTATTACGGGACTGGCTGTTGGATCTCACACTTCCATTCGTTTTCTCTTTACTACAGATGTAATTTCCGTAGCACTAATCTTATTACGTAATTGTTTTATTCCACAGCACACACAACACACACACACAACAACCGTATGGTTATGGAACCAACCACTCATGCAGCGAGGGTCATTAATTTTCTTTGCATCTCATTATTAAATACTTGGAATATTACATTTTATGAGGTGGGCATTGTCAGATTCTTGGTAGGTTGCTTTTGATTCCCTTTAATTTGATCATACGTGTTAATGCCTCCTTTCAGGGTTGTAAATTTGAAAACTTCATAAATTAATTTCATTAAACTGTCCAGATTTGTGTATTTATTAAAGCATGTGGTCCACAGCGACGACTATAGAAAGGGTCTTTCCAGACTAAGTACTTGGCCTTACTATTTTCAGTGAAATAAAATGATAATTATGAGAAAGAATATAAAAAATAACGTTACATGAAATGTACAGTCCCAAGACACCGTGATTAATACTTGCCATTATACTTTGGATAAGTGAATTATTCTCCTTAGATTTAAAGAAAGAGACCAGTGTAAAGCTGGGATTTTTGGATGACTCAGTATGATTTCCATTCTTGGCCTTAAGTATGTCCAAATGCCCATTCATCATGTTCCAGGACTGTGTGTGTGTGAGTGGGAGTTCTGAGCTTTTGCAGTTTGCCTGACCAAACTGTGATTGGTCTTCTAACCAAGCATGTCATCAGACTCGCCTGCCCAGTCTGGGGCCACCTGCCCATCCTGAGAGAGCAAACCATCTCCAGAAAGTCTGAATGTGTGAAGTGCTCTCACAGATGATTCTAGGAACTCCTGCCTTAGGGATGAAAGTTTTTGTTTTGATTCTTCAATGAATGTAAAATATGTCTCCAATATTTAGAGATTTCAAAATCAACCGTTCTCTTTGAATAACAGGACATCAGGCTCTGTCTGTCTAATTTGGTGACACACACTAATTCTTGTTCGAATTCCACCAATATGTTCAATAAGCCTTAATCTGTGGGATTATTGCGGTTCTCAGCGTATTGGCCTCACATTTGGGGCTTGGCAGTTGCATCATGCATTTGGCCTAGAGCTTCCTAAATTAAAAATAAGGTGCAACACTTCAGTGGAATGGCCTCCTTCTGATATGTTTGGCTTGCTGTAAAATTAAGAACCTAGCACTTTCTCCCTTCTTCCGTCATTGCCCCAAACTGTACCAGTTGTTACTGAGTGCCCTGTAACTACATTTCCAACAAAAATTACACAGATATTTCTGTCCAGCTACATGTCCTGCAGGGCTGTTCCGTGGTCTTCCGATCAGTAAAAATGTAATAACATTTTCACATAGTCAATATTTAATTCTGTAAATGCAACTGGTGGTTGTAATCGAGGTTATTAACCACACGGTGATTTATGATAGAGAGCAGACAGCGCGGGGGGAGAGCCGTAGGAAGGTCCTCTGGTGACAATAAAAAGGTTATAAATTTCATAGCTCTGCCCAAGAAATGTATTTATATCCTATATTAAGAATAGCTTTTTATAAATTTTAATGATCCGTGTTATTAATGGGGCTGTCATCATCACTGCCTATATGAGACTACAATCCTTGCTTTTTTTTTTTCTTTTACTTTTCCATCAGCTGAAGGTCTTGCAGGAAAAAGAGTGAGAGAGAGAGAGAGAGAGAGAGAGCGAGCACTCTTATTAGCAATTTGCCAAAAAAAATCCTTAGGAGCCATAAGCCTATCATTGTTTCCCTGGACTGCAAAGCCCGAGAGCAGAGGTTTGCATAAAGTTTTATGACCAAGGAAAGGCTGGGCTAATTGGATAGAGCACAATTGGTGCTCTATCATGTTTACAAAGGCCGAGTCAATATGCAGAAATAGAACCAAGGCCATATCAAAAAGAGAAACTTAAGCATGGAAATGGTCCTTCACATTGGCGCCCTATTCCCTTGCTGAGAGCCCGCCGGGTTTCCAGCAAAACACGCGAGCACACGCATGTACGCTCAACCGTAGCTCCACATGCGTGTGAGGAGAAGCACGCCCACATCATCCCCTCTGTGACTTCCTGGCACAGGGGTGCGGGATGGGAGGGCTCCGTCCAGGGGGGCACGGTACAGTCTCTGTGGGTGAGGTGTGCTCCGCTGGTGGGGTTTGGCAGTTCTTCCTACATTCACAGACCATTTGTCAAAACCAGATGTTTACAGCCCCATCCTAAAGAGTCAAAGCAGGTTTTGGAAATCGATCCAAAGACTTTTCCTACAGACAACACTGCGCAGCTGGGGAAAGAGGCGTCTGCAGGCACATGTGTTAATGTCATCCACCCCATACTTAGCCACCAAGGTGACCAGGGCACAAGGATGGCGGTTGGCAGAGAGGTTTCCAACAAATGAGCCAGAAACTGTCCAATGTGGGACTTTTGGCCCTTGTTCTTTATGTAGGATACCAGTTTATTTCACTGTAACTTCACTCCAGGGAACGTTTCGGGTGAGTACATTTTTTAAATGATTGATTTTTAGGTCATTAATTAGTTCTTTTTCATACAGATGACACAAAAAGTGTTTGAAATCTTTATCTTGTGATACTTAAAATTTTGAACAGATGGAAAAATTATGTCTGTGTTTTCAACCGGAAAGACCAGATTCGAGATATTAGTGAAGACAGTGTTTGTTTTGATGCCAGTACCATGCTGTCTTCGTGATCACAGCTTTGTAGTAAAGCTTGGAATCAAGTAACATGATGCTGCCAGTTTTATTTTTGTTTTTCAACATTTCCTTAACGATTCAGGGTCTCTTCTGATCCCATACAAATTTTAGGATTATTTGCTCCAGCTCTTTGAAAAATACCGGTGGAATTTTGATCTGAATGGCATTAAAAGTATAGATTGCTCTAGGCAGTATAGACATTTTAACAATGTTTATTTTTCCACTCCATGAGCATGGAATGGTCTTCCATCTTTTGTGTCTTCTTCAATTTCTTTCATGAGTGTTCTGTAGTTCCTCAAGTACAGATCCTTTACCTCTTTGGTTAGGTTTATTCCCAGGTATCTTATGGTTATTGGTGCGATAGTAAATGGAATCAATTCTCTAATTTCCCTTTCTGTATTTTCATTGTTAGTGTATAAGAAAGCCACTGATTTCTGTACATTGACTTTGTATCCTGCCACGTTACTGAATTGCTGTATGAGTTCTAGTAGTTTGGGGGTGGAGTCTTTGGGGTTTTCCATACAAAGAATCATGTCATCTGTAAAGAGAGAAAATTTGACTTCTTCATTGCCAATTTGGATACCTTTTATTGTCTGATTGCTGTTGCTAGGATTTCTAATACTATGTTGAACAAGAGTGGTGAGAGCGGGCATCATTGTCGTGTTCCTGATCTCAACAGGAAGGCTGCAAGCTTTTTCCCATTAAGGATGATATTTGTTGTGGGTCTTTCATAGATAAATTTTATGAAGTTCAGGAATAAAAACAGACACTAGATCAGAGGAACAGAATAGCGAGCCCAGATATGGACCCTCAACACTATGGTCAAATAATCTTCGACAAAACAGGGAACAAATATACAGTGGAAAAAAGACAGTCTCTTCAATAAATGGTGTTGGGAAAACTGGGCAGCTATATGTAGAAGAATGAAACTCAACCATTCTCTTACACCGTACACAAAGATAAACTCGAAATGGATAAAAGACCTCAACGTGAGACAGGAATCCACCAGAATCCTAGAGGAGAACATAGGCAGTAATCTCTTCGATATCAGCCACAGCAACTTCTTTTAAGATATGTCTCCAAAGGCAAAGGAAACAAAAGTGAAAATGAACTTCTGAGACTTCATCAAGATCAAAAGCTTCTGCTCAGCAAAGGAAACAGCAAAACAAAGAGGCAACCCACGGAATGGGAGAAGATATTTGCAAATGACAGTACAGACAAAAGGTTGATATCCAGGATCTATAATGAACTCCTCAAACTCAACCCACACAAAACAGATAATCATATCAAAAAATGGGCAGAAGATATGAACAGACACTTCTCCAATGAAGACATACAAATGGCAATCAGACACATGAAAAAATGTTCATCATCACTAGCCATTAGGGAGATTCAAATTAAAACCACATTGAGATACCACCTTACACCAGTTAGAATGGCCAAAATTAGCAAGACAGGCAACAACATGTGTTGGAGAGGATGTGGAGAAAGGGGAACTCTCTTACACTGTTGGTGGGAACGCAAGTTGGTGCAGCCTCTTTGGAGAACAGTGTGGAGATTCTTCAAGAAATTAAAAATAGAGCTTCCCAATGACCCTGCAATTGTACTACTGGGTATTTACCCCAAAGATACAGATGTAGTGAAAAGAAGGGCCATCTGTGCCTCAGTGTTTATAGCAGCAATGGCCACAGTCGCCAGATTGTGGAAAGAACCAAGATGCCCTTCAATGGACAAATGGATAAGGAAGATGTGGTCCATATACACTATGGAGTATTATGCCTCCATCAGAAAGGATGAATACCCAACTTTTGTAGCAACATGGACGGGACTGGAAGAGATGATGCTGAGTGAAATAAGTCAAGCAGAGAGTCAATTATCATATGGTTTCACTTATTTGTGGAGCATAACAAATAGCATGGAGGACAAGGGGTGTTAGAGAGGAGAAGGGAGTTGGGGGAAATTGGAAGGGGAGGTGAACCATGAGAGACTATGGACTCTGAAAAACAATCTGAGGGGTTTGAAGTGGTGGTGGGTTGGGAGTTTGGGGGAACAATGTGGTGGATATTAGAGAGGGCACATACTGCATGGAGCACTGGGTGTGGTGCAAAAACAATGAATACTGTTACGCTGAAAAGAAAGAAAGAAAAAAAAAAGACAGTGTTTGTTTTCTGAAGGGTGTTTCTAAGAGTAATTTTAGGTTTTGACTGTGATTTTTCCTGCCTCCCATCTTTGTTACCTAAAAGAAAATCTTATCACTAACCGTGAAAGTGATTTGTTAGAATTTGACCTCTGTTTTATATACACATTTCTCTTTTACTCACTGTTAACTTTAAACTTAAGATAAGGTGTGGGAGAATTGGGATCATTGAAAACACAAGGTTTCCTTTTCTTCTTTCTTTTTTTTCTTTTTTCCTTAACTTTTCCCCTTTTTCTTCTCCCCAACATCCCAAACTATGAGAAGTACAGCTGAGTGTGCCTGGCTGTCGGGGCATGTCTCCACGGGACCTTCAGGACAGGTAAATACCTCAAGGTTCACACTGGCTTCCTGCTTCTTAACTCCCACCCCACCCGCCTGCCTAAGGTGCCTCACGACATTTCATCTAATGAAGGAGAATTTTTTGCGTGTTCATCAAGCCTTCACTCAGAGCCCCCTGCTTCCCAGGCTTGCTGCTGGCCCCTGGAGCTCAACCCCAACCATGGCCTGGCCCTTTCCCTCACAGTGGCCACAGGGAAGTCAGGGTACAGGATGCCGTGGTGTCTGTCTGTCCTCTGAGCTCATGCTTTCATCCACAGGTTTCCCCCAAGTGTCCCCACATTAAAAAGCAGGGAGAGCAATTAGGAATTTACTGATGACTTTATGAGGTTTGAGAGAGGGAAGGGTCCACTTCCATGCCCGGAGCCGTGGTGGAGAGGCTCAGCTAGATCTGACCCTTGTGAGTGCGCCAGCCATTCTGAGGCTTGGGTGAGGTCCATTAAGTTTGATTTCTCTCCACATGGAACTCAAGCAGACTCGTCTCAATCTTCCTTCCATAATTCTTTACCCCTACACCACTGCCACAGCACCCCCACTCGGTAACTTCCGTCCTTTCCACTGAAACTTAAGTTCTGCGAGCAGTCAGGCTTGCACATTGAGTCTGAAGCCCGGATTCGTTTCTTAAGCCATCCCACCAAATGTACACATCACTGTCTCTAAGTGTGCCCTTGTAAGGCCTGCTTGGGCACACCCCAAGAGAATGAGGCTTCCTTGGTGCTGCTCCCCAGGACCTATATGCCTGTTAACCTTCACAAGGAGCCTCCTGCCCAACCACCACCACGCCAGTGTTCTGTACCTTCCCCATCCTAGCCCAGGATGAGCCACAGCACAACAGCCCTTCACGGATTTGTCTTACTTCTCAGCTGAGCTAACGTGCCAATGGGATTGTGTGCAGCACTTTCTTACTTGAACCTGGAGCCAAGACAATGAGCAGGGAAATCAAGAGTGGCAAGTAGCTTAGAAATGCTGAAGGTGTGGCTCTGCCAGGAGTGTGTGAAGAGGACATCCCCTGGTCAGTCAGCTGGCTGAGGAATAAGGGAAATCCTCTTTTTCTCGTTAGTTTCTTGGAGTTGGGTTTCAGATTCTTTACTACCCCCCAATTATGAATAGGCTAAGTGGTCTGAAATATTTTAATATTTAACTAGTTGAATATACTGAAAATTAAAGGAATACTACAATACCTCTGACACCTGCAACACCTGTATTTAATTATTAAAGCAAACAGGGCAACATGATTGCTATGTCTGAGTATAGAAACGTGCCTGAGCAAAATATAGCCCATCACAATTACTCCATTTTTTTTATTACTATTGTATTTGTTACACCTGGTTCAATTATTACCCTTGAGTGAGTTAACAAGAACTGATTATTTACTTTTGGGCAAAGATCAGATTCCTCTAACGATCACTCAGTTTTCCGACAGTACGTTTTTCCAACAATAATGCAATCATCACGCATGCCTTCTTATGTCAGTGATCTCACTTGATCTAGAAATGTTCCCTATTTCCTCCCCCTCACCCTGCTTTTCCAATGATACAATCCAGCTGTGGGAACATGTGTCCCATCTTGTGTGTTTCCACAAGATGCCACTTAACCTGTGACGCTATCCCCTGTATTCTCCACTAGAAGCTGGAAGCCCTTTGCCAGCTTTGCCCTCCATGTTGCACAACACCGGGCCCATAATGCTGAAGGCAGCTCATCGTTGGTGATGCCAACCTTGGAAGGTGTAAGAGCCTGACCTCTCCGTTGCAAGTGCATTTTTTTTTTTTCATTAGCTGCTCCTCAGTAATGGTTTTGTATTCATTGGCCAACTTTGTTTTTTGAGAGGTTTACAGCATAGGGATTTTTAAATACTTCCATTATTTTTTATTGCTTAGAGAACATTCTTGTATGAAGAATCTTCCTTCACTGGAGGGAGCAGGAAGACAAGTGCGTCAAGATCTACGGTTAGAGCTTCACCTTTGATTACCAATTTTCACGGCGGGGTTTTGCAATAGTAAATGACAGAGTGGACAAATGGGTTCCCCTCCTCCCTCTCTTTCTCTTCCCTCATATATAATGCTTCAAATGATTTTTTTAAAATATCATTTGCATTTATTGTATATCTTGGGGCCAAAGTCATTTTCATGTGGCCACTTGTCATCCCCTCAATCTTGCTTCAGTGGAGGATAGGCTGGCATTAGTCTTTCAGCACAAGATATCCAACCTTGTTTTATAAATTGCTTCCCTCAGACATGGGACCATCCACTTCTTCAAGGAGCCCTGGTTCCATTTATGACGGCGAGGGGTGTGGGAGACGGGTGTTCAGAAACCAAGGGGTAGGTGCAAGGTATGGCTATGTCATCTGGGCACCACTATTTCTAGATCTCTCGCTGCACAGTAAGTAGTAAAACGAAAGTAAAATTATGAGTATATATTAATATTTTCAACCATAATTTAGGTGACAACACTTCTATAAATGCCTTGGATTTTATATTGACAACTTTTTTTTTTCCTTTAAGCTAAAAGTCATGGTTTTCTAATGCTAGTATATTTTTTTGTCTGCTTTATCCAAAATATGTGAAATAGTTGGAAAAATCATATACCATTGTTATTATGTTCATTAAAGCCAGTGAGTAAGATTTAAAACATTTTTTATCCCTTTGTTGTCCTTAAATTCAGTTCCACAGAAGACGGAGCTGGTTGCATGATGTTCAGATGGCAGGTGCGTCTCTTCTTTTCTCCAAATGGTCATACCGTCAATCAAACATGTTGTTGGGTTTATTTATTTGTTTGTTTTAATTTGGGGATTATTTTTCCCTCTTTTTGTTTTAATATTTGCATGGCTTAAGTAATAAAGTTGTCTAAAGAGGGGTGCTCAGACACCTCATATAAAACAGTCTTCTCCAGCCAAATCCCCTAGCTCCTGGTTGATCATCTCAACACCTCTCCCTATCTTCTGCAGATATTAGCAATCTCCAGATTACTCTGTTCTTGGATTCAGATTTTTCATTTTGTAGATATGGAGTGGAAAAGTTGGTGGTCAAGACATAAGACGTCAGAGTCAGACAACTTCGGCTTGAGTCCTGATTTACCTTTTACCAGCTGGGATTCCCAAACTCCCCGAGAGCCTCAGCTCCTTCTCTGCAAACTGGGAAAGATGAGATTTACAGATTTATCCCCCCCCCGAGTTGTTTTGATTATTAAGTGATATAGTTTTTAGAGGTATCACTGGAATCACTGGATACAGTGATTACTCAATATTAGAAGCCAGTATTACCCTAACACAGTGGTGCTCAACTGGCCTTGGATGAGGGACAATTTCGTCCTTGAGCAGACACTTGGAATCATCTGAAGACAGTTTCAGTTGTCACTATTGGATTGGAGGTGCTATTGGCACCTCGTGAACAGAGGACAGGGACAAGGCTAAACATTCTACAACACACAGGATGGAACCCCTCACAAAGATTTACTTGACAGAAAGTGTCAACGGTACTGATATTTGATCACAGAGTGAATCATTTCTACAAAATATTACAATAAATATAAAACAACAATTCCAATCAATAAATACGGATGTGTTTCTGCTTTTATACAATTTAACTCACTACAAAATAATTACTAATAAACATATAATGAAGCCCTTTTTTTGCCTCATTTGTTCATCTATATTCAAGAAGATACTTTAATATCCCTCTACCTGGCAGTAGTCACTATTGGTGCCCCACTGTGTCTCTCAGACTGGACTTGGCATGAGAATATGATTCTAAATGTTTCTTTTATTAAAAATAGAACCCATTTAGGAAATACTTGCTCTTGGTAGAATAAGCAACTTTAGAATCAAGTTGGTTGCACCGAGTTCTCTTCAAGTCAGAGTTCTCTTCAAGTCAGAAGGAGAAGCATGTGTGGAGTAAAGAACATGGGATACAAATGTTTCACTTGTTCCCAAAGCTAAGTCATATTTTTTATGGATCCAATTACTTCACAAGAAGGCCAATAATTAAAGGGGGTTATGGTTCTATTCCATGGAAATAAGCAGGAAAAGAGTTATTTCAACTCTTTAAGATTTATTTTTTTTAATAATTTCTTTCTACATATTCTGAGGATTAGAAAATGATATATTTTTAAGAGAAAAAGATTGGCAGGACTATAAAAGACTTATATCTTTTAAGTGTTTAGGATTAATATGATGGGCAGGAACAGTCAGAATTTTGGTGCAAAAATATGAGAATTTGGATTTCAGGGTGAATGAAGACTGTCGAAGATCCCAGACCACAACATAATGTAGTTTTCACATCAGTTGGGAGAGAACTGTCATGTTGATGGTAGAACCAGGTAACTGTGTGTTTCAGTTGAAAGAACTATAATTTCGGAACTAGGTTTGGGCTCAAGAGTCAGACTTTCTAGATTCCAGCTTCATGGCCTGGAGCCAGGGACAGAAACTGCTTTGAGCTTGGATTTCTTTGTAATAAGGCCCTGCTAATTGCCTTTGCCTATGAGTCAACAACTTGAGGAAAGTATCTAGTATAGAAACATGCATACAGCTGGTGCTCAAATAAATGTTTGTTTCTTTCCTACAGCAAAATATAAACAAGCTAGAAGAGTTATTTATAACACAGAGAATCAGATACACTGCATTTACTCATACAATATTGAGTATTCGCTGTATCCCAGTGTGTTCTTCAGATACATTCCGGCGTCCCCGGATCACCAGAAGGATTAACAGGAAGTAAATGGGACATGTCTCAACCTACCAGAGGCAAGGTGTGCAGGCTTCCATGAGCACCTACCTCACCCTTCTCCATGGTTCCTGAGCTCTGAAGTTAGGTGTCATATCTGAGCGCATAGACAGTTAGTACAGGGATAGATATGCTATTTCTTTTTTTCAGTTCCTGTTGTGATGTTGTGAAAACTATGTTGAATGAACTCATGAAGTCTTTAAGAAATGCAATGCCCGGGACGCCTGGGTGGCTCAGTTGGTTGGACGACTGCCTTCGGCTCAGGGCGTGATCCTGGAGTCCCGGGATCGAGTCCCGCATCGGGCTTCCAGCTCCATGGGGAGTCTGCTTCGCTCTCTGACCTTCTCCTCGCTCGTGCTCTCTCTCACTGTCTCTCTCTCTCAAATAAATAAATAAAATCTTTAAAAAAAAAAAAAAGAAATGCAATGCCCTATGGGAGTACAACAAACTTCCCCTGTGCTAACAAGCAGAGGTGACAACAGTCCTAGGCCCTCACCCCAGGTGCTCTCCGGAAGACCGGCCTTGACGAGGAATCCCTCCACATCAAGGGACAGGGAGACGTGACCAAGCAGAGCTATGTGAATGGTAGACTCCAGGAAAGAACCTTAAGGACCTATGAACGTCAAGAAGAAGGAAGGCAGACCCGAGGGCCTGCTGAAAAGGCCACGTGGCAAGGGGACATGAAGGTGTGGGGCTGCAGGGTGAGCGAAGCCGTGGCACCAGCCACTGACTCGCACTCACGCTGCCCAGAGTTAGGGTGGGAAGAGTGGGTACAAGACATAGGAAATGAGATGTTCCTCACGATCAATATGACTTTCTTATGGCAAACTGGACACCAGCGTCTTGTGGTTAGGAAAGGTGTGACAACAGTAGGAAGGGACCTTTTCTATCTTTCAACCAAGAAGTTATAAAATTTATCTTAATTGCATAATAACTAAAATATATTCAATGGGAACTTAATATAGTTCTCATGTATGTTTTCATTTGTTTGTAAATCCCTACTTTCTTTTACTTTGGAAACTCATATTTTCTATACTTTGCGACATGAACTTAAATGTTGAAATATGCAGTAGAATATATGTTAAAACATTCGCAGATATTTCAGACTCCTTTCTTTCTTTCCTTCCTTCCTCTTTCTTCCTTCCTTCCTTCCTTTCTTTTTTTCTTCCTTTCTTCTTTTCTTCTTTCCTTCCTTCCTTCCTTCCTTTAAACATCCACAGATATTTTGATGTGCTTCCCATTCACTGAAGCAGCAGGACTGTTAACTAGCAAACTGTCTGTTCATTATAGCCTTGGTCTGGGATATCCCATTAGGATGCTCTAGGCTAATAGTATTTCATCCACTGGGAGGGCATCACAGTAAAGCCACAAGGAAAAGACTCTACAACAACCACCCAAGGAAGGAATTATAAAGTTCCTTCAAAAGGAGTGAACAAGATGCCTCAAACCCTCTTGTGTTTTCTAGTGTGCATCCACCATATCATACCCATCCCCAAAGAGGAAAAAGGCCCCTTCCCAGCCCTGGAGAATTGATGCTGTGCGCCTATGTCTGCTGCATCAATGATGTAGACAGAGTGGGATTTTTATTATTTTATCTCTGACCTTAGTTTTCTGACCCGTTTTGTATTTGTCTTTTCTTCTGGACATACCTGCCAATGGGGTTCTGGGTTCTCTAGGGGCAGTGAGACGTCACTGTGCCACACCCCCAGAGGGTGCCTGGTCAATAGTCTTCAAGTCTTGCATGTTTAGTAAAACATTTTATTTGTATTAATTCAAAAGATATCCTTGTTTTTTTTTTCCCCAAAATATATTGCTATTCAAGGCACTTAATTCCACTTTCCAATTAAGGAAAATATTTTTGTTTCAGCCCGGTCAGTTGATGGGAATATTATCCAAGCCACATTTCTTTGCTTACCTGTAGGAACGAATGCTAGGACAACCGTTGCTTCCCAACCACATGGAGTGGGCTGCTCTGTGCCTGCTGGGTGCCCTATAAATATTTGTTGATTTGATTGGAGCCCCTGGTAAATATACTTTCAAGACTGGAATGATTCATATGCCCTAACATGAACAGGCTTTAGTTTGGAAAACAAAGGCAGAGAAAAATGAAAATAAACACAACGTAGACAGATTTTAACCAGAGATTTCAAAATGCACAGTAAGTAGTAATCTGTCGCCATCATCTTTGCTATGACATTTCTTTGGAGGTCAGGAGGGACTCACATAAAGGAATACTATTTGCCTCCCATCCAGTTCAAGGTTCTGAGCAAAACAGTTAAGACCTGGAATTGGGCAATGTGCCAGCACTGCTGGTGAGTTTCAACTTTCTTATAAAAACTGTTCACAGAGAAAGGTACCAAATAACTCAATGCCACTCTTAAATTGTGCACTCAGCAGCTCCATCCAGAGTTTTAATGAATGCCTCATCCATGCTCACGTCCAAGGGGGAGCTCCCTGGTAGCTCAGTAATGTGCTCTGTGAGGCCGGCAAGGGAAATGACTCATGGTACCTCCATTTGAGGGGCTGTTGGCCAACAGTGCATTCGGACCAGAAGACCACGCTCCGCAGGTGACCACTGAGAGGGAAGATGGGTTTATTTCACTCTTTGACACCACATACTCTGCTACTTTCAGTACTCAACGTCAGAGATGGCTGGTGCACTGATGAAGAGAGAGTCCTGGTGATCAGCGTGGTCAGTCCTGGTGATGAGCCCTCACTGGGATCACCTATGTTGAAAACCCACCCCTAGCTGTGTCCCATGGTTTCCCATTCCAAAGTGATGTTTGTGTTTTAGTTCTTCCTTGGGTGGCCACCTCAACAGACCTTCAGCAATCCAACTCACTCATTCCCTTCTTTCCACAACATGTACTCCCTCCTCCTGCTCATATTCCAACTCCTCTCTCCACCTACCCAATGCAATGTAGTCCGCTCAATACTCTGAAATATTTCACTGAACTACTTTGCACAAATGCTGTCATGGAACTGCACAGCTCCAAGAAGAATGTATCTGTCAAGCATCCATTAACAAAATCAATGTTATTGAAGGCATGCGTATTGAAAAGATTTTGGCAACACGCTCCACTCTCGCATGAACAGGGAGTGAGAATTCTATAACTTATACCCTCAGGGATGGTGCCTGAAGTTTAATCCCTAAAGAGATTTATGCCCCGCTATTGGACCAAATAATTTTGTATGGCTTTGTGCCAATCCTATAGATAATAGAAAATTGTTTCCAGAATGTAGTTACATCAACCATGAGCTTTAACAGGAGCAAACATTTTGTGCAAATTGTCATCAGAGAACTTCAGAAAGTAAAGAGCTGGCTGAGACCCCATCATGAGACCATAGAGCGCGTTGTGTGACTCCTGTGGACATCGTGTTCTCCCTTTCCCTATAAATGAGGTTGTATGGGATTACCAATATCAAGCATTTTGGAAGGTATTCAAATGAGAAATAGCAATGAGAAACAAAGAGTTAGCAGAACAAATTGGTTTAGGTTGGTCATTGCTCCATTGTGTGCTAGAATAGGTAGGGATATTTTACAGGGATAACACATTCTGGGACACACCTTGAAGGACGACTGGAGTTCAGCCAACCAGAAATGGGTAGTGAAGACACTCCCGATGGAGGAAGAGAACCATGAGGAGAGCAACTCAGCCCAGTCTGGATGCACATAAGAAGCATCCTCATAGCGAGAGAGGCCATGTGCATTCAGCCCAGATGCAGCCAGGGAGCCCCGACACACACCCACTGCCTAAAAATGAAGTCCCAGGAAGTCTCTGAGAGCCCACACTGACCCTTGCTATCTGCTCAGCCCCCTGCCCTATGCCTCACAATTAACACTATGCAATGGTCACATTAGCGAGTCACCTAGAGGGTCCACGGGCTCTTGTTCTCTGGGCTCTGAGGTCCATCCCTCCCCCACAGTGCTCTCCTCTCCCACCAGGTCCTTCCCTGGGACACCCTGCTGTCCTCACAGGGTATGTCACCTTCATGACCGTAGCGTTCTTGGGCTATTGCTCACCTGGCCTTCACAGCCCTCTGCAGACACCCTCCCTCATGTCCCTCATGTCAGTACATGTCCGTTGAGCTGTTTCTGGTCTAAACTGCTACGGGGCTGGAGACCATCAGTGTGTGGACTCATCCGTGCTTCACTGAACTCACAGCCGTGCCGACCCGTGCTTGCCTAGAAGCCCTCAGGGGAACAGTCTCTTCCCTTGGTCACTGGCCACAAGTGTGGCATAGGAGGAAGGTCATACAGCTGAGTCCGTGGCCACAACAGCCTTCACCCTTCCCAAGCTGGCCTTGCTGGGGGAGCCTCCCACATGCTCTCGGACCCCGACTGTCCCGTCCTAGGGGTCTGAAGGCCCACACCTCCTGAGTGCCCTCAAGTCCCTGAGCTCACTCAGGGCAGGAACCCCCCTCACGCATCCCTTCCTTCCTGGAGGACCGCCAACGCTTGCAGAACGTTTGCTGAGGGCAGGAGCACAGCAAAGTCTGTGTCTTGTGGCCAGGTGGAGAACTGACTGAAGAAGTTGTGTCAGGAGCCCATAATGGTACAACAACGGCTGTGGTCATCACAGGAGAGCCCAGCAGGTGTGTCGCTGCCCAGAGCGCTGTAAGCCTTGGTTGGCTTGATCATCACTGCAGCTCCGAGTCACAGACGTGTCCTCCCCATGTTACCAATGAGGACATTGAGTGACACAGCGAGGGAGGAGCAGAGGGCATTGGGACTCAGAGTGTCCCACTCCGGATGAGGTCAGAATTGTTCCACTTACCAGTTTAAGAGAACCAGCATGACAAGGCAGGCACAATCCTTACTTGGATGTCAGTGGTTTTGAGTACATTATATAGAAGAGAACGATAGAACTTTTGGGTTGATTCTATTCAAATTCAAATCTTTAACCTGCCCAAATAGCATTAAACCAGCAGGTGGCTAAGAAATTCTAGTACACTGGGACAATGCCTCACAAGGAAGATTTGGTCTAATTCCGTCCTGACTGTTTACTTGGTTCATAATGAGGGAGATTGAAAGAAAAAAGAATACAGGAATCTTGTTCGAAAAATGTATATGCTACTCATTATCAGCAGACTCTTCCAAGGGCTAAATTTAGCTCAGTCACAGGAGGACTTTCTAAGGAGATAAAAGAAACAGAATAAGAAAGAAGAAAGGGGTTTCGGAGTCTGCTCAGCGGCAGCCCTGCATGGATGTAGGCAGTTTAAGGCAAAGCTCTTCTTCCTGCCCCCCTCTGGGTTTTTTCAAGGGTAAGTCACGGGGCTGCACACACAGCTCCTGACCCCAAGCCTCTGACAAAGTCTTCCTGCTCAATTAACCCCTTTACAGAATCAAACTGAGCATCCGTCTCGGGAAGTGGCCACCTTTTTGATGCTTTTTAAAGGAGGTCGGCACTGCAAACCTGGTCCCATTCACTTACATTTTGAAGAGAATCAATGAAAGCCTGAAGCAGAAAGATGCCGTACATAGAGCAACGGCCTTCCAGAAAAGAGAGCTGGGAATCTGGCTGTGATGTTGCAGTGCAGCAGGGAGGGCTTTCCCAGGTGAAATTTCTGATTTCACTTGAACTCAGTCACCCTACGAAGACCAGCTCTAATGTAGGTGCAAACCAGGTGTTTCCGGGAAGTGGATGGTTTAAATGAGGGCCTGCGCTGCCTTTCCTCTTTCTCTCATTTGCAGAGAAGCTGTACGTCAGCCACAGAGCACCCCATGCTTTATTTCATGTTATTTTTTATGCCCTTGCCTTCGCTGAGTTGTTATTAAGCGGCTGTTATTTGAAAATGGAATTTGGCCTGAGAAAAGAACCTTCTTACCCCAAAATAACAGGGCTCTTCTGTGAGCTCCTCTTAGAGCAGCTTCGGGGCCACAGGCTGGGCAAGGCAGGGGGCAGTGGGCAGAGGCCCCTCACCCGAGGATCTGGGCTCGCCGCTTGCGCAAACACCTCACCTGTGACTGCCCCAAAGCCCATCAACCCCAAAGGCCCAGAGCACCTGAGTGGTGGTGTGCTTCACTTTGCTTTCTGTGACGGCTGATTTGTTGTCACAAATTGACAGTAAACATGGTCACTCTCAGAGGTACATCATTGTTCCTGCTCATTAAACGGGAAGTGATTCATGGACTCAATAATATTCTGAAATCAGCCCTCTTAATAATTATCGTATTGCCCTTGTTTTCAGTCATTACTGGCGAAACACTGAGTGATGTCAGAAACTGAGATTTGCCGTGATTTCTAGCGCAGGGCCCACGGGAAGCTCGCTCTGACAGCGTCCTGACCGACCGAAGGCCGGCATGCCTGCCCATTAAGAAATCCATATTATTGAGATAAATTAGACATCATTTTCTTTAATTGCTCTATGTCTACAAAGGATTTTTAAAGCCAACACCTGGCCATGATCTACTGTTAGAAATTCAACTGAGCTAAAGTTGTCAGAGCAAGAGAGAAAAAGAAGCTGCGTCCGAAAATGGTATTGTGTAGAAAGATTTCACGGCTATACAATTGACAAAGAATCTCTTCCACTCATATTTTCCAATATTCCATTTTTATTAGCATCATCGGAATCCTAGATTTCCTAGAAATCGGTTCCTATAGTTGATTCTCTCATTTCTTCTTCCAGATCACGTCAACACCCTCCTTGCGCCTACTGGGGTGACTGGTACTCGAGGCCACAGAATCGCTCTTTCAGGAGGGAAGGAGGCTGACTTCTGTGATCCTGAAACCCAGTGAGTGCTGGAGAATCCACGGATCCCCACCAGATCCGTCACCAGGGCTGAGGAAGGGCAGAGGTGGGCCCAGGAGGGGCTAGAACCCCGGTGTGGGCTCAGCAGTGCAGCAGCGTGAGGCACGGGTTCTCCGGCGCGTGAGAGATCGTGCGATTTCTGCCAGGAGCGGTGGGCCAGCAGGGGTCTGGGCTAAATCGTGCCCCCCAGATTCCTATGTTCAATCCTTGGTGCCAGTACCTCAGACTGGTGTCTGAGGTACTTTGGAAACGGGGTCTTTACAGAGATGCCTAAGTTAAAACGTGGTCATCGGCGGGAGTGGGGGGAGCCTCTTCCAGTAGGACTAGGGTCCTTCTAAGAAGTGGAAAGGCGGCCAAAGGCTCACACGCAGGGCCAAGCTCACTGGGAGACAGAAGGACGCCAGGGTTGCCGACAAGACCAGGGGACAGGTCTGGGTTCACTCAGAATGAGCCGGCCCTGCCCACAGCTGCTGCTCAGACCTGTAGTGTCCGTAGCTGTCGGAAAGCACCGCTGGGCTGTGTGGGCTGCCCAGGCTGTGGTTTTCGGTCACAGGAACCCCAGCACATTCAGGCTGGTTGGGGGTCGCTCGCTGTGAGGGGAGAGTGAAGGTCATGGCCAGAAACAAGAGAGGACTGCTTCTCAGTGCAGCCCGCAGGACGTCACCACCCTGTCCCTGTTCAGGGGTCATGGAAAGGTATTGAGCGGGAGCAGAAAGGCTCACATTTACACCCAAAATAACCTTTCCCGAAGCAACACAGCGCTGGCTTGAGGATCACGCACCTCCAAGGTCACAGTGCAGACCCCAGGCCCTGGGAAGGATGCACAGGTGCCAGCGCAGGGAGGGGAAGAGCAGCGGGAGATGCCAGGTGGCGGGCAAGGGTCCTGGCAGGTCACTGGGAGAGTGATGGGTGGTGGAGGGTATGGGAGGGCCACGTCTGCCGGTCCCCAGGCCAAGGGGACGTGGAATCTGGAGTTGCCAGCGTGTACGACAGACCGACCCGGGCCGCACCCAGTGGTCGAGGGGCTCTGTACAGGCCCCCCGGGAAGTGGACCGCAGGCAGAGAGACAAGCTGGCGGGGACTGAACGGACAGTCAGGGAAGGAGGGAGAGGACCCGAAGCCAGTGCTCGAACATTTCCGTAACCTCCTCCTTCGAAAGTGTCCCACTGGCACCGCGTCCATGGCCTCCTAGTCCCACAAAATCCAGCCGCACGCGTGGCCGCCGTCCTCCAAGCGCAGAACAACCCCGTCCTGTTGGTGCTCTTCACTACCCCTCTGCCGTGACCTCTGGACAGACGGACGAGGGATTACTCCCACGTTCAAAGTACTTGGAATCTGTCTCATTCAACAGAGCTCCGAGCATTTCAGCAAATGCACACAGCGTCCGACAGACTCGGGGGAGACGTATCCACAGACCCTCAAGGAGTCTGGGGACTCATCTGAGGCGTAAATATTGATATACGGTCCTGCTTACACGGACCAGTGCCTTTTATTATTGCAATAAACATTTCCGAAGTAACTGTGTTTCCATAAAAAGCAAACATACCAATAACTACTGATATCTGAATATGGCTCCAAATAGGCAAATTGTTGAAATCATGTTTAAATATTGTCCTAGCCACACGGGCCTACAGAAGCTGTCCGACCATTGTCCGGCAATTCCCTGAGTTTGGTTTCTATTCCTACTCAGCTGGCGTTCCGGACTTTGGAGGGCTCACCCCACCTGTCCCACTGAATCAGAATCTTTGGGGCAGAGGGCTTGGGCATCTCTATTCTAAATTAGCTCTCTTAGGTCGAAGCTTAGGAGTATTGGCTTTGAGAGACGGAGGACAGCCTGTGAAAATAATGATCTCAAAGTTTCTGTGGGACCCGCCACCCACCACAGAGGGATCTGCAGACATACCTGCATCCCGACTTTGAGCTGCCCACGATGTACGGCCCGTAACGTCCTCATATCTCCCAGGACGCCAACTCAATTCCATGCTCCTCCCCCGTCGGGAGCACCTCAGCCCAGGGCTCCCCTGTTCCCACAACGTTCCCCAGCTGGCTTCTTCTGTCTCTGCAGAACCACCAGGGAGACATGGTTCTTCTCAAATCCGGTCCAGCCAGCTCTCAGCTGTCCCCGCCCCCGCCCCCAAAAAACACCTGTTTGCAAACATCCCCCTGCGGACTGTGTCTATCAGGTATTTGTTATTTCCAACCACATACCCCACTGCAAGCTATTCTCTCTCTGTTTTACATCAGGTTATCACTTATCTAGCAAGGGTAGGATAAGCCAAAAGATCAGAACTACGCATAGCTTTCCCAGTCCTAGATTAACTTTGACGATGGTTAGGAGGGGAGGCACAGCCCTGGCAGGGCGCTCAGCGATACAAGGTTTTGCCTGATGTCATCACTGGCTTTCACATGTTATGCAGATGCAAACTTCCTCTTTTCTGGTCAATGCAAAGTCTATGTGGAAAGAGTTCTAGCAGCTGGGACAGAGCCGCGGCTCACAGCGTGTGCCTCCACCAGCACCCGATCGTGTGTGCCACAGCCCTGTGACGGGCCTGTCAGTGTAGCCACGTTCTACCAGTGAGCTCTATGGTGCCCACTGCACAAACATCTTTATGTGTAACTGAAAATACTGTTGAGCATAAGGACACTGTAAGCAAATGTTTTCCATTCATAGTGGGAGAAATCAAAATATTTAAAACATTATAGAATGTTCCCACAAATAACAGATGGGGACCCCTGCTTGGAAATCCTGAGGGAAAGCTCCAGTTCCCCAGTATGGCCTGGGGGTTTGTAAGGGACGCAGCCCCGACTGGGTCTCCACACCTGGACGCCTCCTCATGGGTCGGGAGTGGCTGCTCCTTGAAACAGGGACCCCTCAGCCTCGCCATGGGCAGGTGCTCCCAGGAGACGGTGCCACAGGCAGGCTTGAAAGCACTTTCCACACAATCCTGCATGGTCGCTATGGAACCAGAGCCCCCCCACCCCCAAAGACTGTGATGTGATGAGCCGCTCGGTCCCCACCGTTTTCCTTCACCAGCAAGAACTCCCGGAATCAGCTTCAACCTGAAGTTACTTACGTCCTCATCAGATTGGGCTATTAGATGTTTGAAAGGAATTAGAATAAAAGGAAGAGTTGTTCTTTCCCCTTCCCATAATGCTCTTACCTTGATTATACAAATGACCTTCTGCAGGTGAGAGCCCCGCCCGTCTTTCCTTTTCCTGGCCATTCCAAGAGGAATGGGCATCTTGGAGAAGATTTAGAAACACATCCTGGGGAGCACCTGAATGTGCCTAAGATTAGTGATTCATATACAAGAAGACGTTCATCAAGTCGCTCCTGTGGATGGGGCCGTTTTACTGATGGCGATTCTTAGACCCATTTTACAGATGGAGACAATGAGTTTCAGGGCTACTTGGTTAAGGGTTACTTGCCTGGCAGACCACTGCTAAGGCGGGACCGTAAGTGCCGCAGGGATCAGGGCGGGCTGCCCTTCTGTGCTTGTCCTGTTTCTAGTCTGCCCCTCTAGGAAGACACCCAGCTTCTTAGCTTAAGTCATGAGCTGATGGGCCCTACTTATTACATTCAGAAGGCAGCTTTGCTTCTGAAAAATAATATTAGTGTCTTGTTTTTAATTAAGGCCGGCTTGAATATTGCCATGAACAGTTCACCTCACACTGCTTTGTGGCACCCAGCAAATGCGCATGTAAACGTCTCTGCACTGATATCCTCTTTCCCGTGAGCCATACAGTGATCGCTGCGTGTGTTCATGATGGCAATGAGAAATGAATTTTTCTTTATCTTCATGGAAAATCTTATTAGGTGTAATTGGGTACAATCCAGAATAGACAACCAGTCACTCCTCGTTTGGGTTCAGGTTTACACGTGCATCATCAGACGTGCAAGATGGGTCGGCTCCTCCCTGACGCATTCGCGCACCCCGCGGTGGGCGTCACCATGGCCAAAATGTGCCTCTGTCCCCAGCAAGGATGCAGTCGAGACAGCAGGATTTAAAATCGTTTGCAAGGGCTTCACTAGGAAAACAAGTATTCTGTTGGACATTTGTGGTCTTTTTTGAGTAAGACAAATGCAGTTCACCAGCCCACCCTTACTAATCTGTAAGAAGTAACACAGGGGGACCCAGGGTGTGTGACACGGAGAGGAAAATGCACTTCTGTTGGCCAAACCATGAGGAGGGCAGTGGGGGTGCTCCCGAGTCCCGTGGAATTCCACCTGCTTGCTCCTGCTTCCCTGAAGGACAGAAGAGCCGAATGCCCACGTCTCCCCACCAGAGTGTTCAGCGAGTGGATCAGAATGACCCTCGTAAACAGGCTTGTGCTGAACCACAGGAGGGCCTGACTCTGTGCTGGTGAGTGTCCCACAGAGGAAATGGCGAGTTTCCTGGAAGGTTTCTCTGCCACCGGGAGCCACGATCTGAACAATACGCACCTGTTTCAATCAAACAGACACATCTAGAAATCCAGAGCGTGAGAGCAGGTAGGGCACTAAGAGACAACGTTCACCTAATATCCACATTTCTGCTTTGAAATCAGAGGCTGAGGTGACGATGGCTGGGTGTGTGGCTTTGAGGTGGTGGTTAATGGCAGAACCGACAGAAACACACCTTCGGATTCCCTGCGCACGGGAGTGAGCACGTGTTTGCAAATCACGTATATTTGACTAGTGAGATAAAAGACCCAACGTACTGCTACACCAAACCCCAGAATTCAGATGGAATCTAATCTAGTTACTGCTGTAAGCCTTTTCTGACTATGACTGATCTAGCCCATTCATTTTCAAACCAATCAGTTTGGAAAGAAAAGTGTCTATTGTCTCCATTCCAGTTGGACTTAACGGGTGTCTCAAAGTGAGGAGAGGGGCACAGGCCCTGCCCTCCGTTGCCCGTCTTCCCTACTGGCCTTTACCTCCTTCGCCTCTGTCCCCGCTGTGGGCAGTCCGCGCGGGAGCACAGGCGTCAAGGCTCAGGGACTTCCTGATGTTGAATGAGTGCCATGTGTCTGCTCTACGCTGATGGTGGGGTGTGAGGGAGAACTCAGAGCCCATGTCCTGAACCTGCGAGACAGGCTCCATCGCCACCCTCTCTGTGCAGGAGGGCCGAATCCAACTGACTTCCCTAAAGTCACAGAGAACAAGGAGCGTGTGGAGTGGAGGTTCAGACTGTGCCCGTGGATTCCAGAAGCCACCCTGTAACCCTGAAGTCATGTGCTTTCCGAACCCAGCCCCTGGCTGAACCTCTTGGGGGTGCCTACCCTCTGGAGGGTATGAGGAAGGCTCAGGGGGCCCCAATATTCCCCTGAGCTGCTGGAGAGGAGATGCGTGCTATGCCCTGCACCTCTCTGTCTGGAATCACCCGCCTGTCTGTTTCTCTAGTTGTTCCCATTCCACAGGGCATTTGGGACTTCTGTGTAAGGGTTATTCTACGCTGAGCTATAGGAAATGAGCTCCTATACCCACCCAGAGCAAGTCACCGAGGCCCCCATCCCCCCAACCCCAGACTTCTGATCGTCTCTCTTCCCACCCTCTTCATAGTGAAAATACCTTCTCAAAGCCCTTCACAGGGAATGAGCTCTATTATTCTCCCCTCTTCGACCATTAAAAAGTATCTTATTCTCAGAACAGAGAGAATTTGAATCTCCTTTCCTTGTTGCAGGACAAACTGGTACTAAAATCTGCATAAAGTTTGAAAAAACCTCCAAAGTCTATTCAGCTATACGTTATGGGCTACCCTAGGGAGAGGGCCAAGCAGCAAGTAAATGATGTTTTCAGCCAATTACTGCTGAGTAGCCACAGACTGAATGAGTTTGAGAATGAATTCTCCCCCGGTTCTTCTTTGAGATTATTGCAGTCCTGGGCAGCACCACAAGGACAGCTCTGTTGGAGACTGAGTCAGAGGAAGCCAGCTAAGACTTGCCTGGAATCCTGACCCTGAGGAATCTGAGATGGTAACAAATGTTTCAAGTCACTATGTTGTGGGGTAATTTGTTATACGGAGCCAACAACTAGTATATATAGGTTTTGAGCAATTTGATTAGGAAGAGACTTGATCTCATTTAATCATGCTTCTTTTTCAAGGGGCTCATTTAACTTCTGTGGGTTCATAGTTTTGATCAAGTTATACTTCTGTGGCTTACAGCTTTATCAAATTTTGAAAATGTATGACCAGGGGCATCTGGGTGGCTCAGTGGGTTAAGACTCTGCCTTCAGCTCAGGTCATGATCTCAAGGTCATGGGATCCAGCCCCCCTGTTGGGCCCCTTACTCAGTGGGAAGCCTGCTTCTCCCTCTTCCTCTGTCTATTCTCCCACTCATGCTCTTTCCCTCCCTCTCTCTCAAATTAAAATAATAATAATAATAATAATATCATTTTTAAAAGAAAAAAATATATAACCAATATTCTTCAAAGATTTTTTCCTGCCTTTCCCTCCTTTGAAGACTCCAATTATACCCATGTTAGTCTGAAGTTGTCCCACAGCTAAATCGTGATTTGTTTTGTTTTTTTGTTTGTTTTTAAAAATTTTTATAAATTTATTTTCAGCATAACAGTATTCATTGTTTTTCTACCACACCCAGTGCTCCGTGCTTTTTTAACCTTTTTGTTTTTTGCCCTCCGTATGCCTTGTTTCAAACTGTATCTATCACTGTCTCTTCAAGTTCACTAGCATTGTCTTTTACAATATCTACTGTGTCATGATTTACACGCAGAGTACTCTCTGTCTGAGACTCTACAGTTTTTCTCCTTAGACCAAGACTGTCTGTGCATCTCCGCAGTCCTTTCTCTGTACAGTGCTGTCCCCTCCATCACTCTGCCCCACAAACTCCACCCACTATGTTCTTCCTGGGCTCTAAGCTCTTGCCCCTAGAGGTGATTTTTCTAAATGTTAAAAATCAGAATTCTACTCACCAGAGAGTACTGTCTCCCTAACTCTGTACTTCAGTTAGCTAAAGAAAATGTTTTCTTTTGGTTGGTTAAAGAGGAAAATTATCTTGGGTATTGAAAAGAGATTATTCTTGTTGTATTACTTGAGGATTACACAATGACCCCAGGCCCCCTATACGTCCTCACAGAGCAGGAAACGTGTCTTCTTATTTGACTTGTTATTTTCAGCAGCAAAATAGGACATCTTTAATTTTCTTCCCACCTTGCGGAAAAGGCAGAAAAGTGTGCTGTGTGCAAGTACACATCTGTGACTCCTGGAAGCACTTTGTGGTGTGACTAGAGCCTTTGGGATTCCTTGCGCGGCCCTACTCAGTGCTTACTTTCTGTGCGGCATCAAAAGGCATTCCTCAGATATTTACTGAAATTTGGTGTTGGGCCTCTGGAATATATGGACACAGATTAGTTCTGATGATAGAATTACATAAATTTGGTTATTCGTCAAAACATATCAATTAATGTATTTAATTTATGACATATTTACATATAAATGTTAGCTGCATTCTGTTTTACTAAGATTTATACTGAATTCTGCTGAATTTACTTACTTGAGATTTCCCTGCTGGTGGATGAAGCCATTCATGTGGCTGATTCTGCTTTTCTTATCTTCATTCCAAATATTTTTGTGTTTGCTATTTTATATAGCTTAAAAATATTTTGAAATATACATTACAAAAAAATAAACATACTAAAGGTATACTCAGAACCTTGATAAGATGTTGACCTTTGTTATATTAACCTCCCCAAACCTCAAGATTCAGTGGCCTCATCTGTCAGCGTCTAGCTTCACAGATCCAATCACTGACTCTATTTTAATTAGAACTGTATGTTGCGTTGTTGTAGTAACACTTACATTTGTTCTTGGTTTAAATGTTCCCCCAAAGATAAAACTCTCAAGGTATTTCTTGAGGATATGGTACTAAATCTCTTTCGTAGATATTATATAACAGAGAAATACCTAAATCATATGAAACTCAGGGGACACTTTAACATGATTTTTCGTAAACATTTGGGAAACTGAAGTGAAATATGATGCTGTCTCATGGATCTGACAATCATGACGTAGACTTCTCTTTATTTACAGCCAAACTGGCCCAAATAAATCTTCAGGTGAATCTTAACAGGCTCTTTCCCGAAGGGCATGGACTCAGAGTCCCTGAATTGTTTACACCAAGCTATGTCAGTGGCACAGGGAGATCAAAACTTTTAATCACCGGGATCGTATGGATGGAGCCTTAAGAGCCTCATTTCTGTTTTTCACTTCAAAGCCATGCATTATGAATGACCCACAAGCCCGATGGCTACCCTCTAGAAGAATGAGACAAAAGGCAGCTTCTCTAAACTGTTGACCAGCCATTTCCAGAATTCCAGGACATTTCATCTTAGGAAATAGCATTATCCATGTTTTGAGGTTCAAATTTTGAAATAAATAATGGAACCACTTTCTAATCCTGAACCTGGGAAATCAATCGGTGACTTAAGTCCTTGATGGAAACATTAGACATTAAATCATGGGTCTTCCATCACTTTCCAAATAACCTGAAGGAGGGACAGGGTCTGAGTGCATCTTTGTGCCCTGTGATGTTTCCACTAGGGGGCCTGCACACGGTAGAAGCTCCACAAACACTTGGCCACAACACCGAATATGAAGCCTTTGCTTGTTGGCTTCGTTAGCTGACAGCCCTCCAAGCGCAGCATATTCTAATTCATGCACTAAGGAAACAAATCACATGTAGGATTTCCTAGTCTGCCTTAGTAATGCCATCTTCCCCTCTTCTCTCTCTGTCCCTCTTCTCCTCTCCATTATCCCATGGATGATGGACTATGAATGCAGAGAAGCAGAAAATAAACTCTGCGCCAGGCACTTCCAGCTGTGCAAAGTCTCACCAGTATGCCTGTGGAATATTTTTTTGGTTCATGCCCCAGTTTGAGAGTCTAAGAAGGTGAAGACAAAGAAGAAAAAGCCAACAGATTCATCTGGTCACATCAAATTGTGGAGTCTTCTTGGACGGGCTGAATGCTTTGGGTTTCCCAAATATTTCACTTTGGCCATGAAAACCAGTTTTCCTAAGTACTTCTAATTTGACTCTCCTCTGTCACGTGTGTTCTCTTGGTTGCAAAAATGAATGTTCTGTACTCTGGGTCATGATGTTCATAAACAACTCTGCTGATTTTATAATTTTTCAAGCTTTTTGGGACATGTGCATTTCTCTGAAGTTTACTCATTCCATAATTGCTTTTGGAGTTTGTTGGTTACTTACTAGAAAAAAAAATAGTCTGGATTTCAGTCAGGAAAGTTACTCTTTCATTGTGTCATTGGGTCAATTTGTTCTTATTCAAAGAATTGGAAGACTCTTGGGCAAAAATCCTCATGCACAAACACTTCATAGTAGGCATCATGGGAGGAAGGAAGGGCAGATGAGTCAGTCATTAAATCGATCACTCAATATTCTTAAATGCTTTTCATCTATCACTCGGGTATGTGCTCTAATACTGAAAAAAGTCCCGCCTGGTGTACAATAATGTATAATGTCAGCATCACGGTCAGCGAAGACCTTGCTAAGAGAAGCTGGAAGCTGCTGCCTTCTGTGCCATGCTCCTCATAGGGGAGCATCCTTTCTGTCCCCCCAGCTGGCGGCTCCAGTGCAGCTGCTTTCTGACTCACAGACCTTCACATTGTGACTCCAACACTCCAGATCAAATCGACAGGAAAACAAAATATCAAGTATTTTCTATACGACACAGAGCATTCTATTTACACATCCATAGTGGAAAGCAAGTAAAGTTGTTGTTTTGAAAGTTTATTAAGGGACGTGAAGCAATCTGCACAGAAATGTGAAATTAATGCATCACAGATGTTAACAGTTCTTCCCAATTAAGCCAGTCTGACTGTTTTGTCATATGTGAGATGAAATCTAATCTAATATTTTTCTGAGGTTGCCAAAACTACCAAACTGGCTGCATATATCAGTATATAAATAGACTTTTTAATTTTTTATCTATACCCAGGTGTCTCAATCTTGGGACTACTGGCATTTGGGGCTGGGTAATTATTTGGCCAGTTCTATCCTGTGCACGGTAGGGACTTTAGCAGTGTCTCTGGTCTCGTGCTGGTAGATCCCCTCACCAGTCATTGCTGGCTGTTCCCCTGGGAGGTAAAGCCTCCCTCGACTGAGAACTGCTGACCTGAATAACAGAACCAATCACCTCAAATATACACAGAATTCCAGTACCAATTTCAGAGGTGCCTTGCTACAACTTTTTGTCTGGGCTTAAATGAACAACAGAAAATCATGTAATTGATCTTTCCCCCCTTTCAATGGAGAGGAGGCACACGAACGGTTCATCGTGATGCGTCCATCGATGTCTCCCAGCGCGTTCTCTCACAACGCCAGTAGAGCTAAGCAGGTGACGATCTCCACAGCACCCTTGAACATTACAGCCAGGACAGACAGACACCACTCCTTCAGCATTCAAGGTCAGAAAGACAGGGAGAGCTGAACAGCGAGGCTGACAGTGCAAGGGACCACCACGAGGTCAGCGCAACACGAGGCCACACTATAGGCACAGGGGATGCATCCGCAGAGAAGGGTCCTGCCACAGCGGGCCAGCCAAGGGGCTTTAAGCTACAGCGAAAACGTCTCATGAGGCCTCCCTTTTCTTTAACACACCCTCTCACACTCATTCTAAGTAAATTTGAAATGTCAAATTGAAAGACATTTAGGAATGCAAAAAAAAGGAAAAAACATTAAGGAAAACGTGACCCAGAAAGGAAGGTGCAGGTCTCTGGAATGTGTGAGAGGAAGACACACACATTAGAACCTGGACCGCTGTGCCCAAGCGCCTGGGTGGACAGCCTTTCTGAATCTCACTCAGATCATCCCGAGGAGCGGACTCAACCTTACTGAGCTTGGACTTGTCCAGGAGGACAATAATGACTGCCATGAAGTTCTTCTGGGAAAAAGGAAAAAGGAAGAACACAAACCCACAGTACATGCCCATTCCCACTGCCCTAAAATCCATCGGAGTGGAGTCTCTGTACCCACGTAAATGTATCCATATGCATTTTACACATACGGCAGAAAGCTGGGTCTATTTGACACAATAAGGGGGATCTCTTCTTTGGGGAACACAGCCGTTGCTTTTACTGCTTCAAGGGTTGCCTCTCTGAGAGGGATTGCTTGTGCTCTCCAGATGAGCAAAACCAGACTGATGGATGGACTCTCTGCACGCTGCATTGTAAAGGTGTGAACATGGGTCCAGTCCAGTCCCAGGGGCTTCCTTCTCCACCTCAGTATTTCTGTGAGCTCAGAAATGACTCCCTGCCGTAAGCACCATAGATCACCATGGCCCAACCAACCACAAAATCTGTTCCAGGGCTTGGCTACTGCAGTTGATGAACTGTGAATGCAGAGAAGCAGAAAATAAGCTCCGCGCCAGGCTCTTCATCAAGCAAAGGCTCACCAGTTTAATGGGTCTATAACTTTCTCCCTTCTGTACTAGGAGAGACGGGCTGCAATATTGTCTCAGCCTCAGGTTGATGAGTTACCTCACAGATCTCCCTGTCCATATCTCATGATGAAACCATGCCAGGATTGACCTGAGTGGATCACCCCATTCTTCTCTCCACGCTTCATAACCATGTGGTGATAGTTTATCCATCTGATCAACTGCATACACACAGGGACACACACTCCCACACATGTTGACACACACCATGATGAAAACACGCACCTTCATAATAGGTGTAGGTTCTTCCATCACATTTAAGATTCCTCCTGCAAATTATCAAGAAATCAGAACCTCCTCTGGAGACTCCTGCCCACTCCCGGCTCTCCCCAGAACCTTGGAGTCAGAGTGAACTTCTCTGATTTCAAAGACTAATCAGAGAAAGGAGGCAGAGGGCTTGTGCTTGGAACCCGTTTCTGCACCTGGGACACCTGACAGATCTTTGTCCGTCATGGGGCTCATTTACTTATTAGATGCTCTGTCACTGACATTGACCCCTGAAGACCTCTGTACTCCAGGCTTCCCAAGACATGACTTCCAAGTCAAAGAGGTGGTGTTGGGGTATATTCCAGCCTTCATCACATACGGTGCGGGACCCAGACGTGCCCTGTAGGCACACGGTCCTCTCATCAAGGCACTGTGCACTTGTCCTGTGATGCTCACCTCGCATGCCCAGCCCTGCTCCACCCTGCAAGAGGCTGAATCAACCTGATCCACACAGAGCACACCCCACTCACGAGATTCTCACCTGGGGAAGACTGAGGGACATCTTCATCCCTCCTCCCTAATGAGATTTGGATCATCATATACTATCTACCTGCCTACCCCATGGCAACCGCATATGCCAGGGCTCAAGGAAGAGGCGAACGTGGGCACCCAGGGCAGTAAGTGGCTACATATAATGCATTTTCATAAACATGTTGGGCAGAGCTGAGGTTGCTCTCCTCTAAGGTGACTTTGTGTGGGTCATTTTTTCTTTTAATTAAAACCCAACTCAACAAGCCGTACAAAACTTTTGTACTTGTCTGCACACTCCCACACACGTGGGTACACACATATACTATACTTTAATTAAGCAACTCAATAAGTCATGCAAATATAAGGAGAATATCCCTCAACATGCTCACATCTGTAGGATGGGTCTTCACTGTGCCAATGGTGCTGGTGTTCTCCACGGTCCCTGTTCTAATTCTCCACATTTCATAAACACTGTTTAACTTCCCTGTGGCTTCTCTGTGTCTAGTTTCTTCTCCTCATTGGAAACTTTATGTCCTCCTTTCTATTGAACACTGACCTAGTCCTCTTCATGAGCACCTCCTGGGAGAAGGGCTGTGGGTGAAAATGGCCCCATCAAGCTTCCCGATCAGGGGCATGTACATGCCCGAGGTGTCAAAAATGATCAGGGACGTGTACTTCTCAGCCTAAAAGAAGCTTCCTTCTATCTACTACTTTGGATGATTTAAATACAGGTCAAAATTGAGTCCACATGGTCATGCCTTCAGGAACGTTGGTACTTGCTTCATTTCTGGTGGGATTTTATTCAGGCACAAAATTTCAGGAATGTGATTTGTCAAATGTATATTGAAATTAAAAATGGGAATACCTTTCAGCCCAGAATTATTTTTTCTAAGATTTTTTTTCTTAAGGAAATAGAGGCATGCAAATTATAAATGAACAAATATAGGGTTAAGACAATAATAGTATAGTAATGAACTTAAGAAACAATGTAAATTTCAAAGATGATGGAATTTCTAATTAAATTAATAGTCATAAAATGGAATGTTAAGGAATCATAAAAACATTATATTAGCAAAAGATGTTTTGTTTTGGAAATTATCCGTCTTGTAACACAGTGAAAAATAAGTCTTCACGGCATATCAACGAAGGCATAGAATAATGATGGGAAGAACGTCGGCCGAATTATAAAAAAACACTTACGTGCGGGTCAGGATAGTATGTCACATTCTTCTTCTGTATTGTACAACTTTCCTTACGATGCTTATAGATTCTTTAACCTCGAAAGTGTTGGGCATGGTTGTGTAATGCAGAGGTCCCCAGCCAGGAGTGATTTTTATTTTGCCCCCAGAGGATATACCCAGCATCTGGGGACATTGTTGATTATCAAGACTAGGGAATGGGTGTTTCTCGGCACCTGGTGAGTAGGGTCTAAATGCTCTCTAAGGCACAGAACTTCCCCAATACCAAGAATTATCTGATCAAAAGTAACCTTAGTGGTGAGTTTAGAAACCTTGAAATAGGAAAAAGTCCTCAGAAGTCTGATGTCAGATCCTGACCCTTTTGCTTAATAACTGTGTAGCCCCAGGTAAATCACTTGGCCTCTTTTTGACTCAGTTTCTACATCTGGAGAATGGGAACATTACCACATATCTCAGAGGAAAGCTGTGAGGCAGAATGGATCAGTGAATGTCAAGTTACTCGGCAAAGGGCTGGACAAGGACAAGTGTCAGCAAGTCCGTCTGTGATGTGACAGCACAGAGGACAGTGACGGTGCGTCTACATCAAGTAAATGCTCAGAATAACCGAGTGATGATATTTCACCTTGTTTTCTGCAGATTCTTCTTCAAACTTAAGGTAGTGCTGAACTTAGGTAAGATGCCATCAATCTGACTGTTTGCCTTTCTTTGCAGCCCAGTTATCTCCCGGCTTCTCAACCAAGAGTGCCGTGGGTATTCTCTGAGATACATAATTTCAGCCTTTCCATAAACAAACACTTCTATGGATCTATCTGTCTTTTCATAACCCATGTCTTTTATATTTTTAAATATCAAAATAGTGTTATGTCACTTATTTGAAAATATTCATTGTGTCGCCCTCCTCCAGAATGAAGCAAGGATGTGCAGTGGAAGCATCTCCCGCCACAGCCCTGTCCTGTCCTGCAGGTTGCCACAGCATACCTTCCACTTCCATTTTAAGGAAATGGAAACAATATGATATAATCAATAGCTAATTGCATCATTCATACGATTGATCAGCTTATCTCGTCCTGCTTTTCCCACTTTGTACTTTCGGAAGCTTCCCTTCATGAATGACATAAATGACAGGCACAGCATTGTTATGTGACTCCATCAGCGCCTCAGCGGGGCCGTGTGAACGGAACTTCTTCCCCGCTCGCTTGGAAGTGGACTCACTGGGTTTGAACGGCCAGGCCTGCCGTTCCTTTCTCTCCGCTCTCTGCAGGTGCATAATTTTATGATTTCCTAGTTTGTTGTCGCATAGGAGATGCCTCATGTCAGCACGGATAAGCACACTGGTAAGTTTGAGGTTTTAATAAAGTCCCTGGTACATTTTCTATTTTTATTTTATCCTACATGATTTTAATTCAAATATATCTCTTGCAGACTAACTCTGTTTATTCTTCTCAGCCTGGAATGTGTGCTGATTGTCTGAGAGCCCAGGAAAATGTGTGACTGCTACACTTTGTCATGCCATCATCTCTTCTTTTAATAAAAATCCCTGACCCTATTTTTTTGCCTGTATGATGTTTTCATCCCTGTCTTCACATGGGATCATTTTCTCTGCAGGTTGCCCAGATTTTATCTTCCCTATTGGGTCTTTTGAAAATAAATGGCTTATATTTTATTTCCAGGATTTGCTATTGGTTCCCTCTCATATCAGTGTACTTGAGGGGGCCCCTGGGTGGCTCAGTAAGTAGGGCATCTGACTCTTGACTTCAGCTCAGGTCATGATGTCAGCGTCACTAGATGGAGGCCGGTGACAGACTCCATGCTCAGTGGGGAGTTTCCTTGAGATTCTCTCTCTCTCTCTCCCTCTGCTCTGCCCTGCTCCCTCTCTCTAAAATAAATAAATAAAATCTTTAAAAAGTGCATTTTAATCTGTCTATTTATTTTTATAGATGTTAGTTATCCTTTCATTTATTCATTTACTGAATAATTTAAGCATATTTTGTTGATATTACTTCTAGACCATTTTGTCTCTTCTACTTTCTGATGAGGTATTCTCTCATTTGGCAAGATTTTTTTCCCTGTATCTTCATATATTGTAATGTTCCTCATGTGTATCAGGATGCGCTGTGACCATTCAGGACGAGCAAGGACTACTTTTGTACGTATTCAGAACCAGCTCTTGAGTTGGTAACTTTGGATGATGCTCCTCAAAATCCCAAAGGTTCACGCTCGAGCCAGCTCATGGCATGACCTGGTTCCTGGTTGTGGTGCTTTTGGTTTTCTTGCCACAGTAGATGCATAGTCCATTCTCAGCCATGATCCTGGACATTTCCAAATTTTTAGGTCCCTCTTTATGGGGAATCTCTCTGCATAATTAAACCATTTCCCACCTTTCCTATACCTGCTTTTAGGGACAATTAGGACTATTTCTCACTTTTGCTAAATTTAAACTTAAATTTCTTCTTTTCTTCCTTCCTCTTCCTCTTCTTCCTTCTCCTCCTCCCTTTGTTCTTTTCCCTCTCCTCCTCCTCCCCCTCCCTCCCTCTCCCCCCCTCCCTCCCCCTCTCTCCCTCTCCCCCCTCCCTCCCCCTCTCTCCCTCTCCCTCCCTCCCCCTCCCCTTTCTTCTTCTTCTCCCTCCCTCACCCTCCCTCCCTCTCCCTCCCTCCCCCTCCCCTTTTTTCTTCTTCTCCCTCTCCTCCTCCTCCTCTCCCTCAGGCTTCTCCTCTTTCTCCCTTTCTCTGTCACCATTTTTTCTCTTTCCCTTCCTCCCTTCTTTCCCAAGTACCTTTTAATTAAAAACATTGTTAAAAACATTGTCAGAGCAATATATTTATAGTGAGGAAGCATTTACTCTCTAGTCAGAGTCTCGCAAAATATACAGATATAAGCTAGTACACTCTCCAGCTATCTCCGTTTCCTAGCCAAATCTGACAAGTATTTGAATGTTACTCCTGTTGCTTTCCACTGTCTTCCATGATCTTGGGTCCCTGGGAGCCAGCATCAGTGTTGATGGCTTTGGCACTTTGCTTCATCCATTATGTCGGATTATTCCAGTCTCCCTGGCGAGATCCCTCGTTTAGCCGATCGGTTTTAGTGTATGCCTTCCGCTGGGGCTCCTCATTGCTTTCTGTTTCCATCGCATAGGGCTGCGCTCAGTATGGACTGGGCATATTTGAACATGTGACAAGGACAGGTCAGAAAAAATCCTGTTGGGACGCCTGGGTGGCTCCGTCGTTAAGCGTCTGCCTTCCGCTCAGGTCATGATCTCAGGGTCCTGAGATTGGGCCCCACATTGGGCTCCCTACTCGATGGGAAGCCTGCTTCTCCTTCTCCCACTTCCCCAGCTTGTGTTCCCTCTCTCGGTATCTCTCTGTCAAATAAATAAATAAATAATCTTAAAACAACAACAACAACACAAAAATGTTGAATTAATATGTTAACATCATTTCCTTTGGCCAGACCAGAGCTTTCTCTTCCTAGGACAGCGATCTTTGTTGGTTCACGATGGATCTCTAGCAGATAGAGCGGTGCCTGGCACAAAGCCAAGACTCAGTGCAGCTGTCCTCGATGACTGCGTGAAATCCTAAGGCTCCTGCACTATCTCATCATTGAAAAGTTAATGTGGCATGTGTTTGTCAGTCTGAGGATGCAGATTCCAAAGTGCCTCAAGAATAGGATTATTGTCGCATCTATGTTGTATATCACTTTCCTCCCCCACTGCCAGCATAGGGCTGCTCTATTTCTATTCAAATGTAACTCAGAGTCTCTTGGAAATTCACGGATGGTTTCAGAGCTCAACTCAAAAAGAATATTCAATTGGAGTCTTTAAGGTAATTTCCAAGAAGTGTGTTGTTTGATAGCATGAAAACATATGGGAAGAAAGCATCTTCATCTCCTCCGTATGGTACACTGGAAATAAAAAGTTGGAGTTGCCGTGAGATGAGGTCCATAATTAAAAACAATTTGGGTTGATTTAACAGTTGGTTAAGCAATACTTTCACTTCTTCTTTGCATCATCAGAGACTAAGATAGAACCTTCCTCTCTGATTGTCAATTATTCTTTTTCATTATAGTCACGGCACTAAAGATTTTCTCTGTGCTTTAGTCATCTCTGTAATTCAATATTATGGTTCGAACATTTATTTCTGCCGAAGTTTTCCTTTTCAGGTCTCCAGCAGGAACTTCACCTACACTTCTCCTTGAAGACTTACAGCAAGTCCGAGCCTGCAAATCTCAGATGGGGTTCCTCAGGTGCAGATGTGGCACCGCGACACGGTCTCCCCTGCCTCCATGACCAGACCGCAGTGTGAGTCTACATTCTCAGAAATGCAGCTCTTCCTTCTTCTCTGCATACTACTCCTCACTGTGGGGTCAGTACCTGAAGCAGAGGATCCATGCGACCCTAATGTGATATTTCCAAATTCCTAAGTGTTTGTGGGGTTGAATCCCTAAAAGATATGCTGTTTTGCCCCTAAAAGATATGCTGTTTTCCTCACCCCTGGTACTTGCCAATGTGACTTTCTTTGGAAATGTGATCTTTTCAGTGCAATCGAGAGGGAGACATTCGGATGGGCTCAAGTCCCCTGTCGCCAGAGAAGTCATCAGCCATCAAGTCTGATGTAGCCAGAAGCGAAGAATGCCAAGGACTGACGGTGGGTCTGAGAAGCTGAAAGGTGGGCCCGGTGCGGATTCTGCCCAGAACCGTCAGAGGTTGCCTGGCTCTGCTAACACTTTGGTGTTGGACTTCTGGTGTCCACATCGTCAGACATGAAGTTCTCGCTGTTTAACGCCCCCCGCTTTGGGGTGCTTTATATGGCGGCCCTTGAGCTAATGCAGGGCCCAGGACAACTCTTCAATGAGGACAGAGTAACGGTCCACCCACCCCAAAAGAAACGAAGCCTGAAACTGCATGGACTGAGACCTGGGTTCTCCCAGTTCAGTGTCCCTGACGCGGCTGCTGCACGCCGGCGTGGGTCCACCCTGCCTCGGCCCAGTCATGCCAGCCTTCGAGCGGGGCCTCCCTTCAAGCCTTGGCCGGAGAGGCTGAGATGCCTTGTGCACAAGCCGAGGCATTGGCCACAGCCACTGTGCAGCCGGACCGGTCCCCGGAGACACGTGGACTCACTCCTGTTCATTTCCATCAAGCACATACCCCCGCCGCAGCTTCTGGATTTTGCTGCTTGCTTGTTTCCATTCCGAATGATGAAATGCCTACCTCTTTCTTCATTAAAAATACAATAACAACCTCGACACTATCCTACGATGTTTGAGTTCACAGCCAGCTAACAGCCGTGCGAAGGAGAACGTTCACCACGTGAGCGTGTCTGCTTTCTCTCTTCATCTCCGTCTCCACCGGTTCCTGAAGCTGAGCCCACGTCTCGTTCTCATTATCCTTTCTAGGCCCTGTCGACTGTGGCTCTCCCCTTTGTCCTCTGCTTCAGCCCTGGTTTTCCTTCGTGGCTTTTGTATTTCGAACTGCTTACAAATTGTTTTTGCAAATTGTGAAGTACTCGCCATGTTGTGGCAAATATTTGCAAACTTGTACTAACTAGTTTTTAAGGAGCATAGGAACACGTGCATTTGAAGATTCTGCATGAAATCTAAAGTTTTCAAACAATTTCGTGGATTATGTAATGACGGGATATATCTCAAACGGATCATATCTTACTGTTCATGTCACGGTTGACGTCTGGCACTATGTGAATTCCCATCCAAAATCAGATTACATTTCTAGTAACACTTTACCAAAACCCACTTTCCGTTGATGTAAAGAGCGTTCTCCTTCTAGACCAGCACCTGACTCAGCGACGGGCTCCGTGGCCGCAGAGGGTTAACATCACAGCCTCCCACCCAGACACCTTCCAGATAATCAAACAAGCCATTAGGTTGAGGAAAGAATGTCAGTATGATGTAGAGAGTCTCCTTAGAATCGATGATTCTGTAGATTATGGAAAGTATAAAGAAACTTTTCCAGGTGCGGGCATTTCGTTCAAGTGTCAATTTGTCGATTAGCCACAGTAAAGGGGTCACTTTCTTTGACGGAGCTCGGCCACTGGGCAGAGAATCCTATTTCTGCTGATTAGGGCCAATAAAACCTGCAGCTGTGAACTCCGCAACATCAGAATTCAGCCACGAAGCCTTATACACGCGGGGCTCGGCCGTGGTCACGCCTCCCTCAGCTGGGCAGGGTCGTCCGCATGAGGGGTTTCTGACCCTGCCGTAGTAAAGCAGAGTCTGGGTGTAACCCAATGACCTACACAGGCGATTCCCCAATATTTTTCACCTTCATTCCTTTTTAGCACACACTCAGAGGCGTCCCGGAGAGCTAATGGGAAGAAGCAGGTAAAGGTGTTCTTACTATTTGCTTTCCTCATAAACCGAGTTTCAAGATTCATTCTGGATCAATGTCATCAATAGTACCTGGAAACACTCTGTGAGAATAACTATTCCTGGTTCTTTGCCTAGTGTCCCTGGTCCTGTCCCCCATCCCTCGTTGCTGGATGCGGGTCACAGCGATTCACACCCATTTCCTTGGGCGCAGCCTCTCATCCCCGCCCTATAGGGAGACACTTTGTGAACGTTCTTTTTTCTCAGCAGTACAGTTCGTTCGAGAATCGTCATGAAACGGGCCTTTGCTCCAGTCCTCCTTCTGTCCCACAGACAAATTCACCGCTATTTCTTCATTCTCTTCTGACCACTATCTCTTCGGACTCGTGATTTCAGCAGAGAGCGGACAAAGGCTTTCTTCACTTTCTTAGCGTCTGGAGCAGCGGCGGGCACGTGAAGAGCTCATGCCCCCAGGCTTCACGAGGCCTTGGACCTTCTCTCTGGAGACCACAGATGCAGGGCGGACCCTCTTTTCTGCCCACAGGGAAAGTACCCCACTGGCAGACTTCGGACTGGGAGCTGCTACGGGGGGGCCCGGGCTGAGTCTTTGCTGCCTTCGGTGCCCTTTATGGCCCAGACACGCTCCTTCTGCCACAGGGTCATTTCTCCGGAGAGACCTGTCTTTGGGAAGCAGCGAGAAGGCCTCGGAATGGCACTCCAGATCCCCAGCTGGCCTGCACCGATCAAGGCCGAGTGCGAACCTTCAGGAAGATTCTCACTGTAGACAGCCCGAGGTCTCCACAGAGCAGACGGGGGTTATGGCGTCTGCCAGGCTGGCACAGAACTCAGGGACATCGGGTCCCACATGTAGGCGCAGCAAAGGATTTTGGGGACTTGTTCAATAGCTTTATTCCAATCAGTAGTTGGCCAGATATCCTCTCTTCCAGAGCGGCCGTCTGGCATGAAGGGTTTGGGTTTCTCACCTGGGTTCTGAGAGACTCACGTAGGTCCCTGACGTCTCCATCCTGCCCTACACTCCCTGCTCCTGCTCCCAACCTCTGGGATCATCTTTGCTTAAAAACTGAAAAAGGAGACATGTTTTGACAACCACCTTCAGAAATCATTCCAAAAGGGTCTTCCGCCCCATTGAGGGATGGGTAAACTTGCTTCTGTGTGTGAGGCTCACCAAAGATATGGTGCAGACCCAATCACAAATATTTCCTATAATCATCATGGAGAAGGAATGGGGCCCAACACCTAGTTTTGAAAATACTGTATTTCAAGCATGTCTTCAAATAGATTTCAATTCTATACGCCCATGACAAAACATTCAATTGAGCATTTCCATAGTTCCCTTAAACAAAGACTTTGCAAAGATGCCCTGCTGATCTGGAAGCACCAGAAGGAAGGAGGGCCCCTGCGTGTCAGACCGGCACCCCTCTGGGCCATCAGGGCCTGATGCGAGGCAGATCCTGGAACCACATGCGGCTCTGTGCGGAATGCAGGTTCCAACGGTGAATTATTTATGGGCCTGTAGACTTCCAGCCTCCTAGTAAGCGCTTACATCCATCTCCCATTCTGGGCACACAGTGCTCTCTGTCCCGTGACACCCGCCGCCTGCCCCGGAACCTGGCTTCGCCGTTTTGCACGGGGGCCCAGCAAACCCCCTCTTGGCCGTCAGACGTCATGGAGGCCGTGCCCTTGTCCGTCTGTCCGTTCAACCACTAGTGCATTCCAGGAACCGAGCACCCTCCTCCTCCGTGGCGCAGGCGGCCAGGCGGGGAGTCCGGGCTGCACCTGCTGCCAGCACGGGGGTCCCGGGGAAGGACACCCCCCCGCCCTCCGCCCCGCGGGGATGCACCGACGCGGCCCGCGGCGCGCCCCCTCCTCCCGGACGCGCTCGCTCCCCGCGAAGGCCGAGGCTCGCGCTGCCACAGCGCGCACCGCGGAGATGCCCCTTCTCCAGGGCTGCAGACACCTGGCAGCCGGAGCCCTGAGCGGGGCCCGAGTGGGGGCCGGAGCGGGGGGCCGGAGCGGGCCCGGGGGCCGTGGAGCGCGCGCGCCCCCTCCAGGCCGGCGCCTGCATTCCCGGCTCGCAGCCTCCCTGGCTCCGCTGCTCCCCAGCCAGGACCGAGCTCTCCAGGGCCTTCCTCGGGGGGTACCCACAGAAGCGCTGCTGGGTCTCCGTGCTTGTGCGCGGTGACCCCGGCCCGCCTGGGGCTGGCGGGGGCTGTGCACCGAGCGGACCAGGGAGGGGCCAGCTCCCAGTGACCCTGCAGGACAGGGCCTGCTTTCGGCGCTGGCTGCGGTGGTCCCTGTCAGCAGAGGGAGGCAAGAGCGGAGGCGGCCTGGGTGGGGGGAGAGCTGGGCTTCCCGCTGCTCCGGCCCAGAGCTGACCTTTGCGGAGTGGCTGGCCGGCTCAGAACCTGCGGGTCGGGACGAGGAGGGGGAGGCAGATTGGGAAAGGATGCTGAAACATTATATATATTCCGTACCAATACACCTGCAGTCGAGATAGATATGCATTTATTCAAGTATAACGAACATCGAGTACGCTCTTAGCTCCGGCTGTACAATGCAGTGTTGGACACTTCCATGCTCCTCTGCGCTCCTCAGGGTAAGTGCGCTCCTTCCTCTGTTTTCCCCATCCCCCGCCCCCCAACCTGGCAACTACCAGTTTTTTCTCTGTATTTAAGAGTCTGGTTTTGCTTGTGTTTGTCTCTTTTTTATTTTGTTCATTTTTTTTTTTTAATTCCACATACGAGTGAAATCCTACAGTATTTTTCTTTCCCTGATGGACTTATTGCACTCAACGTTATAAATATATATATATATATATATCTCCATGATATTTTATATTTATATATCACATGAAATACATAAATAAAATGGCCTCTCTAGCCATTCCCTTCATCCCAGCCCCTGAGCCCCAATCCAAAGCTGGTGTCTATGAGCCCAAGCGTCAGTACTGAGCAGGGTAGGTGGCTGTGCAGGGATGTGGAGGCTCCTTTTGTGTTCGTGGGCTTCCCTTCAGAGAAGAAGAGCCTTTTTCAAGTCAAGGCACAACGCAGGGATACACAGCCAAGTCCTGTGGAAATGTGAAAAAATTCTGATTTGTCACAGACACTTTTGCTCTGTCTCCTCTGACAGAAAAATTTGCCACATGCATTGACCTCCTCTCCACCCTGACCCTTCAGAATGGACTAGCTTGGGGGGCCGTCCTTAGTCCGGGACCCGACTGCCAGGCACAGGGAAGGCACAGGCTCCAATCACAGCACACGGGCAGGACATTTGCTGCCCGTTACCCCAACACTGCCGGGACGTGGACGGTCCTGGAGCCCCACGGTCATCCTGCTCTGCTGGAGGACAGCCACCTAACTCCCTAATACCCTTAGGGCTCCTTCTAGCAACTTCCAACCTGTTGAAAGAAGTATTTAACGGAGTTTCACTGAGTGGCTTCAATCATGGCTGCGTCTGCCTGCATCTCAAGTATGCAATTCAAATAAATAGCTCCCCAGCATAACTCTTGCATCTCTGGAGTGTTACATACTTGCAGTTCTGCTAAGGGCCCTGAGCAACAAATGTTCTTATATAATGACTATAAGGAGTTACTCTGATCTTTAATAATGCATTTAAAATAATAGAAATAATGCAGACTTGTCAGAGAAAGCACACCTAGAGAATTATATGAAGCAAAAGACCAGCATTGTCCTTTGAAACTTCCCATCCTGTTGCTCAGAGAATACCAACAATCATGTTTTGTTTATATGATCTGAGTTGGAACCGTTGACAGAGATTCCAGAAGCCCCACTGAAGCTCTGCTTAGAACAATGCAGGCACTCAGAGGAAGGTTCTCTCTCAGAGCTGCAAAAAGCCTCAAGGAAAACAGAAGGACAATTTCCTTGTGTGGTGTTCTTCTAACGTCGGACACAACGTCACCACAAGGCACATATCTTTCAGACCCTCGATTAGGAAGAAATAGAAGTATGTTGCCCATATTCCACTAGATCACACACAAATCTCTTACATGGTTCGTTCACGCCTGGTTCATCCCCCCAGATTTTTCTCGACATGGAAAAACTAGAAATTATTCACATTCAAAGCGCTGATAAATTTGTACAAGAATATATGAAGTTAAAGATCTACACAAGAACATCTTGTAAAATGGTATAAAACACAATATATAAAACACAATTTAAAGGAAAAATGTATTTTATGCAAATAAATTATGTCCCTGAAGATCAACTGTATTGAAAATGCAAAGAGCAGCTAAATAAAGTGTTTTATGGAAACTGCAGGAGGGTTTTAAGAAGGTTTCCTAGTAGGCAAGGAATCCTGTTTTGCAGAGCTATAAAAGTTGCTTTCTTTTTTTAACTTCAGAAAAGTTCTAAAAAATATTTTCAGATTCTTGAAACTGCTGAGAGTCTGCAAGAGTCAAAACAAATGTTAAATCGCCCTTTGCCATGCATCTGCTCTTTAGAGTTTATGATAAAACTTACTCAAGAGACAAATAATGCCTATGCTATGATTCATGTAGGTAACTAAATAACTTAAAAACAACAACAACAGCAATGGGATGTATCGTAAGGAGGACTGGGGAAGTTCTGAGTCCTGAACTTACCGCATAAAATAACCTTGCCGTACTTCACACATTAGACATGTTCTGCATTATTTTAGGATAGAAAACAGCCCACATAACCCTCTTTACTTCAGCACCAACAACAGAAAGAGGGCATCTGAGTAAGGCGTCAGGAAAGATATGACGAGAGAGATCTTGGAGACCCAATGGCAAAAAAAGAAAAAAAAAAAAAAAAAAAAAAGCAGGACCCAGTTTAAAAAAAATGTGTGATTCTGGTTAAGAAAAATCTTCATTTATTTTGGGGATTTTTCTTAAAAAGCATCCCAAAGTATGATATAAGGATTCCAAGATGAACTGCTGTCATATTTAGAGCATTCAAAACAAGAACATATTGATCTCTTCATTTTGCAGCTGGGAACCCTGATGCAAATGAAACACACTTCTGTTCCTCAAAGGATGTTGTGAAGAGGAGGGGAAGGCAGCCACCGAGCGTGAGAACACATCTGAGATACACATATTTGATGAGGTCTCACATACAACGTCTTCACTTCACTAGGACCAAGACATACCCTCACTCAAGAAGGATAAGGAGCTTAAATAATCATGGAAGGGCTCTGAAATAGATGAAAAGGTCCAATCTGGTTAGTCATAGAGGAAGGACAGATCAGAATTATAAGGACATAGCACTACGTAAGCAGCACCATGTTTATCACAGACTACAAATCCACACGGGTCTGTGAGCACGGGCAGTGTCCGGACCCTCACACGCTGCCTTCGGAGGTGTGACTGGCGGCCATTTGGAAACGGACGGTGTCTACTCATTCCGACTCAGACAACTAATCCATGGGATCAGAAGTCAGAAGCACGGCCGAGGGGTGGGGCTGTGCTATGGAACCGGGGTGGGGGGAGTAGGGATGAAGGCTTGGCTTTCTGAATCTTCAGCTGCAGGCCAGTCACATGAAGGGGTGACCTTGGTAAAAACACAACAAACCGGCACAAAGTGTGCGCTCCATTCTGTAAACACAGAACACACTGGGGATCCTGAAGTGATTCCATCTACCCCACGGACCAGGACCGCATTCGCCATGGCAGCTCAGTTTCTAGGCAATTCACTGGTGTTCTGCTCAACTCTAGTCCTCTTGCTATAGGAGAGACAAAGACCTCCGGGAACTCTTCATTTGGATAGCCCTGGGAGAACCTTCAGCAATCTTAAGATTTGAGAATGTGATTGTTCTTAGGAAGCCCTAACTGGGGGCAGGCAGGGACCAAGTTGTAAAAATGCTCCTTCCCCCGCAGTGAGAACAGCATGGCTGGAAGCAGACTCCAGAACTCACAAGCATTATGAAAACCAGATTCTCGGTAAACAAAAGCATTTCATGCTTGTTGTGTCTGGAGAGAAGAGAATGGCGTGGCAGCATCGAGGATTATATGGTAGGAGCACCCCTGCCTTCCTGTTTCCGTAACTTCAACAAGCCATCTGCCTCTTCGTGCATCAGAATTCAGGGACGTGGACACATAGGTCCACAGCTGAGCTTTGAATTTCGTGGATTGAAGATACTGACCACAGAGCAGGGTAAAGGCAGAGGGAGGACAGCCAGGTTCCACCACTTCTCGTAACGAATTCCCAGATGCGCGAAAAGTAATGACAACTAGAACTATCGACAGCCAATACACAAAAAATATCTCTATTCCTTCCCAACAATGGTATTGGTGTTTGGCACGTATTTTCTTGTTTTATTTTGCTCTTACTGTCTTTCTCCCCATAGAATGTTTACTCTGTAGGGGGAACGGCTTTCTCTGTCTTGCTTCCTTATGACTGCGTCAGTCCACCTCACAGTCCAAACACACGGCACACACTCAACAGATACCAACCGAGTGAAAGGAATGATGAACCCCCATGGCAGGCTGCTTTTCCTTGCTGAGCAGAATATCCCCAATTTTTATGTCATCAGCGAAAGATGTCTATGTCACAACCAAGATTAAGACAGAGCTTGTTTGCTTCTACTTACAGATATATTCCTTTGGCCTAAAATATTTTTAGTATACCTGGACCGCTTCCAGAAGTTTGTTTGTTTGTTTGTTTGTCCCCCCCCCCCCCGTTGACTCACCTGGAATTAGGGACTTCTCTTGAACAACGGTGAGCTGTTGAGAATCTTTGGCCCCAGAGTTTTGCATCCTCTCACGGTTACTCGGGTGAGAAGATCCCCACCTACAACAGCAAGAAGACATGAACTTGGCCAGGGACAAGAAAATCCGATGGAGCTGTTAGGTGACTATAGAAGACTATCACACAGAGCAGTTCATTCTTTTTTTTCTCTTTTCCTAAGTCACCATAACCCCTATGAACTCACAGCATATTTTGGAATTCCAAACTAACACTAATGGGTACTTATTTAGATTGTGCCCGACAAGGTCTTTCAGGCTGATTCTCTTTTTATTTAAATAGTGATTTTGATTCCTTTTTTTTATTGAATTAACATGTTTTTGGAAGTATTCAATAAACTAGTTCACTGCTACGTCCAGAGAACCTAGTCTGTGCCAGGCATTTTGCTAAAGATTTTCATTTTTTTTTCTCTCATTAAGTTTTCTGAATAGATTGATGGGTAAGTGATGATGTTATTAGTCTCTGGTCACTGTACATGTTAGGATAAGCTTAAGTATAAGTAATAGAAAAGAAAGAGAAAAACATAAAGTAGCTAAAAGAAAGTAGGGTGTTCTCCTTCCTATTTGAGAATGTTATAGGTCATCAGTTCAAGGCTGCTGAGTCCTCCATGGCTTCATTATAAACACGTCTCATGGTTCAAGATGGTTGCTGAATTCCAGCCATGATCTCCTCTTTGCATCCAGCAGGAAGAGGAGAGTGGATGGAGAGTAGGGGAAGGAGGGGAATAAGGACATACTCTTCTTCAAGACACTAACAGAAGTTGCATCATAACTTCTGAATAGTCCATTGGCCAGAATTTAGTCACATGGCCACATCTATTTGTGACGTGTGCTGGGAAATGTAGTATTTGTGATGGGGAGCCAGGAGCCTAGCTAACATCAGAGTGTAAAACTACTAAGGGCAAAGGGGAAAGTGGATATTGGCAGCTAAAAGTCTCTGCCACAATGTACGTGATCCTTTGGCAATACAACATGATCATTAAAGTCAAAGAATTGAAGACTGTATCCCTATAGATTCTAAATTGACTTCCGCATGTGGTCACATTTCCAGAAATTCAATGTGAGTACCGGCTGTTGTTCTTAGTTCACTACTTGGAATTTCGTCACCAGAAATTTTTCCTTTTCTGAGAGTTTTTCTACACTGCAAAAATTGCACTAAGAAAGATTAGTCTGTAAGCATACTTCCGATTCATGGAAACTGAGTAAGCAATAATATCAAGCTGAGCAAAAACTATAACAAAGAAAAAGAAGAAAGCAAATAAATAAGTAAATAAAAATAAAAATCCTTTGTTTTAACAAGTTTGCAAAGCCCTCCACTCCATTTGTTGGAGCAGAAATGGGCTTAAAGTGACCCTCTGAGGAGGGACTGGGAGAAAGACCACTTCTGCTTATAGAGAGACGTTTCCCCTTCACCTTTACTCTCTGTGCTCACCATTACTTCTCATTTACCAGTTTGAAACATACCCAGGAGTATGGCAAAGACACCCAGTCATGCTCCTGGCCCATCGGGTCAAAGATAACATTGTTTAATTCACGTCTTCAACTATAGGGAGCCAAATCTAACCCAGACCCATTCACAGAGCTCTGCCAGGAAGGACCCTGCTAGAGCAACAGCAAACCTTAACAAGGAAGGAAGTCTTTTCTTTCCCGTCCCATGGGCAGGGGGTCTTTTAGGAGGAGAAGAATCATTTGGGCTTGAAGCTTAGGGTGATCATAGCACTCTCGTCAACGAGAAATGATTCTTTCTACCGTTCAAGTTCCTTTTTCTTTTGAATGATTCTTTATAATTTTCAGTTCTGATTGTTTCATTCAGTTTATAATTGTCCTAACAAAAGTGGAAAAAATAACACAGATAAAGATTTAGAAGAGCCAAGATTCCACGGGTGCCTTACTCCGTAGCATTAAAGATACTCCCTTTCAGTAGACCCGGCTTCGGTACCTGGGACACAAAGTACCAAAAAAGCAACATAGGGGACACCTGGGTGGCTCAGTGGGTTAAAGCCTCTGCCTTCGGCTCAGGTCATGATCCCAGGGTCTTGAGATCGAGCCCCACATCAGGCTCTCTGCTCAGCAGGGAGCCTGCTTCCCCCCCTCTCTCTCTGCCTGCCTCTCTGCCTACTTGTGATCTCTGTCTGTCAAATAAATGAATAAAATCTTTAAAAAAAAAAAAAAGCAACATAGAACATTTAAAAAAAACATGTAAGGTTGGGATTTCTGGAACTTTAATAGCTTTCCACTTAAATTTTTGGCTATCATGCACTTTAGCTAAGAGAAAAAAAAATAATGAGTTTTACAACATTCAACTTGCTTTATAACATATTACATAATGGCGTAAGCTCCATAAAGAAAGTTGTGTGCAATGCTGTAAAACTTATTAGGTCACCGATATTTCTAGTTTCATATTAAGAAATTAGAAATAATGGTTCAGATTAGAGTTACCAGAATTATTAAAAATCCTTTGAATTGAATTGGTCGTTCCCAAGAATACACTAATGAATTTGTAGCCTTAAAAAAGAAAAAAAAAAGTTTCATTTATAAATTCACCTGAGGTGAAAGAAGTCATGTTAACATTTTAAGTTTTATGTGGACTTTCCATAGGCTGGCGTGCTCTCTCCGCTTCGCCTCCTGCTCGATACAGCTCACCTTAATTTCCATTTTGTAGGCCCCAATGTGAGAATGATTTTTAAAAATCAGACATTTAGTCTGAATATAGTAATGACTCGCTATCCTCCTTCAGATGTTATTTTAAGTTTAAATGTTTAAATTACATGAAGTCGTTTCAGGTCCAACGTGGTCTTCAAGTGCTCTTTGTCCTCTGTCCCCTTCTCGTTTCTCCGCCTTCCACGTCTGGGCAATATCTCTCACTTCTGGGTCCCAGCAATGGCCTCTGGGGATGGTGGGGCTGTGGAACCCTGATCCTATGGGGCCTGTTTGTGCTAACATTGTGGCCAGGTGCCCCCAGCTAGCGCACGAGTTTCTTGAGTTGGAACTATGCGATGCGGAGCGACCTTAGAACGGGGCTCGAAATGGGTCCTTCTGAACACGAGTAGGAGAAGAAGAAGGGAGGTTAAAGGACTCATGCCCTAGTTTCTGCTGAATGCTGCTTCAGCGGTGTGTCGGTACCTCCTTCTCTTTGAAAGCCCAGACAGCAGCAGGCAAAGGGCTGATTCTTGATAGGACTCACTTGTCCTGCTCTCCATGATAAAAAGGTGTTTGGGCTGCACAAAGTGAATCTCCCTGCTTTGGGGGGCAGAGTGACAAAATGCAGAGAACATTAACCTGTTCATTAGTCTCACATCTCTTTCAGAGAGAACAGTCCTTTACCCCGATGTCTTCTTTCTCCGTTGACCCCCTCCGTGCACCCACCACTTACTGTCCCATTACCATCCTGTCACCCATTCACCTCACCAGCCAACCCGCAAGCTTGATTCTACTCCCCACCCAGGACTGCTACACCCAGGACTGTAATGCCGTAGGTATCACTGATAAACTCGCCCCAGGCAAGTTTATCCAGGCATAATAGAAAACAGAGAAACAAGGCAAAAGTTAGAATATACAACTGAGATTCGATGGGATTTCCAACAAAGATTCTCGGGCAGTGGGATCCACTTAACTTTCGGGAACTACTGAGATACAGATCTGTGCTTAATGACGTTCCATTCGTGAGCTAATTTTAAACAAACAGGGGGGTACATGTATTCCTTTACACTACATCTAAGCCATGTTGCTCTGCAAGATGTACCTTAGTTTCATGTACTAGTAAGAAAAAATAGCAACATAGACACTCTTACAGGAGACCTGTCTAGAGCGGGGTGATCAAACAGTCAGGACGTCAGTGTGAGGATTAATGAAAACAGAACCAGCACCGAGAGAGGAACGGGGAGGAAACCTGTAGATCTCAAATCTGCCAACGGCAGAAAAATATTCCAAAATCTTCTCTAAGAATTTGCACCTCACGCTGACATACACATGCATTCTTAGTTGGAATCCACATCGCCAGTGAAGTCCAAAGACCCTCAGGAAGAGAATTCACCTCCAAGTGTTTCAAGCTGATGAGGCTCCCACATTAGGAAGAGTAGGAAGCGCAAATCCTGTTCCGAAGAGTCCGAGGTCCATCCAGGCCTGCAGTGATGACATGACCCCGTTGATGGAAAGTTGAATGTCAACTTCAGAGAAGATAAAATGCAAACATAAGTCATCACCCCAGAGCCCATATTCGTAGGTGTGTAGTCATAGGAATTGCAGGTGTGCGTTCAAAATGTTTGCCTCCTGCTTGCTGAAACAGGTTATGCGACTCACATGACCTGGACTACTTACATGTAAGGCCATCATGTAAATATGCGGCAGAACTTTGGTAAAATTAACCATGCGTCCAGTAAGCAGTGCGCCATGGGTCTCTCCTCGCTGAGATGCATGTTCTCCTTCAAGTCACTGTTCATACTAGTGCAACAGTTTGTACAGAGGACTCTGCTTCTGTGCACACACTTCTGCAGCGGGTAGATACATTTAGAACACCATCTTACAAGGACTGGGATCTTTTCCCTTCATGATTGCGAAAGAAGAGAATTTTATCTTTATTTTTATTTTTTAAAGATTTTATTTATTTATTTGACAGAGGGAGAGACAGTGGGAGAGGGAACACAAGCAAAGGAAGTGGGAGAAGGAGAAGCAGGCTTCTCATAGAGAAGGGAGCTCCATGTGGGGTTTGATCCTAAGACCCTGGGATGATGACCTAAGCCGAAGGCTGACACTTAACAACTGAGCCACCCAGCTGCCCCAAGAAGAGAATCTTAAAGAATAAAAAAGGGTAGGGATCCCAGGGTGGCTTGGTCAGGTAAGCCCCTGTCTTCGGCTCAGGTCGTCATCCCAGGACTTTGAGATCGAGCCCCAAGGTGCACCCCCCACTCAGAGGGAGGTCTGCGGCTCCTGCTCCTCCTCCCTCTGCTTCTCCTCCCACTGTTGCACACGCTCTCTCTCACTTGCTCTTTCTCTCTTAAATAAATAAAGTCTTTAAAAAAAGTATATGAAGATGGATGTTATATTGTCTTTATTTATGAGAATGGGGGCTCTTCATTAGCCTATGGGTTTTAGTTTTTGTTTTTTGTTTTTTTTTTTTAACCAGAGTTTGGAATGAGTATTAATTAGCCATTCTAATATCTTTGATAGACATATTAAAAAGTTTCACTTTAGCAAGGCAGATTCAAGGGTAAAGTCTGAGTGACATGGAGAGCCACTTTCAAGAGTGAAAAGAACCTTGAGACCCACAAGAAGCAAGAGTTAGAGGTAGACGTAGGACTTGGCACCACGGGAGGTTCCTTGAAGGAGTTCCTGTCATTAACTGTGGGCTTAGAGCCATGGGACCAGAGGGTCGGGGGGTGCTTCCACGTGTGGGGACAGATGGGGACCTGCCTTCTTTAGTCCTCAGTTCCACATCAGCATGGCAACCATTCATCAATTTATTGTCCTAATGTCTACTGTCAGTGCTCAGGGCATAACGTGGGATCACGCCTCCTCTCATGGATGTCACACTCTGACATTTCCAGGAGCGAGCACGTTATTCTCATGAGGATTTCGTGTACCCACCACATTACGGCATGCCCTGGGTAATGAGGGATCAGCGATATTATCATGAGAAAAATCAGTCATAGAGTTCTCAACCGTGGAGTTGATAACTTTTGAGTTGAGAATATTTGTGACTCTGGAATATTTCAAAGAGGTAGCGATGGGATGCTTTGAAGGAAACATTCATGATACCAAGAAATGGAAACATTCCCTACCTGAGTATTAAAATGTAAGCCTAGGATGTGTTTATTTAATTTTTTACTTAAATTGTCCATGGAAATACATGAACTTTACCAGCAGGATCACCTCTGTTTTATCTTTTCCTCTGTTCTTGATTTTTTTCTCCAATGATCTTTGTTGAATGCCTACCTTGTAGCAGGAGAGTACTGAGCAAGGCATGTACCCTATTCAGGTCCAGCAAAGAAACAGACAAGTAATTAAATATTAAAAATACCCTGTGACAAATGTTATCATTGAAAGATGCAAAAGGCATGGAAGCTGGTGATTAGGGGTGATAGTTGTGTCTGCCTGGGGTCAAGGGCAAGGTGAAGTCTGGTAGAAAAGAAAGACAAGAGATGAAAGATTAGAATATGAGCCATATCCTAAAACAAGGAGGAAAGCAACCCTGCTGAATTGAATTTGCTTGCTTCTATACAGTCAACATTTCCCCCCAGGGACCTGCTAGGATAGACCTTCCCACTGGGAGAGAGTCACAGGAACCCCACCGACACCAGTCACTCCCATGTTCCTGGGACGGGTCATGGATTCCAAAGAGCTTCAAATATATCTGTGCATTCTCAGACGCAAGGGATTGAAGACATGTCTCTACGGTCATGTCTGAGCAGAACGCAGGGCTGTGGAAGTGCAGCAGGTCAGGCAGGACCTAGCCGGTCCTCCGCTGCTGTCCCACGGCCCTCGTTCTCAGAGTGCACATGATAGACAACGTGCAGATTCCAGCTCTCACGGAGGTGTGCAAGCATCCTTGGTTATCAGGGTCAGTCCACGGAAACTCCATGAATGGACGCACCACGGCAAACTCTGTTTCTTGCCCCCGTACCCTCTAAGGATCTGAAATTCCAAGTCCCGCCTTGCCTTTTAAGACATTGCCCTAGACCCAAAATCCTCCTGCAGCTTGCCTCATGTTTATTTTTATGGACTTACTTAAGCTGCATTCTTGAAGACCCAAATTAAGGTGCTTTTTTTTTTTTTCTTTCAAATAAAACAAATTGAAGTTAAAACTAACCACATGTCTCAGTGAAGTCAGGCTGCCTTGCAATTCTTGACAAATAAAAGTAAGTGAGTAAGTGCTTTTCAAAGTGATATTTTAACCTCCTGCCAACACTTTTGTAGTAAAATATGATTTTTTATTATTATTCAAATGTGAGTTTGGGGACATGATTGAGGTTTTCCTATAATCCGTAAAAATGAGGAAACAGCTTAAAAATGTTTGGGCAACCTCCAAATAGAGAGGAAAAAACGTTTTTAAAGGTGAGTGAGTTAATGTAGCACATGTTATAATAAAAACCCAACAAAAAGTAGCCCTTATAGTCCAATATTCTGGCACACAAACTCAGCCATTCTTCAGGGAGACTTTACTACCTTATTTCTAATAGAGAGCCCTAATTATAACACAAACAACATGAAATGACATTGGGAAGGTATGAATAATTATCTAGTGCTGTAGTCACGAGTGGGTGGAACCAAGTCTGTATCCCGTCATGGGCTTTTTCCACCCCTTAAAAATTCTTTCGATTTACAACGTGTGACATTGGAAAAAAAAAAAAAATCTTGTCACTAAATGTAAAAGGTGAGGTAGCAAAAAGCAAAACTTTCAACTGCATTGAAAGCAGCCCTTTTCCTCAAAGAAGATAGTGTCCTGCGTTTACGACAGCTTTCACGGACGCGACCCAGTTCCAGCTGCCCTCCAATGTTCTCTACCACAGGCCAACTTAAGACATGCTTACACAGGTCCTTGGGAGCCCTTGGTTCTTTTGACTGAGTTTAAAATTTGGTCAGTTTCATCAAAAGTGACGAACTCACCATTACTATAGCCTAATATATTCTAACTTTGCTGTTAAGCCATAGGCTCAAAGTTTATGGCCCAAAATATGTTTGGTTATCCACTAATGACATATTTGTCCACCAAGAGAAAAAGCATTTGGAAATAGATTCGCGTGAAGTCTCGTGAAGTCGTCACCCGAGGCCCCGCCGGCCAGAGCTGAGCAGCCAGGAGGACAGTGGGAAGCACGCCCCGCCGAGCGTCAGCGGACAGCAAGGACACGCAGGTGCCCGGCATGTTTGTGGAGCCTGAACTCCCACAGCCCATGGAACTCTGTGTAGAGTCTGTTCTCGTGGGATGGGTTTTATTCTGCTGTGGAAGAAAGTTGATCAAGCCACTGACCTGCATATTGAACTGATCAATCTTGGTGCTTTGAAGAACACACAAAAATTAGCCTGTTTTCAAATTCCAAATATGCTTCAAGACTTCATGCCTTGTCACCAGCTGTGACATTGGGTCATTGCAGAATGAGGCAGCCAGAAGACATGTAGGACACAGAGTGATGGGCATCTCAGGGGCGCCTGTTTTCCGTGAACAAGCGGCATGAAATAACTGCCCTTCCTCCTAAGGACCCCCGACCGAAGGTGCGGGCAAGGGTGCGGGCGAGGGTGCGGGAGAAGGTGCGGGAGGCCCCAGACAGAAGAGAGAGGTGGTGGCTAACGTCCAGAGATCTGACCCAAGCTGGCTGCATAGACTCCCGTGCGAGTGTTTGAAACAAGTGTGGAGTCAGGCTCCCGAGTTGAACTTAGGTGAAAGAAAATGTGTGTGGAAGAAACAGGCACCAAAAAGCAAGGATGGAACCTCATGGCCATCGTCCAGCACATGAAGTTATTCTGCCAGAAACAGGACAGGGCCAGTGACGGCGACTGATTTTCCCCCAGAAGACCATCAGCGGAACACCGGGGCTTTATTCAGTGACCAACGTGTATCAACAAGGGGTGGGGGAACCATTTCTGACCCGTATGTCCCCTTGTTCGGTGAAAGGCTGACTTCGTCAACTTTTTGTGTTTTCACATGAACGCAGAGCGGATCCGCTCGACTCGTAGCTGCTCCAACAGCCACATCTCTCTTCACTGGGGGCCCTGCGATGAGTCGGCCGTGACCACCTCATGCCAGATCCACGCGCAGACGTGTCTCTTCAGGGAGC